>NC_056426.1:0-625000 GCF_905147365.1 Aricia agestis
CTAACCTAACCTAACCTAACCTAACCTAACCTAACCTAACCTAACCTAACCTAACCTAACCTAACCTAACCTAACCTAACCTAACCTAACCTAACCTAACCTAACCTAACCTAACCTAACCTAACCTAACCTAACCTAACCTAACCTAACCTAACCTAACCTAACCTAACCTAACCTAACCTAACCTAACCTAACCTAACCTAACCTAACCTAACCTAACCTAACCTAACCTAACCTAACCTAACCTAACCTAACCTAACCTAACCTAACCTAACCTAACCTAACCTAACCTAACCTAACCTAACCTAACCTAACCTAACCTAACCTAACCTAACCTAAGCTAACCTAACCTAACCTAACCTAACCTAACCTAACCTAACCTAACCTAACCTAACCTAACCTAACCTAACCTAACCTAACCTAACCTAACCTAACCTAACCTAACCTAACCTAACCTAACCTAACCTAACCTAACCTAACCTAACCTAACCTAACCTAACCTAACCTAACCTAACCTAACCTAACCTAACCTAACCTAACCTAACCTAACCTAACCTAACCTAACCTAACCTAACCTAACCTAACCTAACCTAACCTAACCTAACCTAACCTAACCTAACCTAACCTAACCTAACCTAACCTAACCTAACCTAACCTAACCTAACCTAACCTAACCTAACCTAACCTAACCTAACCTAACCTAACCTAACCTAACCTAACCTAACCTAACCTAACCTAACCTAACCTAACCTAACCTAACCTAACCTAACCTAACCTAACCTAACCTAACCTAACCTAACCTAACCTAACCTAACCTAACCTAACCTAACCTAACCTAACCTAACCTAACCTAACCTAACCTAACCTAACCTAACCTAACCTAACCTAACCTAACCTAACCTAACCTAACCTAACCTAACCTAACCTAACCTAACCTAACCTAACCTAACCTAACCTAACCTAACCTAACCTAACCTAACCTAACCTAACCTAACCTAACCTAACCTAACCTAACCTAACCTAACCTAACCTAACCTAACCTAACCTAACCTAACCTAACCTAACCTAACCTAACCTAACCTAACCTAACCTAACCTAACCTAACCTAACCTAACCTAACCTAACCTAACCTAACCTAACCTAACCTAACCTAACCTAACCTAACCTAACCTAACCTAACCTAACCTAACCTAACCTAACCTAACCTAACCTAACCAAGAGCCGCCGCGCGGTAATTTTGTTAAAAATAAAACGGGTAATATATTGGTTAAATAAATAAAAATACAATTAAAAATAAATAGACATAAACAATATTAAAATAAATAACTAAAGAAATCGGTCAAAAGTAGTAAAATATAAGTAGAAATAACATAAATAATAATAAAATCGCGGGATAATAGTTAATAAAATTTAAAATTAATAAAAGACAGAAATTAAATTATTGGTACTTTTAAAAAACATAATAAAAACATTAACATAAAATAAAAGTAATCTGGAGGACTACCGGCTCTCGAACTAACATAGATCTAAGCTGATAAGAAGGCGATTGCGTCTTTGCTAATAAAAAATAGTAGGCGTTTGACTTCTTTCAGGATAAACTATAGCAAAAGCTTAAAAGTATTGCTATTTAAAAAACATAGGCACTCTCAATATAATTTTAAAGTAGTTTTTTCTTAATAACCAAACATAGTTGGACTCAGTTTTTATACAAAAACAATAGACATAGGAATAAACTTACGACTGACACCATAGAATTCTAATTTCGACCGGCGGAAGACGTCAAATAAAGCAGAACTGTAATAAACGAGGCAAAATAAGCCGAATAACTATAAGGACCAGTTCGCTTTCCTTTTGGTGCGACTGTTAGGTTAAGTAATTTTAAGTAAAAGCCTGTGATAACGAAGTTTTAACTGAGTATAGTATTTAGAATTTTACTTGACATAACTAGATAATTATTAATACAATTACTGGAATTGTACATATTATATAACAGTTAACCCGCTTCTAAAAGCGAAGATAATCGATCGCTAAATAGTACATATAGTTGACATTGACAAAAGCAGCAAATTTAAATTTGTTGCTTTTAAAAAATCGACAGGCTAATTTCCCCTGCGAAAATAAAAAAGCAACAAGGTTTGACCTACTAGTATTTTGCTGATTAAATTCATAGGGAGATTGAGTTTAGGCTTAGCATAAAATTAAATATAAAATCTGTTAAAACAAACATAAAACTACTTAATTAAAATTTTAATATACAATAAAACCTAACTATATAGTATACAAATTTACAAACTTAGATATTTGTGACGTTTGCTTTTAGCTTCTAATGACTTTACACTAGAATACTTTTAGATATTATACTGCTGACCGATTGTACCCTATTGGGACAAACGATTAGGATAAGTATTAGTGTAAATATTATTTTAATTGTGACGTCTGTTTTACATCTTATTTTATATACTTATACATTTTATTAGTGTAGTCATTCTTAACTTGACCGGCTGATCCCTTTTGGGACAGCCGATTAGAATATTAATTTTTTACATAATCTTATACAAGTTTTATAATTATACAATTTTACTAATAGACGCGTTCCCCCTTCAATAATAATTTAATATTCTGTCTTTACATTTAAGTTTTAATTTATACAATTGGCGTGTTCCCCTAATAATTTAATTTTAATTTGCATTTTTATTTTTTATTTATTTAAACACTAAAGATGGCAATGGCCCGTACTCCTAATCACCTAAATAAGACTTACGGCGCGCACGACAGCAGCGGGAGCGAGCTTACTACGAGCCAGCTGCTGGCGAGTACGCTATCAAAAGTAAAGCGTAGCATCTATCTCCTAAACCAGACTAGGAATATGAAGGGAGAGCTGAAGTCTGGTATGGGAGAGGAACTACTTGCTGTAGTGGACCTATTAAAGGAAATTATAGCCAGGGAAGGGGATGAGAAAGGAACACGAAAAGAAAAGGTACGGACTAGGGACTCGCAGACACAATGTGAACAGGTTAGGGATAGAGCGGGCAAATGTAACTGCATGGAAGAGGTAAAGGAGGAGATTAGTGAGTTTAGGGAAGAGTATAAGAGCGAGTTAGTAGAGATCAGGAATTACTTGATAGATGCCGCCTGTCTTAATGTGGATAGTATCCACCTTAAGATAGAGGATGAAAACGCGAAAGTGGTAGACAAGATATCGGATCAGATAGAGGAAAAGATAGGTACCCTGGCTGATGCGATTGGGGAGGGGGGGGTCCCAGTGCAGAACGACCCGGAGGTAGCGACGTCTCCAACCTACGCGAGCGTCACCCGGGGAAAGGGGAAATCCCAAGTATCATCTAGGGAACCCAAGTACAGGACCCTCCACTCCCTAGTCGTATCAGACAAGGAAGAGTTCATGCCCGCGGATGAGATAGTAGAGAATGTAGGAAGGATTATAGAGGCAAAGAGGGAAGGAATTCAGGTAGACCGAATTAGAAAGGGAAAAGACAGAAAAGTGATTATAGGGTTCAGAGATAGGAAAGACAGGGATAGGGCAAAACACAAAATAGAAGAAGCTAGAGTAGATTTAGAGGCACAAACAATAGAAAATAAGGATCCCCAGGTTATCCTGTACGGGGTGCGGAAATGCAACACCGATGACGACATTATAGAAGCCATCAGGAGGCAGAATCGGCACCTCGTGAAGGACATCCTGGGTGGGGTAGAGGACAGGATGAGTGTAAAATATAGAAAGAAAGGAAAGGATGATCGCACTCAGCACGTGGTACTTAATGTGTCACCGGGGCTGTGGGTGCGTTTCACAGAAGCAGGGTATCTTTATATAGATATCCAGCGCGTCAGAGTCGCCGACCAGTCCCCCCTGATCCAGTGCTCGCGCTGTTTAGGGTACGGACATGGGCGGCGATTCTGTAGCGCTGCCGAAGAGAGATGCGCCCACTGCTCCGGATCGCATCACCGGGCTGAGTGTGATGATCTGAAGGAAGGAAAAAAGCCGTGCTGCACGAATTGTAAAGGGGAAGGTTTAAAACAGGTTAACCACAATGCATTCAGCGCGGAATGCCCGGTGAGACAAAGATGGGATGCTATAGCGCGCGCAACAGTTGCGTATGACCCCGAGGACAAGTAGAGGATGTAGCGCATATGCTAATGCTGATGTAAGCTAGGTAATCATAAGGCATTGTATGTAATTAATATTTTAATTGATACATCAATCCAACAGTGTAAATGTGTTGTGTGAAAAAAAAAAAAAAAAAAAAAAAAAAAAAAAAAAAAAAAAAAAAAAAAAAAAAAAAAAAAAAAAAAAAAAAAAATTATATATATTAAAAAATAAAACTTTGCATTTACATGGTATTATTTTACAAATAAGAAAGCATGTAAAGCATAAGACTGACACAACCACAACACATTAATTTTACAAACTTTCCTAGTTACAACACATTGTTACCACCTAAGATGCGCGCGCTACAGCACCCCACAAATACTGCAACAAGATTATGATACCATAATCATGCTAGCAACTGTAGTTCTCGCCGGGACTTCCGGGCTGAACCAAACCCCTGTACCAGTTGTGCACACAACCTATTTGGGAAATAAACAGAATATGTACTCTGAATAGTGGCACTGCCATTCCAAGAGATAAGAATAATATTAATTTATGCCAAATGAATAAATTTATGAAATGAATTACAATGTAAAGATACAGATGAAACAGGAAACAAACGAAATTGAAATAGATATAAGACAATGTTAAGAGAATTTATGTAAAATATTATAGAGATAAGAAAAATATTATGAATGTTATAGTAGATGATAGTACGTTAAGAAATAAGAAAAGAGAATTGTAAATGAACATAGAATAAAGAAATGAGCAAATTGTAAGAAATTGAATGTAAGCAAATGATAAATTGGAAATAGATTTATGATGTTTGTAAGAAATTGTCAGTAAATAAAAATAAATAATTGAAAATGTAAAAAAGATAATGAAAGCAAATAATTGTCCCTTCTTACGGAAGGGGGAACACAAAAAAAAAAAAAAAAAAAAAAAAAAAAAAAAAAAAAAAAAAAAAAAAAAAAAAAAAAAAAAAACCTAACCTAACCTAACCTAACCTAACCTAACCTAACCTAACCTAACCTAACCTAACCTAACCTAACCTAACCTAACCTAACCTAACCTAACCTAACCTAACCTAACCTAACCTAACCTAACCTAACCTAACCTAACCTAACCTAACCTAACCTAACCTAACCTAACCTAACCTAACCTAACCTAACCTAACCTAACCTAACCTAACCTAACCTAACCTAACCTAACCTAACCTAACCTAACCTAACCTAACCTAACCTAACCTAACCTAACCTAACCTAACCTAACCTAACCTAACCTAACCTAACCTAACCTAACCTAACCTAACCTAACCTAACCTAACCTAACCTAACCTAACCTAACCTAACCTAACCTAACCTAACCTAACCTAACCTAACCTAACCTAACCTAACCTAACCTAACCTAACCTAACCTAACCTAACCTAACCTAACCTAACCTAACCTAACCTAACCTAACCTAACCTAACCTAACCTAACCTAACCTAACCTAACCTAACCTTTTTTTTTTTTTTTTTTTTTGATGCGCAGGGGAAACCCATCATGGGTCCCCCGGGTCGGGTATGTGCCTCAGTTAAGCTGAAGCACCCCGGGGGTATGTGAGACTCTTACTCACTAAAACCACCTGCGGTTGCCTTCAGCCGTATACGGAGGGATGTCCTGGATCTGTCTAACACAGGACTCCCTCCACGACCGGCCGGTCTACCTCAAGGGACCGGACTTCCACCAAAAGTAAGGGAACGCTTAGGCAAACTAAAGCGTTCCCCTCGGCGCCGGGACTAGCTCAGCCGGGCAGGTACCCATCCTGACCCGGAGCCCCGTGGGACGAGAGTTATTGGAGGTTCGCATAGCGACGCCTCCGCACTCCCGTTCTACGCCGGCGGAGCGGAAGAGAGGACCTGTCATCCTCTCTATTCCGCTCCGCGGAACCTAACCTAACCTAACCTAACCTAACCTAACCTAACCTAACCTAACCTAACCTAACCTAACCTAACCTAACCTAACCTAACCTAACCTAACCTAACCTAACCTAACCTAACCTAACCTAACCTAACCTAACCTAACCTAACCTAACCTAACCTAACCTTTTTTTTTTTTTTTTTTTTTTTTTTTTTTTTTTTTTTTTTTTCCGGAGGGGGAAATGCATTACGCATACCACCCAGGCGCAGGGGGCGACCCGAGTGGTTATGTGGGACTCCCGTAGCTAATGAGACCACGGTATACCCACTAAAACCCCCCCCCCATCTTCCGCCACGCCGCGTATTGACGGGGCCACAGGAACGATACACACATCTGCGACCCCGCCAGCGGCCCGAAGACTCCACGATGGGCGCACAACACGTGCGCCCTCCTCCTCGGCCCCCACCAAGGCTGTAGCAGACGCCCCCCGAGTCTGCTACTTGGAGGCCATGTGGCAGATCAGGTCTGTGGCTCTGCCACCGACCACACCTCGGCCGCAGAGGATAGGGCAAGCGGCGCACCGTAATACCTACTTGCCTCTTCCACTGCGGCCCCACCAATGCCGTTCAAGGAACGGCCCCGCCAGCTCGCAGGGGGGGTAGGGAAAGCCCCCCCCCCCCCGCGATCCGTCCTCGGCCGCAGAGGATAGGGCAAGCGGCGCACCGTAATACCTACTTGCCTCTTCCTCTGCGGCCCCACCTCGGTGCGCATCCGCAGCGGACTCCTCCAGTCCGCTGGGAGCGCCCTCCTCGGGCCAGGCGGCGACACCGGCCGGCCCTGGTTGCCTCTTTGCTTCACCGCGGTTGTCCAAGCCGCGGTTACTAAGCCCCACCGCCACGACAAGGCGTGCAACCATCGGGGGGAACCTAACCTAACCTAACCTAACCTAACCTAACCTAACCTAACCTAACCTAACCTAACCTAACCTAACCTAACCTAACCTAACCTAACCTAACCTAACCTAACCTAACCTAACCTAACCTAACCTAACCTAACCTAACCTAACCTAACCTAACCTAACCTAACCTAACCTAACCTAACCTAACCTAACCTAAACCTAACCTAACCTAACCTAACCTAACCTAACCTAACCTAACCTAACCTAACCTAACCTAACCTAACCTAACCTAACCTAACCTAACCTAACCTAACCTAACCTAACCTAACCTAACCTAACCTAACCTAACCTAACCTAACCTAACCTAACCTAACCTAACCTAACCTAACCTAACCTAACCTAACCTAACCTAACCTAACCTAACCTAACCTAACCTAACCTAACCTAACCTAACCTAACCTAACCTAACCTAACCTAACCTAACCTAACCTAACCTAACCTAACCTAACCTAACCTAACCTAACCTAACCTAACCTAACCTAACCTAACCTAACCTAACCTAACCTAACCTAACCTAACCTAACCTAACCTAACCTAACCTAACCTAACCTAACCTAACCTAACCTAACCTAACCTAACCTAACCTAACCTAACCTAACCTAACCTAACCTAACCTAACCTAACCTAACCTAACCTAACCTAACCTAACCTAACCTAACCTAACCTAACCTAACCTAACCTAACCTAACCTAACCTAACCTAACCTAACCTAACCTAACCTAACCTAACCTAACCTAACCTAACCTAACCTAACCTAACCTAACCTAACCTAACCTAACCTAACCTAACCTAACCTAACCTAAACCTAACCTAACCTAACCTAACCTAACCTAACCTAACCTAACCTAACCTAACCTAACCTAACCTAACCTAACCTAACCTAACCTAACCTAACCTAACCTAACCTAACCAGTTCCGCTCCGATCGTGGTCAGAGCAACACGTATAATCGCGCGCTCCGCCTTTTAAAATCAGTTTACGCGGCCGAAAGTGTCAAAGTGCAGTGTGTGATACGTCATTCGACGCGGCTTGACGAGAGTAAAGTGACAGTGAAAACCGCGTGGAAATCCGACGTCTCCAGCCCAAGAAATCGACGAAAAACCGGATTTTTCACCGGTTTCTGACCTTTCGACGCGTGCGGCGCGCAATTTGTCGCGACGACCCCCCATTTTCACCACACCAATCGACGCGCAAGACCTTCTTTCTACTGCTCCCAAAAAACCAGATTTTTCTGGCTTCTGGGTGAGGAGCAGCAGACGAAAAACTTGAGAAGGATCCCTGGACGTGTGCAAGGGGAAGTGTGGGGGGAGGAAGTGACTACCACGGCTCGAAGCGGGGCACCAGGGGCTACACAGACCAGCTTTCAAAATCCAAATCAGACCAGTGGTTCCCGAAAAAATCGAGTTCCAAAAAGTGCGGAAATTTCGGACCCCCGTTTTTCGGGATTATAAGCGACGATCCCCACTTTTCACAATTTCGTTGTGTGTGTTGTGCCAAGGAACTGCAGTGTACAAATTTTCGTGAAGTTCCTGTGAGCGGTTCGGCCAAAAAAGCGGAAAACACTAAAAGTCTAGATCGTGTCCTAGGCGGTCTAGACTTGCAGAAAACCCGAAGACCAGCACCAGGAGTCATCACTAGCAGCCGGGAGCCCGAGAGATACAGATAAGTGGAGGTTTTTGACGAAAATATAAGTGAAAAAGACATTAAAATTTTAGAGTTAAATTTAACTGACTTGCAAAAGTCCTAGAACAATATAATTTTGTGACATTATAGGTAACTTAACGTAGATTCATAATCAGAAAGCCCCATTAGAATTAAGGTAATAGTTTAAGAGTAAATTAGATTTTAGTATAGGAGTAAAACTCCATATATAAAAAACACCTGGGCGGGCGCCACGCCCTCTGCTCAGGAATTTCAGTGATAGTGGTTAAAATATCAGCCTTGGAAACCTGACACTAAATTTCCACGATAGAATACACCGTATTAATTAAGGCTACAAATTTTCATCAATATCGGATCGGTAGAAATTGTAAAATTAGCGAAGTTTTAAGGCGAATTGTGACGTCAGGATTCATCGATTTTCAGGGTTGCAAATGACGTTTTTCGTCGGTCGAAGAATACTTTTATGATTAAAATTTGTTGGTTTGATACTTTCACTAAACACTAAAAAACACATAAAACATAGATTTTTAAAAATTAATAAAAACTAGTTTACATTTAACAGGCCACAAATTCGTAAAAAACTAATGAAAATAGGCATAAAACATAGTTAAAATTACTACTTAAATTATTAAACAACTAAAAATAGTTAATATAAAACTTTGAAACAATAGTATAATTCATTAAAACTAATACAAACACTAGAACTAACAATATAAAATTAAATATTTAATATAAATCAACAAACTAATAATATAACAACACAATACATAAAATTAAGTAATATAACTGTTACATTATAAAAATTAGCCACATTAAAAATTTAAAACTATCAGGTGCCTTTCAGCTCGTTTGTGCATCGCATTCCATAATGCGCCAACCCTACATTATCAGCTAGGGCGATCTAGCGCCCAAGAAAATAGGCTCCGCCCCATAGTCCGAGGCATGAACATTGTTTTTTGAAACTAATAAATCTAAAATTAAATTCATCACATTAAAATACCAATATTATAATAAATTCAGATTAATAATACCATTTAATAAATAAACTAGTAATAAAAAAAAATAATAATACATAGTAATTATAGATAAAATCGACCAAAAATATCAGGTAAACATTTTTTAATAAAATCAAAAATCCGGGTAATAACCTATTTAGCCTTATTCTAATTGGTAGTAGTATTAGATTGTTAATTTAACAATCCATAACAATTTTAAGAACAAACCTAAAAGTAAACTTTAACGCTCGGACTATATTACACAGGACATAGTTAAAAACACCATAAGTGCGAGCGAGACAAGTAGGGCTGCCGCGTGCGATACCTGTCTCGCTCACTGCCCCGCCCACCGACGCGCTCAGGGCTGCGAATCAAACTTTCGCTAAACCTAGTAAACAAAATTATAATAATTTAAAATATTGGAAAACAACAAAAACATTAAAAATAAAAGTTAAAATACGTAATATAATAAATTCTAAATTAGATTTAAAATATATATTAAATTGTACCAAAACCCTGAATTGATAAGAAAATAATAAAATAGTATACACATATTAAACCTCAGTAACACAAATAAATAAATACGAAATAATTAATAATAACAAAATTGGTCAAAAAGACAAAAAACATAAATATTATAAAAACATATTAAAATATATAGAAACAGAATATAAATAATATTATTATTTCAATTATAGCACAACAGGAAGTTAAGAAATTTCAAAATTCCCATCAGGTGATTCCCGCTCATTGATAGACATAAATAGTAGATCTCTGCAGGTGGCAGCCCTGACACGCCCACGTTACGCCCTAAATACGTAACACTTCGTGTGCGGTCGAGGCGAGTTAGAGGTTGTAGGAAGGACATCAATAACTTTGCTAATAAATTTCGAAAGGCGTTTCATTTTCCAAATTTGAAGTAGCTTTTTCTTTTAAATAAACAAGATTTGGACTTAGAAAATACCCAAAAACCAAATAAACGGAAATAAACTTGCGACTGACATAGCGTTTTTTCGGCTCGGCCGACGAGAAGCGTCTAAAAACTCTAAAAAGGCTGACGGAACGAGGTTTTAAAAACCGAAATTAGGATAGGACCAGTTTGTTTCCTTTTGGAACAACTGCTAGCATATAGGACGTAAGGACTAACTGTGATAAATAAGGATTTTAAGACTGAGTATTATATAAGTAAATATTGACTAAGTTATAAAGATATTATATATAACACATAAAAAATTAGCTTTAATTAGGGATATTTACAACTTCATAGCACTATCATAATTAGTTCTTGACGTATGAGACCGAATATCACCATATTTGGTGTATTCGATAGCTTAGATCTAAGATATTGACACTCTAAAACTCTAATATAATTTATTAGTGTTCCTGTGACAAATAAATAGCAACGAAATAAGGCTGACTCGTCTTTGCCTTTAAAAACTCTGACTTTATATATAGACATAATCTAACGATTTAAATTAAAAATATTGACAAATATAAACATAATCAGCGATAAAAATAGATTATATATTATTAGAAACGCTCCTATAAAGGAATTAGGACAGCTGTGATAACTAAGTATAAGTATTTTGACCAGTAAATATTTTATATTAATTTAATACAAATTCCTAGACGAAATATACACATATTTACAAATATAGTTAGGAGATTAGCTATAACACAGTAGTATATTAGAGTGTAGACCGATTACATCATTTTTGGTGTACTCGATAGATTAAGATATATTTAATTGACGTATTTAAGACAAGGAACTCCAAGCGGAGCGACTTTTACACATAGGCTAATCAAGCATTAGAACGAACAGTAAAATAACTAAAAATTGACTAGAATTAATGAACATTGTTAGTATAACACTGCAAAATTAAATACATTTCTTGTGAAATTGCTATTAAAGTTGGACAGGGGTTAAATATCCCATACAAAACTATATTAAAGTCCCTTCATAAATAAAATAGCAACAAAAAGTATCGAAATTGTGTTCTGCCAATATATATTGAAAGTCAGTTCATATTTCCTAGGACATAACTGGCTTCTAAGTAAAACAAAAACACTAAATAATAAGGAATTAGAATAAAATTATAAAAAGGAGAAGTTTTAATATTAATAACATACTATAAACTACGAAAATTCTAGTCATTTACTCTTAAAAATTAGCCTAAATATATTTTAACTTATACATTTTTACAATTATTATTTTTATATACAATTTTATTAATTGACGCGTTCCCCCTTAGTTAATTAAAATGGCAACGGTACGTACGCCGTGTGGCCCAGGGTCTCAACCCCGAAAACTAGTAAATAGACATTCGCTTGACAGCCTGCAGGACAGCCCGGCTTCCAAGACTTTTAGTATGGACAGTAGCGATAATTTGGATGACATTAATTCTATATTAATGGATACATCTCGTCTGACGAAACATAGTATAAGCCTGCTAAACCAGACTAGGAACATGAAGGGAGAGTTAAAGTCTGGTTTAGCAGACAACTTGAAAAATATACAGGATAGGATAGGAAAAGCCCTCGAATCTAATAAGATGCGAGGAAAAGTGAGGAAAGAGGATATAACGACAAAGGACTTAGGAGTTCAGTGTGACAGGGAGGTCAAGAGTGGAAGCTGTGGCTGTGATTGCAAGGCGCTTATCCAGGAAATGTACGATAAGCTTAAAAGTAATTTACAGTGCTTGGGAAGCAAGCTGAGGGATGAAATAAAATCTCAGCTTGACTCTCAAACAGTAAGGGCAGAAGAAGTAGGTATAGTTAGGGCTAAATTTATAATAGAGGAATCTAAAAATAACGTAAACAGTGCTATAGAGGAGTGGGAGGCCAGGGCCTCGGCCGAGCCGCGAACCGCTACGTACGCGGAGGTGGCGCGCGACGGGAGACAAACCCCGCCGCCCGCCACCCCCGCGGAGGTAGCCGGCAAGCGACAGCCAAAGCCCAAGACCCTCCACTCCCTTGTAGTCACTGACAAGGAAAATTTTATGTCAACGACCGACATTGTGGCGGAAGTAGGAAAGATAATAGAGCCCACCAAGGAAGGAATTAAAATAGATAGGATAAGAAGAGCGAAAGATCGAAAAGTAATTATAGGTTTTAGCGATAAAAATGAAAGAGACAAAATAAAAGAGAAGATAGAGAAAAGGGAGAGTAAATTTAACGTAGAGACCATAGCTAATAAAAACCCGCAGGTGGTGCTGTATGGGGTGCTCAAGTCGACAACGGATGAAGACATATTTTATGCCATCAAAAATCAAAATAAGCACCTCCAACCGCTGCCACCTCCGGGTGTTGTGTACGACTTCCGCGTAAAATATAGACGAAGGGGAAGAGACAAAGAGACAGATCATGTGGTGTGTACGTTGACCCCTCAGCTGTGGCAAACCTTTACAGCAGCCGGATATGTCTACATAGGTATGCAGCGAGTGCGTGTCGCCGACCAGTCCCCCCTTATACAGTGCTCGCGCTGTTTAGGGTACGGACATGGGAGGCGACATTGCAATAGCGAATCCGAATCCGATAAGTGTAGCCACTGCGGAGGGGACCATCGTAAATTTGAGTGTGACAAATTGGAAGAAAACCCGAACTGTATTAATTGTGAAAAAGACGGCTGTAAAAACACCAAGCACGACGCGTTCAGCGCGGAGTGTCCGGTGCGGATGAGATGGGATGCAATAGCGCGGGCAACCGTTGCATATGACCCTGATGACCAATAGCATTGACAATCCATAAGTCATCGTTAAATAATATTATGTAAGCAACTTAAAATAAATATATGTAAAATAAATAAATATAGTATAGTATATCATATATACATATAGTATGTAAGGAATGCAAATTGGAAATCCCTTAAACTGAGTTTAAGGGACCCAAAAAACGCAGTATATAATTTATAATAGTTATATCAACAATGTAATACTATATATTGAAAAAAAAAAAAAAAAAAAAAAAAAAAAAAAAAAAAAAAAAAAAAAAAAAAAAAAAAAAAAACACTTGTCATATATATGGTTATGATAAAAATAACAAAGCATATATAGACTAAGCAAATAAATAAGCAGTAAGAATTATTTTTATACATAAGAATATATTATTAAATATTTATTATACGAACAATATATTATAACATAGAAAAGTATTTACGTACAGATGTTTATGTAATTGAATATATGTAATTGTGTGATATGTAATATAACAGAAGAATATAATATGTAACTTATAGATAACGATGTAAACAATACTAAAGAAATATAAAACATGTGTAAAAAAGATAGTATGAAACAGAACTGTAACAAACAATTGTAAAATTATACATAGGTAATTATAAGGTAGCCATAATATAGTCCAAGATAGAAATAGAAATCAATAATATGTAAATTATAGATAAAAATGTAAACAACACTGAGGAACAAGAAATATGTACTAAATAGATATTATAAAAATAAAATGTAAAGCAAACCAAATTAAAATTATATATAGGTATATAAGATTATGTATAAGATGTTAATGGAATTTCAATGCTATAGAAATATACCAACAATATGCAACTGTACGTCATGCATCCCACTCAATTGTAAGAATTATTTCGTAAGTAAATAACTCCAGCAAAACAAATTCGCACCGAACACTCCCGCGATGTGTCGAAAAATGTGTAAAATAATGCATAAAAATTGATGTAGTATTAAGCTTTAAGTATATAATATGTAAATGTAAAAATGATCAATGTAAACAATTTGTCAACAAATTAAGGATAAAATGTAACATGAAAACAATTGTCCCTTATTATGTAAGGGGGAACAAGAGGTCCCATATAGGGGCCAATAAAAAAAAAAAAAAAAAAAAAAAAAAAAAAAAAAAAAAAAAAAAAAAAAACCTAACCTAACCAGTTCCGCTCCGACCGTGGCCCGAGCAAGTCGCAAAACCACGCGCTCCGCGTTTTAAAATTCGTTTACGCGGCCAAAAGTGATAAAGTGTATTGTGTTATATATCAATCGACGCGGCTTAACGTGAGAATTCCAGCTGTGAAAACCGCGTGGAAATCAGACGTCCCAGGCCCGAAAAATAGACAAAAAACTGGTTTTTCACCAGTTTTACAGCTTCTGACGCGTGCGGCGCGCGATTTGTCGCGGCGACCTCCCTACTTTTTTACACCAGGCGACGCCCAGGATCTTGGCCCAGCTCCTCCCAAAAAAACGAGATTTTTCTGGTGGTTGGTTGAGGAGCTGCAGGCCGAAAATCAAGAGAGGACCCGGAGGTGCGTGCGCGGGGAAGTGCGGGGGAGGAAGGCGACTGTAACAAATCGAAGCGGAACTATTGGGGCTACACAGAGCCGTTTTTCTTTTTTAAATCGGATACATAGTTCCTGAGAAAAACGGTTATCAAAAAGTGCCGAATTTTAGGTCGTCTAGATTTCGCGTTTTTGAGCGACGACCTAGACTTTTAAAAATTTTAATGTGTGTGGTAGTGTGTGCACCTACCGTGTGAGAAATTGTGTGGCGATCCGGTGAGCGGTTTAGTCGGAAAACCGGAAAAACTAAAAAATCTAGATCGCGACCTAGGCGGTCTAGATTTGCAGGAGACCGGCGGACTGGCATCAGGATCCCTCACCAGCAACCGGAGGTTCGAGATATCCAGTTAAGTTGCACTTTTTGGACTTTTAAAATCTTAGAATTAAGTAAAAATTTTTAAAGTTTATTTTGACCGATTTCTTACAATATTAAAAAGCTGACATTAAGTGTATATATAGTCTCATTAGTATAGATTAGAATTAAGAAAGCCCCATTTAATTTTAAGTTTTAGATTAAGAGTTATTCGATAAAATAGGACTGGAGCAAAACTCCATACAGAAAAAACGCCTGGGCGGGCGCCACGCCCCCTGCTCAGGAATTTGAGTGATAGCAGCCAAAGTTTACATTTTAGAAACGTGACACAAAATTACAGGATAGGACATACCGTTTTATTTTGGGCTACAAAACTTCATTTCAATCGGATCGGTAGTATTAGTTTGATCGGCAAAATTTCAAGGAGAATCGTGACGTCACGATACAACGTAATACAGGGCTGCAAATGACGTTTTCGTCGGTCAAGGAATATTATTGTGATTTAATTTAATCGGTTTGACACTCGCACTAAGTACTTGAATATATACAAGATATAGATAATAAAAAATTAATTAAAATTAGTCTACACATTACTAGGCACAAGTTAGTAAAATTGACATTAAATTTAATTAGAAATAGCCTTGAAAACATATTAAAAATTACCACTTAAATTATAAAACTAGTATAAATAGCTAGAATAAAACATAAAACAATAGTCTTAGTCGTTAAAACTTATAAAAGCACTAGTATTAATAATAAAAAATTAAAAAACTATACACAAATTCATAGACAAACAATATAACAATAAAACACACAAAGACTGCAAATATAAACTGTAAATCCTTAGAAAATATACACATAAACGACTTAAAATATCAGGTGCTTCTCAGCTCGTTTGTACACCGCATTCCATAAAGGCGCCAACCCTACATTATCCGCTAGGGCGATTTTGCGCCCAAGAAAATAGGCTCCTCCCCATAGTCCGAGGCATGAACGTCGTTTTTAATAACTAAAAAATCCATAAACTAAATACATTACGTTAAAATAAGTACCATAATAAATTCTGAGAAATTATACCATTTAATAATTAAACTAGCAACAATAAATAATAATACATCGTAATTATAGCCAAAATCAATAAAAGTATCGGAAAAATTTTTCTTAATAAAACCAAAAAATCAGGGTAACAACCCAATTAGCCTTATTCTAATTGGTAGTAGTATTAGACAGTTAATTTAACGACCCATAACAATTTTAAGTACCTTCCTGGAAATAAATTTTAACACTCGGACTATATTCAACAGGACATAGTTAAAAACACCATAAGTGCAAGCGAGACAAGTAGGGTCGACGCGCGCGATACCCGTCCCGCTCAGCGCCCCGCCCACCATTGTCCGAGGCGAGCGGCCATTACTGATATCGAAACTAGGTCAAGGGAGTAGGGCTGTGCATGACGAAGTTTCGCCAGCCGATAACATTTTACGGTATTTCTTTTTGGTTGTCTCAATATACTCTTATCTACGTCAGTATATATTTAAACACAAAAAATTTTTAGTACATATAAACAATTAAAAAACTTTAATAAGGGACATATAGAAATCTAATAAAATTCGGCTAAATTATTCGTAAAATAACAGCTAAATAACAATAAAAATAAAAAAGTATAATTAAATCTTAATAACAATTAATATACACGTTAAATTTAATCTTAGTACAAGATATAATTCATAATAAATAACCAAATATTTAAAATTCTCATCAGGTTAGTTGCCGCTCGTTTGTAGATATTCATCGCAAATCGATAACCCTAATTCACCTAATAGATCGTAACCGATAACACCGTAAGTGCGAGCGGGACAAGTAGGGCTGACGCGCGCGATACCCGTCTCGCTCACTGCCCCGCCCACTGACGCGCTGTGCCAGGGCTGTGAAAAAATTTCTCTGCCAACCCTAACAAATAAATTGAAATAATCAAAACTAGTAAAAATCATTTAGCAATATAAATAAATAACTAAATTGAATAAATCGTCATAAAACACAAATAATAGGAAAAACAGTAAATAAAATTTAAATTGATATTTAATATTTAACAAAACAACAATAAAACAATAGCACTAATTAAATTAAATTAATATTAAACAATAAATAGTTAAATATATATATTGAACATAAAACGTAAACCAGATAAATAAACATATATATTATAAAAGCATATTAAAAGATATAGCAATAAAATATAAATAACATTATTATTACAATCTTAGCGCAACAGGAAGTTAGTAAAATTTAAAATTCCCATCAGGTTACTCCCGCTCATTGGCGGAGATAAATAATCCACTCAAGCGTGTGGCAGCCCTGACACGCCCACTTGGCGCCAAGCGCTGTGTGTGGTCTGATAGTCTAGCAGCCGTTGCCGGGTAATCTAATGAAAAATAAAAAGTACATATACTAGTTAAATAAATACAAATTTAAATAAAAATAAGTATAAACAAATAATATAAAAACAAGTTATCAAATAAATCGGGTTACAATAGTAAAACATAAACAGAAATAACATTGAGAAATAATAAAATCGCGAGATATTACTTTATTAAAATTCAAAACTAAATACAGATAAAAATTAAATTATTAGGTATATTAAAAACAAATTAAAAAACATCAAAAGATACTAACGTAAAATAAAATAATCCGAAAGACTACCGGCTCTTGAACTATAAGAGATCGTACGGCGATAAGAAATTAACAGGGTTTTTGCTATTCAAAAATCATAGGCGCTTAAATAAAACCAAACTAAGACAGGAGGACGTTGCTTTTTAAAATTAATAGGCGTAATAATATTTATAAAAATCAGAATATTTCTGAATAGACGAAGACCACGAGTAGTGGACGTAAATAAAAGATAGTTCGTGTCGAACCGACAAATAATCTTAGTATAGATTTATTCTCGACCGGCGAAATCGCTCAAAAAATTGTAAAACAGACTAGAACAGACCAGCCGCTTCCCTATTGAAGTGCCTGAAAAAATTAAGTACTTGTGACTTTTGCTTTTTGTTAAGACTTTAGATATTATTATCTTGCTGACCGACTGTACCCTATTGGGACAATCGACTAGGATAAGTACTAGTGTAAATAATAATTTAATTGTGACGTCTGTTTTACAGTTTATTTTATATATACATTTTATTAGTGTAGTAATTTTAAGTTGACCGGCTGATCCCTTTTGGGACAACCGACTAGAATATTAAGTTTATTAGCTTATACAAGTTTTATTTATACACTTTTACAAATAGACGCGTTCCCCCTTCAATAATTATTTAATATTTTATCTTTACATTCTTGCTTTGATTTGATTTATACAATTGACGAGTTCCCTTTTTAATAACTTATTCTAAATTTGTATATTTTATTTATTTAAACACTAAAGATGGCAATGGCCCGTACCCCTAATCACCTAAATAAGACTTACGGCGCGCACGACAGCAGCGAGAGCGAGTTAACTACGAGCCAGCTGCTGGCGAGCACGCTGACGAAAGTAAAGCGTAGTATCTATCTCCTAAACCAGACTAGGAATATGAAGGGAGAGCTGAAGTCTGGTATGGGAGAAGAACTACTAAGTGTAGTTGACTTATTAAAAGAAATTATAGCCAGAGATGGGAAAGAGATAGGACCACAAAAAGGAAAAGTACGGACTAGGGACTCTGGGACACAGTGTGATCAGGTTAAGGATAGAGTGGGCATAGAATGCAAATGCATGGAAGAGTTAAAGGAAGAGATAAGCGAATTTAGGGAGGAGTATAAGAGTGAGTTACTAGAAATTAGGAATTATTTAGTGGATGCCGCCTGTCTTAATGTGGATAGTATCCACGTTAAGATAGAGGACGAGAACGCGAAGGTGATAGATAAGGTATCGGATCACATAGACAAGCAAATAGGAACTTTGACGGATGCGGCTGGGGAGGGGGGGGTCGCAGTGCGTAACGAACCGGAGTCAGTGACACGTCCAACTTACGCGAGTGTCACCCGGGGTGGAGGAAAATCCCAAGTACCATCCAGGGAACCTAAGTACAGGACCCTCCACTCCCTAGTCGTATCGGACAAGGAAAATTTTATGCCCACAATTGAAATAGTGGAGACTGTAGGAAGGGTTGTGGAAGCAAAGAGAGAAGGGATAAAGGTAGACCGAATTAGGAGGGGAAAAGGTAGAAAAGTGATCATAGGGTTCAGGGATAAGAAAGACAGAGAAAGAGTCAGAGACAAAATAGAAAAAGCGGGAGTGAAATTAGATACACAGATAATAGAAAATAAGGATCCCCAGGTTGTGCTGTACGGGGTGCTGAAAAGCTACACTGATGACGACATTCTAGAAGCCATCAGAGAGCAAAATAAGCACCTCGTAGAGGGCATCCTGGGAGGGACAGAGGATAGAATGAGTGTGAAGTATAAGAAGAAAGGTAAGGATGATCACACTCAGCACGTGGTACTCAATGTGTCGCCGGGGCTGTGGGTGCGTTTCACAGAGGCAGGGTATCTTTATATAGATATCCAGCGCGTCAGAGTCGCCGACCAGTCCCCCCTAATCCAGTGCTCGCGCTGCTTAGGGTACGGACATGGGCGGCGATTCTGTAGCGCTGCCGAAGAGAAATGCGCCCACTGCTCCGGAGCACACCACCGGGCTGAGTGTGATGATCTGAAGGAAGGAAAAAAGCCGTGCTGCACAAACTGCAAAGGGGAAGGTTTAAAACAGCATAACCACAACGCATTCAGCGCGGAATGCCCGGTGAGACAAAGATGGGACGCTATAGCGCGCGCAACAGTTGCTTATGACCCTGAGGACAAATAGTCACGGGTAAATGTAACAATTAAGCTAGGTTAATAAAAATAAACATTGTCAGTAATTAATTGTGAATTAGATACTACAATATAATACTGTAAATGTGTTGTGCGGGGGAAAAAAAAAAAAAAAAAAAAAAAAAAAAAAAAAAAAAAAAAAAAAAAAAAAAAAAAAAAAATACAACCTTTGCATTTACATGGTATTATTTTAAAAATAAGAGAGCATGTAAAGCATAAGATGGACAATGAACCATGCACAACATATTAGTTTTAACACCTTATTACCACTTAAGTTTGCCGCGCTATAGCGCCCTATAAATATTGCAACATTATTATGATACCATAATCATGCTAGCAACTGCACCTCTTGCCGGGACTTCCGGGCTGAATAAAACCCTTGTATCCCCAGTTAAGCGCACAACCAAATGAAGAAACAGATTGAAAATGTGTACTCTGAATAGTGTTGCCATATAAAGAGCAAAAAATGATATAATAGAATAAAATTGCAGCAAAAATTATATAAATTAGAATTGTAAAAACGAATTAGAATGTAATTTATAGTGAAAACAGAAACCAAAAGTATCGATTTAAAATTAAGAATACATAATACTAATGTTAAGAAAATATAATATCTACAATATAGAAATAAGCAAAATGAGAATGTAAATACAGATTAAATACAGATACGTAAAGTAAATAAGGAGGGAGAATTGTAAGCAAGAATATAAAAAATATGGAAATAAATAAAAATGTAAAATATGGTAGTTATTGAAAAAATTAAAAGTTCAGAAACTGAAGTAAAGTGTATTAAAAGGAAAGTAAAGGATGAAATAGAAAAAGATTAATGATGTAAGTAAAAAATTGTTAGTAAATAAGAATAAACAATGAAAAATGTAGCAATGTAATAACAGCAAATAATTGTCCCTTATTATGTAAGGGGGAACAAGCGGTCCCATATAGGGGCCATTAAAAAAAAAAAAAAAAAAAAAAAAAAAAAAAAAAAAAAAAAAACCTAACCTAACCTAACCTAACCTAACCTAACCTAACCTAACCTAACCTAACCTAACCTAACCTAACCTAACCTAACCTAACCTAACCTAACCTAACCTAACCTAACCTAACCTAACCTAACCTAACCTAACCTAACCTAACCTAACCTAACCTAACCTAACCTAACCTAACCTAACCTAACCTAACCTAACCTAACCTAACCTAACCTAACCTAACCTAACCTAACCTAACCTAACCTAACCTAACCTAACCTAACCTAACCTAACCTAACCTAACCTAACCTAACCTAACCTAACCTAACCTAACCTAACCTAACCTAACCTAACCTAACCTAACCTAACCTAACCTAACCTTTTTTTTTTTTTTTTTAAGGAGGGGAAATGCATTACGCATCCCCCGCCCTCTCGGGGGAAAGGGCAGGGGTATGTCGGACTCCCTCCGCAGAAGTTTACCGACTAAAACCCCCCCATGCCTCGTCAACACTACACGCGGAGGAGCGGGATCGCTACGCATTCTACCACGTCCTCCGCAGCGCTTGCCGCTTCCGGCACCACAATCACTGCAGCAGCCTATGCTGCCGCCTGTCTTCACCGAGAGGCTCCCCGGGCACCGGGGGAGCCTATCTTCTCGGGGCCTATATTGTGGGCGGTGATCCCCCGATCAGCCGCCCACAGGCCTAGGCTTCCACCTCCATAGCGGGGGCGATTTCACTCGCCCCGGCTTTATCGGCTCCAGGCCGCTTACGCGGCCGAGCCTTGGAGGGAGCCTTACGCTTCTGCCTCGTGCCGGGAGGCTTGCTGGCTGCTGAGATACAGCCTTTAGTCCCCAGCACGTGGCTGCTCTCTTTGCCGTACTCTGTACAGAAGAAGCAGCTAGGTTCCTCCGCGCAGTCGGCGGCCTTGTGCCCCGGCTTCCCGCAACGGAAGCAATTCCCGCTACGGTCTACCGGGGACTGGCAGCTCGATGCCAGGTGGCCGGTGTCCAGACATCGGTAGCACCGCTTTGGCCTCGCGGCCAGCAGCACCACCTTTGCCAAGACCCATCCCACCTGTAGCCGCCCAGAAGCAACTAACTTCTTGGCGGCAGCATTGGGGACGTGGAGCCACACGCTCCGTGCGCCCCTGGGGCCCACCGTAATTCTGCCCGACCGGATGTCGGTGGCCGGGCAGTTACCTTCATTTGCCACCGCCTTAGTGACATCGGCGGCGGTAGCTGCGTCGTCCAAGCCGGAGACGAGCAGATCAACTCTTTGGACAGGGCGAGCGATCCTCACTGCGTCCCTGTCGAGGACCTCCCTCATTCTGTTCGCGAGGGCGTCCGCCTTCTGCTGGGCGTCCTCCCCGGTCACTTCTAGTATCCGGGCGCCCGTCCTCGCTAGCCGGAATCGAACCTTGTTTCTCTGGGAGATTCCTACTTCTTTAAGGTCGATCCGGCTCGTCGCCTCCTTTAGTATAGAAGCGTACGTCACGCTTTGATCCACCCCCTTCTCCAGTGTGAGAGTGATGGCGGCGGACTTGAGCGGACGCAGCTTTCTCTTCTTTTTCTTAGGAGCTGTCTTTTTGGCAGCTCCCTTCTTCTTCTTTCTTTCTCGCGGTTCCACTCTGGACCACGAGGGGTCTGTCGCAGACGGGGCGGCTGATCGTGCCTTCATCTGTTCGGCCTCACGAGCGGCCATCGACGTTTTCTTCCTCTTCCTTCTTTTATCTACTTCTTTGGGCGGCACGCTAGTGGCGGGTGCCTGCGATGGCCCTGCCGCTTCAGTTGTCGCCTTCTTCCTCTTTTCGGCCGGTGGCTTACTTTTAGCCTTCGGCTGTCCGCTCTCCGCATCCGCACTTCCAGCCGCTGTGTCGGCAGCCAGCGGTGGCCTCCGCCTCGGCTCTGGTAGGAGACGATCCTCCAGACCGGCGAGACGTGCATTCAGCATGTTGCCGAAGGTCTCGATATTGGTACGAGAAACCTCCGCCAACAGCTGCTGCAGGTCCTGTGTGGCGGGCTTGATCGCCTGTTTGCGCATCTCCTCTAGTTCGTGGCGTAAGATGTCCACTTGCTGTTGGAGCCGCGCGTTCTGGGCTTCCAGCCTCTTGATCTCCTCCGTTGCGGAGCGATCTTTCACTTCTTCGAAGACCACTTTAATGGACGCCACCGAATCTTTAAGGTACCTTACGTAGGTACCTTTAAGATTGGAGGACTTCGTGGCGACCATTTCAATGGTCTTCAGTGAAGTCTCCATCTTCTTCATCAGGTCAGCGCGTGTCCGCTCCATAGCTTCTTCTCGCGAAGGAGAAGAAACGGGGAGTCCGGATTGGGAGCGGGTGGAGCTGATGGTCGCTCGCGTTTTCCTCGCCTCCCGCGCTGCCTCAGCGATCTCTTCCTCGTCCTGCAAACGAAGGGCCTCTTCCTTCTCCCGATTAAAGTCGGCTTGCGCCTTCGCCAAACCGACATATTGGCCGGTTATTGGCGGGCGGCCACGTCCTCTTTTAGATTTAGGCACCGCCCCCTTGCTGAGAGGCGGCGCCATGTCATCATCCGAGCGCCTCTTTCGGCGCGTCCTGTCCAAGAAGGCGGGCAGGCCCTCGGAGTCCAGCGACATGCCAGACATTTCGCTGGAATCCGAGAGCAAGTCCTCGCTGTCTAGTCCATGAGTGTCTCGTCCGGGTATTCGAGTCGGGGGCGGCATGAGCACATCGCGTGTCAGCAGGACACGCGGAAAGTCTTTGTCGCCCTTTAACTTCTTGTCACTCAAAGCCGCCGCCGGCGCGGTAATGGGCGCCGGCTTCGGGCTGTCGCGCTTCTTAGGGGCATCACCTCCTAGCGCCGCCAAAATGGCCCTCTGCCTCGCCGCTTTTGCGGCCTCCGACTCACTCATCGCAGTTGTTGGTCCCTCCGTATACACGGACCTCGCACCCCCTTGCGGAGGTACACGGGATTCTCCGGCCCCAGAGGAGCCGGGACCCGCCCGGAGATTCTTTTCACAATTGCGATCCTCCATAGCTTCAAACTCCAACACCCCGGGTCGCGGGCCCGTTCATCACACTGCGGGCGCAGCCAAACACACAACAAGCACGCACGCAAACACACGCCATACCGGCGTTCAGCCACCCCTACCGTGTCACCGTGAAAACGCTCACGATGGCACGGGGGAGGTGCCCAGGGACACGACGTGGACGGACCGGTATCGCCCCCAACCTAACCTAACCTAACCTAACCTAACCTAACCTAACCTAACCTAACCTAACCTAACCTAACCTAACCTAACCTAACCTAACCTAACCTAACCTAACCTAACCTAACCTAACCTAACCTAACCTAACCTAACCTAACCTAACCTTTTTTTTTTTTTTTTAAGGAGGGGAAATGCGTTACGCATCCCCCGCCCCCTCGGGGGAAGGGGCGGGGGTATGTGGGACTCCCTACGAGAGGTCTACCCACTAAAACCCCCCCAGCCCTCCGTCAAGCGCCTCGTGCGGGAGGGACGGGAACCGCGGAGCGACTACAACTCCGCCCCTCCCAGCGCGCTGCCGCAACCGGCACCTTCTTCGAGCGGCTTGAACCGCCAACCTCACCGAGAGCCCCCCGGGCTATAGGGGGGCTGTCTTCTCGGGACCCTTTATGCGGGCGGGGAACCCCCGATCGCCGCCCACGGGTCTAGGCCTCCATCTCCATCGCGGCAGAGACGGGTGGAGCCCGCTTGCCCTTAGGCTTCGGCTTTTGCCGAGCCTTTTTAGACGGGGCCTTCTCTTCTCCGGGGGCCGGCTTTTTAGCAGACGGGCATCTGCCCAGCACGTGCCCCCTTTCTACTTTGCCAGCGGCCTCGCACAGGGAGCAGTTAGGCTCTGCTGCCCCGCACTCCGCCGCCTTATGCCCCGGTTTCCCGCACCGGAAACAAGTCCCACTACGGTCCACCGGGCACTGGCACTTGGCAGCCACGTGGCCGGTGTCCTGGCAGCGGAAGCAGCGCGTTGGCCTCGCGGCCAGCAACGCCACTCTCGCCGACACCCAACCAACCTGCAACCGCCCAGAGCTGGAGAGCTTCTTGGCGGCCGCGACTGGGAGGCGGACCCAGCACGATCCGTCCCCCCGTGGCCCCTCTTTCACTGGCCCTGACCTTATTTGGTCAACCGAGCATCCTCCCTCTCGTGCGACCGCCTCGATGACCTCAGCGGCCGTCACAGAGTCGTCCAGGCCGGCGACGCGGATCTCCGCGCACGGAATCGGCCGGGCGACTTTCACCTGGTCACAGTTTAGAACGTCCTTAAGCATGGCAGCCAAGGCATCCGCTTTCTCCATCGCACCCTCGCCACCGACAGCGATTATGCGCGCTCCAGTTTGGGCCTTGCGTATTCTGACCCCCCTGGAGATGTTGAGTTCCGCCAGGTTGATCTTCGATCGGGCCTCGAGCAGGACCTTGCTGTACGTGAGACCCTGCTCCGCGGCCGACGCCCCCAGTGTAAGAGTGACAGCCGCGGTAGCAGGGTTCCGTATACGAGCCTTCCGCTTCTTCTTCTTTGTCTTCTCAGAGGCGGCCTTAGATGGTGTGGCCGCCTCCTTTTTCTTCTTCTGGCCCTTTGAGACTATTGTGGTCCATTGGGCTTCATTGGGCAGCGAGCTGGTATGTGCTCCCCTCTGTGCCGCTTCCTGTGCTGCCATTGATGGCCGCTTCTTCTTTTTCTTTTTCTTGGCCTCAGCCGCAGGCAATTCCTGTGCGGCTGGGGCTACTTGGGAAGCCGTTACTGTGCGCTTCGGCGTCTTCTCTCTTTCTTCTGGCGGCGGGACGTCAACGTTGTCCGCCGCCAGTGGCGGTCTCCTTCGTGGTTCGGGGAGGAGTCTATCCTCCAGGCCGGCAAGCCTCGCGTTGAGCATATTGCCGAAGGTCTCCACGTTAGAACGGGAGACCTCGGCTAACAACTCTTGCAGGTCCTTGCCGGCGGGAGCAGGTAGTTGCCGGCGCAACTCTTGCAGCTCCTGACGCAAATCCGTCACTTGCTGCTGAAGTCGCGCATTCTGTTCCTCCAACCTCTTCATTTCCTCCGACATCGATCGGTCCTTTAGCTCGGTGACGGCCGCCCTGATGCTGACGACCGCCTCCTTGAGGGCCCGCACAAAAGTGCCCTTCAGGTTTTGAGACTTCGTGGCGACAGTTGTTACAGCCTCCAACGAAACCTCTACACTTTGAATCAGAGCGGCGTTGGTCTGCTCTGACTCTCCTACCTTTGGGGCAGGGCTCGCACGAAGCAGTGACTCGCGTGCCTCCTTCACTGCACGCACCGACTCGGCTACCTCTGCCTCGGCCTGGAGTTTGATACTCTCGGCCTTCTCCTTGTTATAATCCGCCTGCGCCTTCGCCAGACCGACATACTGGCCAGTCGTTGGCGGGCGGCCGCGCCCCTTCTTAGATTTGGGCACCACCCCTTTACTGAGGGGGGGCGCCATGTCTTCGTCCGTGTTCCGTCTCTTACGGTGAGTCCTATCCGGGGTAAGTGCGGGCAGTCCCTCGGAGTCCAGCGACATGCCGGACATTTCGCTGGAGTCCGAGAGCCAGTCCTCGCTGTCACGACCGAGGGAGTCAGATCCATGTTGGGAGACTCGACCACGAGGGGAGTCTCTACCAGTCAGAGAGTCATTTCCAGTACTTGGAGGCGGCATTTTCACGTCGCGTGTCAAAAGAACACGCGGCAGATCCCTGTCGCCTCTCAGCTTCTTCCTCTGCATTAACCTCAGCATCCGCTCAACGCCGTTGGGCTGCGGCTGGCTGAAGTCAACGTCCTCATCCGTTAAAAGCTCCGCCGCCGGCACGGTAATGAGCGCCGGCTTCGGGCTGTCGCGCTCTTTAGCGCTGTCACTTCCTCCTAATGCTGCCAGAATGGCCTTTCTCCTCGCCGCTTTCGCGGCCTCCGACTCTCCCAACGCAGTTTGCGCCGCCCCCGTATACGTGCGGCAGACATCCTCTTTCGAGGGTGCACGGGATTCTCCAGCATTGCTGGTACCCGCCCGGGGAGTACTTTTCAAATTGCGCTTTTCCATCATTTTTTCCCCATTTAAGGCTGGGTCGACCTTGTGCCCTAATGACCTGAAACTCTCCGAGTGGCCATGCAGCCCATCGCCGGGCACGAAGCTTAGGCTTCGGGGCCCACAGGCCCATCCATCTCACAAACACACACACATATATACATTGAAACACACGCTAATGTATAGAAGATGTCAAACAAAAATGAAAGATAGTGAAGAAAGGTGGTGAAAAATAGACGAAATAAAACAAATACAAGCAAAATGAAGAGTATACTACGAAAAGACAGAAAGACAGGAAAGACCGGCGTTCAGCCATCCTGAGTGCCTCACCCCGTGTAAAGGGCGGGGCGGCGCACCCAGGCGCCCAGGGACACGAACGTGGACGGACCGGTATCGCCCCCAACCTAACCTTTTTTTTTTTTTTTTTTTAGGAGGGGAAATACTTTGCGTATCCCCCACCCCCTCGGGGGAAGGGGTGGGGGTATGTGGGACTCCCTACAAGAGGTCTACCCACTAAAACCCCCCCAGCCCTCCGTCACGCGCCTAGTGCGGGAGGGGCGGGAAACCGCGGAGTGACTACAACTCCGCCCCTCCCAGCGCGCAGCCGCAAACGGCACCTTCTTCAAGCGGCTTGAGCCGCGTACCTCACCGAGAGCCCCCCGGGCTATAGGGGGGCTGTCTTCTCGGGACCCATACTGTGGGCGGGATCCCCCGATCACCGCCCACGGGTCTAGGCGTCCGTCTCCATTCGGGCGGGAGCGGGCGGGGCCCGCGCGCCTTTAGGTCTCGACTTTTTGTGTCGAGCCTTTTTGGTCGGCGCCTTGTCTTCTCCGGGGGCCGGCTTTGACGTAGATGGGCATCTACCCAGCTCGTGCCCCCTTTCGGCCCTGCCAGCGGCCTCGCACAGGGCGCAGTTTGGTGCTGCAGCCCCGCACTCCGCCGCCTTGTGCCCCGGTTTCCCGCACCGAAAACAATTCCGGCTACGGTCCACCGGGCACTGGCACTTGGCAGCCACGTGGCCGGTGTCCTGGCAGCGGAAGCAGCGCGTCGGCCTCGCGGCCAGCAACGCCACCCTCGCCGACACCCAACCAATACGCAACCGCCCAGAGCTCGAGAGCTTCTTAGCGGCCGCGACTGGAAGGCGGACCCAACACGATCCGTCCCCCCGTGGCCCCTCTCTAATCGGCCCTACCCGGACATCGCCGGCCAGGCACTCCCCTTCAAGTGCGACCGCTTCCATGATTTCGGCGGCCGTCACAGAGTCGTCAAGGCCGGCGATGCGCATCTCCGCGCAAGCAGCTGGCCGCCCGACTTTCACTTCCTGAGGCAGGACTGTCTTCAGCCTCGCGGCAAAGGCGTCCGCCTTCTTCTCTGCGCCCTCGCCGGCGATAGTGAGGAGGCGCCCTCCAGTTCGGGCCCGGCGGAAGCGGACTTGCGGAATATCGAACTCCGCGATGTTCACCGCCCGCCGGGCCGTCTCAAGTGCCTTGGCGTACGTCAAGCCCGCCTTCACGGCCGACTCTTCAATGGTGAGAGCGACGGCCGCGGTGGCGGGGACGCGAAGCCTTGGCTTTCTCTTCTTCTTCGGGGCGGCTGTAGATGGTGTAGCCACCCCTTTCTTCTTCTTGGCCCTGGTACCCACCGTGGTCCACGGGGCCTCAGTACGAGGGGAGCTGGTATTCGCTCCCCCTTGTGTCGCCTCCTGAGCAGCCATAGACGGCCGCTTTTTCTTCTTTCGGCCCTTTTTGGCCTTGGGCGCCTCGGGCGCGGCAGGGGCCTCTTGTGGGGCCCCTGTGGCGACGGGCTGCCGCGTCTTCTTTTGGGCCGGTTTCCCCTTGGCTTTTGGCTTCGGGGTCCCCGGCGTCTGCTCCGGTATTGCCTCTACACTCTCGACGGGAGCCGGCGTAATACTCCGGGCTCTGTCCGCCGCGAGCGGAGGTCGCAGTCGAGGCTCTGGGAGGAGCCGACTCTCCAGTCCAGCCAGCCGAGCGTTCAGCATATTGCTGAAGGTCTCTACGTTAGAACGAGAGACCTCAGACAACAGCTGGCGCATGTCCTGCTCGGCCGGCTTCGACACTTTTTGACGCAGCGCCTCTAACTCCTTGCGCATAGACTCCACTTCTTGTTGGAGCCGCGCATTCTGAGCTTCGAGGGCTCGTATCTCTTCCGTCGCTCCGCGGTTCTTCATAGCGGCGACGGTAGTGCGTATGTCACTGACCGCCTCCTTCAGAAGACGTTGGAATGTCCCCTTCAGGTTGTTCGACTTCGCTGCGACCATGGAGATCGTTCCCAGCGAAGTCTCAACACATTGGGCCAGAGCGTGGATGGTCTGCTCTGGCCTGTCTTCTTCCATGGGGGCGGGGCTCGCGAGGAGCGAAGAGCGCGTCTCTCGCGCCGCCCTGGCCGCCTCGGCTACCTCTTCCTCCGCGCGGAGTCGAAGGGCCTCCTCCTTCTCTCTATTCAGGTCGGCCTGCGCCTTCGCCAGACCGACATATTGTCCAGTCGTTGGCGGGCGGCCGCGTCCTCTCTTGGCTTTTGGCACGGCCCCTTTGCTGAGGGGCGGTGTCACGTCGTCGTCAGAGCGCCTCTTACGGCGCGTCTTCTCCGAGAGTGCGGGCAAGCCCTCGGAGTCCAGCGATATGCCAGACATCTCACTGGAGTCCGAGAGCCAGTCCTCGCTGTCACATCCGGGATAGTCTCGTCCATGTTGGGAGACTCGACCACGAGGGGAGTCTCTACCAAAGTCGTCTTTTCCGGTGCTTGGAGGCGGCATTTTCACGTCGCGTGTCAAGAGGACACGCGGCAGATCCTTGTCGCCTCTCAGCTTCTTCTTCTGCATCAACTTCAGCATCCGCTCAACGCCGTTGGGCTGCGGCTGACTGAAGTCGATGTCCTCGTCCGTTAGAAGCTCCGCCGCCGGCGCGGTAATGGGCGCCGGCTTCGGGCTGTCGCGCTTCTTCGCGCTGTCACTTCCTCCTCCTCCTAACGCCGCCAAAATGGCCCTCTGTCTCGCCGCTTTAGCGGCCTCCTCTTCCTTATTCACCGCCTTAGCGGCCCCCTCGTCCTTCCTCGCATTAGTTGGCCCCTCCGTATACACGGGCCGGCCACCGTCCGAAGACGGCGCATGGGATTCCCCGGCTCCTGAGGAGCCGAGACCCACCCGGAGAATACTTTTGCTAATACGATCTGCCATCTTTACTCACTCCGACACCCCGGGTCGCGGGCCCGTTCGTCACACTGCGGGCGCAGCCAAACATACAAGACCGAACACGCACACAAACACACGCCATACCGGCGTTCAGCCACCCCTCCCGTGTCAGCGTGAAAATGCTCACGATGGCACGGGGGAGGTGCCCAGGGACACGACGTGGACGGACCGGTATCGCCCCCGCCCCCAACCTAACCTAACCTAACCTAACCTAACCTAACCTAACCTAACCTAACCTAACCTAACCTTTTTTTTTTTTTTTTTTAAGGAGGGGAAATGCATTACGCATCCCCCGCCCCCTCGGGGGAAGGGGCGGGGGTATGTGGGACTCCCTACACGAGGTTTACCCACTAAAACCCCCCCAGCCCTTCGTCATGCGCCTTGTGCGGGAGGGACGGGAACCGCGGAGCGACTACAACTCCGCCCCTCCCAGCGCGCTGCCGCAACCGGCACCTTCTTCCAGCGGCTTCAGCCGCGTACCTCACCGAGAGCCCCCCGGGCTATAGAGGGGCTGTCTTCTCGGGACCCTTTTTGCAGGCGGGGATCCCCCGATCGCCGCCCACGGGTCTAGGCCTCCGTCTCCATCGCGGCAGAGACGGGCGGAGCCCGCACGCCCTTAGGCTTCGGCTTTTGCCGAGCCTTTTTGGACGGGGCCTTCTCTTCTCTGGGGGCCGGCTTTTTCGCGGCAGACGGACATCCGCTGCCGCCCAACACGTGCCCCCTTTCGGCCCTGCCAGCGGCCTCGCACAGGGCGCAGTTTGGTGCTGCAGCCCCGCACTCCGCCGCCTTGTGACCCAGTTTCCCGCACCGGAAACAAATCCGGCTACGGTCCACCGGGCACTGGCACTTGGCAGCCACGTGGCCGGTGTCCTGGCAGCGGAAGCAACGCGTCGGCCTCGCGGCCAACAACGTCACTCTCGCCAACACCCAGCCAACCCGCAACCGCCCAGAGCTCGAGAGCTTCTTGGCGGCTGCGGCTGGGAGGCGGATCCAACAAGACCCGTCCCCCCGTGGCCCCTCCCTCATAGGCCCCACCCGGACATCTCCGGCCAGGCACTCTCCATCAACCGCGACCGCTTCCTTGATTTCGGCGGCCGTCACAGAGTCGTCCAGGCCGGCGACGCGCATCTCTGCGCAAGCAGCCGGCCGTCCGACCCTCACTTCTTGAGGCAGGACGGTTTTGAGCCTTGCGGCAAAGGCGTCCGCCTTCTTCCCTGCGCCCTCTCCAGCTATGGTGAGAAGACACCCTCCAGTTCGGGCCCGACGGTAGCGGACTTGCGGAATATCAAACTCCGCAATGCTTATCGCCCGCCGGGCCGTCTCAAGAGCCTTGGCATACGTCAGACCCGCCTTCACGGCCGACTCTTCAATAGTGAGAGCGACGGCCGCAGTGGCGGGGACGCGGAGCCTCGGCTTCTTCTTCTTCTTCGGGGCGGCTGTAGATGGTGTAGCCGCCCCCTTCTTCTTCCCACCCTTCGGACCCACCGTGGTCCAAGGGGTCTCTGTACCAGGGGAGCTGATGGTCGCTCCCCCTTGTGCCGCCTCTTGGGCTGCCATAGAAGGCCGCTTCTTCTTCTTCTTCTTCTTGGCCTTTGAAGGCCCAGGCGCCGTGGGTGCAGCAGAAGCCTCTGTAGGGGCCGCTGCAGCGACGGGCGGTTGTGACTTCTCCGGTTTGGCCGGTTTCCCTTTCGCCTTTTTCGGCCGAGGGGGTCCCGGCACCTCTTCTTCCATGGGCGCAACGACGCTTGCGGGGGCGGTTGGGATGTCCTCATCCCGAACTCCATCCGACGCCAGCGGTGGCCTCCTTCTTGGCTCCGGCAGGAGTCGGTCCTCCAGTCCGGCCAACCTCGCGTTCAGCATATTGCCGAATGTCTCCACGTTCGCACGGGAGACCTCAGACAATAGCTCTCGCATATCACCTCCGGCAGGTTGCGAGGCCTTCTTGCGCACCTCGTCCAGCTCTTGGCGTAGCGCCGCCACTTGCTCTTCGAGGCGCGTGTTTCTGGCCTCCAGCACCTTCACTTCCTCTGTTGTGCAGAGGGTCGTCAACTTATTGAAGACCATCCGTATGGTCGCCACCGATTCCTTAAGGTACTTCTGGTATGTTCCCTTAAGGTTCGTGGACTTCCTGGCGATCATATCGACGGTCTTCAATGTGTCCTCCACTGTCTTTGTTATGTCCGCGCCCGTCCATTCCTTCTTAGCCTCTTCTCCCGATGGAGAAGTGGCGGAGAGGTCTGAATCCTTGAAGGCGGCGCGGAGAAACGCATGCGACCACCTCGCCTCATTCGCTGCTTCGGCAATCTCCTCCTCGGCTTGGAGCCGGAGGGCCTCCTCCTTTTCGCGGTTATAGTCGGCCTGCGCCTTAGCCAGGCCGACGTATTGGCCGGTCGTTGGAGGCCGGCCACGTCCTCTTTTAGGTTCGAGCACCGTCGCCTTACTAGTCGACGGCGCCTCATCAGTCTCGTCCAGGAGTCTCCTTTTTAGGGGAGTCGTACGTCCAGATTGTGCGGGCAGCCCCACGGAGTCCAGCGACAAATTGCTGCTGGACTCCGTGTAGAAGTCCTCGCTGTCTTCATCGGTGTGCGGATATCTTTCCAGCGGGGTAAGGAGCACCACCGGCTTGCGATCCGCGCGCTTCTTAGCGCTTCCTTTCCTCTCCTTCTTCCTTTCGCCTTTCTCCTCTTCCTTCCTCTCCTCCCTCCTCGCATTAAGTGGCCCCTCCGTATACACGGGCCGACCACCGTCCGAAGACGGTGTGTGGGATTCCCCGGCCCCTGAGGAGCCGAGACCCACCCGGAGAATACTTTTCTTAGTGCGACTATCCATCTTTCCCAAAACTCCGACACCCCGGGTCGCGGGCCCCTTCGTCACACTGTGGGCGCAGCCATTCATGCACACAAACACTCGCCCATACCGGCGTTCAGCCACCCCTCCCGTGTCACCGTGAAAACGCTCACGATGGCACGGGGGAGGTGCCCAGGGACACGACGTGGACGGACCGGTATCGCCCCCAACCTAACCTAACCTTTTTTTTTTTTTTTTTTTTTTTTTTTTTAAGGAGGGGAAATACGTTACGTATCCCCCGCCCCCTCGGGGGAAGGGACGGGGGTATGTGGGACTCCCTACAAGAGGTTTACCCACTAAAACCCCCCCATGCCCTCCTTCAGGCCATCGTGGGGCGCGGGCACTTAGCTGGACTTCCGCACCCAACACGGCCGTTCGCCGCATCCGGCACTACTCCACTGCGGCGGCTGGTGTTCTGCCGCCGCCTTTCTTCACCGAGAGCTCCCCGGGCATCTAGGGAGCTTTCTTCTCGGAGCCCTTCGTGCGGGCGGCGATCCCCCGATCAACCGCCCACGGGCTTATGGCTCCACCTCCATGGCGGGCTGGGGCTGACTAACCCCAGCGTCGCCGGCTCCAGGCTCTTTCGGCCGAGCCTTATCGGAGGGAGCTCCTCGTCTCTTCCGGCGCTTGGTGCTGGGGAGCGGCTTCTTTACTGTGATGCAGCCGCTGCTACCCAGCACGTGGTCTTTCTCCTTGCCGAGTGCCTCGCAGAAGAAGCAGTTGGGTTGCTTCTCCCGGCACTCGGCGGCCTTGTGCCCCGGCTTCCCACAGCGGAAGCAGTTCCGGCTGCGGTCCACCGGGCACTGGCATGTCGTCGCCAGGTGGCCGGTGTCAAGGCATCGGTAACACCGCTTAGGCCTCGCGGCCAGCAGTGTCACCTTCGCCGAGACCCAGCCCACTCGCAGCCGCCCCAAGCTGAGCAGCTTTTTGGCTGCCGCGACGGGGACGCTCAGCCAAAGCGAGCCGTCGCCCCACCTTCCTTTCGTTATGGGGCCCGACCTAATTGAAGTTGTCGGGCATCCCCCTTCTCTGACGACCGCCTCGATGACGTCGGCGGTCGTTGCCGAGTCGTCCAGCCCGGCGATGCGCATCTCTACGCATTTCGCCGGGCGGCCGATCTTGACCACCTCCGGATCCAACACCTCCCGCATTTTTGCGGCCAGTACATCCGCCTTCTCTTGTGCGCCCTCGCCAGGGATGGTGAGAACGCGAGCGCCGGTCTGTGCCTGCCGGAAGCGAAACCCGACTCTGTTGATGCCGAGTTCCTGCACTGCCCCACCGACCGCGTCCTTCGCCTTCAGCAGCACGTCCTTGTACGTGACCCCCTTCTCCGCAGCACTCGCCTTCAGTGTGACGGTGATTGCCGCGGTGTTGGGGGCACGGAGCTTGGCCTTCTTCTTCTTCCTAGGGGCGGCTTTAGATGGAGTAGCCGCCCCTTTCTTCTCCTTGGGCCTGCGCGGACCGACGGTGGTCCACGGGGCCTCGGCGGGAGGGGCGTTGGTGTTCTGCCCCCCCTTTGCCGCCTCCTGAGCGGCCATAGATGGCCGCTTCTTTTTCTTCTTCTTGGGCCTCTCAGCCCTCTTCTCTGCAGTTGCGGCGGGTGGCTGTATAGGAGCCACCACGCCACCTGTCGAATCCTCGTCCGGTGTTTTTGCCGTCGCCGTCTTCTTAGGTTTCGGCGCCTTCTTCTTTGGAGCTGCTGGTGGTGGGGCGCCGGGGGGTTGCCCAACGCTGTCCGCAGCCAGCGGCGGTCTCCTTCGGGGCTCCGGGAGGAGCCTGTCCTCCAGGCCGGCAATTCTTGCGTTTAGCATGTTGCCGAAGGTCTCAATGTTGGAACGTGAGACCTCCGACAACATCTTTTGCAGGTCTTCGGCTGCAGGTCCAGTGACGCGACGGCGGAGCTCTTCTAACTCCCGACGCATCGCGTTCACTTGGCGCAGAAGGCGGTCGTTCTGCGCCTCCAGTGCCCGCATCTCCTCGTTTTGTCCGCGACCCCTAATCTCGGTGACGGCCGCCCTGATTGACGCGACCGCCTCCTTGAGGGCCCGCTGGTATGTCCCTTTTAGATTTGAGGACCTTGTGGCGACCATCGTCACCATCTCCAAGGCCCTCTCTACGCTGCCCTCTAGGGCCGCGCTGGTCTCCTCCGATGTCTCCTCGGCTGGGGCAGGGCTTGAGCGAGTGGAGGCTCGCGCCTCCCTCGCTTCTCGCGCCTCCCGCGCCGCCCGGGCCACCTCTTCCACCTTCGCCCTGAAGATAGCCCGGCGTTCCTCCTCCTTTTCCCGTTTAAGGTCCGCTTGGGCCTTAGCGAGACCGACGTATTGGCCGGTGGTTGGTGGCCGGCCACGTCCTTTCTTAGCCTTGGGCACCGCTCCTCTGCCAGGGGGCGGCGCCTCGTCCTCGTCCGAGATTCGCCGTTTGCGGCGTGTCTTATCCGGGTCTGTGGGCAAGCCCTCGGAGTCCATCGACACGTCAGATGTCATGTCGTCGGAGTCCAAGGGCCAGTCCTCACTGTCATAGCCGGTGATGTCACTTCCTTGGGGAGGCGGCAGGGAGAATTCGCGCATCACGTCGCGCAGAACTACGCGAGGTGAGCGCGTCAGGTCCCCACCGACCTCTTTGTCTCGTCCGGTTGGCAGCGCAGAAGGCGTCCGGGGTGACGACATTTTGACGTCCCGCCAACGCAACACCTCTGGCAGATCGGCGTCGCGTACTGGGCAGTTCCGCTCCTTCTTGCGCTGCATAAGTCGCTTTATCCGGTCTATAGCATTAGGCTGCGGACCGGAAAAGTCAACGTCTTCATCGGTTATTGCTCCCGCCTCCGACGCGGTTAGGTGCGCCGGATTCGGGTTCGCGCTTATCTTCGCGCCCTCTCCACTACTCGCCGCCGCAGCGGCCCCCTCATCCCTCATCGCACTAGTTGGCCCCTCCGTATACACGGGCCGGCCACCGTCCGAGGACGGCGCATGGGATTCCCCGACTCCTGAGGAGCCGAGACCCACCCGGAGAATACTTTTACTTGTACGATCTGCCATGACTCTACGCTCCGACACCCCGGGTCGCGGGCCCTTTCGTCACACTGTGGGCGCAGCCAAACATACAAGACCAAACACGCACACAAACACACGCCATACCGGCGTTCAGCCACCCCTCCCGTGTCACCGCGAAAACGCTCACGATGGCACGGGGGAGGTGCCCAGGGACACGACGTGGACGGACCGGTATCGCCCCCAACCTAACCTAACCTAACCTAACCTAACCTAACCTAACCTAACCTAACCTAACCTAACCTTTTTTTTTTTTTTTTTTTTTTTTTTTTTTTTTTTTTTTTTTTTTTTTTTCCCCGGAGGGGGAAATGCATTACGCATACCACCCAGGCGCAGGGGGCGACCCGAGCGGTTATGTGGGACTCCCGTAGCTAATGAGACCACGGTATACCCACTAAAACCCCCCCCATCTTCCGCCACGCCGCATATTGACGGGGCCACAGGAACGATACACACATCTGCGACCCCGCCAGCGGCCCGAAGACACCACGATGGGCGCACAACACATGCGCCCTCCTCCTCGGCCCCCACCAAGGCTGTAGCAGACGCCCCCCGAGTCTGCTACTTGGAGGCCATGTGGCAGATCAAGTCTGTGGCTCTGCCACCGACCACACCTCGGCCGCAGAGGATAGGGCAAGCGGCGCACCGTAATACCTACTTGCCTCTTCCTCTGCGGCCCCACCAATGCCGTTCAAGGAACGGCCTCGCCAGCTCGCAGGGGGGGTAGGGAAAGCGGCAACCCACCACAATGCACCTTCCCCCGGCGATCCGTCCTCGGCCGCAGAGGATAGGGCAAGCGGCGCACCGTAATACCTACTTGCCTCTTCCTCTGCGGCCCCACCTCGGTGCGCATCCGCAGCGGACTCCTCCAGTCCGCTGGGAGCGCCCTCCTCGGGCCAGGCGGCGACACCGGCCGGCCCTGGTTGCCTCTTTGCTTCACCGCGGTTGTCCAAGCCGCGGTTACTAAGCCCCACCGCCACGACAAGGCGTGCAACCATCGGGGGGAACCTAACCTAACCTAACCTAACCTAACCTAACCTAACCTAACCTAACCTAACCTTTTTTTTTTTTTTTTTTTTTTTTTTTTTTTTTTTTTCGGAGGGGGAAATGCATTACGCATACCACCCAGGCGCAGGGGGCGACCCGAGTGGTTATGTGGGACTCCCGCGGCTAATGAGACCACGGTATACCCACTAAAACCCCCCCCCCATCTTCCGCCACGCCGCATATTGACGGGGCCACAGGAACGATACACACATCTGTGACCCCGCCAGCGGCCCGAAGACTCCACGATGGGCGCACAACACGTGCGCCCTCCTCCTCGGCCCCCACCAAGGCTGTAGCAGACGCCCCCCGAGTCTGCTACTTGGAGGCCATGTGGCAGATCAGGTCTGTGGCTCTGCCACCGACCACACCTCGGCCGCAGAGGATAGGGCAAGCGGCGCACCGTAATACCTACTTGCCTCTTCCTCTGCGGCCCCACCAATGCCGTTCAAACGGAACGGCCCCGCCAGCTCGCAGGGGGGGTAGGGAAAGCGGCAACCTACCACAATGCCTCTCCCCCCCGCGATCCGTCCTCGGCCGCAGAGGATAGGGCAAGCGGCGCACCGTAATACCTACTTGCCTCTTCCTCTGCGGCCCCACCTCGGTGCGCATCCGCAGCGGACTCCTCCAGTCCGCTGGGAGCGCCCTCCTCGGGCCAGGCGGCGACACCGGCCGGCCCTGGTTGCCTCTTCGCTTCACCGCGGTTGTCCAAGCCGCGGTTACTAGAGCCCCACCGCCACGACAAGGCGTGCAACCATCGGGGGGAACCTAACCTAACCTAACCTAACCTAACCTAACCTAACCTAACCTAACCTAACCTAACCTAACCTAACCTAACCTAACCTAACCTAACCTAACCTAACCTAACCTAACCTAACCTAACCTAACCTAACCTAACCTAACCTAACCATACTGAGCACGTCGTGCTGGAGGTGTCTCCGGAGATATGGCTGTGCCTCACTAGAGAAGGCCGCGTATACATCGATATGCAGAGGGTGCGAGTCGCCGACCAGTCCCCCCTAATACAGTGCTCGCACTGTTTGGGGTACGGACACGGGAAGCGATTCTGCGCCGATATTGCTGCGGAGGTGAGGTGCGGCCATTGCTCCGGAACACACCACAAATCACAGTGTGAGGGCTTAGAGGGGGGTACCGAGCCATGCTGCATTAACTGCAAGAAAAATAATTTAAAAGCAAATCATGGCGCGTTCAGCCGAGAGTGCCCGATAAGACAAAAATGGGAAGCGATAGCACGTGCGGCGGTATCGTATGATCCTGAAGACGATGCGTTCGTGGAACGTACATGGCTCTACGAACGCACACGTAACGATACTACGATACCGTCGCAGTACAGCTGCTAAGAGAAATGTAGAGCCAGATAAGCGTCTAAAATAAAAATTATATTGCTAGTGTAGTAAATATGAATTTATGGCAGCAATAACCAAAATGTAGCAATGTAGTTAAAATATGTAGGTAAATGTAATTTTATTTGAAAATTTTGTTTGATAAGTATATATTGTAATGTATAGTTATATAGGAGTAATAGAAATTATATATAGTTAATTATATATAGTATTAAAAAAAAAAAAAAAAAAAAAAAAAAAAAAAAAAAAAAAAAATATATATATATATACATACAAAACAAAATACAAATAACTACTTTGCACTTATTTGATATAGCAAATATGGCAAATGTAAACAATGTATTGCAATAGAAAAGAATGTAGTATATCATGTAGCATATAGGTATAATTATTATATAGTATATAGTTAATATAGTATTGTAAAATGTTTAGTACTATCAAATGTTTAGGTAATATAAGTTATTATTGTTTGTTTAACTGCATTGTGAAATGTTAACAACTCTGGCGCAACTGATCGGTCACTCTTGGCTGAATGTAGGCAAAATCTGCTATGAAAGTGTTATGGCTCACATATTTTGTATTTTGACTAGCAAATAGAAATAAGACAGGCACTAAAACTATTATAATGTAAAATAAAGTATAAAACAAAACAAGACATATAATTATAGGTACAAAATAAGTAAATAAATAATGTAAACTAAATGTATTAAATCTCTCTCTCAATTTTAAATGTAACAAGTAAAAGTAAAGTTGTGATAAACGTGAAAAATGATATCGAAAGAAAATAATAGTTGAATGTAAAATTAAATGCCAAGAAATGTTAAATATAAGTACTTATTGCAAAGTTGTATGTATAAAAAGAAATAGTAAATAAAACATGTACAACTGCTTAAAATACGAACATGTAATAAATAAAGAAATGTAGAAATTGTCCCTTATCATGTAAGGGGGAACAAAATTAAAAAAAAAAAAAAAAAAAAAAAAAAAAAAAAAAAAAAAAAAAAAAAAAAAAAAAAAAAAAAAAACCTAACCTAACCTAACCTAACCTAACCTAACCTAACCTAACCTAACCTAACCTAACCTAACCTAACCTAACCTAACCTAACCTAACCTAACCTAACCTAACCTAACCTAACCTAACCTAACCTAACCGTAGAAAATAAAACCTGAAATGTATGTAGCAATAAGAAAAGATGAACAAAATACATAGAAAAAAATATAGAAATAAAGTAAAAAAGATGAAAAGAAATAAAAAGAAAAGAAACATACCTAATCATGTTAGGGGGATATAAAAAAAAAAAAAAAAAAAAAAAAAAAAAAAAAAAAAAAAAAAAAAAAAAAAAAAAACCTAACCTAACCTAACCTAACCTAACCTAACCTTTTTTTTTTTTTTTTTTTTTTTGATGCGCAGGGGAAACCCATCATGGGTCCCCCGGGTCGGGTATGTGCCTCAGTTAAGCTGAAGCACCCCGGGGGTATGTGAGACTCCTACTCACTAAAACCACCTGCGGTTCGCCTTCAGCCGTATAAAGGAGGGATGTCCCGGATCTACCAAACACAGGACTCCCTCCACGACCGGCCGGTCTACCTCAAAAGGGACCGGACTTCCACCAAAAATAAGGGAACGCTTAGGCAAACTAAAGCGTTCCCCTCGGCGCCGGGACTAGCTTAGCCGGGCAGGTACCCATCCTGACCCGGAGCCCCGTGGGACGAGAGTTATTGGAGGTTCGCATAGCGACGCCTCCGCACTCCCGTCCTACGCCGGCGGAGCGGCAGAGAGGTGGGATCGTCCTCTCTGTCCCGCTCCGAGGCCTCTTTCTGCGACATCACAATTTCGCAGAAAGAGACCGCCGCCTGCCAGGCCTCATCGCTCTCGAGCATGCAGCGCACCATGCTCGGGAGCGAGAGGTCCCCGCCTAGCACTGCCACGAGATCGTGGCGCTGCACGGCCCAACGATCGCACACCTCGAGGGTATGCTGGGCCGTGTCCTCCGCAGCGCCGCATTCATAGCAGGCTGGCGTTGGCTCTCTCCTGGCGACCTTACACAGGTACTCACCGAAGCATCCGTGCCCGGTGAGTACCTGTGTAAGGCGGAAGGTGAGGGGTTTTCTCTTGCGGCGCATCCACGCCGCAAGAACTGGACGCAGTGCCTCGGCGGTACGTTGACCGTACCGGGTCTGCGCCAGATCCTCACCCCACCTCCTCAGCAACCACTGCTCTCCGAGTCTCCGGAACCGCCTAAGCTCCTCCCACGAAGGGGCTTCGCCATTCGACCTCCCCTCAGTGATGAGGAGGTTCAATTCGGCGAGCACCCTCGCCGTGAGCTCCCATGGCGGTTCCCCCGCCAGAGCAGTTGCTGCCGCCCAAGAGACTGTACGGTAGCCCCTGATGACTCTCACCGCTATGACCCGCTGCATTTTGTGCAGCAGGGCCCTATTACGCACGGTGAGAGCATCCACCCATATTGGGGCACCGTACAGAGCCATACTCCGGCACACCCCGGAGTACAGCTGCCGACAGGCTTGGCTGGGCCCTCCCACATTTGGCAGGAGTCGACCCAGTGAGGATGCCGCTCTTATGACCTTCGGTCCCAACTGCTGGAAATGGGGACCGAAGGTCCACCTTCCATCCAGAGTGAGCCCAAGATACTTGATGGTGGGGCTCACCCTGATCTCCTCGTCTCCGACACGAAGTCGTGCACCTGGTGGAGGTCCCCTTTTACCGGGTCCGCGAAACATAAGGGCTTCGGTCTTCTCAAAACGGACGCGAAGCCCTAATCGTCTTATGCGGCTGACCACCAGCGAAACTGCCGATTCGGCCAGCCGCGCCGCCTCTTGATAAGTCCTCCCCCGGGCTGTGATAAAGGTGTCATCCGCATAAGCGGAGACACCTATCCCAGGGAGGAGGCAGCATCGCAGGACCCAGTCATAACCTATGACCCACAGACCCGGCCCAAGTGCCGACCCCTGTGGGACACCGCAGTCAACCTCCACCAATACCAGGACCCCGTCCCGGTTCTCCCACACGACCTCTCTGTCAGAGAGCCAATCTCCCACCAGCCTTCTGATATACAAGGGGACACCGAAGTACTCCAGTGCCCCAAGTATCACGCTGTGAGGAAGGCTGTTGAAAGCATTGGCTATGTCGAGCGACACCCCCAACACCACATCCCCTTCGCGTTCCGCCTCCTGCGTCACCGACCGTAGGTACCGCATGGCGTCGACGGTAGACCGACCAGCCCGGAAACCGTACTGATGATTAGACAGTTTCGGTCCCGGGCCCTCCTCCAAGTGCTGAACGAGTCGTGAAGCCACAATACGTTCCAGTGCCTTCCCGACTTCGTTCAGCAACACTATCGGCCTTACCGCCGACGCCTGGTCCGGTGGCCGACCTCCTTTAGGTAAAAGGACGAGTCGGCCCCTCTTCCAATCCTTCGGGAACTGCCCAGATCGAAGACACTGGTCAAACAGTTCCCGAAGGGGATCCTCGAGGTGCACGAGTGCCAATGACAGCACCTTCCCGTGCACCCCGTCCGGACCCGGCGCCCTCTTCTTGTCGCGGAGGCGGGACAAAACCGCCTCCATCTCTTGGTCGGTGACGGGTGGCGGAACACCTTCCTCCAAGGCCAAGTCCGGCGTTGGCCGAGCCATGCGAGGCGGAGTAAATCCTGCCGGAGGGCCAGGGAACAATTCCCTGACGATGGTCCCTAGCAGCTCCGGTTGGAGTGATTCCGTCAACGGGGTCGACTGGACGCGGAGTTTATCCCGCGCCCTCTTGTACGGTCGACCCCAAGGGTCATTATTTAGACCCTCGACCAACTCCAACCATGCCGCCTCTTTAGCTCGGCTCATGGCCAACTTCAGGGCTTCCCTCTTCTCGACGTAGGCCCTGTGCAGCTGACCATCTCGCTCCGTGTCCTGAGGTCGGCGCCGCCTGCTGCGTCCGTAGGCGCGACGCGCCGCATTGCAGGCAGCGCGGAGGTCCGTCAATTCGGCCGACCACCAATAAACCGAGCGACGTGGAGGGGGTGGACCATGAATCTTCGGCATGGCTGCCTGGCAGACGTTTTTGAGTACGTCACCGAAGCAGCCAGCCATTTCATCAACCCCTTGACCTTGCCACGTCGACGGAAAACACCAGCGGCCGACGATGGCGGCCTCCTCCGCCAGTTCCCGATCGAGCCTAGATAAGGCCCAACGCGGGAACCTGCTACGACCCCTGGACAACGCCGGACTTGACCTGGAGGGCGGAGACACTTCGAACCGAATATAACGGTGGTCCGAAAGTGTCTCCAACTCAGTAACCACCCTCCATCCTCCTATCCTACGTGCGATGTCGGACGTGGCGAAAGTCAAATCCACGACCGACTCCCCATTCCATCGCACGCAGGTTGGGACCGTCCCCTGATTGATAAGAGACAGCCCCGTCGCCACCGCCCATTCTTCCACCTCTCTTCCCTTTGGATTCGTGACCGGAGACCCCCATGCTGAGGACTTGGCGTTGAAGTCCCCGGCCACGATCACGGGGAGAGGGGCAAGCCGTCTAATTAGGGGTCCTAGAACATCGAGGAATTGTTCCAGGGCCGCTAAATTACGGTTCGGGGAGAAGTACACTCCGATGATAGCGACTTCCCCCCAAACAGCCACCACATATCCATCCCCTCTCATTCTGGGTATGAGAGGGGGTCCTGCACCTGATCTAATAACCAGCCCTACGGAGCCCAAAGTATCACCCGCCCATTGAGGTTGGGGAGGCACGTAATAGGGCTCCGACACAATGCCTAAGCCAATGTCGCACTCCACCATGGTCTGCAAGAGAAGGTCTTGAGCCGCGGCGGAGTGATTTATATTCGCCTGCAAGAAACTGAGATGTCCAGGCATTATTCGGACATCTCAGCCTCTGGCGCCACCGAAGAAACTGTCCCCGACGTACGAGGGGGCAGGGAAATCTTACCGCGCACTGATGGGGGGTTGCAAACCTTTGTCCCCATGACATGATCAGCCCTCCTACCAGCCTCCGCACACACTGAACAGTGAGCCTTGGCAGCTGTGCAGTCCTTCGCTCTGTGGCCTGGCTGCCCGCACCTATAGCATAGGTCCCGACGGTCCTTATCTGAGGGGCATAAAGGCGCAGTGTGTCCCCGACCCAGACACCTAAAACAGTGCAAGGGGCGAGTCCCCTCATGCTGCAACCGAACCTTACTCCAGCCGACTACCAAGTAGCCCTGCCGCAGTAGCTTTTTGGCTACCGCCACAGGGCATGACATGCGGGCAAAGCCGCTTCCAAGTGAGCCGCGGTTTAATTCCCCGACCCAGACCTGTTCCGGAGGACAACCACCCTCGACCGACACCGCCGACCGAATCCGCTCCTGAGTTGCGGTGTCATCCAAGCCAGTCAGCCTAAAACCAGTTGTTTTGACCGGTCTGACAACATCCGCGACATCAGCTATCACCTCCGACAGCTTTTTAGCCAGGATATCCGCCTTCTCTCCACTGGAGCGTCCTGGCACTTCAATAAGACGGCCCCCTGTGGCCGAATTTCTTATTTTTAGGGGTCCGATGCCCAGCTCCCTCACACTTCCAATTTTGAGCTGGGCTTTGGTGAGAACCTCACCATACGTGACCCCGGCTTGAGAAGCTTCAGGGCGCAACCTTACAACAACTGCCGAAGAAGAAGGCAGTGTCAATTTTGCACCTTTGGCCAATTTAGCCTGGGGTGCATCCTTTTTTTGTGGCACAGCCTTCTTCTTCGGCTTCTTCCTTCCTATCACCGTCGACCACGCCTCCCTGGTGACGGCATCCGCAGCAGGTTCCGCAGTCACCTTCCGCGACTTAGCAGGCGGAGCATTTGCAGCCGGTGCTTTTGCAACTGGTGCATCTGCAGCCTGCTTCTTTGCAGCTGGTGCCTGCAAATCCTGTTGCGGGGCAATCCTCCTTTCTTCTACATTGGAGGTGGAGGGCCCGAAGTTGGACCATTGCGCCTCCTTCTGCCCCTTCCCTTTCCCTTTGCCCTTCTTAGAGGTTGGAGCCGGCCTCACATCGGGACGAACAGACAGCGGAGGGAAATCTTCCCTATCCGTAGATCGCTGTGCCACCTTCTCTGCCCGTACCTCCATCCGAGGGAGGGCCATGACCGGAGACATCGGTCGCTCAACTGCGGCCTTCTTAGCCGCAATTGCAGCCCGAGTCTCCTTCGCGATCCTGGTGTTGTCAGACGCAAGTGGAGGACGGACAACAACAGGAGGCAACAGTCTGTCCTCTAATGATGCCAGTCTGCCATCAACCAGATTTCCTACCAGCCTGGCGATGCTTGCCTCTAAGACGCCCAGCTGTTCGCTTGACATTGGGCTTGGACTCTTCTTCTGGGCTGCCTCCTTCTTGGCCTCCTCAAAATCCCTCCGGTATGCACGGACCTCCTCCCGGAGATTCGCCACCTCTCGCTTCAAACGACTATTGTCGGCTTTAAGGCGACGAGTCTCTTCAGCCTCCGAACGGGAGGTCAAGGTCTCAAGGACCATCCTCACAACTCCTGCAGCCCGACGGATCTTGTTAGAGTAGCCACCTTTCAGGTTCGTACTCCGACCGGTCAGACCCAGGATCTCCTTGATGCCGTCTTCTGCCGCCGTCTTTAGGTCCTCAATCCCCATCTGGTCCGGATCAAAATCCAGGGGACCAGGAGGGAGCGCTTCAATATCCATGGGCTCTACATTTGACCTACTGTAGACCCTACGGTTCAGAGAGATCGTTATATCAGCCTCTCCAGCCTCCTCGGACGTATCCCTAACTGCAGGGCGAGACGTAGACTGTCTACCCGCCGTACCCCTCACCCTGCCACGCTTGGCCTTTGCCAACTTATCCGCTGCGGCCCCAAAGTCCTCAAGACGGCGCTTTATTGGACCAGACTCCGACTCCGAGTACGACCAATCGCGACCCAGCAACTCCTCAACGGTGATGCCACCCCTGATCGTAAGTCGTTCTAGGGAAGGATCACGTGACACATTACGCGACACATTGCGTGACACATCACGTGACACGTCACGCGACACATCAGCATCACTCTCCATCCCCGACGCACAAACTCCTAATCTGTCCTCTGTCACAGATTGGCCACAGGCCGCCTTCTTACTGCGGTTCTGCGCAGAAGTCGAAGCCCCATCAGAAGTCCGCAACTCCCCCAAAACGTTCTTGAGTCCCCCTTTCTGAGAGCTCTTACTTCGTGACAGCGCGGGGGTCGTCACCCGCGATCCGTCCGTCAACTCTATCCTCTCAAGCTGAACAATCGGTGTCCGTAGTGAACGCATAGGGTCGTCATTCCTGGTCGCCGTTAAGTCCGCTTCCGGTGCGGCAAGGGGCATCGGCCCCGGACCAACGCGCGACGTCGACAAAGCAGCCAAATCATTTTGCAAATCATGTTCCTTATTAAAGCCGAAGTTGTCATTCTCCTCTACAGCATGTTTAGGGCCCCCAGTATACCTGGCCCGATCCCCCGCCGAAGCGGGAGTGTGGGATTCCCCGGCATTGCCGGAACCCACCCTGGGAGTATTTTTCGCATGCGTACCTTCCATATTTTGTTCCCCATTTAAGGCTGGGTCGACCTTTGTGCCCTAGTGACCTAAACACCCAGTGGTCATGCAGCCTATCGCCGGGCACAGAACTTCGGCTTCGGGGCCCACAGGCCCATCCATCTCACATGCACACACAGAATTACACACACAAACACACATATACCGGCGTTCAGCCACCCCTCCCGTGTCACCGTGAAAAAGCTCACGATGGCACGGGGGAGGTGCCCAGGGACACGACGTGGACGGACCGGTATCGCCCCAAACCTAACCTAACCTAACCTAACCTAACCTAACCTAACCTAACCTAACCTAACCTAACCTAACCTAACCTAACCTAACCTAACCTAACCTAACCTAACCTAACCTAACCTAACCTAACCTAACCTAACCTAACCTAACCTAACCTAACCTAACCTAACCTAACCTAACCTAACCTAACCTAACCTAACCTAACCTAACCTAACCTAAACCTAAACCTAAACCTACAAACAGGCGAACAAAGCGGCAAACGGGATGCTTCAAAAAGGGAAAGAAGCACTAGAAGCAGCGGGAAATATGAAGAGGGAAAGCAAACTAACAGCCTTGGATTCCCTACAATCGCTGTACGAGACCGTCCTCTCCCTGTCCGACTCCAGGTCGAGACACAAGCTGAATCTGGAGAAGGAAAGAAGTCGTCATGCGCGGGAGCTGGTGAGCATCGAGAGAGCTCACAATAAAGAAATCTCCATTCTAACCCAGGAGATAATTCAATTAAGAGAACAGGCAGCGGCCAATCTGAAAGAAATTCAGGACGTGCGGAAATGGCTGGAGTATGAAACTCAGGAGCCGCACCGACACGTCCGGGAAACGAACAAATTGGCCCCAATCATAAATACAAACATCACAAACCTCAGCAAGACAATCTCTGCTGAGTTACTGAATAAAAGGGAGACCAGCACTTCCCAACAAGAGGACCTTAAGCCGGAAATCTCCAAATAAAAAAAAAAAAAAAAAAAAAAAAAAAAAAAAAAAACACCAAATGGAGAACCTCCAAAAACAGCTTACGAAAATGGAGGAAACCAATACCAAGCTCCTCAAGGACTATTTGAGGGAGCTAAAAGAAATACCCAGCTTAATCAACAAACCAGCAGATAGCGAGACACCACCAAACAAAGAGCTCACCAACAAGATAGTTGAGATCACAACAAAACTGGATGAGGTCAAAAGCAACCTACAACTAGCGTCAGCAGCAAACCAGACAAACGGGTCAGAGGATATTAAGACCCACCTCGAACCCATCTGTGAACGGCTCAAGATAGTGTCATCGGAGATCAAGAGCCTTCGGAGCGAGAAATCGGATGCCCCACCGCAACCAGGGCTAAGTCTGGGAACGGAGCTGGCGCTAGTCGAAATGATCAAGAAGCAGGTTATGCACCCACCAACTTACGCCGCTGCTGTCAAGAAGCCTCCACCACCACCACAGAGGAGAGAGCATCATAGCGTTATCATCGCATCTAAAAATAAGAATGACACCTGCGACAAGACCCTATCGCTGATCCGAACAGTGCTGGACCCTCGAAAGACTGGTGCGAGGGTGGACAGCCTAAAAAAGGTAAGAAACCAAAAAATCATTCTAAGTTGCGGAAACAAACAAGATCTTGACCTCATCACAGACAGATTAAAAAATTGTGATCAACTGAAACAGGAACGAGCGCGACAAAACAACCCGCTGCTAATAATTAAGAACGTGCTGTCGTACCACACAGACGCCGAACTAATAGAGCACCTAAAGGCTCAAAACAAGCAAGTGTTCGCCGGCGCCGTAAGCGAAGAAAGTACATGTAGGATTAAATATAGGAAGAGGGCCAGAAACACCCAAGAGTGCCATGTTGTCCTGGAGGTGTCGCCTGTCCTTCACAAAAAGTTCCTGGAAGCGGGAAAAGTCTACATTGATCTTCAACGACGACCAGTTGAAGATCAATCTCCCCTCATCCAGTGTGCCAAATGTCTTGGTTACGGGCACACAAAGAAGGTCTGCGAGGAGGAGAAGAGCCGCTGTAGTTATTGCGGCAAAGACTCCCACGACTGGGACAACTGCGAGGACAGGAAAGCGAAAAAGCCACCCACCTGCTTCAATTGTAAAGTTGCCTCCAAACCGACATCGCCGCTCGATACCGCGCACATAGCATTCAGCAGTGAGTGCACGGAGCGGCACAAATGGGACAACATAGCCAGATCAAAGATATCCTACTTGTGCTAAGGGCGACAGCACAGATAACGCGACAGAATCTCCCACGAGTTCACCGAAGCACATCAAGATAATCCAGGCGAACCTGCAGAGATCGAAAACGGCTACTCTAGAGCTGTTAAGGGTGGCCACCGAACAAAAGATCTCCATAGCCCTACTTCAAGAACCCTACGTAGGAAGTGCAGGCACCCTCAAACAACACCCAGGGACACAAGTCATACAGTGCACCCTGAACAGAGGAGGGCCCAACAAAGCCGCTGTCGTGATATTCGGCGACACCATCGAGGTGTTGCACGATCCACAACTGGTCACGGAGACCGAGGCAGCGGTAACCATCAAAGTGGCGAGCCTAGAGCTTGGATTAATATCGGTGTACTTCGAGGGAGACAAAGATATAAACAACAATATAAATAAAGTCAGGAACACCATAGGAAAACTTTCCACTCACAATGTCATAGTGGCAGGTGACGTGAACGCGTGGAGTCATTGGTGGGGAAGCGCCACGGAAGACCAAAGGGGCCAGACCTACTCCACGTTCCTCGATGAGATGAACTTCCACATCCTCAACACCGGAGACACACCCACCTTCGAAACGGAGAGAAACGGCAGGATGTACACGAGCATAGTCGACGTGACAGCGTGCAGCCTGCCGATGCTAGCGAAGGTGGAGAACTGGAGAGTTACCCGGGACGCTACAACATCAGACCACAACGCAATCACCTTCCGGATCAGGGTCGAGGGAAAACTTCAACCACTCCCGCGACCAACAACCCGGAGGTACAACACCAAAAAAGCGAAGTGGTCAGCGTTCAGGGATAAATTCAACGAGTCTCTAGTGGACACTAACTTAAGCAAGGATGCCATAAAGGAGTCGATAAAGACAGCTAATGACTTGGAAGAAGCCGTAAGTACCTATATAAATAACATCCAGGTAGCATGTGAAGACACAATTCCGAAGATAGGTACTTACAAAGGCAAACCAGTGCCGCCGTGGTGGGACAAGTCCCTAGAACACCTCAAAAAGGACGTCCTGAGGAAGAAAAGACGTATAAAAAATGCGGCACCATCGAGGAAAGATCACGTCATTGAAGAATACCGAGCCACAAGACAAGAATATAGAAAGAAAATGGAGGAGGCACAAACAAATAGCTGGAAGGAGTTCTGTGCGACTCAAGAGAAAGAAAGCATGTGGGACGGGATATACAGAATCATCGGGAAGACAACAGGAAACCAGGAGAACGTACTACTGAGAGATACACAGGGTCAAACGCTAAGTCCGCAAAGATCCGCGGACCTCCTGGCTCAAACATTCTACCCCGATGACTCCGAAGAGACCGACTCCCAATACCACCAACAAATGAGGGGAAATTACCCGGTCGAACAACTAGTAGAGGATGACCCACCATTCACTATGGCGGAACTGGAGTCAATCCTGTCGTCGCTGAATCCAGGGAAAGCTCCAGGCCCTGACGGCCTCACATCGGACATCTGCAGCGAGGCCATCATGTGTGCTCCGGAAGTGTTCTTAGAATTGGCGAACAAATGCCTGCAATTAGGACACTTCCCAAAACAATGGAAGAAAGCACACGTGGTCATTCTCAAAAAACCGGGTAAAGAAGATTACACTCACCCCAAGTCGTACAGACCCATTGGACTACTCCCCATCCTGGGAAAGATAGTCGAGAAACTAATGATCACCAGAGTTCAATGGCACATACTCCCTTCATTAAACAAGAACCAGTATGGCTTCATCCCGCAAAGAAACACAGAGGATGCGCTATTCGGCCTAGTGGACCACATCAAGGAGGAGATACAGAACAAGAAGATCGTCCTCATAGTGTCACTCGACATAGAAGGCGCATTCGACAATGCGTGGTGGCCAGCGCTGAAGCACCAGCTGATCAGAAAAGGATGCCCCTCCAATATATACAGGATGATCTGCTCATACCTCGAAGACCGCGGCATAGAGGTTAACTACGCCGGCAAGAAGAGCGCAAAAGGGACAAACAAAGGTTGCGTCCAAGGATCAACAGGCGGACCAACCTTCTGGAACATTTTACTGAACCCGCTGCTCGACCAACTATCCAGATGCCGAGTAAACTTCAAAGCCTTTGCCGACGACATTACACTGATCTTCTCCGAAGAGACCGCTGACGCTATAGAGGAAAAAGCAAACCGCGTGCTCCGGATCGTCGAAAGGTGGGGAGCACATAACAAGTTAAGGTTTGCAGCACATAAAACCAATGCAATGCTGCTCACCCGAAAGCTTAAATTCACCGCTCCCCAAATAAAGATGTCCGGAATCAACATCAAACTCGTGGACGAAATAAAACTTCTAGGCGTCACAATCAACCGCACTCTCACCTTCACCTCGCATGTGGCGGCAGTCTGCAAGAAAGCCGCAAACATCTATAAGCAGATCGCACACTCCGCCAAGGTGACGTGGGGGTTAAATGGAGAGATAATTAGAACTATATATATATCAGTGATTGAGCCGATCATCCTGTACGCCGCGAGTGTCTGGGCCCCGGCCGCAGACCTAAATAAGACCAAGACGCTGCTTGACTCCATCCAGAGAAGCTTTGCAATCAAGATCTGTAAAGCCTATAGGACAGCCTCCTTGACATCTACACTGGCACTGGCAGGATTGCTGCCGCTGGACATAAGAATACACGAAGCGGCAGCCCTTTACAAGACAAAGAAAGGAATATCGAGCGACTACGTCCCGCCCGGGAAAACGCTGCAAAAGATCTGCGACGTGCTCACGTTACCCCACCCTTCCGACTTCACCGTTACCACCTTCGAGAAGTTGGAAGACATGGAGCCCTCGACAATAGAAAAATATAACATCCAAGGCCCTCAGATCTACACAGACGGCAGCAAGATAGAGGGCAAAACGGGGGCAGCAATATCATGGTGGGAGAACGGGCGAGAAGTAACCTACATCAGACTGACGCTCGATCAAAACTGCACAGTGTTTCAGTTAGAGATATTCGCCCTCTACAAGGCAGTAGAGTTGGTAAAGGAAACCGAACATAAAGAAGTCAACATTCTTAGCGACTCAAGATCTTCGCTAGAGCTAATTCGGAACCCTAAGCCAAAAACTCAGCTAGTGGCGGACATCAAAACAAGTATCAAGGACATCGAAGACCAAGGCAGGAAGCTAAGACTCTTCTGGCTCCGCGCACACGTAGGGACGCCAGGAAACGAAAGGGCTGACGAACTAGCAAAACAGGCAGCCCTTGATCCAAAAGAAGTCCCAGATTACGACCAGATCCCCCTGTCCTACATCAAGAGGAAAATCAGAAGAGAATCGATCCTAAGATGGCAGGACAGATACACGAATGCGGACACGGGAAGCACCACCAAAAAATTCCTGCCCAACATCGAGAAGTCGTACCGCTTTATAAGAACAACAACTCTCACACCCACTCACATCCAAGCCATGACCGGCCATGGTGCTTTCGCCAAATATCTGCACCGGTTTAAGCTGATCAACAGCCCAGGATGTGAGTGCGATCAAGAAGTAGAAGAAACGGTATGGCACATAATCTTCGATTGTCCCCGCTTCCAGCACCAGAGACACGACGTCGAACACCAACTGAACGTCAACTTAGAGGAAGCGGATTTACCCAAATACCTGGAGGACAAGCACGCCAAAGACACGTTCCTGACTTACATAGAAAGAATATTTACCATAGCAAAACAAAGATTTAAAGAACATCAAGAAGCGGACAGCGCAACAACAAATGTAGAAAGAACAGAACCTGCTGCCCTCACCGTCCCAATTCAACCAATAGCCACTCCTCCATTCAGCATACCCAGGTGGCTGAGCGGGGGAGAAAGTGGGACACCCTCCATCAGAACGAGGAAAGTGGTTCTGTTTATGAACAATAATTACGAAAGACTGGGCATCTGTTTCTGCTCCACTTTTGGAAACAAGAGTGTTGCCATCTCACCAGGGCTGGCCCTTATTCTCAAAGGAAGTACAACAAGAGCGACAATGAAAAGGAAGAAATTCGAAGAACTGGGCGAAGAGGCAATAGAAGGACAAAATTGTCGAGTAGTACGCACCAAAAACAAGACAGTGCTGCTATTCGACCAGACACCTGAAAAATCCCAATTCGCCCGGGCATGTGCGCTCTTGTTAAAAATCGCCGAATTGGATGCCACACTCATCGGACCAAGAACCATCAGCATTGACGTGATGACAGCAGACTTATTCAGGGGAGAAGTGGCGGACTACCTCGGGTGCGTTAAAGCAGCGGAAAAACACGAAATCATTGTGTACGAGGGAAGAACACAAGACCTGAGCTTCCTCGTGCCCAACAAACCACCCGAGAAAACATCCGAAATAACGACCGCACAACTAAGATACGTTAGTCCTCAGATAGAAGAGTCACACGTCACTACCTTGGCAGTGGAGCAGACCTTAAACCCTACGTCAAGATACAATGTCATCAGTAAAATAAAAAGCAAGATTGCTCAACTAACAAACTGGAGACGATCACCAACAACCGAGTCTCCGAGTCCAGAGACAAGCAAACCATCACTCCCAGGGCCATCTACTGAGACGCCGAAGTCAAGCGCGGAAGTCTGGGCTGAAAAGGAAAGAGTATTAAGGAGACAAAGGGCAGCTGAAAAACAAAAAGAGGTCGTCATTGCGGCCAAACAACAGACCTCAGCCGCCAAAGTTGACCAGCATCTCCATCGGCTGGTCACAAAGGAGAGCCGACACTTTAGGAGAGAGCCTCAAGAAGGTCTCGAGAAACAGCTACTCCTACGACCGGACACATTCCGAAGCCCGGACACCCAAGCAAACGCGCTCAGCAGATTCACCAACACCCCAAAACCACCGCAGAAAACACTAATAACACAACAACCAACAAAGGCACAAATAGGTCTGGTCAAGAGTCCGACCCTAAGGAAAGTGGTACGACAAGAAGATCACATGATCAACGCGTTCCTTGAATACGTGGCCGTATTAGAGGCCAATAGGATCATCAGGATCAAGGAATGCGAAGATATCATGAAGTCGTACCAAAAAGGCAAAGATGGCCTCCTACAAATCCAACTAGAGGAGGCCCATGCAACGGTCTATAATAACAACACAGCGACCGTCCTTAGGGGACAGGACATGACTACCCATATGGCGGCGTATAGCGCCACCTCAGGAATAGTCCTCCTGGACGAAGACCGGACTAAAAGAAGAGGACAACCCGTCTATAACATTCCGTCTCGCGACCCCATCGTCGTTACCACCAGGGGGACAGAAATATGGCTGGAAGACAGGATCCTACAAACATCCCAGATCCTGTCTGAGGTAGAGCCCCCCGACGAATGGACGATCCCGGCAATAACTTGGATAAACGGGGTCCCGGGTTGCGGGAAAACGACGTGGATAGTCCAAAACTTCAACGCCGAAGAGGATGTAGCTGTAACGACAACAATCGAGGCAAAAAAAGACCTCGTGGAGAAAATCCGGGAAAAGGCAGGCCATGAAGCTTCGAGGAGGGTGCGCACAATCGCATCTCTCCTAGTAAATGGACCGAAGGGACTCGAAGACCTGGAACGCAAGAGGCTGCTTGTAGATGAAGCACTTATGAGTCACTTCGGATCCATAATACTGGCGGCGCAGATAATCAAAGCCGAGAGCCTGCTATTAATAGGGGACGTAAATCAGCTCCCCTACATTGACCGGGATAATCTCTTCGAGCTGTATTACTATCGCCCGTATCACCTCGCAGATGTAGCCAAAGATCTTCTCTGTACACATAGGTGCCCGCAAGACGTCGCTATGGCGCTGAAGCAAATACACAAGGGCATCTACTCCTCAAGCAACATCATCAAGTCCCTGGCAATAACACCCATGACCGGGACGGAGATCCCTAAAACCGACACCAACACCCTGTACCTGACTTACACCCAGCTAGAAAAGTCAACTCTGAGGAAGTCAGGTTACGGAACAGGAGAGGCCTCAAAAGTACTTACAATACACGAGGCCCAGGGATTGTGTTACAAGAGAGTCTACGTCATCAAACAGCAAAAGAGGAAGTTGCAGCTACACGACAGTGCTTCACACGCGGTGGTTGCCCTGACGCGTCACACGGAACATCTAGTCTACTACACCGACGACACGGATGACGCGCTGGGCAAACTCATAAAGGGAGTGTTAGAAACATCTACCCAGACCATCATGGATTACAACGCCAAGATGGCCATCAAGAACCGGGACCATCCCACCATCCAAAAACTGGTCTCGGTCAAAGCTCCAATACTGGATTGACAATCAAGAAGATGACACCAGCCACCAACAGGTGGCAAACACAAAAAACCAAACAACAAGCCTCACCCAGTGAGTGGGACCGGCATGGACCAGCACTCTTTAACACCCCAGATACTCCACCCAGCTTTGGTGACCCCCTTACACCCGAGCCAATGCCACAACATCGAAAGGCAAAGGGTGGACGCAAATCGAGAGGAACTGGAAAATGCCGGACTTACACCCTGGGCTCCAAAAAGAAGATGACATCACCCCGGAAGATCAAGACTCCGATGACATCCCAGTCAAGAAGATGACTTCCGGGAAGATGACAGCAGCCACCAACCAGGTGGCCAACACAAAATACCCTCAACAATATCAGAGGGTACGACACTTAGAGCCCCTTCAGGGCAAATTACTGAATGTTAGACGCGTATAACGTATGTTACTTGAAAGTTACAATGAAAAGAAACTAAATTAAATATATTAAACTTAAAAAGGGCACGGGCCACCTAGGCCTGTGGAAATTAAAAAAAAAAAAAAAAAAAAAAAAAAAAAAAAAAAAAAAACGTAAACCTAAACCTAAACCTAAACCTAAACCTAAACCTAAACCTAAACCTAAACCTAAACCTAAACCGACTTTTCCAATTTGGGTAACGTTTTATTTTCTTTAATTTATTTGGTTTAACACCTTCGCTGCGGGATTAAAAAAAAAAAAAAAAAAAAAAAAAGGACGGTTTTTTATATGGTGCGTTATCAGAATGATTCGCCTTATACTTAAACTCTCCGGCGCTGCGGTATAGGGCTTATTGACCTAGTAAGGTATCAACCGATATAAATGACTGTAACTATGTGAAAACTTAAAAAAAAAAAATTTGGAAATCCACCAATCAATATCGATCGTAAAAGAGTTAGTGGTCATGGTGCTGGCTTCGCCCTGGATTCCTACAATTTACTTGAGAGATACATGCAAAAATATATATAAGGTCTTGTAACCCAATACCGCACTGATTTGTAGGTTTATTTAAGGGAGTTTTAGTGATGGGATATGAGTTATCGACATATCATTATTAGAATATCATTTATTGAAGAAACAAAAATATCTGGGCTGTTATTTTAAAAAAATTACAGGTCAGTAAGGATTTTGCTGTGAATTATTTTTTTTTTGTCATTTTTCAAATAATCTATATCAGAACGTTCACTTTCACGATTTCTTCCTTGCTGGAACAATTATTCAATCATTTTTCTACATTGTTTATTTGGCCGAGGTATTATTAATGATTTAAGACCAATAAAATATCTCAAAACGTAAACAAATGACTGTGAATGCACTACCGTACCACTCCCGATAATTACGTCACAACACTAATATGAAGTAAACAATTCAATTACCTATACCAAATTGCAAGCACTATTATGTGGTGAATGACATCGAAAAATGATAATCATAAAATATGTATAAGTATCCCGATAACTCTATCATTTAATTTTTTTTTTTTTTTAATGAACTCTATGTTGATTAAGTTACGACTGGATGTAATTTGCTTTAATTTAATTTTTCGCAGATTTTCGATTTTTAATAATTATGAATAAGTAGTATTAATTTATTATTATTAACTAAATTTATTTATATCGCCTAAAATTTTAAATAATTTTACTTATATGACCTTGTTTTAAAATTGTGTTTATATTTTCTAACTTTATTTCATCTAAACTGCTCTTAGTTAAGATTTAAATGTATTGTCATAGTTTTAAGTTATTTTTTATTATGTTATTTAGTTTGTTATCACAGTAATAATTATTTGCATGAAATTTTATTTAATTCATAATCATATTTAACGATTTAATTGTGTTTAGTTATAAAATCAATTTTTTTTATTGTATATTTTGTAGAGCTATATTCGTGAATGCTGTGTCGCCTGTTAAGGTACATGCATCGGTACAAATTAGGTAATATTATTGTGTCAAAGTTTTAATGTATGTACTGTTTGGTGTCCTTAATTTAAATAAATAAATAAATACCAGTGCGGATAGGGGTGGATCGACCCTGTGATCTATAATACCTTAACATGATTTTAATGCTTTATCAAGTAGCCCTTAAAGTCCTAAACTCAAACCTATACTTGTCTTCTTTTAACATACAAAAATACTCATTATACAGCCCCCGCACCAGGGGAAGTTCGCCGTTTCTCGCCTCCACACAGAGCTCGCGTACATGCATCGGGCGTTTAAGCCTTATAACGCAGCGAACGTGTTAATTAGTAATATGAAAAAAAACATTTGTTACGGGTCACCTGATGGAAAGCTACTTCCGTCGCCCATGGACACTCGCAGCATCAGAAGAGCTGCAGGCACTCGGCGAAACACAGCGCAAGCGCTGTTTCACGCCAGTTTTCTGTGAGAACGTGGTATTTCTCCGGTCGAGCCGGCCTATTCGTGACGAAGCATGGCTCTCCCACGTATAAAGAAATGTGTATTTTAAACTATGTTTTAGGTAGAAATATGTATTTTACAGTATGTTTTTAGTGAAAATACTTATTTACTGTAAAGTTAAAAAAAAAATTCGAGTCAGCGACATCTTTCAGAAGCTATGCCAACAGCCAAATTCGAGTCATGGAATCCTTCAAATATCATGCTTATCTGAATTTTGGCTGACAAAATAAATTTTCTCGGACATTTTTTCGGTTAAAAGAAGAAAACTAGCCCGAGTTTAGAACCTGACCCAATAGAGCCAAGACCGCTATCCTAACCATTGCTCTTCCGCAGCTTGTGGCATGATGGCGAAATTTTATGTTCAAAAACAAGTAGTCAAGTTGACACTAGCCAAATGGAATTATTAGTTCGAATAGAGTTAGGTCGAATGAAGTTAGGTCAAATGGACTTAGTTCGAATAGAATTAGGTCGAATGGAAATGGGATAATGCAAGAAGTTAGGTTAATAGGGGTTACGTTAAGAGGATTCCACATCACCGTTTTTCCATACAAACGTTGTCCCCTGTTTCCTCCCTGGATAATACCGGTAGAGTTATGATTTTTTTCCTGAATATCTATGGCCACTATTAGCATGTCCCTATGTTTTCCTTTTTTTCATAATTTTATTATTAAAAAGATAAGAACGTCCAAAAACCCAAAAAAATGGCCAGATTTTCCTCTGTGTTCAAACACCCAGAAAACAAAACTGGCTAAAATATACAAAAAAAAAAAAACATAGGAACAATGCTCAAGCCTTCCTTTAATTCTTAATGAAAAAAGTACTTAAATCGGTTAAGTTTTGGAGAAGGAATCAGCGGACAACGAATCGAAGATTTTCTGTTCTTTTATTAGAACTTTTGTCGTGTTGTCTCTATCGCGCTCTGCGGTGGGAGACGAGATTGGTGAGACAGCAATACATTTTCAAATACCTATTTTCAATTTCTCTCGCCCCTGGGGTATCCTCATAACGGTTAACCCATTTGTAGTCAAACCAAAATGGCACGAAAAAAAATTGAAACTTCAAATTTTATAGTAAGGAACAGCTGGTGTACACAAATTGGCATAATGGTCACTTATGCGGTGGGTGAAGGTGGGTTTGAGTGAAGCTTTTCTACTCAAAGCAAATTATTTTTTCTATTTTTTTTATAAGCTCTTGAAATTTTATTGTGACGGACAACCTAACATTCACACTTAGAAAAGTCTCTTTGAAACGAAGTTTTTCGTTTCTATAAAATGGCAGAAAACGGAACCTTTATACATAGATTCGTCATGTCTGTCTGTCTGTCTGTCCGTGCGTTTGGCACAGCCACTTTTCCCCGAAACTATAAGAGCTACTATTAAATATTGAAACTTGGTAAATAGAATATGTAGTCTGTGAACCACATTAAGACTGATACAAAAATGAAAAAATTATTAAAAATTTATTCATTTTATTTATACTATGTAATTCATTTTATTATTCATAGGTAAAAAAAGTTAGTTTAAAATAGGTTAGGTCAAAAGAGGTTAGGTTAAAAGAAGTTAGGTTAAAAAGGATAGGTTAAAAGAGGTTAGGTTAAAAGAAGTGAGGGTAACAGAGGTAAGGTTTAAAGAGAGTAGGTTAAAAGATGTTAGGTTAAGGGGGTTAGGTTAAAGGATTTAGGTTAAAAGGAGTTAGGCTTAAAGAGGTTAGGTTTAAAGAGGTTAGGTTTAAAGAGGTTAGGTTTAAAGAGGTAAGGTTTAAAGAGGTAAGGTTTAAAGAGGTAAGATTTAAAGAGGTCAGGTTCAAAGAAGTTAGTTTAAAAGTGGTAAGGTTAAAAGTGGTTAGGTTTAAAGAGAGTAGGTTAAAATATGTTAGGTTAAAGGAGTTAGGTTAAAAAAGGTTAGGTTAAAAGGGGTTAGGTTTAAAGAGGTTAGGTTTAAATAGGTTAGGTTTAAAGAGGTTAGGTTTAAAGAGGTTAGGTTTAAAGAGGTTAGGTTTAAGTAGGTTAGGTTCAAAGAGGTTAGGTTCAAAGAGGTTAGATTTAAAGAGGTTAGGTTTAAGGAAGTTAGGTTCAAAGAGGTTAGGTTCAAATAGGTTAGGTTCAAATAGGTTAGGTTCAAAGAGGTTAGGTTCAAATAGGTTAGGTTCAAAGAGGTTAGGTTCAAAGAGGTTAGGTTCAAAGAGGTTAGGTTCAAAGAGGTTAGGTTCAAAGAGGTTAGGTTCAAAGAGGTTAGGTTCAAAGAGGCTAGGTTCAAAGAGGCTAGGTTCAAAGAGGTTAGGTTCAAAGAGGTTAGGTTCAAAGAGGTTAGGTTCAAAGAGGTTAGGTTCAAAGAGGTTAGGTTCAAAGAGGTTAGGTTCAAAGAGGTTAGGTTCAAAGAGGTTAGGTTCAAAGAGGTTAGGTTCAAAGAGGTTAGGTTCAAAGAGGTTAATAGGTTTAAAGAAGTTAGGTTTAAAGAGGTTAGGTTAAAAGAGATGAAGGTAAAATAGTTCAGGTTAAAAGGTGTTTAGTTAATCCTATATTGTAAGTCAGAGAGATGAAGGTAAAATAGTTCAGGTTAAAAGATGTTTAGTTAATACTATATTGTAAGTCAGACGAGGTTCGGTTGAATGATTTTACGTTAACATGGTGTTAGGTGAACACGGTGTTAGGTTAACACGAGTTTAGATCGGAAGTCGATCAAACGGTGTTAATTATAATAGAGATTTATTATAATAGAGACTAATTATTATCATACATTATTAGGTTAGGTCTGAGAAATTTTTGCGTATGTTCCTCGGGATATTAATCGTTAGGTTAGCGGTCCCGGAGGAACCTATCTTAGGCATCAATGTCACTTTGACAGCTGTCAAAATGACATTTGACGTCTTTGAGTTGACACTGGTTTTGATGAAAACTCGAAGTGCTATGAGTATTTATCAAAAACAAAAGGGTAAATAATGAGAGTCGGGTATGAAATATTTATTGTGTTCTAAGTCAATCTTCATCAGAGTTCCAGCATTCGAGACGCTGGCAGGCCACAACGCTGCCTTGGCACCGAGACCGGTTTGTTAGCAATATTGTCCCGCTTTGATGTTCCCTGACACTCGCCCGCTCCCGACAAGCGCCCTCCTCGTTGATAAACACTTGTATTTTAGTTCATGCTGTACTCTAAACAGTGATACAATAAAAATATTTTGTTACAACTTGCAACTCACAAATTGTTTACACTTAGGCTTGAATTATATGATTCTAGTTAATTATACCTAGGTTTCGTTGCACATTAATCACATAATATTTATAAAATAACTTCACTTTTAACATAAATAGGTAAATCAAAAATATCACGAAACCGCAGGCAAGAAAAATACTTGTCAATTGATTTTGACATTCTTTTTTTTTCATAACGACAGCGCTTGCTGTCGCCTGTATAAGATAAAAGATATTTGCCAATGTTGTCAGTTGTCGCACCAATGACAATATATCTGGGGGCACGGCCGTGCCCCAGCCAAGCTTTTTAGCAAAGGCACGGCCGTACCATACTTTTCTCGAAGCGGTTCGCGGCTATTTCACACCCCCTTTATCTTCGATGTTAACAAAGCTAGGGATTTAGAATTTCGGTCACTAGTTGCAAGTATTAAAACTAGCTTAACCTCTAAATTTCATGAAATTTCGATAAATAGTTTAATAGTTACGGATGGTCAAAGTTACTGCATTTTGTCACTCACTGGCAGAGATCATCAAAATTCTAAGGTACTTCTAGCAGACTTAGAACCTTGAAATTTGGTACCCGGATAGGTTTTTATTCACAATAAAAGGAAAAATTATGAAACCGGCCAAGTGCGAGTTTGACTGGCGTACATAGGGTTCCATACCGTAAATTTGTATGGGAGCCCCCCCTTAATTATATTTTTATTGAATTTTTATTACTAATTATTAAAGTTAAAATACAGTTGAGTATTTTCTGAAATTTTCAAAAACCTCACTGTTACCAATATGGATATAGGGGAAAAAAAGGGGAAAAAATCGTGTTTGTTGTATGAGCCCTATTAATCATTTATTTTATTTTAATTGGGCCAACGCGTCTGCAGACGCGTTGGCCCAATGTGTAGAACGGGCGTTCGCGGGTTGGCCGTAGGTATTTAGACGTTGGCCAACGCGCGAACGCCCGTTCTACACATTGGGCCAACGCGTCTGCAGACGCGTTGGCCCAATGTGTAGAACGGGCGTCCGCCTATGTCGAGAGCCGCCATTATGGATATCCCCTACGAATAATAAAAACTAAGGAAAAGTAACTCCGTCAAAAAACATGCTCCACAATAGGTACTTGTCAAAAAAGTGTACCTTAGGTAGGTACACATTTCAATACATTTGCAATATTTAGGTGACCTTGAGCCATTGAGGTACTATAGACTGGAGAGAGCCTTATATCGGTGTATAAGCGTCAAAAGCGTGTAATGTTATGTCCGACTTACTAGGACATAACAAAGGAGTCGGTCGGCATTTTTCATGTAATAAAAGTGTTAATAAAGGTTTCTAGTGAACATTTAATGCAAGACATTGTTGAGTTTTGTGGTTCCGCTAAATAATAAACCATAAGAATGGCCAAAGAATGCCTCAAACACGTGGATTTAACATTAAATACGTAAGTTTTGAACAACGTTTTTTGGGCTTTTCAATCGGTTTTTTGTAAGCTAAAAAGATAATTTATAAGTTTATTAATCCCTTATTCGTGCTATATAAAGCATTAGTGCTAAAAATGTCACATCAATCAATAATTTGGCTCTAAAAATTGCATAGCTTTTTACGTGTGTTTACGGATTCTCATCACTTGAACTATAGTTAATCGATATCATGAACTAATTGACTTTATTTCCTGTATCATAAAGTGCTTCATAAATATTCAAGAAAATAAACGCATACTACTTGTATGAAAATAAGCACAAAATGGCCACGCGATGACGGGCTAAGACTACATCTATACTATAATACTTAATCTATGCCTTGAGCGGTACTAGGCTGACGTTACATGAACATGACAGATCAAAAGGAACCAAATTTAAAACGGTAATAGTATGAGAGTTACGATTTCCTACGAGTTTTTATTATTCGTAGGATATCCCACAATAACAGTTTTTTGTGATTCACTTTTAACGACATATACGAGTAATGGGTAATTTTCGAAGCGATTTTAACTAATACGGCATTAATCCTTATTCAATTAAACACTTTAAATATATTATTGATTTAATATAGATCTATATGGCCCTTTACAGCATATGATTTAAATGAATATTTTCAAAGATAATATTACATACAGCTTGACAAGGCTTAAAATGAACGTGGACGGGTGGTTCTATTTTTTCGGTCCCATTTGGCTATTTTTGTAGAATCAATTTTTTTTTAAGATATTACGACAAAATTTTGTATTTAGGCTTGTGTACGTATACTTACTCTGTTCCCTAAATTGCCTAAGTCTGCTATTTATATTTACGATATAAATAGATGGATGGTAATGATGCAACAGATGGAAATGAAAATCGATAAGATGGAAATTTAAAGGATTGGATGGAAATGAAAAATAGTTATATGGAAGCGAAAAAAGTTAAGGAATTTCATGTTAGATAAACAGAATACTTGTTATTGTTTTATTTTTATGAATACTTAATAAAACCAGTGTCAGTTATTGAAATCTCCTCTACTAAAATATAAGACACAAATTTACAAAAATATAAGACTTTTGTTAAAAAGTAGGAAACAAGTCAGACATTATTATTTTATTTAAATAAAATGCAACTAATCTTTAGTTCTACTAGTTCTACTATATGATCGTATACAATCAACATTCCATGTACTTTACCCAACTACTAACTTTAATTTCATTCAATTTTAAGAAATAGTTTCACAAATCGCAGTTCTATGCAATTTAGCGCCGACTAATTTAGTAAATTTTAGTCAACTCTTGAAAATAATATCCCAATTTGTTACACACCACTTTATACATTTACAGGCATTAGATATAGTGATGTTGAGCAACAAAAATATGTATTATGTTCGTGTAACTAATAAAATCTAAAACTGTTTTTTAAGAATTTATTCTTAAAAATAATACCAAAAAAATCGGAAAATTGATTTAAAAATCGGAAGTAATGGATGGGAATGAAGTGGATGGAAATGAAGTTTTGGTATTTAATTTAAATTTTTGTTGCATTCTTATATTTTTCAAAAGCCCTGCAACATATCTTTAGAAGGTATTTCAATAGCCTTTATCATAATGTATTATAAAAATCACTAGCAACAAAAGTCATTTAAATAGGCAAAGGATGGTAATGAAGGCTTACCCGTGACAAAACGAGAATTTGCAACTAAAAATTAAATTTTCTCCGAGAAACAATGCGCACATCTTATCTCGCCTATAATGTATGGCAGACATGGGCGTGGGGGTTCCGAAACATATTTGCACGTAGATCTACAGATGCAGATTTGGTCAAAAACATAAAAACCATTGGCTCGGAACGATATGAAAAATTTCGCGTGACAAAATTAAAACCTACGTTCTCTCAATGTTGCACATGCACGAGTTCCTTCTTATGTTTAAAATGGTTAATATGAGTATTTAAGCTAATGCTCCAGTACAAAACATGATAAGATTAATTACGAAAACTCTAAGAAAAATACGTGGCAAAGTAGACCACTATAGACTTAACATTATACTTCGGGGGTTTGTCCTCGATATTAGTATACCTTTTTACACTGTAGTTTCACCTTTATTTGCCACGTCATAGCATCATTTTAGAGTCAAGAAAAAAATAAAAAGTTGTCTCTGGATTTCGAATGTCTCCATATTTTCCCGCCTCATGTCTCTGATTTTCCGTTTCTCCTGTTACCTGCAACTCTAGAGTCTAGAACCGTCATTCACTTTTGTGCTTGCCACGAACGCACCAAACTTTAAACAAAATTATTTTCATACTAATTTTGGTTTCAAAATGCCTAAACGCAAAAACGAGAAGTCGTTAGATTATATTGTTAAAAAGTTAAAGTGGCTAGAAGAGGAGATAAAACGGCGACCTCGGCGATCTCGCTCTTCGTCCTCGAGTGTATCTTCGTCATCCAGTTCCACTTCAGGTGACACATGGATGGTTACAAAACAGATAATATTTTCATCAAAGGCAATTCAGGGAGTCTTTAGGATTATCTCGCTGCCCTAAATAAAAATGCATTCAGGGTAGTCTGCAGGACTATTTGCGCATATTTTAAATTATTGCACTCAGGGTAGTCTGTAGGACATTCGCGCAATATTACATTTACTTTGCATTCAGAATAGTCTGTGGGACTATTTGTCGCATTTTAAAATTATTACATTCATATTAATCTCTACGATTATTAGAAAAATTGAGGGTAGTTAATAAAAAAAATGCATTTCTATTTTTAGATTATCACTCTGCAAAGCTGAAAATCTGGAACAGACGATTAACGATGATATTTTAGCCATTCCATCATCAGACCGAAAAATTATAAAATAACATTTAGTCAATTAGTTTTGCAGTAGACTCCAAGCTACACAGTAATTAAATCATAATCAGAACAAATTAATTTTGATTATGCAATAAATAAATTTTCAAGAGGACAATACTAAAACTATTTACGAGTTTCAAGTTTTTACCATTTGGACTGTGCACGGCACCTTATATTTTTACTAATTATTAAAGCCGGTGCTATATTATGGTAATATTGGTAGGATGTTAACCATTAGATATTAGTTATCGTGCTCAAGTGTGGGAAAGTGATGCAATATCCAGAAACGTGCTATTTTGTGTTCCCTCCAAAACTCCATCGAAAGTTTCAGTCAACGTCTACCACTTTACTGAACCGACCGACTTGACTTCCTGACTGTATTGACTTTTACTTAGACTTTGACTAGACTTTTAGACCTAACAATATAGAAAAACGATGCTGAAAATTATTGTATTATAAAATATAATTTTCCCGCCATAATATACTCCGCCGAAGTGCCATATTAAGAATACAAAATGTCAAAATGCAGGCCCGCAAACATCCTGCAACCACATTCACGGTCCTTTGCGGCGGACTGCAAGTGGTGGGCGGAGCTTGCACACTTTGTGCAGGACTCAGGTCGCGTCCTGCTCGGTGTTGCAGGCTGCCGTGCAGGCCTGCAACACCATTCACTATCCTGCTAAGCCGGCGGACTGCAAGGCAGTCCTGCCGTGAATGGGCCTTTTTACCAGGCCATTAAATCTAACGTCGGCTGTACACTCTCGCCGAGACATCAGACACAGCGAGGCGGCCCGAGTGCGACAGTGTAAATGGGTCCGCTCGCCTCGTCTCGCCTTTCTCGGACCCTCTCGGTCCGGTGTCGGTATTTTACGTCCGAGACAAAGGTCTCGCGAGGAAAGCGAGCGCATTACTGTACACTCTCGCGTTTTTCACTACTAGTCGCGCCGCTAGACAGTGCAGAACAGAAAAATAACAATAATAAACGTCATTATCAGTCATTATTATTAACGACCAGAAGGTTTTCGGGAAACAAATCACAAATTCCTTGCTCTTAACTTTTATTTTTTATATATTATATATTAAGTGTATATAATTTATATTTAACTATTGCAAGTTGTTACTGCTTCAAGATATGATCAACGACTGAACCGCCAATATGGCGACACTGAGCTTTTATAACTAGTCAGTGGCGCCATTTCCACCGGAAGTTCCCCCAACAGAATAATCATTAAATTGGAATATTAAATTACATTTGAAAAATAACTTTAAATGATTATTCAATTGGTTAATACATTTACAATTTATAAATGCAACAGTTACAGAATATTGTAACTAAAAATTATTAATTAATATTAAATAATCTACACCGGATGTACCGGATGTTTCATTAAAATGAAATACAACGGAAGTGTTAAAAATAAACAATTTCTAACAATCGGCCATACTGACAAAAAGTTTGACCTCAAACTTACATACTTATACTTACCTATATCGCATAATATAATATTAAAATTAAACTAAAATACAAAAATAAATTTGATAATCATGTAATTTCACTTAAATTAAATTCATGAATAACAATACAATTTTAATAATTAATAAATAATTCACAATAAAATTAGTTTCAAATAAGTTATAATTTTATACATGCAATAAAATAGTAATTAAATTTTAAATTAACAATTAAACAAAATGTACTTCTAAATCAACAAACTTAATTATTCGTGATTTATATATTTTATTTATAGTGTACATTTATGTTGTTGTAATTATCATTTAAACTTTGTGAATGTGGATAGGAAAGTTCATCTATTCCACCTGATATTTTAATAAAACAATACAACTTGGAAAATTCATCAAGTGTTGTAATATGTATATCTTGAAAAATAATAATGATATAACTTGGAAAATTTATCAAGTATAATAAAATATATTTCTATAGTTGGATTGGAAAGGTCATCAAGTCCAACTATAACTTAAATAAATGACTTGGAAAGTTCATCAAGTCCAATATAATTTAAATAGATGACTTGGAAAGTTCATCAAGTCCAATATAATTTAAACAAATGACTTGGAAAGTTCTTCAAGCCATTAATAATTATTTTCATAATAAAAATAAATTAATTTGACTTCATTATATTTTTTTTTGTTAATATTTTTCTCAAATCATTTATTATTCTTCTTCACTATCAGAACTAGAGCTTTTATTGAGATGTATGTTTATCCAGGGTTTTATTTGATCAACTGCCCAAATGTTACTATATTTACGTTTTCCCAATTCTGTACCAGGTATGGTGGAAACTTCATATCTGTCATTTTCAAGAATTTTCGTTATTTTATATGGACCTGAAAACTTGGGTAAAAGCTTTCTACTTTGGCCATCATTCGAGGACACTTGTTTATTTATTTTAACTAGATCACCGATTTTATATATGGTAGGACTCTTTCTATTTTTATCAAAACGTTGTTTCTGATTAACTTGATCTTTTTCAATGTGTTCCGTTATCTCTGACCTAATCTCTTCAATACTTTGGTTAGGATCACGGGATTTTAAGAAAAGATCGCTAAACATATTTTCATTCGCGTGATTTAATGTTCGACCAAATAAAGCTTCAGATGGGGTTTTGCCAATCCCTTTATTCAATGTGTTATTCAGTCCCCATTGAATTCTGCCTAATTCCTGATCCCATTTAGTTTCGCCAAGCTTATCAGTGTAAGAAGCTAAAGAACCTAGCACCGTTTGGTTATACCTCTCAACCTGACCATTTGAACGTGGAGAGGAAACTGCGTTTAGAATATGCTTTATTTTTGAATCAGTACAAAATTTTTCAAATTCTTTAGATGTGAACGTAGTTCCTCTATCAGATATGAGCCTAGTTGGAAAACCAAATGTAGAAAAGACATCATCGAGAGCCTTTACGGTAGCAGAGGTTTTTAAATTACGAAGTGGTTTAATAATACAAAATTTTGTATAACCATCAACAATTAAAAGTAAATACATATTACCTCGACTACTTTTTACAAATGGCCCTAGGTGATCAATGTGTATAGTATGAAAAGGGATATCTGGTTTCGGTATAGGATGTAAAAATCCTTCTTTTTTACCATTCGAATCTTTGCCATAGGTACAATGAATACAAGATTTTACATATTTGTAGACAAACTTTTTCATTTTCGGAAACCAGAAATCCCTTTTTATTCTAGCTAAGGTCTTCTCTACCGAAAAGTGTCCGACATCGTCATGGTTCAGACGTAATATTTGGAATCTAGCCCCCTTTGGTACAACCCATTTAAAATCGTTCTCTCCGACTTTTCTAAACAATTTATTATCCTTAATCAAGAAATTTTGCTTTATGTCTACTAATTCATTGTATTTAGGATCTTCTAAGACTTGACGAATATGAGATATTTTGGGGTCTGTCAGTTGTAAACTCATTAGCCAGTCATGCTGAGTTATAGTCAATGTTCGCAGCATTTCAGGTTCAGATTCTTCACAAACCAAGTCCACCGGATTGCGACTGAGTGCATCCACGTGCAACATATTACTGTTAGGTCGGTAAATAATATTACAATCATATTCCTGGAGAGCGAGCCACCATCTAGCTATTCTGGGTAAAATATCTCGTTTTGAAAAAGTTGCACGTAAGGCATTGCAATCAGTCACAATGGTAAAACTGGTACCTAATAAATATACCCTAAATCTATTTAATGACGTAATGACAGCTAATGTTTCTAAATCATATGCATGAAATTTTTGTTCATCAATAGTAGTTTTTCGGCTATAAAACGCTATTGCTTTAAGAGGAGAATTTTCCGACTCTTTTTGCAAAAGAATTCCAGCTAGTCCAATTTTGCTTGCATCAGTGTGAAGCTCGGTAATATATTTTGGGTTATATAATGCTAAAACAGGTCTTTGAATTAATTTTTCCTTAAGAGTATTGAAAGACTGTATTTGGTCATTGCTCCAGTTCCAAATTTGGTTCTTTTTTGTTAAATCAGTCAAAGGACGTGCAATTACTGAAAAATCTTTTATAAATCTACGAAAATAGCTTGCTAGACCTATAAATTGCCGAACTTCATGGACATTTTTTGGGGTGGGGAAATTTTTGACTGCTTCTATTTTAGTTTTACCCGGCTTAATACCTTCATACGAGATCTCGAAACCTAAATAATCTATATTTGTTTTGAAAAAATTACATTTTTTAATATTTAAAGTGAGATTTGCTTCATTTAATAATTTAAAAGTATTTTCTAATTTTTGAACACCTTCATTAAAATCTTTAGAAACAACAATAATGTCATCCATATATGCTACTGCTGGTTTATTATTCCCATCTGCTGAGTTTAGTTTTAAGGCCTTATTAATTGTTCTTTGAAAAACTGCAGGAGCGTTTACTAAACCAAAAGGCATCCTCTTAAATTGATATAAACCATCAGGGGTAATAAATGCAGTTAAATGTCTACAATCTGGGGATAAAGGAATTTGGTAGTAACCACTAGTTAAATCAAGATTGGTAAAATACTTGCTACCATTCAATGAATCTATTTGATCTTCGATACGAGGAAGTGGAAAATGATCTTTAATTGTGCGACTATTTAAGGCTCTGTAATCAACACACAGACGTTGGCCTCCTGTTTTCTTTGAGACAAGCAGAATTGGACTCGCATAAGAAGAGGAAGACTCTTCTATTATTCCATTTTGCAAAAGTTCACCTACCATGTTTTTAACAGTTTCTCTATCTCTATAGCTCAACCTATAAGGCCTATATACAACAGGAGTATGGTCCGATAACTTTAAATCCATTTCGGTTAAATTAGTACATCCGAGTTCAGAAAGATTTTGGGCAAAAGTGCTACGATAAACTTGAATCAACTGATATACTGCATCTTTTTGTTGAGGTGTAAGTTCATTATTAATATTAATTTCTTTATAATCTATTGTTTCAAATCTAGCTTGAGTTTGTAAACACATTTTAGGTTTGTCATCAGAAATGTCAACTTTTTCCGCCCTGACTAGAAGCGTATTGGATTTGAAATAAACCGGAGTAGATGGAGCAACCACAAAAACTGAAATTTTACCTTTGCTTACTGAATAAAGACCTTCTTGTATCCAATACTCTATTCCACTATAACTACGATAACTGTTACGGATAAAAATTATTCCATCTAATATATCCTCTGTGAAACAAGGTATTAATCCTATTTTATCAATATAGGTATATTCGCAAGTAACCAACCGAACTAATGATGCTTCATCTGTAATATCAGGAAACGTATAGTTTCTATTTAAAATCTCAAGGGAATCTTTGGTTTTTATTACTAAAATATGTGGCAACTCAGTGAAGTTTTGACCAATTAAAAGGGGCACATGTAATTGTAAAGGTGCAATTACGAACGCATTTATCAAAGATTCAACCTTATCTATAGAAATTCTAAATTCCGTTTTGCCTATTGGTATAATAGTTCCGTTACCGATGCCCTTAATTACTGGCACGTTGTCGTACTTTATTACTAGTCCGTATTCGTCTACCAATGCTTTGCTTATTAACGAACAATCACTTCCAAAATCAATAAAGGCAGTGATTATCTTAGAATAATTATTGTTGATATGAACTGGTTTATAAAATTTTGAATTTTGATTTTCAGATGAATCTATGTTCATGACACGTTTTTCTAAATTATTTTTGTTTTTATTTTTAAAACAATCTTCTTTTTTATGTCCAAATTTTTGACAAGATTCACACTTTATTACAGGTTGATTACATTGATTTACTCTATGACCTTGCTTTTTACAGTTAAAACAAAATAAAGCTCTACATTGCTTTAAGGTGTGCCCTAACTTTTTACAAAAGCTGCAAGTTATATCATTATTGGAGTTAGAAGTAGATTTTATTTTATTAATTTTGTTATCATGCCTATCATTACAAATATCTTTGAGAAAACAAAGCAAATCTTCGGGTTCTGTAAACCTTCCTGATGACGCGCTAGCTTTAAGAGTTCGATCTTCCAATCCGTGTATTATACAGTCGACGGCTTTTTTACCAACTATTTCGCAAGCATTCAATAGTAAAGTCTTATCATAATAATAATTGTCCAACGATTCTCCAGTTTTAAAACGCCTTTCTAACATTTCAGTTAAAAGATTACCATAGTTAGAATCAGAGGGAAAAGCCCTTTTTAGACATTCCTGCCATTGTAACCATGTACGATTTACAGAATATAAACCCTCGTACCACCTTTTAGCATGACCCATTAAACGAGGTAATGCAAAATGTGGAATTTGTTGTTCAGACCAATTATAAATTTGAGCACATTCATTAACCTTTGCGATCCAATTTTCGATTCTATGATTTTTTGCTGTAGGATCAAATTCCGGAATCATATTTTTATCAAAATGTAGTTTTTGAGAATTCTCCGATTTCAGGAAATTATTCATAAAGTTTAATAATGCCGATAAGTTTTCATTTGATGAGCTTAAGTTATTCAAAGTGTTGGCCATACCGGAAACATCCGCGCTGCCTCGATCTCTTCCTGGAGACCGATTAGGAGAACGAGAATAGCTCGATGAAGTTGATCGGTGTCGCGATGATCTCGATCTGACGTCCCTCGACCTTCTATGATGGACGGTAGGACTTCGGAGCTCGCGGTGTCGTCGTCGCGAAGGTAACCGTTGCTGCTCTGCAGATGTACTAGGTAGAATAGGACTGCGACTTCTTCGTGATGACCGGCTAGGCCTGGCCCGGCTGTATCGTGATCGACTACGTCTGCTTGTTCCAGAACGCCTCTCATCCATTATTTCTCGATAGCTACGATCTCGGTCCACTGACGGACGTCTTAGAACGTTTTCTGTAGTCTCATCCATACTGAAAAGTAAATTAAAATAGGACAACATAAACTGTATTTTTAAAACCAATTATTTTTAATGTGTTTGATTAATAGATGTACATACATAATTCGATTTTATTTTAAATACTTAATTTATTTTGTAAGCGTCTTAGCTGCACTTCCAAAAACGAGGAGGTAATTATCTTAATTTCGTGTGGCGTGAAAATCCTTTATCCAACTTCTGATATTAACGACCAGAAGGTTTTCGGGAAACAAATCACAAATTCCTTGCTCTTAACTTTTATTTTTTATATATTATATATTAAGTGTATATAATTTATATTTAACTATTGCAAGTTGTTACTGCTTCAAGATATGATCAACGACTGAACCGCCAATATGGCGACACTGAGCTTTTATAACTAGTCAGTGGCGCCATTTCCACCGGAAGTTCCCCCAACAGAATAATCATTAAATTGGAATATTAAATTACATTTGAAAAATAACTTTAAATGATTATTCAATTGGTTAATACATTTACAATTTATAAATGCAACAGTTACAGAATATTGTAACTAAAAATTATTAATTAATATTAAATAATCTACACCGGATGTACCGGATGTTTCATTAAAATGAAATACAACGGAAGTGTTAAAAATAAACAATTTCTAACATTATCTATGAGAAATAAAATTAAATATGATTATATAGATCTTTGGATTACAATGATATCTTTCGATGCATGATGAATGGTGATCATTGATCGTAGATACGTTTTCTCCATTTTTTTAATTTTTGTATTTTTATTGTGTAAATATTTGGTAATTACTTGGTAATTACTAATCTATATCTATACTAATATTGTAAATGCGAAAGTATCTCTGTCTGTCTGTCTGTCTCGCTTTCACGCCAAAACTACCGAACCGATTGTAATGAAATTTTGTATACAGATAGTCTAAAGCCTGGGAAAGGACATAGGCTACTTTTTTACTGGAAAAAAGCGTTGTAAGGGGGTGAAAATGCGTAAATTTGTTCAAATTAAGTTAGTTCTAAAAATTCATACTAGATGGCGCCGTGCGTCCCCTACATCGCGCTAACGCTTGCCCAAAAGTCTTTTCTATAAGAGGTGGTATTATCTCACATTTGGCTTTCAATTTTTTTTTTCAATTGTTATTTCTATTTTACGTTATTTAAAAAATCAGTACTTTATCCATGCAGTGACGTAACCTTAAACCTATCAATGATAAAATATAGTTTATGGGTAAAGTTGTATAATTGGGGGGCTAAATAAGCTTAACAATTTGGCATAAATTGTAAAGTTTTATTTAAAAAATTGAAATATTATATGCACACTGCACAGCTGTTTTGATTTAAGGGGTACCAGGGTTTTTTTAATCAAAGCTTTTGACACCAATTTTGTTGACTTCGCGCGCTATAAACTGAAGTCCACGTGGACGAAGTCACGGGCAACAGCTAGTTATTTATAAGCACCAGTGGCGAAGAGTGAATATTTTCGGAAGGGAAGCCGGAGTAAAAAAATCTACTTACCAAAACGCTCAGCACTGATGTTCAACAATGTTCGAGTTTCAAGTCTGATAATGATGCCTTTGAAAAATGCCTTCTGAGTTAAGCATAGTATATAAATAAGTCTAGAGTTAAGTTATATGCGTGACGGCACATGCGGTCATTCAAAACTAAGTTTGGAAAACGAAGACAGCAAATAATCTGTCAGACAACAGTCTCAGCTGTACGAGTCACAATTAACAAATCACAATACAAATTAATTTAAATTCGTGACACTGCACTCTTCTTAACGCTAAAACATTCTACATTCGACAACACAAAACATACAAGTTGTTTACAAACAATTGAATCATAACAATTTTACTTCATGGCTCATCTTTCTCGCTCGCACCTGTGCGTTGCTAATTAACCTTTCTCCGTAATAACTCGCCGAGTATCGGCTTATTTCCGAGTATATTCGCGCGTGCTAGAACGAGACAGAACATGACGATCAGTTCACAGGAATGAAAAGGACAGATGCTTACTATGAAATATCGTTGTATGGAAAAATAAGCCGCTAATTTACCGGCTTGATTCTTTGCGCCTGCACAATGCATTGCCTTTTAAAATTTGTAGGCGATTAATTATTAATTCAAACTATTACAAGTGAGAGAAAAATTTATTGCATAATATATAAAATTTTGTAGGCGTTTAGGGAATTCAAAGTTTTTTAAGTATGAAAAATATTTATTAGATAAAAATGTATTTGGCCCATAGATTCGATTTTCCAAAACGGAAGCCGACGGGAATCGGGTTATATGGACTCTTCGCCACTGATAAGCACAGGAGCTACGGCAGCTGCAAGAGAAGTGGGTTCGTCCATCTCATAGAGAAAAATAATGGTGCATCTTCTCTGAGTTCATAACTGCGATTGAACTAAGCGAGAATGTACAAGATCGCACTGGGGCAAGGGGCTCTCGCACGAGACTCTCGCCCGAGAGCTCTCGGCGAGTGTACAGCCGACATTAAAAAAAAAAAGCGATGAGAGATGACACCAAGGTGACACTGCCAGTGGCCAGTGGGCAGTGTCACAGCCACTAGTGACCAAAGAGGATGTAAACTGTATACGGTACTACGTCACAGTATAGCAATATGACATAAACTACGTAACAAGAGGTCGGACTTAGAAAAAAATTTGTAAGATGTATAATATTATTACCCTTGTATGTGGCAAGGTAACCCCTCGTGTCAGTGCCAAAAGCCAAAAAAAAATTCTTTGTCAAATCGATTCCAAACAGCTGTCAAATAGACGTCAGCCAGAGCTGTCAAAAACGACAATCGTGATTCGTGAATAGCGCGTGTACTGTTGTTCGCTCATCGCATGATCGAAGAATCGGATTTTGGGTTTCGGATGATCGCATGAAACCAGCGAGTGTGGTGAAAATGACACTAATAAATTGGTGAACAAATCTATCAGTCGAATTACGCGGCCGCCGTTCGAGATCGCGAAGTGATATTATAGTGATTATTATGAACTTTGAGGACTATGAAACCCTTCCGACACAGAATTCCATCACCCACATGACTGCGGGCGCGATCGCGGGGGTGATGGAGCACTGTGTGATGTATCCCCTGGATTCCGTGAAGGTGAGTGGCACGCCGCGGCCGCCGTCCTAACCTCGGCGGTCGCGGTGACGGCTCGCGGCTGCCGTCGGTGCTCGGTCGTTACGCCACCGCCGTGCAATAGCAGTTACATAAAAATATCTCTTTTACCAATTTCGGTGGCATAAAAAGTATTTTTACCTTTGACATTTGAAATGGAACTATTTTCATCGCCGTCGTCATTTAGACTCGACTGTTCACTCCGAGACATTAGACATGTTAATTCATAATCGTTTAAACGTATATGGAGCATAAATAAAAAATAATTCATGAATAGCACCCTCCGCATTGCAATCGATTGCAAATTAACATTCCTATACTTCAAGCTGCTCTATTTAAATACAATTTTATTCCATTACAATGAGTTTAGGATATGAAAGTAGTTGCAATATCATAATGAAAGTCATAAAGAGCCAGGCGCAGGGCTGCGTCTACAAGGGTCTCTCAGAGCACATGCTGTCACTCACCCGTGTGAACTTGACCTTGACCTAAAACTGATGAGCAGCAAGTAAATCAGCACACCACAATTATTTTATTATTCTTATTTGACTTTATATTTAGTTTTGATTAAATCTAATGTTAAACAAAAATTGTAACTAGACCAAAAGAATGTGCCATTGTATTTTTTAAATGATTACACAGAGAGTAAATTATATTTCAATTAGTAGTATTACTTTTTTTTTTTGTTATAGCAGTAGCTATGTTTACATTTACATCTGTGTACTTCATATAATTTGTATAAGTAGGGTTAAGTACCCATTTAAGCATTAATTTTGTTTGTTTCAAATGGAATAGAACAAATAGCTATTATTATGAAAGTGTAAATTTAAAAGAAAACAAACAGATATAGACTGTAATAACAGTTAAAACAACAGTACCTTAATCTATTAATAGATCAAAAATAAATGAAATTTCAATTTTTTTTATCAGTCACTCACTGAGTGGTAACTCAGTAATTTATTTTGGTATAATATTTATGAATCTGTAGATGTTACATGAAAATATAGCCTATTAAGAATAGTTTAAAAAGCATTAATTAATTTGTAATCACAATATTTATTCCTCTTTGTTATTGCAATCTCGTACTGTTCGTTCCGAAGTTGATTTTTATCAATGCAAAAGCCAAATGTTTCATACCTTTAAGAAATTTTATTTCAGGTTGAACACTACTGTTAAAATGTTTGATTTAAGTTAAGTTTTATACGTGGGAGAGCCATGCTTCGGCACGAATGGGCCGGCTCGACCGGATAAATACCACGTTCTCACAGAAAACCGGCGTGAAACAGCGCTTGCGCTGTGTTTCGCCGAGTGAGTGAGTTTACCGGAGGCCCAATCCCCTAACCCCTACCCTATTTCTTTCCCTACCCTCAACTATTCCCTTCCCTACCCTCCCCTATTACCCTATTCCCTTCCCTTCCCTACCCTCCCCTATTACCCTATTCCCTCTTAAAAGGCCAGCAATGCACTTGCAGCTCTTCTGATGCTGCGAGTGTCCATGGGCGACGGAAGTTGCTTTCCATCAGGTGACCCATTTGCTCGTTTGCCCCCTTCCGTTCCGTTTGTTCCGTACCGTTAGAGAGCAAAAATAGGCCAAAATTGTGTTTTTTGTATGGGAGCCCCCCTTAATTTTTTATTTTATATTAATATTATTATGAATTATTGACTTAGACAAACAATAAGGTCCTTCGTGAAAATATCACGTGCCTACCTGTTGCCGTTACTGATATAGAGCAAAAAAGGTAGAAAAAAATCTTGTTCGTTGTATGAGAGCCACCCTTAAATAATAATTTTATTTTGTTTTTGGTGTTTGTTGTTATAGCGGCAACAGAAATACACAATCTGTGAAAATTTCAGAAGTCTAGCTATAGCGGTTCTTGAGTTACAACCTGGAGACAGACAGACGGATGGACAGACATCGAAGTCTTAGTAATAAGGTCCCGTTTTTACCCTTTGGGTACGGAACCCTAAAAAATGAGTAAATATATGAGTATATTACAAAATGTAAGTTATCATGTTCTTCAAGATGAAGAAGATGTGAGATTTTCTATTATTTATTTGCAATAGTTGGGATTTGCTTCATGTTGTGCTGTTATGCTGGTTACATATTATTTAATTTACATTAATATGGTGGAAACAGGACAAAGGAAGCTGGATATGGTAACATCGATACAAGTACATAACAAAGAGATGTTCAATAATTGATTATTACTAACATCAAAGTAAAAAATACAAATCAGTACTATATGGAGACCTCAAAAGATCACATATTCTGAAACATCTTGCTTACAATTTGCAAGGGGATTTGACTATAGACTGAGCTATTTTTATATTTCAAAATGATTAAAAATATTCAATTTGTTTCACTATTAATTTATGATGATGACGATGACGCCCGCAACTCCGTTGCGACAAAAATTGTTTATCGCGCGGGAGCCGTACATTTTTCCGGGATGAAAAGTAACCTTTCCCGGGACTCAAAGTATCTCCATACCACATTTCAGCAAAATCGGTTCAGCAGTTTGGGGGTGAAGAGGTAACAGAGAGACTTATAATATTAGTATGGATGATGAATGATAATGCATTTAAAAACATACAACCATTTACTCTTAAAATATGTTATCTGAATAACATCCATTGTTTAATAGCCATATTAGTATAGTAACAATATTTACCCTGGGCTGCTGCTGCTGATAAGTCTGTGACTTATTAGTTATTATTAGAATATTATAGATTGAGTGTGTAATGTGTATGCCGCCAGCAGTCCCTGGGCATCAATTCGGTATCTAATTTCTATGTAAAAGGTGCAGGGTGGTTTAGGATTAACAACTCATCAACAATTATTTATCTTTAATTATACATATTGTAACAAGTATTAAAATTATTTCACCACTACAGTAAATGTACAGTAGTCAGTAATATGACATGCAAGTTGGAAGATATGGTTGTGTTCTACTGTCTCTCTGTTTAAGTTTAGGTGGAGTCGGTTCTAAACGGAGTATATGGAATGTATACAAGTATACAAAGGATTCGTCGGTATATAAATTATAAAAAATACGGAGGAGCGGACAAATATGTGACTAAATCATACAAGGAAGTAGTCCTTCTTGTTGGCTCGCTGCCAGCACTGCTGCGTGAGGAAGGCGGTCTCGCAGTCGTCGGCCCCCTTCTTGGTGCCGCAGTCGCGGATGTTGTGCTCGTTGCGCACGCGCATGTCCTCCGGCAGCAGCGCCACCACCGTCTCCACGTCCACGTCGCCGCCGCCCAGCATGCCCGCCGTCTCCATGATGCACTTGATGTAGCACTTGAGCTTGGGGTCGGGCATGAGGTCGGCGCCGCCGTTGACCTGATCCAGCAGCGCGACGTCGACGCCGGTCTCGGCCGCGCAGCTCTCGCGCAGCACGCGGGCCAGCTCCGCCATCTCCTCGTCCATGGCGAGCGCCGCGCCCACCAGCACCACCACCACCAGCAGGCTCCTGACGAGCATCGTGACGAGCTATGAGCCTCCCCCGGCTTCGACGGCCGTTAAATAGCCCGCCTCAATGTCACGTCCACCTCCTGACGTGGCCGGTGCCTCCCCCAAATTACAACCTCCGTCCGCGACCCGTGATTAAAAAAAATCTTGTTTGCGCTGTGTGTTTGTTCGGCTGGGGGCGGATCTATAATTTTCGCTCGTACTGTTTAGTCATGATACTCAATTGTACCCGGCAGCCGCTATTCGGTGTGACGGATCTGATTATACCTTGTCAAGTACTCGGTGTTTTTATAGAGTTATTACATTATGTAACCGAACGAGGCATGTAATGTGCAGCTAACTAGAATTAAGTAGATGCACTTCTAAAAGTGGTGTTTTGACTTTAATTTGAACTCAAATCAAAAAACGTATTATAAAATATAAAGTCAAAGCTGCTCTTCTCTTCATGCTCATTTTAGAATCGATTGAAACTTTTCGTAAACGAAAAATATTGAGTCACGTCTTGACTCTTGAATCTTGATGCTTTCGCCTGGTGACATGACCTTGTTATGTTATGTATTTCTGGTTACGGTTATGGATACCCTCATCTCTAACATATTTTGTACCTTGTATCCTAACTTATTTTTGAAGAGTGTGTATTTGTCTTCAGACGCGGATGCAGTCGTTGCGGTCGGCGCACAACAGCAGCATCGTGGAGACATTCCGACACATGGTGCAGCGGGAGGGCCTGCTCAGGTAACTATAATGTTTTAACGTTGTTAGTGGCGGCCGAAAAGGAAGATCTTCCGACCGAGCGAGATAGCATGCTCGGTCAGGCCGAAGCCCCACTGACGTCATTTCAGACGTTGTATATATCTTGCCGTTCTCCGAAACTTCGATAGCGCGATGCAGGAATGTTAGGCGAAGGCGAGGCGTTGTGGGTACCGCCACATCACTCCCCCCCGAAGACCTGTGGTATTCTTCGATGCGCTTGTGTTGTCAGGTGTGGGCCGAAGCTACGCGTGCAATGACCAGGAGAGGGACCCCGTGCTCTGCTTGCTGACCGGTCGTTGTAGCCTATGGCTGCCCCGTTCAAGCCAGACGCGGGTTCGACCGGCGCGGACCTCCAACGCGGCTTATGGTCGAGGCGACCCGGTTATGCTTGATGTCTGCTGACGTGGTGCGGAGGGGCGGGGAGTGTTGATGATGATTGATGTCCAGAAGGATGCGTGTTCTTGTCGGTGGTCACCAATTTAACGTTGTTAGTGGCGGCCGAAAAGGAAGATCTTCCGACCGAGCGAGATAGCATGCTCGGTCAGGCCGAAGCCCCACTGACGTCATTTCAGACGTTGTATATATCTTGCCGTTCTCCGAAACTTCGATAGCGCGATGCAGGAATGTTAGGCGAAGGCGAGGCGTTGTGGGTACCGCCACAATGTATATGGACTAAGTTGTAACTAATAGAGCGGGAGGATTCCCAAACAACTGCCGAGTCTATCGTAGATGCTTCGACAAAGTCACAATAACACTTTACACATTTAATCAAGTCGAATTATGTATTTGTTTACGAATGTTATAACGCGTGGCCATGGCGTGCTGGTTACAACTCACAGAACATAGCTTACTCCCGAAAATTGCTTTTGTAAGAAAACGCTTCATACAATTGGCTGACAATTGAGATCGTCCGAGGAACTGGCGACCGGGCCGACTGCCAACGCTGAACTACAGGCCTAGTGGCCGAGTGGGCAGCCGCTGCCGAATGTCACGTCACACGTGCCACCAGCAACAATCGGGCTAGAAACAGAAGAAAGTAATAATAGATCCTAAAAATGATGATGCAATAGGAAAATCATCTGGGCCGATTAGTGGATTTAGCGTCACGGCTAGTAGACTCACGAGAAGTCGTCGGTTTAAAAAGTAAAGACAAGATACATTTATGTTTCTTAGGGTGAGAGCCCGTCTCTTTGGACCAGGTCGAGCTATAACAACATCAATAACAAATCTATGTCGACCGATTTATCTACTCCTTCGTCCTTGTAGAATGTAGAGATTTAAAATCTAGTTACCATTCTTACCCCGCTCTAAGAGACGCTCAAAATTGTTCAGCTCGTCTTCGAGAGAGAATAATGAATATGCACACGCAGGGTAGGTGCGCGAGCGCCGGGCGTGCATTAGTTATGTATGCTTTGTTTCGTTGCTTCTTTTCCTGTTGCAGTTTTTGCTACAATCTTCACTTTCAAATAATATGGAATGTTGGTTGAGTATTATTTTTATAAGGATTATAATTAAAAGAAAAATTGAAAAGCAAGCAATGTTGCTATAGTCAAGTCAGGATATCTATTGGAAAGATTGATCCTCAAAACAGTCATTGGGTTGAGACTGGTCCATATACCCAAAAGAGTGTAATAAAGCTTAAGAGGAGTCCACACCGCCCTTTTTTCCATACAAACGTTGTCCCCTGTTTCCTCCCTGGATAATGCTAGTAGAGTTATAATTTTTTTGCTGAATATCTACGGCCACTAATACAATGTCCCTATGTTTTCTTTTTTTTCATAATTTAATTATTAAATAAGATATGAACGCTCAAAAACCCAAAAAAATGGCCAGATTTTCCGCTGTGTTCAAACGTCCAGAAAACAGATTTGGCTAGATTATACAAAAAAAAGCAAAACTTAGGAACACAGCTCAAGCCTTTTTTTAATCTTTAATGAAAAAGTACTTAAATCGGTTAAGTTTTGAAGAAGGAATCAGGGGACAACGAATCGTTGATTTTCTGGATTTTCTGCAGTTGTCTCTATCGCGTTCTGCGGTATAGGCTTGAGGTAAGGGAGACAGCTATAGATATTACACGTACTTTTTTTTCATTTCTCTAGCCCCTGGTGTATCCTCTTAAGATTGCGGAGCCAGGCGGGGTGCGGCCCGCTATCTGCTATCTGCAGCTATCAGTTATCAGTGTACGTGAGCTGCGGCTCCACTTGAACACTCCTTATCACAATACTATAAATTATAATATTGTGTTAGATGTCAGATACTAAGAAAGCAAAGTCAGCTTTGAAACGGGAAACGGTTTGTGAGATAAACGAATTCGAAAAAGAACTTAATTTGGTTCTGCTTCTAATTACTGCCAACTTAGTTTTACTATAATTATTGTAACGTTAGTTCGGGACACTAAAATACACGCAAAGAAAACTAGAGGTAGATAAGACGAAAGGTATGTAAAATTGCAAAAATCTAAATATAAAAGTCGTTAAGTATTCGGTAGTCGGTATACTACATAAGGAGGGTGATAGGTGACAGTTATCGCAAAATGTGAAACATTATTTACATTCTGTTATCACGACGAGAACAAAAGTAGAGCGCCGCCGAATTCGTCCACCGCGTGATAGTTTCCTGGTACGGTCAGAGAATTCCTGTTCAGTGGTTTGACCATCCTCACATCGGTTTGGGAAGATTCATTGTTGTCTGAACTTCATCCCTATTGCTTACTAGACTAGAGTATCGGAAGTTCGACAGCACGCGGTAGGGTTCTATCTTATTGGTCGCAACTCGCAACTCGCAGGACTCGCAGGGCATCGGGAAATTGCTTCGTTGACCTCTCTTCCATTCGCACGGGAACATAATATTGCGTACACGTCAAGATAAAATGCGGATACCAATATGTATATTGTACTTGCGCCTTTGAAAGAGAAAATCAGCTAAAGGTTGAACTTATGGTTAAACTTATCTTTAACTGGCCTTACTTTAGAAGTGCTAAGCAGCACATTTTTTTCACTTCGGATCACAAAAATTGAAAGTAAAACTGCTAGAAACAAAGTGCCATGCGATGTAAATGTGTTTCAACCACTGACCTCCATTATACAAGTACGCTGGACTGATGATACCCTTTGAAATGACAGCTATTTTTTGTGCCTATTTGAAGCGGAATCAGCTCCCCCATTATTAGGGATAGGAACTAAATTTGACGTAAAAATGACGTATGAAAGTCGCCATCATGTCACCATATTGGCGCTGATAGCAGTAGTGGGAGTATTCGGAACTAATACTAGTGATGTACAACTGTCTTTTCTATTATCGATGAAATGTTTCCAGATTCAGATAATGTCGACCATTAGGACAAAAATATTAAATTGAATAATACAAACGCTACATATTTGTATTAAAGATTACAGACTTCCTCTCCGTAATTTAGATAGGCGTAATAAATTAACAACGATTTCATACGTAGATAACATGAAGTAGCAGTACCTATCTATAATCCATTTATTTTTAGCAGTTAGCACTACGAAAAACTAAAAACAAAACTGAAGATAAGCTTCTAACGAAAACTTTGTATTTTCTAATTTCATTTCTAATATTATCAAAGTAGTGCTACAGTGTATCGTATTAAAGCTGAACAAAGCTGAATAAGTGTTCTGTGTGATTAGACCCTAACTAATCTCATCATATAATATTATAAAGCGGAAGTACTTGTATGTTTGAACGCTCTAATCTCAGGAACTGCTGGTCCAATTTGAACAATTATTTCAGTGTTAGACAGCCCATTTTATATATTTTATCACGCTGAGACTAAGGGCGCATTTTCATTAGTCGTTAACTCGTACGGTATACAGCATACGGGGAGTCTATGACAACGAATGGCGCATGTCTATTGGTCATGGCATGATCTCCCGCACCCCGCATGCGGGCCCTATCGACCAGTGAATATGCGCCAAAATAGGAGCTAAGAAATAGAGGAAAATGTGGAAAAAGTGGGGGAATGTATAACGTGAAGGATTATATAGGCTATTTTTTGTGGACCAATTTGTCTGTGTAATTAGATATTTACGTTGGAGAAGCCGCGCGGAAAGTCTAGTAATAATATAAAAGTTCCCTATTCATTTATGGATCTAGTAAGCCAATTTTTATCGATTTACTTTATCATTACTTGTGTAATGGAGATCAGTGGTTTCAACCATTACAAGGTCCATTTCAGTTGGACATAAGCTGATATTCTCTACTCTTATATGAGCAAGGCGGTGTGTTTGAGGACTTCGAGGTCGCGCGTTTAGACCCCAGCCCGGGCACAATGTATTTTTCATGCGATAATTATTAATATTGACCTCGGGGTCTGCACGTATTGAGATATCTGTTTTGAGTGCGTTAACATGTGCGATTATCTCGTGTTTAAGGAACATGCCAGTTGCCATTGCCCATTTCAGATGATAAAACTTCCCGTGGTTCAGCGCAAAGCCGGTGGACATTTTGACTTTGGCTTGTGCTCTAAATGGCGCAGGTTCTATCCCAGATAGTAAGGGTAGTAACGTGTAACCATAAGGCTTTATCGCATACATGCGGACGCTCGGACGGTGAAGAAAATAATATTGAAGAAACCCGCACATAATATGCTAATATACCGACTCGAAGAAAACGGAAAGGTTAATTATGAGATCAAGTATTTTAACAATTTGTTACTACCTATACAGCTAAAAACCCCTCAGGGTGACAAAGAAGTTACTAGCTTTCCGACTACTTTTAGGCGTTTTAGCTATACAAATATTTAAATAATGAACCTGAAATTAATAATGTAATCTATACTAATATTATAAAGTGGAAGAGTTTGTTAGTTAGTTTGTTTGTTTGTTTGTTTGAACGCGCTAATCTCAGGAACTACTGGTCCGATTTGAAAAATTCTTTCAGTGTTAGATAGCCCATTTATCGAGGAAGGCTATGGGCTATATTTTATCACGCTAAGATTAATAGGAGCGAAGAAATAGAGGAAAGTGTGGAAAAAACGGGGGAAAATTATTTGAAAGGGCTTATTTGAACGCGCTAATCTCAAGAACTACTGGTCCGATTAGAAAAAATATTTCAATGTTAGATAGCCCGTAGATCGAGGAAGGCTATAGGCTATATTTTATCATGCTAAGTCTAATAGGAACGAAGAAATAGAGGAAAGTGTGGAAAAAACGGGGAAAATTATTTTAAAGGGCTTATTTGAACGCGCTAATCTCAGGAACTACTGGTCCAATTTGAAAAATTATTTCAGTGTTAGATAGCCCATTTATCGAGGAAGGCTATAGGCTATATTTTATCACGCTAAGACTAATAAGAGCGAAGAAATAGAGGAAAATGTGGAAAAAACGTGGGAAATTATATGAAAGGGCTTATTTGAACGCGCTAATCTCAGGAACTACTGGTCCGATTTGAAAAATTCTTTCAGTGTTAGATAGCCCATTTATCGAGGAAGGCTATAGGCTATAATTTATCACGCTAAGACTAATAAGAGCAATGAAATAGAGGAAAATGTGGAAAAAACGGAGGGAAATTATTTGAAATTGCTTATTATCTTAAGAACTACTGGAGCAATTTTTATGTTATTTGGCAAAAATGAAGAGTAGACCACGTGAAGGGACAAAGGCTATTTTTTGCGAAAAAATGTACGGTTGCGTGAAATTCCTAAATTACGCAAGCAAAGCCGCGCGGAACATCTATATAATATAATAAAATCGTAGGAAAGTCAATTCTGTACATTAAATATTTTAGTACAATAAATAATACTTGGGATGTGATCTACTATGCTAACGCGGACGAAGTCGCGGGCAATAGCTAGTAAATAATAATATTATAAAAAATAAGAAAAGGCTTTGGCGGCTTTTGTTTAGCTAGGAGACAAAAGAGCTAGGGACTCAGACATTGGTAAAGTTTATGGGTGTTTAGAACCTCCAATTTTTTTCAGGATAGCTAATTTTATCAAGTAGCATTAATAGGTTAAGTTCTTCAATCTAGTGTATTAACAATGATTATATCTCTTGCAGCTCCTATAATCTTGTCAATCCCTACTCTATTTAGGTTGATATCGTTACTTATGTAACTAATTCTTAAAGATAATCTATCTGACTTCTACAAAGCATTCGACAATAGTCTCATTGTAATTAGTAGGTTAGTGTGCGATCGTGTCGGCCGCAGTCTCTCGTATCGCTACTCGCTAGGTGCGCCGTCTTATCTAAATCTTTTATTATATCATTAGCTATCAGGCCTGAATGCCTGATGCCTGCCTATCGACGTTTGAATCTGTTGGGAATTTTGTGCCTAAAACGACCGAAACTCCTAGTATCACGTTATTTCTGTTATCTTTTAGCTCTTTACGCCGTGTCGTGACCGAGTGTTGTCTTATCGTCGTAGATAAGGCACATTGATGCAGAAATAAAACTATTAGTGACGAAATTTTTACCTAATCTTGATTTGGACGATCTTCTACATATCATAATATATCTGGTTCTATATATTATAATAATATTATATTGTGTAAAACGTTTACGTAGGTATGAAAATCTGGGATTTAACTCTAGGAAAGCAGGTGACAATATTTTGATACTGTCCCGATTCTTCGTTTTCAGCGGTTTTGCAAATTTTTATTAGCTAAAATTGTGCAAGAGGCATTAAACCGGTCCTGTATGCAGGAATGTTAAAAATAAACGTGTGGTTTTTTTATCACGCATTTCGGTGCCGCTAAAAGCTACCAGCAACGTCGGGAACTATAATATGGATAAGTATGGAAGTAGCTAATTGCATATTTATTAGTTTCCAGTTTTCACTGTTTAGATACGAGTAATATCATTAAATTCATGAATATTCAAGTGTGCATATAAAGTTCTACTAACTTTATCTTTTGGTTCAAAATTAATAAAATTTTATTTTTGTTGATTTATCTAAGGCTTAATTTCAATATAGACAAAACTAGCCGAGGAAGTTACGAAAAGTGCTTTCTCTTTACATCCACTAAGAAATAACCACATATACAAATAATAATCTGAATCTTGAATTTAATATTAATAATTTGTATTTTTATGTCGTGACTCGTGGTTCGTCATTTTGTTTAGTAGAGGGTATAAGTTTACTACAGTAGGCGACAAGCTAACAGGCCGTCACCAGAAATATGCGGATTATTGTTTATTTATTACTTATCAAATTGTCACTATACGATGTAACATGTAATTTACCTTCAACGTTAGATAACATTTTTACATCGGCGATATCATTATCGGTGTTTTTGACCTACTGATTTTCATTTTGAGTTATCAATACCGCAGAAGTAGTTGAATTTAATTAAAATAATTAGAGCTACGTTAAATTTCCTCCCATAGTTATATTTTCAAGATGTTTTTATAATAATAATATTATAACGACACGTGAAAAAGGCCAGCCTACTATAATATTCGTAGGTGTCGAATTATTCTGATTCTTACAAAAGGTTTCCTCTAATCTTTTCATAACTTAGACAAGAATCTCATTATGTCCTTGGAATAAGGTTCTATCAAAAGTAGAGTAAATAAACGAACTGAGAGAAGTTAGCCCTTGATCTGCTTATGTTCTATCACGACAGTCCTTTAAGAGTAATTTTACATATCAGTTTATATGAGAGTGATCCTTATGTCGGCGCTGTAAAGGCCCTGTCAGGGTAAAATAGTCGTGTATGGTCTTTACACGATCGTTTTCCGGTCGCCAATGAGATTACACAATTCGCGAACCACCACCGTTATTATCGTCTTCGTAATCACACATTTCCTGACCGTCGTGTGTTTGCATTGTGTGTGTAACGTCTCATTTGTTACTGTCATATTCATTTTTTACTTCAAAGTCTTGTATAATGCGTTCCAAAAGATTTGTATCTTTTTCGTTTAGGATTTTTGGGGAAAAAAAGGGAATGTTTCATATTTTGTTTTATTTAATTTAATTCTGCTTGCAACACAAATAATGAATATTCATTCTATTGGATCTTTTATACAGCAATTATAGAGTAGCAGCTTTATAATCTGTTCCATGCCATGGCTAATCATAATAATATGTTGTTAAATAGTTTTTCCCATGTACTTCAAATCTTTACATAATATTTTAAAGTAATTTAATATTAATATTCGTAGTTAGTATCTGATATCATCTTTATTGTCGAAACAGGAAATGTTTTTGCGCGTTATGTTATTCAGTTTTCGAACATTACCAAGTCACGACATCGCTCCGCGTAACCCTTTTATATTGATTACTATTGATCCGAAGACCTCAGGCTCAGTGGTTTTTATGTACTTTTCATTTCTCTTCTCTCGGTCTCTGCAAACTTTCTTTCTTTATCTTTATCAATAGACTCAAGTGTATAATGCAATTTGTTTGTACTCACTTGTGTCAATATTAACTGCACTCTTGTTTGATCAGTTTTATTGCTGTCACTGCTTTCTGTAATTTTCCGATACAAGTATAATTACGAGTACTTTGGCGTTTCTATAACCCAATTAATGGCTTTATATTTTTATTTTCTTTCCGCTTTTTTTGATTTTCAAAATGTGATGGGTAAGCATCACATTTTGAAAATCAAAAAAAGCGGAGGATCTAGCCGCTAGGTCCTCCGCCTTTCCTTTGAGAGGAACCCGACTCGCTACGATACCTTTGTAGTCTTTATTACATTTTGTTAAGGCCCATAGCTTATTAAGAATCTGTTAGGTGAACAGCTCAACTGCTAAAAAATCATCAGCAAGTGTCTAAACACACTAGGCCGAAAATACGCGGCCGAAGTTCGGCATGATTATGCCTGCAATGTATTTTAAATTACCGATGACACACCATGCCGAAATTACTTCGCGTTATATATATATACTAGATGTCCCGCGCGGATTCGCCCGCGTAAATTAGGAATTTTACAGACCGTACATTTTCCCATAAAAAATATTTTCCCCGTTTTTCCCGCATTTTCCTGATTTTCTTTGGTCGTATTAGTCTTAGCGTGATAATATATTATATAATATAGCCTATAGTCAAACTATTTTTAGAAATAAAATAAAGATTTTTTTTTAATTATCACTTGACAAACTCGAGTCTCGATCTAAAAGACTATGAAATGGTATAATATGGTAGTGATGATGATGATGATGAATGTAATTTGCATAGTAGCATATGGTTCCTGTTCTTAAAACAACGCCGAAACTCCCAAACTTGTATCTATAAAGAATCAGGAGTTCTCTCAGCACCTTCCGAACCACGGTATACCAGGTATATCTCGGTGCAAACTTTTACTTGTTGGTAGCATATGCTTAGAATACTTCTCACGAAACCGAAGTCACCACTCGTTTCCCTATAAGTTTTGAGGAGTTCCCTCGATCCTTCATCAGATCACCACTTTTGTGGATATAAAAATCGGGTAACATACGGCGGAGTAATCGTTGAATATAAGAAAACGAACATAACACCTCCCCCATTTTGAAAGTCGGTTAAAATTGTAGCCTATGTGTTATTCATCAGAATAATATACATACATCAGTATAAGCTATATTATTGTAAAGTTTCATTAAAATCCGTTCAGTAGTTTTTGCGTGAAAGAGTAACAAACATCCATACATCCACACATCCATACATCCAAACAAACTTTCGCCTTTATAATATTAGTAGGATGTAGCCTATAATATATTATCACGCTAAGACCAATAGAAGCGGAGCACCAATGAAGAATGTTTCAAAATCGGGTGATTTTTCCTATTGTGCTGCGTAAACGATAAAAGTTTCGCAAAAATTGGCAGAATTTTCTTTATTTACCCATGAATTAGTTACTCTCTCGGGTCTGTGGCTGTTTGGTTGTTCGTTTTGTTCGGTGTTGCTATGTGTCTGTGCGGATGATTTTCTTGCTCTCTGTATTCGATGCCTATCCCTATCCTGGCTGAGGCGAGCCTCATGCTCTACAGATGATTCTCTTTCTCTCTGTATTCGATTTCTATCACTATTCTGGCTGAGGCGAGCCTCACGCTCAACAGACGATTCTCTTTCTCTCTGTATTCGATTTCTATCACTATTCTGGCTGAGGCGAGCCTCACGCTCTACAGACGATTCTCTTTCTCTCTGTATCCGAATTCTATCATTTTTCCGACTGAGGCGAGCCTCACGCTCTACAGACGATTCTCTTTCTCTCTGTATCCGAATTCTATCATTTTTCCGACTGAGGCGAGCCTCACGCTCTACAGACGATTCTCTTTCTCTCTGTATCCGATTTCTATCACTATTCTGGCTGAGGCGAGTCTCACGTTCCGTTGACGATTCTTCATCTCTTGCTGAACGTGCTCTTTTGGCATTCACTGTACTACGACCTATGTTCGAACGACGACGTCTTCCAGGCATGATCGTATAGTAATACCCACAAAGCAACAAATAACCCAATCGCAAAGCAAAAACAAAAGTCCGTTTTTCTAACCAAGTCAAATATATTTTTATCGACAATTCAGAAACCAAAGAACCAGAAACAATAAATATCTGAAAGAAAGCGCTGTGGTTGCTCCTCTGCGTTACCGTCTGCACAACCACACAATGACGAAATACACTATCTACTACAATAACATAAGCCCGAAGCTTATGAGAGCCCCCGGCCGGTTCCGCCGTAACCGCTATGTCCCTCGGCCGCCGCCGCGCGACATATTTTTTGATTCCGCGTAAGTTTATACGTTTGAAAACTTCTAAAGTATTGATCGAAATTGTATAGTGTAAAAGACAATTATAATCTACATTTAATGTCTTAGCTTCCAAACATGTTTATTTGGATAAGGGTTAATGTTGTAAATTGTTAAAATCGCTTCGTAAATAAGCCATTATTTTTCGTAAAAAGTAAAGAACAAAAATGGCTATTGTGAGTTATCCCTAAGAAATAGACATATACCATCGCGGACTTTTTTGTTTACCTTATTAAGGTGTACAATACTGTAGTACATTATTTTGATCTATCTCGTAGGGTTTAGCCAGCGTTTGCAATATAAACGCAAAAAAATGAATTTATTTACGACATAACATTAGAAACCTCTAAAATTATCAGTGTTTCTCTACCATATTATGCATATGTTATACATATAAACCTTCCTATTGAAACACTCAATCTATTAAAAAAAACTGCATCAAAATCCGTTGAGTAGTTTTAAAGATCTAAGCATACATACACACATACATACAGACAGCGGAAAGCGACTTTGTTTTATACTATTTAGAGATATATTGTATGCGTAGCGCATTGCTCACGTAAATCGTAATCATGCTGAACTTCGGCCGCGTAACTTCGGCATGGTGTGTTTAGAGTTTTAGACACTTAATCCTGCAGTACAGTACAGTACTGTTCGTGTTATACATCCGTCTTTAGGCTGCGTTTCCACCAGAGATGTGTCGCGAGGAATAGAATCGCTTCATTGACGTGACCTCGCTCAGCGCAGCACTAACATATTCCACGCAACACATATCTGGTGGAAACGCAGCCTTACAGTGTTTTTCATTTTGAGCTGTATACATAGACTTATGGTATTTTATGTCATTTACATTAGTGAATGGATTTCGTTACTCAAATCTTATAGTCAATTTAGGGATGTTTACAAAATGATGTAGTCAACAACGCTACTGCTCGCTTTCTAAACGTCAAATACTTTTATTGATTTCATCTCAGTATTTACTTTACAATTTCTATACTTAAATATTTAATACACCAATTTATGTGACACGAAGTAAATATACCACGACAGTTCTAATTGTGTCGTAAACGTCTGTTTACTGAAATACATGTTTCAGGCGATTGCGCAATATTTTATATAACTTTCAAATTGATAATGTAAGTCATCGGAATTTCTAAGTTTTAGGTCTTTCTCGAAAAAACTCTTGAGAGGGCCTCGATCGTGGAAAAATTTTTCAGCGAAAACGAGGAAAAATAGAACACTGACTAGAAAACGTATATTTTTCCTACATTAACAAATAGGAGATGAAATGAAATGCAAACATGATCTCACCACAAAATAGGTATTATATTATATTACAAAAGATTAACACAATATGTAAGTTATTCTATACACATCAAAGTTAGTTCATTAAATTGTATAAATTGTTCGCTAAATTTAATTTCATCATTTATCTTAAGGCTTATTAGTTATTACTTATTACCTATAATTCTTACTGGAGATAACTAAGAACCCATCGATCGTGGAATAACGAGACACCATAGCTTATCTATTGTTATCGCGGCCGGATGCGGTCGCTTAGGTCTTCATGAATTAATATCTCAGGGTCGCGTTACTAGTTCGCGTGTCTTGATCAAATTTACTTTATCCATTTATTATTCTTAAGGAATTTTGAATCATTAAGTTTAAACAATTTAAAATGACTATAATAATTATCTAAAACACACACATGACACAAGTCCTGGTGCTTGTTCGGTCGTCCATCTGCGCAGTGGCGGCTCAGAGAGAAACCAGAGGTAACGGTCTGAGCGTCCACTGTGTATTCCTAGGTCTAGACCTTGAGACACTGACCTGGATTGATGTGGAGTGAAGATACTGAGGGTTGTACCTTATATCCTTCTAAACAACATGTACTCGCACTTCGGTATGAGTTTCTTTAAACCAAAATACTGTGACTTCCAAGACAGTCAAGAAAGCTAGTTTATAGGGCATGCTTTAAACTTGTTGCTGCAATATATAATACAAAGAAAGACCCATCTGAAAAAGACAAGACATCTATGAGAAACACATCTAACAACTACAATACCGAATTAATGGAAATTATGGTTTGTACATACCACGCGACGCGATACCATCTAATGCCTGTGGAACAACGAATGCAATCAAACAATGTGCTAAGCTCTAGGGTTCAGATTTGACAAAATATGATATCAGCATCATAAGACACTTACCGTTATTATTTATTTTGGCCAATTTTGCCAATACACTTTAAAAATGAGGTGTGATATATTAAAATTTCATTTATCTCTATAGTTCGCCCATTCTTTCGGAAACCAGAACAAAATCTAACTCCTTGACCAAACGTCAATGTTACCTCATGACGTTGACATAATGACAGGTAATGACATTAATGTGTGTATTCGGTAATTGCCATAGGAAAAAAACACGATACATACATGTAAAAAATTGAATGCAAAGAAATTGCAACGTTACAGACTCAATGTACTCAATCTTACATATAAAGTAGTGTTCAATGTAATATGTATATTTGGAGCATATCTAAATTCCAATGCATATAGTGCTTACTTCTGGGCGTTCATTGCTATTTGCCTTAGCCATGGGAACACGGTAGCCTGGGCCCGTCTACGCCCTACGGATGGAGTGTCTACAGATCGCGGAGAGTCCCTGTGTCCTTTGTAGCAGCTGGTGGCGCGTTGCGTCACAACTCACAACACCGTCGCGTGTCGGTCAGCGCGGCGCGGCCTTGACCGAGACACCGCGACCCACACTCGATACATACACATAATATAATACAAAGTTGTTCCCTTTAACAAAGAAAGCTCCTTCGCCTAGAGTCTAGACGTTACGAATTATTGATTATTGTGCCATAACAATATGACAGTAGCAAAAAGAGATGTTACATAGTTCATTTGGTTTTAAAGAAACAGATTTGATAAATTAGTTATCCTTTTATCACGCAAATTTTGACACATGACAGTATCCCCATCCCCCTGAGCGTGAGATGTTTATCTCTCTGACGCGTATTGTTTATGGCGTTTGTTTAGTCCAACATTTACATCGTAGATATTTCGACGCTGTGTTAATTGTATTTATAAATGTGGCTGGCTGCGGTCGTGGTCTCGGCGCGCGGCGGTATCTCATTGCACATGACACGAGTTGAGCTTTATCAGTTATCACACAAACGACTTGTTTTCGTTAAATTGTAGTTATCGACCTAATTAATTTGATTAGATAGTCTCCACGCAAAACGCATACGAAGGTGTGTTCACACAACACTATGATATCGTACATTAAATTATATTGTATGTGATATTGGCAATTGCAATAAAGTTACTTATATTTTTATTTTCCCTAAAACCTATGATTCATTGACAGACAGCTTCTTCCATATGCATGTATTTATTGTTGCAAATCGTTAATCCTGTTATTTTACATTTTAATAATTTATTTATCACAGCAAGTTAAATTGATAATGATTTTGGTGCACGAGCACCAAACATTATACGAATATTGTAAATTTTGCGTTCGAAACAATCGACCCTTGTGGTACTCCATGCGCTCCCGTGTCGAAGGCCTCGCTAAAGTCTGTGTGTTGCAGGCCGGTGCGGGGGATGTCGGCGGTGGTGCTGGGCGCGGGGCCGGCGCACGCCTGCTTCTTCGCCACCTACGAGCAGAGCAAGCACACCCTGTCGCAGCTCATGCGCCATCGGCACGACCACATCACACACGGTAACTAAAACAAGTAATTTATTTAAAAAAAATACAAGATATTCATATGAATTTGTCAAAAAATCCTTGGGACCAATCAATACATTTTTCTTTAACAGGATTTACTTACAGTACACCTACTCAAATACATTTTAAAATTCAGTCAATAAAGGCAGGCGACAGAAACTCATCTGTATGTATACCGTAGATATGTGGGATAAACAAAAATGCCCTGTCACTGCCAAATTGACTTGAGTTGCGCCATAATATTATGCCATGACTCATGAGTCATAATGACAAGGTAACCCAATGATATATTATATAAAAAACTCAAAGCAGATATTATGTTACTACCGCGCACATTGTGAAGCTTCAAATACGACCCAATTGGGTCGTCTTTTATTTAGTCTGTCTCTTTTATGTAAATGGCATTTCGTATCTTTTGTTTCACTTATCTGTCAAATTTGTCAATGTGGTTCGGAAGAGATTTAAACTGGAAAATAGTATGAACGTAACAGATATGTATAAGTAGAATATCATTGAGGTAACCTAAAACATTTCCAGCAATGAGAATAACAAAAAAGTGAATTGCAATAAGGAATATCTAATTACTTGATTGCTATATTATACCAACAAAAAATGACTGCTAGAAAACTCTGTAACATCCAAACACGAACCAAACGGCTCTGGAGAACTTGTTTTTAAAATAAAAAGAATATATTTTGTGAAACTGTATTAATAATACAATTTAATATCCAAAAGGCCTGTTTCACCTCTTCCTGATAAGTGCCGGATAGGCTATCTACAACTTATCTGACAGATTCTCTATATTCTATCTGTCAAGTTAAGTTGTGGATAGCCTATCCGGCACTTATCAGGAAGTGGTGAAACAGCCCCTAATACAGTTAACATTTAATGGATAAATCAATCGGTGGTAGTGCTGATGAATTTTGATTTTTGCACCGTCATCCTTGCCTTGAACACCAAACAGTTTTTTAAGCAAACAATTTATACAAATGTATAACACTTTGAACGAATTATCGATCTTAATAATTATGTCCCAAATTTAGCTTTCACCGGTGACTCAAATACCGCATGAAAGTACCTGGACTACTTTGGCATTGATCGTCAACTTGGTTCAAAACACAACCACAGATTCGCCTCCTAAGTACCTCTTCGAAATATTGTGCACATCACTTAAGTAAATTTTAGTATCTGCAATTGCTAAGGACGTTTAAGGTTAACACAATATAATAACCGTTGCAGAATGTATGCATAGGATGTAATTTTACGAGGTGCATAATGTTAATGAAGCCCGTTTGCTCACGTTCCAGGTTTATCAGGGTGTCTGGCGTCGCTGGTCCACGACGCCGTCTCAAATCCGGCTGAAGGTGAATATTACTGACTTCTAGATCATTGTCCGCACTTGGAATAGTCCCTTACTCTTGCGCAATTCCTGATAACTATCGGTATTTTGAAATTTCATCTTTATCTTTGTTAAGTTACTCACACGACACGTCTTGTGAATATTTTTGTATCTGGCATTGGAAAAAATATTGCAGCTACCGTTACGAATTATTTAAACAAAAACAAGTTTAGAAATATTTTTTATTTTATATCTATTACTTTTTTCATCTCAATAATGTTGAGTTAGTTGTCTTCAATCGACACAAATAATTTTCTACACTACTATTATAAAAAGGAAAGATTTGTTTGTCTTGAATAGGCTCCGAAACTACTGGACCGATTTGAAAGATTCTTTTACCATTGGAATCCTACATTAATTCTGCTGAACATAGGCTAAATTTTATTTTGGAAAAAAATAGGGTTCCGTAAGATACTAAACTATAAAAGATAGAACCATAAAATGTTTTAAGTAATTGTAGATCTTTTAAATATCTACAAAAAAGTCCGCGACACACTATACCTATCTATGTTGAGGCACAATAACCATTTTTTTATTAAAAAATCTTGAAATGTTTTTGGACTACATTTAAATGCCTTTATTTTACTCATGGCATTAATTCTTATCAAAATAAATTATTTCATTACTAAGTACAGTTAATGTAGATAATATTTGGTCTTTGAATGATTAAAATTGGACGTTTGGTTTTAATGTTATGGCGAAATTAAAATATTACGATTTCTGCTGCACGTTGCGAATTGGGCGTCGTCAAGGCGCGCCGCGCGGGTGTGCTCGCTAGGAGAGTCCACGTAAATATTAATTATTATTATTACCTCGATCATGGGAATCGCAGACACAATAGATTTATAATATAATAGTTATGCGACAGCCGGGTGCCGCTTCATTGATGGGATAATATTATAGTGCTTCATTAATTCATTACGTTTTGAATGACTATTATTTTTGATTGCTATTATAATTAATTTCTATAACTATAAATCTCCAATCAATTTATTTTGCTCCCACAAAATAAAACAACATCAAATATCGTTTACTGGTAAGCTTTAACCCAATTTTAATGGAATCTTTTACGCATGTTGGTAAGCATAAAATAATAAAGCATAAAACTACAAAAAAAAAAACATAAAATACTTTAAACAAAAAAATAATAAGTACATTTAGAAATTGCAAAATAATACTTATAAATAATAGTATCTTCTGTAGGTAAGGATAAAATAATCAAACATAACACTTGAAATATAAAAAAAAATACAATAAAAATGTGTATAATAATTATAATATAGTAGTTACAGGCTAAATAGTGTAAACCATTTTTATGTTCTGCTTAACATAAAGATTGACTAAGAAATAAAGATTCAAGAAAAAAATAATATTTAAAAATATTTAAAAACCACCCGTGTCCACCCGTGCGAAGCCGGGGCGGGCCGCTAGTAATATATAAATTGACTGAAGACGTCTTAAAAATTGTACCTACATATTTTATTTTATCCTACTTCCTACTACTAATGTAATATTATAAAGGCGAAAGTTTGTTTGGATTTCACGCAAAAACTACTGAACGAATTTCACTGAAACTTTACAATAATATAGCTTATACATCAGAAGAACACATAGGCTACAATTTTAACCGAATTTCAAAATGGGGAAGGTGTTATGTTCGTTTTTTATGTTTAACGATTACTTCGCCATTTGTGAACCGATTTTCAAAATTTTTCTTTTTGTATGTAGGGTATCATCCCAATTTGGTATTATATTCACAAAAGTGGTGATCTGATGAAGGATCCATAAGTAATCGAGGGTACTCCTCAAAATTTATAGGGAAACATGTGGTGACTTCGGTTTCGTGAGAAGTATTCTAAGCATATGCTACCAACAAGTAAGATTTTGCACCGAGGTATACCTGGTATACCGTGGTTCGGAAGGTGATAAGAGAACTCCTGATTCTTTATAGATACAAGTTTGGGAGTTTCGGCGTTGTTTTAAGAACAGAAAGCATATGCTACTATGCAAATTACATTCATCATCATCATCACTACCATATTATACCATGCATCGTCTCATGATTATGAGCCTATTAAGACCCTGTTATTGGTACTTTTCATAGTCTTTTGGATCGAGACTCGAGTTTGTCAAGCGATAATTTGAAAAAATCTATACTTAATATTATAAACTTGAAGAGTATGTATGCTTGAACGTGCTAATCTCAGGAACTACAGGTCCGATTTAAAAACTTATTTCAGTGTTAGATCTAAGCTCATTTATCGAGAAAGGCTATAGTCTATATAAATAGTCTAAAATGTGGGAAAAACGGGACAAAATATTAGAAAGAGTTTATCTCACGAACCATTGCACTGGAGCAATTTTTATGGCAACATTTGGCACAGATATAGAGTAGACCACGTGAAGGGAGTATAGCTATTTTTTATGGGAAAATGTACGGTTTCTGTAAAATTCCCAATTTACGCGGGCGAAGCCGCGCGGGACATCTAGTCACTTTATATAATTGGACGCTGTTAAACATTTGCATCCCACAAAAATATTACGTATTGAGTTATGTACTATGCTGTCATGTTCTTTAGATCGTTTAGTTATAACAAGACTGCATTCATAACTCAACACATTTTTGTGGGTTAATACACAAATGCTTAACAGCGACCATATATCTAATATCTATACCAGTGGTTCTTAACCGGTGGTCCGCGGACCGCTGGTGGTCCCTGGAGGCATTCCAATTGGTCCGCGAAGCCATCCTAATAAAATGTGAGAATTCAGATGGACTATGCAGTCTCAAAAATTACATTTAATTAAAATCTGTAACTTTTAGATTTTTGCCAAATAAAAAAAATGAGTGCTAATTATTAAGTTGTCCTCGTTTTCTTTGTCAAAAAACCCTTAGTTTAGGTAAACCAACCGCGTGATCCCCGGCTTGACAAGCATTTGGTAAAATCCCTCATGACTAAAAGGTTAAGAACCACTGATCTATAGCAATTACCACCTAATATTTTATTAAGTTGAAGGTTAAAATTAATATGTACAATTTTACCTCAACTCCCATAAAACGTATTTAGTATAATAGCGATATTAACATAAATATTAGAAGACGCAGTGAACTGTGAAGTGTGCACTGTGCAGTGCACGCGCGTGGCAGTGCGGACTTGGTGCGGACTGCGGTCGTTATCTACAATTATTACAAGTGTGGTGTGTTGAGCGACGCTAATTATAGCTACATTGATATAATATTATAGTTATATTACATCTCTCCATAGATTACATTATTGTATTATAATACGTCTCTTGAGTATTAATATTTTTCCAATACGAACAATAGAGTTTTTTATTTGCTTCGTTTAATAAAATCCCCTGTGGTATCTGTTAGAAGGTCCTACTATAAATTACATATGTTACAGTCAATATTAATTTATGTTTCTTGTTGTCAATTTTATTTTATGAATATTGCCAATATTTTTTGTTTAGAGCAAGGGTTATCCTGAGCTCAAAAGAGCTCTGCCTTTTCTAACGTATCTAACGAAAAGCACCTTCTGTTAATCAACTCAATGCATAAATACATTATACTAAACTATCTAAACGAGTGTAGGACTCGACCAACTACTAGAATTACCATGATTCATCTATATTCAATAGTGAAGCCAGCTGCGGCCGTTTTCCTCAAGTTAGAGTTTCCTCGGGCTAATTCTCTATGTCGGTCACGAGCTGGCGGGGAATCCCGGACGTGCGTCTAATGATATACCACCAAAACATTAAATGTAAAAAGGAGCCAAGCAAAATATTGCATAGCCATGCAATATATCTATCGTAAAAAGTTTTCAGATCACATTCAAGCCAAGCCTTCAACTTATTTTGTAATTTAAATCAACATTAAGTGAATTTATCAATAGTTTTCTTTATTTTATAATTATTAAAGTGGCTCGGCAATAGTAGAAATTAAACGATATTTTCACTAATAACTTGATTTATTACGTGTAGCCGGTTACAGTAATTTTGGAAACGATACTCGGAACATGGTACAGAACAAAGAGAATGGTGGAATAGACAACAGACTAGGAAGTCATAGTTTACATTTTTAATTGTAGTGACATTAAAATGACTACAAGGACTGAAAAGGCGGCAATTTCAAATTCTAACAAATTTTGTGGTTAAGCTAGTTTTAATACTTGCTCCTAGTCACCGAAATTCTAAATCCCTAGCTTTGTTAACATCGAAGACAAAGGGGGTGTGAAAAAAAGCCGCGAACCGCTTCAAGAAAAGTATGCTACGGCCGTGCCTTTGCTAAAAAGCTTGGCTGGAGCACTGCCTTGCTCCCAGATGCCTGGTCTTCCCCATTCACTTTGTATGTACAAAGCAGTAGGCCTACTACGAAACTGTTTTGAGACTCAAACAATCGGACGAGAATGCCGCGTCCTGCTCTAACAACGTCATTCCACGTTTGTTACAGTAGGACGCGACATTATCGTCCGATTGTTTGAGTCTCAAAACAGTTTCATGGTACAAGGCCTGGTGCAGAAAACTAGTCAAAATGACGCCTATGTAGGCGACCTTGTGAAAACAAGGTCGCAATTATTTTGATTTTGACTTGTCATTGTGGATTTTATTTACAACGCCTTGGTGTCTGATTCTCGTGCCATGAAGCTCGAACGTTGCTTTGATGTTGCACAATGCCCATGCTGTCTTAGACGGCAGTGAGACAGCCTGAGATCTTCCGATAGCCCCTATCCCCCTTCCGATAGGTCTACGGCAAATTACCTTAGATTACCTTAGATTTTATAACTTGTTTGCAAACTTAGGATCACGTTCAGCTCACTACTGTACAACATTCTTTCGAAATCAAGATCCTTAGGCACATGATGCAGTGCGCTAACAGACCTACGTTTAGCGAATGTCCTTGACGAATGGCAGCTCGCTCATTGGATCTTATTGCATCTTTCAATTAACATCCAATTTCTCACGCGTGCGTCCGCGCCGGGACTGGCCGGGACTGGCCGGACTATTGTATGAGGAAGATTGTATTCAGAATGCTAAATTAGGATCCATTGAGCGTATCGTAAAACGCGACACAACAGCTCCTCTCCCCAGCACAATGAAGTATTTTAGTTTCTGCCTTTTTGTTATCCAAATCTTGAACGATTTATTATAATTTATTATAATATTTATTTCATGCATTTTTTTTCTTTTAACCTTTGACATTATACTACGTTCATCATTATCCGTATTTGTTGTACAATCACGAGTGACGTACGCGGCTGTTAATCAATAATCATTTACGGTGACGTTTAAAAATATATTTCCATTAATAATTCACTAGCGCGACGAAATAAGGCATTAGGTAGGGTCACGCATATTCTCGTAGATTCGGGTGGAATTTTATACTTGCTTAGTATACGATTAGTGTTTGCTGTAGAACTATAACATTCGACGTCGATCTCTCTTCTCTTTTTTTATCAGAACTCCTTGTTGATTCTTGTCAACAGCTGCAGTCACCGCATCAACGTTAATTGCAGACGCTCGAACGATCGTTGTTTTGGTTTCTTATATTTCTTTTTAGGGTTCCGTACCCAAAAGGTAAAAACGAAACCCTATTACTAAGACTTCGTTGTCTGTCCGTCTGTTCGTCTGCCCGTCTATCTGTCTCCAGGCTGTATCTCAAGAACCGCTATAGCTAGACTTCTGAAATTTTCACAGATTGTGTTATATTATATTAGACTAGGTATTGTTCAACTTAGGGAATAGTGCAAGTTTCATCAAAATCGGTTCAGTAGTTTTGGAGATATCGAGTTTTAATTGTCAATTACGTACAATTTTGTAGTCGGTTTTATCTTTTTAAAATACAGTTATTTGATTATTTCCAATAGAGCGATAGTGGTGGCGTATCGTTTCGTGTGTAGTGGCTAGTGCGGTATTCGCCATTCGTATGCTGATTGTCAGGAAGCGGCAAGCGCTCAGTTCCGCCATACATTGTGACCGCCGCGGCGCGATGTGCCGTGCGCGCCGTGCGCGGTGCTCTATCGACGCTAATGAGGCTATCTCTGCCCTACAAATACAGAACTGTCCGTCCATTTAATGCAAAAATGATGAATAAAGTATAGTAGGCGATACTGAGTTTAAGTATTGGTAAAATTAGGCCACAAAATAAAATTCTGCTAGAATTTTTGTCGATGAAGTATCAATACCAAAATGTGTAGCATGTTCCACGTCGTCGAATATTACAACTCGACAATGGCAGAAACGCTAAGTAGGTTGGGGTTATCAAGGCCACGGGCCACGGCTGACATTGTCGGTACTCCGTGCTCCGAACTGTACGCGTGACCTTCACCGGGGTAGCGGTTGTCTGACTACCCCCAGCTCTGTGCCATTGAGGCAGCATTTTTTTGATGATTTTACTATTAGCTTTCCTATATTTACAATAAATATTTCTTGAAATTTCCCATAACAATACATAATACATATGTATATGTAGACCGGCCATGCGGCATGATGTATGTAGATTATGAGGCTTGGTTTTTTGTCTCCACCAGATATTATCAGCAGAGATTTTAGCGCTCTTTAGCCATGATTTTTTTATTTACCAAGACCAAATCTTATTTTAAGTAACTTATTTTAAAACCAAATAGTTCACATATGCAATACATAATATCTGTATTCTGTAGAGAGTGAAAGTGTAGCATTTATGTGTCAGTAATCAGTATAGTATTAATAGACCTGCTGGCATCCTCCCACGTCAGTCTGGCGAGCGATATACGAAACGTTTGAGTTAGAATCGATAGGAACTTGGAAGCCGTTATTGCAAAGAGCGGGTGGGATTTAAGAGCGGGCTGTCAAATTTTGCTGTGTTTTCTAATATGTATTACGATCCCGGAAGACGATTGACTCAAATGAAATTGAGATTAATTTAATCATGGTATATTTATCTGATATTTAGCTAACGGAAAACACGATTCACTTATTTTGATCAAGTCAAAGTTTTATTTTTCGAAATTATGAATCTTTCTGGGCTTTTCAACAAATATCTGTTACACTTATTGAGTTACTATCATTAAATAACTTGCACTACTACAATCACATACTTTATAAAATAATAGCTAAAGGAAATATTAGTATTGTATTTAATTAGGGTTCCGTACCTCAAAAGGAAAAAACGGAACCCTTATAGGATCACTTTGTTGTCCGTCTGTCCGTCCGTCCGTCTGTCAAGACCCTTTTTCTCAGGAACGCGTGGAGGTATGAAGCTGAAATTTATATCATTTACTCAGGTCTACTGTCCCTTGAAGCTGTGAAAAAATCAAACTTCTAAGCCAACGCAATCAAAAGATACAGCCGTTTATGCCGCAAATTTTCGACACTTGCAAGGGAATCAAAACCTACAGGGTGCTTCCCGTGAACTCAGAATCTTGAAATTTGGTACGAAGCAACGTCTTATAGCATAGATAAAGGAAAAATTACGAAAACCATAAATTTTTAGTTACATCACATAATATATTTTTTTTTAATAATTTTAAACTTACTACCCATTTCCTCATAAACGCGTAGAGGTATTAAATTGAAATTCATACCAAATACTCAGGTCTATAATACCTTTAAGCTGTCGGAACCCTCGGTGCGCGAGTCCGACTCGCACTTGGCCGGTTTTTTTTAAGTAATCATCAAAAACAGTTTTAGGACTTACGACCTTTACTTCGGTGCTATGATACGAGAACCGTTGTTACGCGATATTGTTCACTATTAGCTGCAGCGGGGCTAAAATGGTCGCTTTGGAGAATCATATAATTAATCATAATATGATTAATTTTAAACTCCACTTTGCGTGCAATTCATATAGTGATTCACTTAGATTAATGATTGGTCCCGCGAGCGGCGCTCGCGCGCGGAAACCAATCATTAATCGAATTGAATCACTTTTAAACTCCACCTTGCGTGCAATTCATATAGTGATTCACTTAGATTAATGATTGGTCCCGCGAGCGGCGCTCGCGCGCGGAAACCAATCATTAATCGAAGCGAATCACTTTTAAACTCCACCTTGCGTGCAATTCATATAGTGATTCACTTAGATTAATGATTGGTCCCGCGAGCGGCGCTAGCGCGCGGAAACCAATCATTAATCGAAGCGAATCACTTTTAAACTCCACCTTGCGTGCAATTCATATAGTGATTCGCAGTGTAAACTACATTGCCCGGGAGCACGATTCATGGAATCGTTGTATCACGATTGGAGGATAGCGTTGTGTGTAGGCGGGGCTAGCGTTTTGACAGTAGGCTCTTAAGGGAACTCTGTGAGAAGAACTTGTGTGTTCGGAAACTATTGTTAGTTGGTAATTAAAGTTAAGAGGCTCGCAACCGGTCAATGCAACTAAACGTGTACTGCTATTATAATAGTAACTCCATCCTTTATCTTCCTGTTTCCGTATTTGACAATACAGACAGTATACATAAACCGCCAGGTGTACTATAAACAGGTAGTCGATATTGTTTGGTAAACTTTTCCCTCTGTTTGGTCTACCATATCCGCTGACATAGTTATTGTTTACTATTTGCCAATATAACGTAAATTTTGTTCTGCAGCAATAGCAGGATTTGGATTGAGCCTTTGGTTAGGTAAACTAATACGTAGGTTACACGATCAATCTGATGGTGATGGTGATTGATGCCAGATTGATGGTAATAAAAAGTACATATTAAAAAATTGATCAGTCCATCAATCCGTGGGTTAGACGATCAGTTTTCCGTCAATCTTTACCAGATATCAATCTGTCGATCAGATTGATGAGAAACTGATCGTGTAACCTACGTCTAAAGCTTAACCTCAAACACAATGTCACTTTATTTTTGAGCCTACAACATCCCTTTGTCTGTCCGTGCCGAGTTCAACTCGACACTCGACCGAGCTTCTCCTCTGCACATCCTCTATAATCTATATAGAGGTAGAAGAAGACACAACTCTACAACAATAGATATTAGAAACTAGTCCATAGTTTCATCTATTTACGTCCCGTTACATCACCGGCCGGCCGGTGTAATAATGTGTGTTATATGCGCGTTTTACATATTAATACGGGTCACGAGGTCTTATGTCAAGTTTGCAAGCAAAACACTGCCCAATGTCCATTTTATACGGTTAATGTCTCATTATTTATGACTAGGGTTGTTGAGGAAGTGATTATGAGGAAGAGGAGGAGGAAGAGGAATTTTCACGCGCAAATTTAGAGGATGCGGATGAGGAAGAGGATATTTTTTGAGGAAGAGGATGCGGATGAGGAAGCGGATGAGGAAGAGGATGATAGGAAATTATAAATACTAGCGGACCCAACCCAAAAGTCTTTGTTCTGTCTGTACATAACTAGGTACATACATTACACAAAAATTAATTAAAAGACCAAACTATGAATCTAAGCCATTCTCAAAACACACACTATAAAGAATCATCAAAATCGGTCCAGCAATTAAGGAGGAGTTCAGTAACTAGTCTAAGAAAATTAGTTTCAAAATCGATGATCAGACCGAATAATTCGTGTAGTTTTTCGTATTATTTTATTTATTTTTTATTATTTTCAGGAAGAGCCTCCCCCCCCCCTCCAACACCGCCGGCTCTTGTCCCACCCTCGGAGACTTTTAGTATATTCATCTAGACACCTTTAGGAACAACTGTACCAACTTTCAAAACTACACGAATTATTCGGTCTGAATTCCTTAATTTTCCCAGGCTAAACATACACAACAACGCACACAAAAAAAAAAGATGAGTGAATTATACAATTCTCTGGCTCTGGCGTGTGCGTTGCCATGATTGGATACGCGATGCGCATGTGCAGTGAAATTCCTCATAAATTCCTCGTAAATTTTGAGGAAGCGATAGCGGAAGAGGATTTTTTTATTTTTATTTATGAGGATGCGGTAACGGTTGAGGAACCCGAAATATTGCGGAACTTCCACATTATGAGGAAGCGGAAGAGGAATCCTCAGCAACCCTATTTATGACTATTTCTGTTGATGAGGAATTGATACCATATAAGAATGGCGACTACACTGTATCGGTTCAAAATGCTGGTAAAAGAACATTTTTTATCTATTAGTAATTCATGCAATAGTTAGAATTTAAAAATGATGATTAAATTGTAGTCTTAAGTTCCAACTTCTGAATGATGTCTCTATCTTTTTATTTTTATTTATGTCCTATTTTTTTAATCACCTTTTTATATAATATTACAATGTATGTATGTATTTGTGTATGTATTATTAAAATATTAAATCCTTATCCAAGTAAATATTGCACATTCACCTAATATTTCAATAACATACTGTCCTTTGCCTGTGGTTGCCTGGAAGAAATTACTTATTACTTATTAGTAATAAGGCCGCCATTGTGGTACACTGTAGTTATAAGTTGATAATTATTGTTTTGTTTTTTTACTTCTTAGTGTGTGCACAATGAAGAATATTTATTATTATTATAACAGACATATTCCTATAACTCAGTAACAACCAGAGTCTTTAGGACACATTCATCTAATTTTGAATAGGTTCAAAATTATTTGGTTACTTCAGTAGTTCAGTACGTTAGGTACAGTTATCGTGATATTCATTTAATAATATATTATATAACGATAGCCACTTGTCACACAACATTATATCTTATCTATATCGTCTATGAAATCTATTGCTGTAGATAAATACACACCGCCTCCTACTTTATTTATATCGTCATATTTTATAGTCGCGTCATAATATTTATTCACTATTAATTTTATAGAAAAACTTGACAAATTATTGCTATTATTATATATATTTTTATATATTTTTTAAAACGTTCGTGATATATAAATAATATTCATAAATTTCGCGAGTGTTTGCCTACATCGTGTTGTGTTTGTAATGCATAATATGATAGAAAACATTGTAAATGCGCATGTCATTAATGGCAATCAATTGTTACTGAATGATAGCGACACGAAGTATTATGTTACACAGCGATAACTGCGACGCGACCGGCGACTGTCGCCACTCGCCACTCGCCGGGAGCGATAACTTGTACAAGTTAGAAAGTTAATCCATTACAATCACAAATACCCATGTTAAAAAAACGTCCAAAACAATAGAATTAATTCTAAAAATTTGATAATATTTCCCTTTCTTTAGAATTAGAATACTTAATGTTTGCAGTTTTGCTTACCTAAGCGTCATCCCGCTTTTTAAAGGTATTTAATATTTAGTCCCTACTCTTAAGGCGCAGACAGCTGCCAATTTGACATCTTTGTGCAGTTTTCTAGACGTATGTATTTCATTGATTGGCACAAAAAAAATATATGTGATTTTTGATTATATTTGGAAAAGCTTGTCCGATTTAAATAATAAAATAATGTACTCCTACTGGATGAAAAAAAATACCAAAGTCACATCTTTCGGGAACTTTAAACAGTTCTAACTAAAGTAATAATACAATCTATGCTTTAAAAATTTGTTTATTTGATACCTTTTACAAAAATCCAAAGATTGCCCGATTTAATTTTCGGCTCTGACATCTAGATTTCCCACAATATTTATTTTTCCTCTAACAAACGAAAAATGTATCCACGCTTCTGAGTGAACATTTCACATCTCTGATCTCTCTCTCTCGCATGAAAACCGACAGTGTTCGCTGAGGCGCGGTGCTATGTGGACGTGTGACGGATTTCGCTCTGCCGATATTGTGATTTTAGTGTAATTGAAGCGTTTAGTTCTTAAAATTTGTATATAGTTATTTCTCATTGTTTTATAGTATATTAAGTTTATTCTGTAAATATTTTTCTGTAAATATTTGAAATTATATTGCGCGTCTGTAAAAATGGGTGACAAGAAAAAGAAAAGACGTCCAGCAAAAAAGCGACAGCTTCGTGAAAGCCACAAACACATGATGGAAGTAAAAGTAAGTTCAATTTTATCTACTTTCTAGTTGCGTACGTCTTTATTAAAAAAAAAACGAACAATTACGACCCCGAATCAAAATATTTCGTCACTCTCAATGTGTTTTAGGACAGTCAGGATCGTTGTGTCAAATAAAACATAAAAAAACTGTATTACGATTGATTACGATTTACGAAAATCCTCTAAGATTCGAACCATAGACCTTGGAAATTGACATAATAATGTTATCACAATCGTTGTGATAACATTATATCAATTTCCAATCGGCCTATGGTTCGAATCTTAGAGGATTTTCGTAAATCGTAATACAGTTTTTTATGTTTTATTTTATCACTGATAATAATTTTGCTTTGTATCTGAACATTTATGTTGGAGTTTTGCACTCCAAAATAAATGTTCAAAAAGTTAAAAAATCACTACTCATAAAGTTGATTATTTCGTTAGCCTAAATAAGTTTTAGCGTCGCGCGTCGGGGATCGTTCTGATAAATCAATATTCAATCGGTCTATGGATCGAGTTTCAGAGAATTTTCGTAATACTTTTTATGGTTTTTTTTATCACTATTAGCACAGAATAAATAATAGTACAAGTACTATTATTAGGTACTATAAGTTCATTTTGCTTTGAATCTGAAGTTTTATTTAGGCCTTTATTATTTAAATTTTTATTTCAGGCGGCGGAAAACCATGGATAGTGCAATTATTGATAACCCAAACGAATCACCAAATGCCAATTCAGATCCAGCGGCAGGTAGTATGTTGGAAAGGTAATATAAGTTTATTTATCTACTTATTATAAGTTGTAACCAAACGTCCTTCACGACTACGAAACACAGCGCAAGGGCTGTTTCACGCCGGTTTTCCTGTGAGTCCGTGGTATTTCTCTGGTCGAGTCGGCCCATTCGTGCCAAAGCATGGCTCATTCATTGTATTTTTTATGATCCAGTTTATCTATTACAAGCTATTTTAGCCTTTTTATGATATTATTATGATTTAATTTTTTTACAGTCGACCGAAAACGATGGAATTAGATAATAACACAGCGGAAAATGTAGCAAATGCCGATCGCAATATAGCGACGGGTAGTATTTTAAAAAGGCAAGTATATTTTTACAATTACGATAGGTAGGCTAGGTAAATATAGATATAATAAGTTTATTACTATTTGAGCGCGATGCGATTGCGCGATTCTTTCAGCTCTATTCAAGGACATGCTCCGTAAGGGCCGGGACACAAAATCACGGCACGACGACGCGACGTCGTACGGCGCCGGACCGTGTTTTTGTGTCCCGGCCCTAATAGGGTGCGGCTTCACTGCGGAGTAGGGGTGAGCGTTATTTCACGTCACTATAGTTACAATAACTAGCTACATACAGTAACCGAATAACTAGTTTCGAGTCGTATTTATACAGGGTGTAACAAAAATAAGTGATAATACTTTAGGGTGTGTACGTGTTCCTTGTAGAGAGTTCACTGTGAAAGTAGCAGCGCTGAAATACCAAAAAATTTTTTCACTTTTGTATGGGGAAACTCGTGACGCTCGAGCCATTGCCCATACAAAAGTGAAAAAAAATTTTCGTCTTTCAGAGCTGCTACTTTAACAGTGAACTCTCTACAAGGAACACGTACACGCCCTAAAGTATTATCACTTATTTTTGTTACACACTGTATAGTAGAGTAGTGATTTTTGTAACGTTTTTATTGCATTGGGTGGTATGAAGTACCGTCGAGCGATCGTCGCGTTGTTTCGTTTGGAGTCGCAGCTAGCGCCCGCCGCCCACTGCACCGGTCGACCTAGCGAGCGACACCGAGTTTGCTATAGTCCGCGCGGAACTAGTTGGCCGCGCCGCCGGTATGTGCGGCCAACTAGTTCCGCGCAGATTACCTAGCAAAAATATTAATTAGTTTATATCAATACTAATATTATAATTGGGAAGAGTTTGTTTGCTTGTTTGAACGCGCTAATCTCAGGAACTACTGGTCCGATTTGAAAAAAGGCTATAGGCTATAGGCCCGCGCGCGCGCCTCATCCCGGCGTCACCCCCTTTCATTCCCCCGCGCCGCGAGTGACCTTTCTGCAACGATTTTAAATGGGATAAAATATTGTCATTTAAAAAAAAATAACACCCATTTTTTTGGTTAAATGGGCTCTCCTAATGATACCTAAGCCCTGCGGGGCTAAAATGGTAATATTTAGCAATTCCTCTCAATCAATTCAGCAAATGAATTGTCAAAACTGACAAATGTCAAATCAGTGCAAAAATACAAAAATGAATTGCAAGCAGAGTTGCATTTTGCGATATTAGAGAAATGAATCATATTGAGTCGTCTCATGATTCAACAAAGCGACCATTTTAGCCCCGCTGGAATAATTGGGCAGGAAGGTTTAATTGAGAATGTTACTAGGTATGCCAAATTGCTTGAAATTTTGTCACAGTAAAGCCTGTATGTATACAAATACACTAGTTTTTGTTGCAGTCAAAAATACCTTGTAGTTTTGATTTTATAGGCATTCAAAGTTTCGAAAAATATCGATTCCCGCTAACAGTCCCGCGACCGCTTGTGACGTCATATCACAATTTTTCCGCGCGGGTCCTATACAATAAACGTGATTTTTTGCTCTATCTCAATAACGGCAACAGGTAGGCACTTGAAATTTTCACCGAGGCCTTAATTATATGTGTACTTTAATAATTAATAATAATATTATATTATGTTACTAATCGGACTCACTTATGAATACACATACCGTTATAGTGCAAAATAGGCCAAAATTTGTGATTTTTGTATAGGAGCCCCCCTTAATTTTTTATTTTATTATAATATTATTATTGATTATTAAAGTACATATATAATTAAGGCCTTGATGAAAATTTCAAGTGCCTACCTGTTGCAGTTATTGAGATAGAGAAAAAAATCACGTTTATTGTATGGGGCCCGCGCGGCGAAATTGTGATATGACGTCACACCGTTACCGGGCGCCCGCGTCGTACAGTTACAACTTGTTTCGTCGGTTAAAAATCACATAACGACCCACCCCTACTGCGGAGTGCAGCGTATTAGCCTAATAATTTTTTTAGTATACCTTTTTAATGAAATTAGAAGGCAAACGAGCAAAAGGCTTTTTTAAATATTGAGTTCTGTATAATTTTATCCTAATTCCCATTTCCCAATAATCGAAAAGTTTAGTAACATAATATAATATTATTATTAATTATTAAAGTACATATATAATTAAGGCCTTGATGAAAATTTCAAGTGCCTACCTGTTGCAGTTATTGAGATAGAGCAAAAAATCACGTTTATTGTATGGGGCCCGTGCGGCGAAATTGTGATATGACGTCACACCGTTACCGGGCGCCCGCGTCGTACAGTTACAACTTGTTTCGTCGATTAAAAATCACATAACGACCCACCCCTACTGCGGAGTGCAGCGTATTAGCCTAATAAAATTTTTAGTATACCTTTTTAATGAAATTAGAAGGCAAACGAGCAAAAGGCTTTTTTAAATATTGAGTTCTGTATAATTTTATCCTAATTCCTATTTCCCAATAATCGAAAAGTTAATCATTTTAATTTATGAAATTTTGTGGTGATCCAGTTTTTAAACTGTTGTTAAATGTCGATGTCTCAAAGTATAAACTTACTTGCAGACTGGAAGAAAAAAGTACCCATGACACTGGACTATGTAGTTTGGAGGCTGAATGTGATGCTGAAAAGCTTATTGTTGAAACTGCACTTCCTCAGAAGAAACCTGATGTCGGAAGAAGAATTATAAGTGTTTCATATTTTTATAAGAGGTTTCAAGAAATTTCTCATCATGGTCCTCTTGGATGTGCTTTAACTGACATAGAACTAGTAGGTGAAAAGCAAGATGGCCTCAATTCAAAATTCACATTTCTATGCATACTTTGCAATCTAATATTGATAATTGATAGTGACTCAAATGAAGACCATTACATACCTATCAATAATAATAAGGCAATATTCGTAACCTGAAATATGGAGCTGCCCTTGCACCTTATAAAACCAGGAGTGATTTTTGTCTATATTTAATTTTCCCTGTTTATCTATTTTCCAAAATGTAACTTTTTGTTGTGTTATAGCAGCGTCTACTCCAATGTTATATGCTGTGATGGGACATTTAATTTCTAAAATAGTTTTTTCATCGCAAATTCCATCGGGCGTTGCTCCTAAAAATGGCAAGTCTGTATCTATAAATAGCCCGCAAGGCTTTACTTTAATTCCTTCTTGTAATTCTAAATCTCTTATTGCTTGTTTTTAATTTTCTTGGCCATGTTTGATAGAAGAAACGAAGCTTATTTTTTTTTTATATAAAATGTCTTTTACTAGGTTAGCACTTGCAGTGTTGGGTCTTCTTGGGATAAAGAAGAGTGCAGTATAATTTAGTTACCTAACTAAATTATACTGCACTCTTCTTTATCAACATGCAAATGATTTATAATAACAATAAACTATATCTATAATAATTATTGTATTATTTTGTTTTGTCCCTAACCTGTTAACTTCCAAAACCTTAAACCAACAGGTTTTGTAACCAACATATTAACGGATTAACGATTAACGTTAACTTGCGCTAATTCGTCCGCAGTGTAACGCTTTGACGTTTAACGAAGCTAAATTTTTTTTAACGGATTAACGATTAACGAAGTTAACTATTTGATTAACGATGCCCAGCTATGTATATATATATTATATATATATATATATATATATATATATATATATATATATATATATATATTCAGTAGGTTTGAGAATCGGCTACTGGGTACTTTATATATTGATAAGTGCATAAGTGCATTTGTTGAATAAATAATAGTAAATTATTATAACCTGAGACTGACGGCGACCATTAAGTTTGTGCGACGGGATAGCGATCAACGTTGCCATGGTGACATACTTACCTATTTACGGCCGTTCCCAATATTTGATCTATCTCTGGTTTTGCCCTACTAGAGATAGGAATAGCTCACAATTGACATAAAATATATGTCTCTATGTGTCTAATGTGAGCTATTCATATCTCTAGTAGGGCAAAACCAGAGATAGATCATATATTGGGAACGGCCGTTAGTCACTTAATTAAAATAATAATATTATCGTAAATATAATATTAAGGCAAAGCAACGTTTGCCGGGACAGTAAAAAACGATTCCTGAATTTTGTTTTATTTCTTGCTGTACTTATGTAATTGTAATTTTAATGTAAATTGTAATGTAACAGAAAAAATGTTTATGAAAAAAATTGAATGTTTTTACGCAGTTGGGTTTTGTCATTATTTTATAATATAATAGGTATATTATAAAAGAATAACTGTGTTTTATTTACCATAAGTAAGCCTTACACGCTACGGTCTACCGGAGACGGGAGAGATCCACCTGTACAGCACGCAGGTATGCCTGCACAGGTATACCGGTATGTGTGTGGGACCTGGTCGCCTGCGCAGGTCCAAAAAACTGCACAGGTATATTCCCTCACACATTCCGGTCTACCTGCGTAACGTGTATGGCTTACATTACTACCACAATAGACAACGAATCAGTATAATATCGACTTCAAACTTTTAAAGATTCCCGCGTATCCTCGAGGACAAACGTGCATTTTTTGTAAGGTTCAAGCATTTATGCACTTTAGTTTAATGATTATAAAGTTTATTTTCAAGTGCGTTAATATTACCTCTCCGCTGTGCTCCGTTCTATCTGCATTCTGCACTAATCTTCCGCACTCTTATAGTTCGCTCACGGAAGTATAGTACATAGTATTTATTTAATACGCGCCATCTATTGAAATCTCTATGCGACAGCTCAATATTAATCAAACCTATCTTTTAGAAGTTCCCAGTTTAGCCGCTAGCAAAGCTGGCGCTGTCTTATCGGACAATTAGGGGGCGTGGCTTAGAAATGCGAATCCTCAAGGTCATTGGCAGTTGTCAGCGTCTTAATATTGTTTGTTTCTAGTTTTCATTTAATACACATAACACACACATAACACACATAACACACACACACACACACACACACACACACACACACACACACACACACACACACACACTTTTTAGTTCGTAATTATTGTTACTTGTTAGTATTATATTTTGTGTAATTATTATCATTGTATTATAATTGCATGTAATTTTTTTGTTTGAGCGGAACGCCTACAAACTGCTTGTTCAGTTTGGCGTATTAATGTATACTGTAAAACAATTGTAATAAAGTGAATAAAGTATATGAAAAAAAAAATATTATATTTATGTCTAGGGATTCCTAAGATAGAGTAGTTTAAATTTCCTGTAAATATGTCGGCCATCGACCTCCCCATGAGTCAGGTTTGTTTACTGTCGCGAGTCGCGACCCGCGCTGGGTCACGGGGCCGCTATCTCGCTATGCTTATCGCGGGTCGCACTCCACACCCCGCTACACCATTACAACGTTATCTTAATACATACACGAGGCTATTCCCACATAAAAAATTGCCTAAAATAGCATTTTGGGTTGGGAGTATCCCAGGGGTCCGTTGGGGGTCCTCATTTGTTTATATTAGGGTTGTTGAGGAAGTGATTATGAGGAAGAGGAGGAGGAAGAGGAATTTTCACGCGCAAATTTAGAGGATGCGGATGAGGAAGAGGATATTTTTTGAGGAAGAGGATGCGGATGAGGAAGCGGAAGAGGAAGCGGATGAGGAAGAGGATGATAGGAAATTATAAATACTAGCGGACCCAACCCAAAAGTCTTTGTTCTGTCTCTACATAACTAGGTACATACATTACACAAAAATTAATTAAAAGACCAAACTATGAATCTAAGCCATTCTCAAAACACACACTATAAAGAATCATCAAAATCGGTCCAGCAATTAAGGAGGAGTTCAGTAACTAGTCTTAAGAATATTAGTTTCAAAATCGATGATCAGACCGAATAATTCGTGTAGTTTTTTCATATTATTTTATTTATTTTTTATTATTTTCAGGAAGAGCCTTCCCCCCTCTCCAACACCGCCGGCTCTTGTCCCACCCTCGGAGACTTTTAGTATATTCATCTGGACACCTTTAGGAACAACTGTACCAACTTTCAAAACTACACGAATTATTCGGTCTGAATTCCTTAATTTTCCCAGGCTAAACATACACAACAACGCACACAAAAAAAAAAGATGAGTGAATTATACAATTCTCTGGCTCTGGCGTGTGCGTTGCCATGATTGGATACGCGATGCGCATGTGCAGTGAAATTCCTCATAAATTCCTCGTAAATTTTGAGGAAGCGATAGCGGAAGAGGATTTTTTTATTTTTATTTATGAGGATGCGGTAACGGTTGAGGAACCCAAAATATTGCGGAACTTCCTCATTATGAGGAAGCGGAAGAGGAATCCTCAGCAACCCTAGTTTATATTGTATACGGTTGGTAATTTAATAGCTTCTTGGTAAATACGGCGTGCGTGTACGTTTCAGTGGTGAAGCAGCGGTTGCAGATGATGAACTCGCCGTACCGCGGCGTGTGGGAGTGCGCGCGGCACGTGTTCCGCACGGAGGGGCTGCGCGCCTTCTACCGCTCCTATAGCACGCAAGTCGCCATGAACGTGCCATTCCAGGTATGTATGGATTGTATGGGTATGTCATGTATATTAACCCATCAATGCCCAAGCGGCAGCCGGCTGCCGCATAACAACTGAAAATCTATTGTGTCTGCGATACCCACGATGGAGGTGCTACAGAGGTGACGGCTATATAATTTATGATTTTTTGTAGTCAAAGATTAGGGATATTTAGTTAAACGCCCAAAAATGTACATAAACACAAGATTAAGAGTAGTTGAAGTGTATTACATAATAATATATAAAATCGCACAAAACAAACTATAATCGGCTTAGTCTAAAAAGTTACTAAACACACAAGGGAGAAAACACAGTCAGAAATTATACAACGTGTCCCGTCACCGGTGTCCGATCCTTTAATGTCATGATGTATGGCATATATTTTTATCGACAAATTGACTCTAAAATTTTTTTTCCCTCACGGTTGTAAAATGGCAGCCATTTAAGTTTTCCTCAGGCTCTAACACTAATTTGACCAATACTTCTCATGTAAATATCCTATAAAGACAAAAAAATCGGGCTGGCGCACGAAGGGTTCCGTACCATTAAAGAAAAAAATTAGGCCCAAAATTATTGACATAGAGCAAAAAAAGGTTAAAAAAACACGTTTGTTGTATGGGAAGCCACCCTTAAATATTAATTTTATTTTGTTTTTAGTATTTGTTGTTATAGCGGCAACAGATATAAGTACATAATCTGTGAAAAGGACATTGCCAATCCTTATACGGAAGTTGGCCCAAGTGCTGCCCACAATGAAGCCATGGTGCATTTTGTTCCTCAGGCCAACCCTAACCTGTAAACCAAAGCGCTCGAAAATCTATCCCAGGGGTCAAGAGAATTTTTTTTTTGTTTGTAGTGAATTATTTATTTACGAAAAATGAATTTGACAATAAAAAGCAACTATTGCATAATTATTACTTCAGTTTTACATCATCATGTCAGTCACAGGACGTCCACTTCTATAGTTTTACATATATTAATATAAATCAATATTATTCATCAATCGATATTTACATTAATTAACATAAGTAATCAGTTGGTAACAGCTGTGGCAGTGACTGTTACTTATTGTACTGTAATAGTATAGTTATAAAAATACTATACAACATTTACATTACAATCATTATCATCATCATCATTTCAGCCACAGGATAACATAACAATAAAATAAATAAGATACTAGTTGTCGTCATCGTCATCGATTATAATTCTATCTAGGAATAAAGCAAGGCACCTTATCGCGTCGACATGCCTAGCCCACCCCAAAAACCATATTATGCACATGGTAGGTATTTGTTATCGGAGCGGAGCATACAAAAGACCGGTTTAAGGAGTTATGCGATACGTATGACAGGACTGACTTAGGTGTGCATTTTTTAGCGTGAAAATGTAACTAATTAAACAAAATATACCTTAAACACCAGAAAAATCTTAAAAAATAAGATGTATTCAAATTAATAACTCCTGGGACCGATTTTTTTTTAATGTATTGTAGTCCAAGGAGAACTAGTTGGCACTACTCCCACGTGTGGGCACCACTTGGGCCAAACCCTGTCAATGTCCTTTCAACTCTCTTGCTATTACCGTTCTTGAGTTACAGCCTGGAGACAGACAGATAGACGGACAGACAGACGGACAGACAGATGGACAGACAGACGGACAGACATCGAAGTCTCTGCAATAGGGTCCCGTTTTTACCCTTTGGGTACAGAACCCTAAAAAGGTGTCATTTGATAGCTACACTTGTGGACTACGCTTACACAGGCAATATGTTATGAATTTCGTAGATTTAAACCTAGAAAAACCAAAGTTTAAGGAAAATAAATGTGTATTTTTTGTGCTGTCGCGTGTGGCTCGTGTGTGGCGACACTAAAGGATCGGACACCGGTGTTGGGCCACATTGTATAAAGACAAATCATAACAGACAATCATGGTCGATTTACACGGGTGACTAAAGCCGCACGATTTCCGCCGCACTGCGAAAATCGACCGTGCAAATGGCAATTCGATTACGCCGCATGCGGCTAAAGTCGCAAACCCCAAAGTCGTGCGGCCAATGGCCGCATGCGGCTGGTGACTAAAGTCGACCGTGCAAACGCTCAGTCGCAAGCGATCGCTTGCTGCGAATACTACTGTTGACTGGTGACTTGCCGGGTGACTAAAATCGACCCGTTAGTCACCCGTGTAAATCGACCATCAGCCGACATAAGTCGTCGTAACGTTTCAGGCGCTGCACTTCGTGACGTACGAGGCGTGCCAGTCGGCGCTGAACCCGGGGCGCGGGTACTCGCCCAAGGCGCACGCGCTGTCCGGCGCCGCGGCGGGCGCGCTGGCGGCGGCCGCCACCACGCCGCTCGACGTGTGCAAGACCGTGCTCAACACGCAGGAGGGCGGCGCCGAGGGGCTGGCGCAGGTGCGTGTGTGTGTGAGCGGGGGCGGGGCACGGCGCTATGCCCCGCCCACTGCTCACGATTCTCGTCCGAATATGACATGAAAACTTCTTTATTTCAAATATTTTATCAACACTAAGTCCAATCAATGTAAATAGACTGTTTTTTACACTCATTTTATAATAAAGGCGGCAGTTAGTTTACTGTGCACTGTGCTGGTGCATGTCTGTTTACTTCCTTACGTCTAAACGGCTGGAGAAATTTTAATAAAATTTGGTTTGGAGTTAGATACCCAGTACCGAATTTATATTTTTTATGAGTGTAGGCCCTCTATAGACGCTACCGCCTTTAGAACGCAGCCTATGCAGCCTATTTATAAAATACATAGGCTACGATTTACTGCGGACGAAACACCACAATTTATTTTCCTTAACAACGGTTAACATCGCGAGTCCTCGGGGCACTGCTGATAGATGTATAAAGGTCGTGTTGTGATGTTCCAGGCGGCGGCGCTGGTACTGCGCGCGTCGGGTCCGCTCGGCTTCTTCCGCGGCGTGACGGCGCGCGTGCTCTACCAGATGCCCGCCGCCGCCATCTGCTGGCTCACCTACGAGACGCTCAAGCACGCGCTCGCCAGGGTCAGTACACGCACATACACACACACACGATACAACTACACGACCACGACATAAACATAATCTCTCTACTAATAAAAATATTCACACAGTGTGTTTACAGGCTTAATTCTACATTAAACGACACTACGCTGCAGCGTAGCGACGCGTCACTTCACGTTTCATAGAACCGACGTTATGTGTCGCGTAGCTTCGCTGCTGCGTGCAGCTTGCAATTTTATACAAAGAGTCGGTTTTGTCCGCGTCTAACAAGCAACTTGTAAAATGAAAACGTTCAAAACATTGTCTAACTATTACGTCTGTAAACACACTATAAGTCTTTTGACTAGTGGGGGGGTTCATGTTACTAATCATGTAAACACTTACATTTCTTATACCCTTAGAGCCTGTCCACACGGGCGTTGCGTCAGCGTTGCGTCGACGCAGCGCTTCCGTTTGACGCATAGCCGGCCACACGAGCGCTGCGTCATCCCAGCGTTATTACGAAGCAGTCTTAACGTCAACACTTCGTTTCGGATGCTGCTGTCCGTCATGTGTGCGTTGCGCGCTGCTGTCACGACGTATCCAGTAGTTTTACAAACAAAAAACTAAGGTGTTCAAACGGTGTGCTGTCGTTCGAGCGTTCGTCGGAACGCTCATGTGACGGACAGCAACCCCCGAGACGAAGCGGGAAGCGGAAGTGTTAACGTTAAGACTACTTCGTTATAACGCTGCGATGTCGTAATGTGGCTATGCGTCAAAAAAATCAACGCGCCGTGTGGACTGGCTCTTACTGATAAGTTATATTTTACAGTTGTACACAATTTGCTCTCTCTGTCAGTTTTTGCGTTGAACACTTCACTCGACAGACGAAGACATCGCTTCGTTGCATGTTATTCATCCTGTAATCATCACCATCGTACAGTCACGAGCCAATGCACAAATTCGCGTCTGCTAAGGTGAAAAGTAAATTATTTTAAGCATCAAAGAGTTTAATGATGAATATCGTATTATTGTAATAATATCGATAAGGAAAGAAATAAATTAAAAATAGGCATTGATATCTAAGACATTGAAATTGATGTCTTAACAGCTGATTTATAAATTATGTCAGTTTAGTTTACAAATCGCTTATCTCATAATATGTAAGATGATGCACCGTATCGGGTCGTTACTGTACGAATATGTATTTAAAGCGCGTTTCCATTATAATAATAAGGCCGCGATTTCGATGGCCATATTTGCTTGTTTGCTTATTATTTATGCAAAATAAATACAAGCAGGCCGTGTCATGTATTTTCAAGTGTTGGAAATGGAAATGCGCTTCGCTGTATGAGTTTATAAAGCCACTTCGGATGATATACGTACAAACAAACATGGGGAATATGTAGGTATACTCTTATGGGCTCTTCGAACCGAACTTTGTTAGCTATTAAATATTACCCTTGCCATTGCATATCTACGTTCAACCGGAATATCCATTATCCATCACAAAAGTGAGATCCATATAAAATGCATGGTCAACGATTATTGACGACAATGGGTACATAAGATCTATGTTTTTATGAACTGTTTTTATTAAAAAACTTATGTCACTGTTTTATAAAAACTACTATTTTTGGTTCGTTTCACTTGTATAATTAATTTATTTAGTAACTTTTTACAGTACCTCTAGCATTTTAGTCATAAAATATACATTATAAGAATGATTGTGACGTATATCATCGGAGGTTCTCATCCATCCATCCGATGTCCCGCTTAGGGTCCGTACACAAGGGGCAATATATTTACCGTGTCATTTTAGAACATGTTACATGATCAATTTGCCCCTTGCGTATGGAGCCTTACGCCCGTATCATTGGTCGTTTCCTCGAGATTTCCTTCACTCGACTCGACCTCGGTCCTCAAAAATAATGTCATTTGTTCAACAAAACGTCATTGACACACGGCGCCGCAGCGGCAGCATTTTTCGCCGCCGCAACATTTGTGTAAACAGCCTTAAATTTATTTTGTGAGGCGAAGAAATATTTGAAGATTGAGTTTGGAGGAAATCTCGGGGAAACGAATGATACGGGCGTCGGTGTGAGGTGCCGGCTCACGCTTGACCGCGCGGTGTGTACGCAGTGACGCGCGGAGGGCGGCGCCGGCAGCAGCGAGCCGCCGCGCTAGCGCCCGCGCCGCAGCGCCCAGACAACGTACACTCAGTAGTCTATGACGCCGCCATAGACTATGCCACCGTAGACTACCGTAGACCATAGACCGCTGTACTATCACCTCATGAGCTTTAGTGTCACCGCGATCGTGTCCGTTTTGTTTTTATATTTTGTAAATCGAGTTTTGTTTTGTTTACATTCATGTATAATATTATATTTGCGATGAGCTGACGCCGCCCAGCTTAAACGTCAACTGTCATTTAACAGATGACGTTTTTGTACTGCGACATCATGTTTTGGTATTTTCGGTTGTTAATATGTGACTGCTGTTAAAATTTATAAGCAATTGGCCTTATTTCTAGCTGAATAGAAATGTTCTTATAAAACATCCGACTACCGAATATACTTATGAAATGATGATAATAATAATGTAATACGAACAGCGGCGAGCACACTATAGTGTGAGTTATTCGCAACCCTAGGTGTGTGTGGGGTTGCAGGTGGAGCTGGTGGAGGAGGCGGGGTGCGGGGGCGGCGCGGGGGGCGGAGCGGGCGCGGGGGGCGGGGCTGGGGGCGCGCCGCTCGCCGCCGCGCTGCGTCTCGCCGCGGACGTGCCGTAGCCGCCGCCGCCGCCACTCCTGTACATAGTATTATCGCGTCGCGCGGATGTGTCGGATCATCCGTTCTAAACAATCGTACAAATACCCCGGCGCGGTGCTCGGCGCCGCCCGGCGGTCGTCGCTGTCGCGAAGTCGGGGTCGAGTGTGATTCGCCACATCTCCAGCGTTTTATTTTTGTAGCCGGGACTCCAAATTCTGTTATCTGTTGTGCATACGTCCGGAATATTCTTGAAATTATGGGCAGTGATATTGTTACGCGTATCTCCGACTCCGGTAGTGTTCGGCATCGGTTCGCGTCGCCGGAGGAAGGGGGGATGTGATATGGAGGGGGGGGGGGAGCTCTAATGTGATGTGATGTCGCGAATTGTTGCTGAACTTGTGTGTGTGAGTGATGGCGTGAATGTGTGAATGTGAGCCTGCGTCGGCCGAATGTTGAAGCGTTAGTTATAATTACAAGCCCTCCTGTAGGCCTCTTCTATACGAGCAGAACGTCTCGGGCGCCACCTAGTTTAACTGTCGCTTCAACGTGCGGCCGCGCGTGCGTTTCATCCTAGCGATGTAAAACTCGGGCCGCGGCGGCGACCACAATTGGCTAGCACAAAATCTTGTTGTAAAATTAAATGATATTATTATGTATAATATTTTTGTATTTTTGTTGTAATGTAATAATATATTCTTATATCGCGTGAGTCTGTGTAACAGACGAAGCGGTGCGTCCGCGTCACCGACGGTAGCTGTGCTCAAACTAGTCTGAGGTCTACGCTTATACACAACAATAATGTATATGTATATCTGTATTTATCCGCGTCCCGGCACTCGCGTGGAGCGCCAGACGAAAAATATATTTTGTTGAATCGATCGAAATTAATCTAAGACACCCGCGCCGCCGCCGCGGCCTCGCGCGCGTCCGGCGTGTTTTATTATTTGTTGAGATATTTATGAGCTGTGTCGCGCCCCGTACGAGCGGACGGTCCTGTACAGTGATCGCTGACCGCTCGGCCGCTGACCGATCGGCCGCTGACCGCTCGGCCGTTGACCGCTCGGCTGTTGATCGTTCGGCCGCTGACCGCTCGGTCTAAATGTTAAGTGTTAAGAGTTGCATAGGTGTGTAGGACGTCGGCGAACCGAACGAATATTTGAAAAATGTATAAAGTGAATATAATAAACAGTTGGACAATTCTGCGTCTTTTATTTCCTATCCTTTCTTTGTTGGTTAAGCTCCATGTGATTTAGCGTTACAATATTATTGAAAGCCACATAGATCTCCCTGAAGGTTAAAAACATAAGCACTAATAAAACAATATTTGCGTGCACTTTTTCCACTATATTGTTTTTTTTTTTTTATCTGAATGTAGTTTGGAATCAATCTCAGTTTCTTACATTGTGTATTAAACCAAATATGTTGTGATTTTTTCTTTAACTTAAATTTTAAACTTTTGTACAGTACCAGTAATTCAGCCGTGCTTGCCGATTTAATATATGTAATTGATTGTACCGTTGGTTCTTGGTGGAAATGCATTGAACACTAATAAAACAATATTTGCGTGCACTTTTTCCACTATATTAAGTGGAAAAAAGTCTATGCGTTACGACTCTAGAGTTAAGGTAGAATTTTATGTGCTCAGTTTTTGGAAATTCGCTTCGCTTCGTCTCTGCGCTATTATAAATTGACCCTTAGTGAGCTTCTGCAAAGTAAAATTAAAGTATATAAAAGATCTCCTTGTGATTATAGTATTCGTTGTGAAAGTACGACGATTTTTAATTAATAATGGCTTCTGAATGTGAAAAAATAAGTTCAAGTAAATTCTCTTTTAATCACACCCAAAGAGCCTTCGCGCGGGGTGTTATTTTATGTTATCCTGTAAGTGTAGCTGCATTATACGGACGTATGCGACGCTGCGTGAGGCGGGTCAGCCGTACCATGTATACACAACTGCTTCCATTGAAATAGTTTCAAAATCCAATCTTCAACCTTTTTTTATGAAATAAGGGGGCAAACGAGCAAACGGGTCACCTGATGGAAAGCAACTTCCGTCGCCCATGGACACACGCAACATCAGAAGAGCTGCAGGTGCGTCGCCGGCCTTTTAAGAGGGAATAGGATTACAGGGTAGGGGAGGTAAAGAAGGGTAGGGAATTGTGCCTCCGGTAAACTCACTCACTCGGCGAAACACAGCGCAAGCGCTGTTTCACGCCGGTTTTCTGCGAGGAAAACCTCTGGATAAATATGTTTGATATACTCTATCGTGCTCAGGTCTACGGGGTAGGCAGAAAATAAAAGTCGGGAGCAGTTAGAATTGCAATTATATTACTTTAAGCATAGTCCTCACTCTCGACCTCACACGCTCACGCCCGCGACCCGCGCGCGGCCGGCGGAGGCGGGCGAGGGACCCACCAGCACCGGGACTGTCGTATTGCACCACTCGGCGACCTCCGGCGAACGCACGCCTCTAGTAACGCGAAATATCATCCGATAACATTAATATATAGTGCGTTCGCGCCGAGGTCGGGAATAAATAAAGCACGGGAGTAAGCACTCTGCGGGGCCCCTCGCCGCGTCCGCGGGAGTCTCTACCGTCCGCGGTACAGTGTACCGGCAAATGCGGCCTAAATGCGCAGCGCCATCTGTCGGCAAAGGGAACGTCGAGTTTACTCGCTACAATATCGTCGGTAGAAACTCGCGCGCTCCGACCGCAGCGTCGAGTCAGTCTCATATATAAATATATACAGCAGTCTCCAGCGGCGGCGGCCGCGGCCGAGCACGACACGAGCATCGAGTGCGGGCTTGTCACTTGAGAAAGTTCAATAAATATTGTTTTGTAGCATCATGTCGGTCACCACTCGTTGCCGCTAGGGGCGCTGTTATAATATAACAGTAAACTTCCTCCAGACGAGTATCATCTCGCACTCGGCACTCCGACAGTACAGCGGGACTCCGAGCCCGGCCGCGCCCGCCCTATATAAAACTATGTATACTTAACTCTACTCGCAACCAAAATAATATTTGATTAAAATAAAATTAAAAACAATCGACGCAGCTCCACACACTCGCCGCTCACACAGGCACATACGCGCGCGCGCGGCGCCGCCGACCGACACGATGCAACCTCGACTCTGCTACACGAGTATTAGAGTAGATTACATCGTGTTTGTCGCCGACCGTCCGCGCGCGCCAAACACTCGCAGCTAGGAACGCACTCGGCGCGCGACGTCGTCGCGGTGTCGTCACAGCACATCGTGACGTCACCGCGGTGACGTGCCGGCGCGCGGTGCGGCGCACACACGACGCGCCGCGCCCGCCCGTCGCTTACAAAAATAAAAAATATGCCGCCACTCGAGCTGGTCCGCCGGCCGCGCGCGGCGCGAGAACCCGCCCCCTGATAACGTAACTTTGATGAACGTGAAATTCATTCGCTTACGGTCACAATTTTGACGTTGGAACTTTTTAAATGTCAATTTAAAAAGTATAAACCTCGAAATATTGAAATTACAACTTTCTAAATCGTATTTTAAAAAGTTCAAACGTCAAAATAACGACCTTATACAACGATTAAGTTTGTTTTCACCAAAGTTAAATATGTAGAGGGCAGTTATATAAAAACCCGCGCCGCAGACTACGACCGGCTGGTAATATTATGCTTTACATATAATATCTGCTCTCGCTATACTGGTCGGGCGCGCTTAGAAGAGTCGGGCGCGGCGCTTGAGCTCGTTGCGGCGCCACTGCGGCAGGCGGTAGAACTCGGCCCGGGGCAGCTGCAGCACCGCCTCGAACTCCGCGTCGGACAGGTGGCGCTCCAGGTTGAGGCGGTCGGCGTCGGGCGGCAGGCGGTAGTTGGAGATGAGCAGCAGGTGGTAGGGGTACAGCTTGGCGGGCTCGTGCAGCAGCCGCGACGTCAGCATGTTGGGCAGCGAGCGCCGCACCCCGCCCCCCGCACCCCCCGCGCGCGCCCCGCCCAGCGCCGACGCCGCGCCCGTGTACGTCGCGCGCGCCAACCCGGCACCGTCCGTCGTCTGCAAATTACACAATAACAATGTTTTTTCTCAAAAATATGGTAGCTATGGATGGTACAATGTGACGTAACACTCATATTTTGAATGATGTTTTTTTTAAATATCCGACAGAATAATAATATTATGATGACGGAATATATATCCCGATGCAAATATTATGAAAAATATAACTTAAATTAAGTTTCCCAAATTCTCCAAGTGAAACTGAACACAAACTAAAATGTTTATAGTCAGGGAGGAGCGCAGTGTCAGTTCACTCCACAGTCAATGAGGTAATGATAATGTAACTCACCACAGCACTCCTATCCACATCGGTAATGGAGCCGGCAGATACTGAAATTTAAAAAAATATAATGGCATTAACTAAATACTAGCATCGATTAGAAGAAAGCTGTCGGTGTTGCGTGAAATTAGGGTCAAATTATTGTGAACGTGTGTGAAGTCCGAACATAATAATATGATATCTACGCTACATAATGCTTTTGAACAAATATTGATAATGATCAAACGTGGTATAAGCTATTTGGGTATAAGCTATATTTTGGATTTGGAGTTATGTTTTTTTGTGATGGTGTAGCTACATGAGTACATAGATCTTTGTCGTTCAGGGCAATACAGTCTCCTTTCTTCTCAATTTTGACGTGAAACCACTCAAGTCAATCTTTACTTGGAGAAAGGTAGAACATAAAATATTTGGCACAGAAGCGGGACAAGCTTATGGCGGATGAAACAGTCATCAAACGTGCGAGCGAGATGGCAATATAGTTTACTGGTATTATGTATGGACCTACAGTAATGTTTTGGTGCGTGTCATTAAGAGGTGGAACGTAGATGCGAACTGAAAGCTATCTATGCAAATAATAATTTTACGACTTAAGATGACATTTTACAATATGATATCGTTCTGATAATGCCACGCGCCATAACAGCCTTGTAAGTGGCGAAAAGATTGCATTCAGGCCGCCAAAGCATTTAAATTTATGTATAAAGCTCGACATAATAGATAAAGAAAAAAATCGTGTGATATTCTGTCTCTTTCACAGTGTGTTCTGTCTCGCTCGCACGCGCTACTTACTGCACAGGTCCGTCCGGACTGAGCGCACTGCGTGACAAAACATAACGCTTACATACTAGTAAGTAGTACCATATTCGTACATCTCAGTTCTCTTATAGACTGGCTTGTTCCGCTTATGTAGATTTACATTTTAGTGAAATACTTAAAGAAACCTAAGGTTGGGTTGCACCGGAGGCGTGGTTGTAGTTACAGTTATGGTCAAAGTTATGGTTATAGTTAAGGCTAACTTAACTTTAACCTTAACTTTGACCATATAATTTGACAGATGTCTGTTGTTGGTCCGACAAGGCTTTAAATGAACGTGGGCGGGGGCCCTGCTGGTAAAGGAGAACTGTCAAAAATGGCGTTTTTGTATGATGAAAGTGTTAGTTCCTTTTTTCGCCACATTCATTTAAAGCCTTGTCAAGCTCTAAGGTTATCGTTTAATAAAATGGCGTGCATTATTGTCTTTAACCAAAGATTTGACATTTTGCATTGTAGTTAAAGTTACAGTTATAGTAGGTTGGTGCAACCCACCCTAAGGATTCTTGACACCAATCGTGCCTTCTTTTTCACATCCTTACAACAAACGAGTAAAACGGCATGACATCTATATATATATAAAACTCAAAGGTGACTGACTGATTGACATAGTGATCAACGCACAGCCCAAACCACTGGACGGATCGGGCTGAAATTTGGCATGCAGGTAGATGTTATGCGTAGGCATCCGCTAAGAAAGGATTTTTATAAATTCCAACTCCCTGGGGTTCAAATAGGGGATGAAATTTTGTATATTATAATACTTCTTAAACGCGAGCGAAGCCGCGGGCAAAAGCTCGTTTATTAATATTTTGGATTATTCTACGTTGTCATAACGTCAAATAGACATTCATGATTCGGCATGGCTCAAGTTATATTTCGAACATAACGATTGACGGTGTTTATCTACATAAGGCTTTCATGTCTATAATTGAAATCCACGTCATCTATTGTGTTAATAAGAGTGTATAATATATTCTATGTGTCATTTTTTTATGTGGTATGTGCTACCAATAATAAAGTAGGGTATGTGGCTATCAAATGACCCTGCCGCCTGCGCCTTAACGCCAAAACGCATTCACTATCACAGCACCGATCATGCCCACGCCCTATAAAACCACTCTCAAAGCAGTCGCAGGGCCCCCGTGAGGGCTACTGGCGCCTGTGTGCAAAAAAAGGATTTTGGCACCCCTTTAGGCAAATTTTTGGGACCTTGGTTTTGACGCCCCTAAAGATGGCAATTTGGCGCCCCTAGAGGATGGCGCCCGTGTGCATTGCACACATTGCATGTATGGTAGCGGGGGCCCTGAGCAGTCGCGTGCTATGAGGGTAGATCTGCGTTATTATTGATACTGTCTTTGTATTGATTTTTTTTTCAAATAAAGACAGACCTGAGGGCTCAGCCAACACGTTATACTTTATCTCTTTATAGAATCGCCTATCAAAATGTACGGAGTTGACATGACATGTTCAGACTTCTTAGCATAGAATGCCTATGTCAATTCCATACGTCTTATATCGGCGATCATATAAAAAAAGACAAAGAAAACGTGTTAGCTACGCCCCTTCGTGTGTATTTTTCTCTGCATCAATGCGTGCGAAACGTTTAAAATTTGAACGTTACGGATGCGTAGCTGTCTAGTCTCTGCTAGTCTGTATCTTGTGTTGGTTTTTCACCGTGTATTTGACGCTACGTTTTCGTAACTTAAATGTTATGGATACGTAGCTATGAAGTCTGCGGTAAGGGCGTGTACTCACTGTCTGACTTGCCGCTGCTGAAGTCGGTGCTGTGAGTCTTGTCGCCGAGACCGCTGAATGTGAAGTCACCCTGAAATATTATAATATACAGATTAGTGATGGTTGCCAGCTTTATTGAAACCATCCCAGCTACGCAGGAGTACTTTTATAGTAGTGTGTGCGCAGTACACAAGAGTACTCTCTATTCCTTTACTCTCACAAGACAGTGGGACGGAAGACCGACACGACCGGCGAGAGATCAGGCGCAGGACCGATTTTTTACATGCCCATCCGACGCATGGATCATCTTACTTGTCAGACAATCAGGTGATCAGCCTGCATTGTCCTAACCAAACTTGGAAATAACAGGTTTCCAACGCGGGAATCGAACCCACGACCTCCGGAGTCAAAAGCCGCGCTCTATACCACTAGACCACGGAGGCGTACGAGCTACTAAATACAATATGTTAGTTAATGTTAATGTCTAGCCGCACTCGGGGTCATTCCATAATAACCTAACTTTAATAAGATTGTGATTTTAACATAAGCTCCAATATGTTTCTTGTCAAACTCTTCATTAAATTAAAATCAAGTAATCATTACATTATGTCTCCAAATACTCCCCTAATCTTAAAATCACACGACATACAAAGATAATCATAATTTTTAAATGAGCTAAAATTTGCTATTGGCATATTATCGCTTACTATGTATAATAATCACAATATTTATTTGCTAGAATATGGTAACAAATTGAAATGATATTATAGTTTATCGATATTTAGGATAATAGTAACAGGAGTATAAAATGGTGAGTGAATTCGTGTCCTTGAAAAAATCTGAATAAAAAAATAGATTGTGTGATAACGCTTAAAATATCAAACCTGTTATTATAGTCCGGTCAGTAATTTATTTCCTTTGATAGCCGTTGAGCATTCTAAAGTCCGGTCGCCGAGCGTGTCGTTATTCATATAAATATAAGGTAGGTAGTAATCTAGTATACATATTACATATACAAAGTGGTTTACAACCCAACCGGACTTGAGTAGTATAGCCGCTTTAATCTCCGTTGCAGCTCGTATAAGCAGCTCTCTAAGCACCACAGGTGGTACCACATCTACTCACCGCAGTGCTAGAGCTGAATGTGTGCGAGCGTGCCGCTAGCCCGTACCCCGGCCGCGGCGCCGACCGCAACGACGACACCACTGCAACACGACCGTCAACTGTCACCCCCTATCCCCCCCCCCCGTACCCGCTCCCCCACTAGGAGTGTACTCACGTTGGAGCGCACCGACGCCGGCAGCGTGCTGGAGCGCGGCCCGGACCCCGCGCGCGACACTACACACACACACACACACTACTGCACATACACGTATACGATGACGTCACAATACGTACATATTATGCACGCACGTATTCACACAAGCATAACATACAGGGTGTCACAAAACTAAGTTATAATAGTTGTGTATGTGTTTCTTACATACAGTTCAATGTGAAAACAGCAGTCCTAAAAGAGTTACTTTTGATTTCTTGAAATAATCTTTCAGTGCTGCTATTTTCATAGTGAAGTCTATGCAAGAGATATATACCCTAAAGTATTAACACTTTATTTTGTCACAACCTATATGTACGCACATACGCAAAGGACCGCACTTTGCGGGCCAAAGTGCGATCCTACGTACGGACGTATACGAAAGCATATTAAATTCGTGAATACACACGCACATATGTACATACGCTCGCTACGCCGACACGCAAAGTGCGTACGAAGCGTACAAAAATACAAAAACTAAAAAAAAATTTAAAGTTTGATTAAAAAATTTGCGTGTGAACTGCAGCACTTTTCAAGTCGACAGTGCGTTTTAATATTTTAATAAACATAGCCCATTCAGAATTAATTTACCTTCAATAAAACAATGTTGTTTGAATAAAGGATCTCTCATAAGTCATAGGTAAAATATCACTGAATGGAATATAGACAACGACATTCACAAAAATTATTACTTTTATAATATTTGTAAGTACTGTGATTTCAATCCTAAGATTGAAAAGAATGGTTCTAAGATTTTTTTAAAACGTCCTATTATTATAGGTATAGCCTGTTTCAATATAAACAAAGCTAAATAATGCTGCGAATTTTAATGTAACATTAATTTTGTCGAGTTTACGTCTATAGTACCAATAACTTATTTTTTGTTCCTAGGTTATTGTCGTGTTAAAAATCGTAAAACCAATATAATCATGCATAATATGTAATAGAGACTAGAATACGATCAGCATAACCAGTGGATATATTCACAATCCCCATTCGACGAGGATACAAAAACTTACTTACTTAATTGGTCAACGTTTAGCGAGGCGAGCGTTTATTGGCCATCGCACCGGGAACTTGTCAAATCGGTTCATACAGCCTAATTCGACCATAAAGTTAATATACTTAGCGGAATAGAGCAACAATCTCGAGCTGTCAAACGAAACCAAAATTGGTTTTCATCTGTGTGAAAAATTAGGAATATGTGTACGTATATACTTACACAAGCATGATTGAACATGAATTCTATGAGATTAAATTGTCAACGTGCGGCACGTGCCAACTGGACGTCAAAAAAAGAGTGCTGCTGTCATGTATGTCTCTTTTTACCATGCAGTGTTACTGATAGTGTCATCTCTCTTGCTCAGGCCTTTGTTTCTCTATTCCGCTAGGTATATTAACTTTATAGTCGAATTAAGCTGTGTGAAACAGGCCACTGGCTATACTGATAATAATTTATGTTGTAATATTTGTTGTCATGAAGTAATTGATAATTCAGTAACGAAGTATCAACTGAACTACAAAACAGTGTAATAAAAGTTACTGTATATGACAATATTATTGTGTCCTGTAGGTAAGCAGTGAGAAGTGAAGTGTATTTAAAATTAACATGCAAGTGAATATAAAACCAGCATTCCATACGTCACATTTGAATTTAATATTATAATGTGTTTTGCCCATCTTGCACATTTGTATTGTTAGGTTTTGTACAAAAACAAATTCTGCCAAAATGTGTATTTTATTTCAAGTATATTTTAAATATTTTTGAGTTTTGGGAAATTTTTGAACAATTTGATATTTTGGTCAAAACTTTCCCTGGCCTTTAGATTTTGGATAATATTGTCACAATATAAATAATATACAGCGGACAATCTTCTTACTAGACCGCCTGGTAAAACATGTCTGTGTTGACTTAATACAGGTTCCCAAACTTACTTTGTCTACTGCCCACTTTGAGAATATATCATATTTTACCCCCCCCCCCCCCCCCCCCATTATTTCAATTTAAAAAACATCCAGAAGAAATGAAATTACAAATCACCCTCAAACCTCTACACAACGCCCCCATTTTTTTCTGGATCCCACACCACTGTAGACCTTCAGCGCCCACAAGGGGGCGCTATCGCCCACTTTGGGAAAGGCTGACTTGTTGTCCTGGATGTTATTTATTGTTGTACTGGATGTTATTTATGTTGTGATAAAGTCCCATTTTTACACATACAACCCCATTATGGTATAACATGCACATGCTCGGTATACATACACTACATACACTATATTACTATGGAATGGCATGCGTGACATAACAAGCGCATCACCGCACGACTGAGGTTGCCATATTTATATTTACAGCTGTCAACGAGAAATTATATTCCAATTTCCAACCCCCTCACAAAAGATCCACACTTTGTATATAATATCTAATCTTGTAATAAAATAAAATAAATCTTGTAATTTGTTTGTCCTTGTCTGATTCGTCAAAAAATGTTTGCAGAAACAAAGACAATACATTCTACTTTTAACATCTGTACAGCTCAACAAGGCTTTAATAATAATAATAATTTTTGCATTAATAAAAATAATAAAACTTTAAATGAACGTGGCGAAAAAAGGAACTAACGCTACCATCATACAAAAACGTAATTTTTGACAGTTCTTTACCAGCAGCACTCCCGCCCACGTTCATATAAGGCCTTTTCGCACTGTATACGCAATGTAGATCTTTTTATTTTCATTGGTAAAGGTGATTTTGACGTTGAGTTCAAATTAATGTTGAAAAAAAACATTTTAAACCCAATTTCATTATTCAAATAATTTTAGCAAATATGGCAACATATCATCGCAGCAACACAAAAAGCGTTAGCGCCCGAGCTCCGCCTCACACTCCATGTGACGTAACTCCCCTGTGACGTCACGTCACAACAAGTATGACGTCACTTCTTACACTGCCGCCGAAGATCTCGCTCCAATAGTTAGTACACCCGAGGTGGTATAGTACGGTCGAAGAGCGTGTAGAGTTTCCTACCCTGACTTATCGCTTTGTCTCTTTCACTCGCACTTGTATAGCATTCTGAATAAGTATAATTTTATGATCATAACAAGTGAAAGACGCAGGCGGTCAATCAACGTACGAATTTCTACCCGCTCCGCGACCGTACTTAAGGTTACATATTGTTATTGCGTCTCATGTAACAATTTAGATCAAGAACAAGTGGGTATTATTCATGTTATATTCACAAAAAGACGCATCAACTGTTGTTATTGAGCAGTAGTAAACATCCCTTTTAATCAAAATATAATTAGTAATTTTGCTGTTAAAAATATTTTCATATCAGCTACATTGGACCATACTTTTATAATTGAATCATATTTATTTTTTTATAATTAAAAATTTATAACATAGCTTTTACAGTATGATCAAATGAAAGATTAGAGATAGCCAATTCTTTTAGTATAATTAGTATAAATAAAACTGCGGTGGAGGCACCAGCGCAAAATACTGAGAATCGGCAAAGTAAATGTCATGACGTGGTGCGATGACAGAACATAGACATGAGGTGATGTACTACAGGGTAACTACTATACGACATTTGTATCCGCTTATTTAGTACATATTTGTCAATTGAGTTTAATAGTTGAAAATGGATGTCAGTTTTAATTGACAACACAAGAAAATAATGTGCACGTACACGCAAATACGTATGTGCACGCAAAATGCTTACGTATACGCACGCAAATACGTACGTAACGCGTACGCACAAATGAACATTTTTCGACTCACCGTCATTCAAATTGTACGTAAACACTGTAAGTAACACACACGTCAGTCTACGTCCACACATCGCCCAAATACATGAAGTCATTTTACATTTAACGTAACTTATGGTCGATCACATCAGCTTTTAAATAGATAAATTCGATAAAAAAAATGATTCCATTTATTTTGTCCTATGCTATAGATTAAACAGTTAATTAAAATGACTTCAAATATTTAAAAAATATATTATTGACTTATTTAGTAATTTTATTCCCTTTAAGCTTGAAATTGTGCTCTTCTATTTGTATATGGTAATCCTTCTCAGGAGCACAAAATATAGAACAATATTTCAAGCTTTGTTAGTTCTTGTTAGGTACACGTGTAAAGTGTTATTGCAAAATGATCTCTCAATTGAAAGTGCTTCATTGAGCTTTATTGACGATAAGCGTTTGTTATACCTAACGTTTTATAGTCGTCACGATAAATCGTTAGGTGCGCAGCGGATTTTAGTATATTTCGGCATGAGAAAGTGTTGATGTATGTTGTAAGGTGTTATAGTATTGTTGCAGCCATCTAGTTAGATTGGCCATGCAATTCGAAACCAAGGGCCGTTATTAAACGGCCCTTGGTTTCGAATTCTATTAAGAAGCAGTCTAAAACTAAATTAAACAGTGTAACAAAAAGTCCTCGACAAGGAATTTCCTTATCCGAGGTGACGAATGAACTGTCAAACGACGGCGTTTTGTTGAAATGACATAATTTTGTAAGTTTGAGTCGAGTGGAGAATATTTCAAGGAAACGACTAAGAATACGGGTATATTTAGTATTCTTATAACATTTACGATTTCTTGTAACACGAAAACGGCCTAGACTGACTGACTTGTCAATAACACAAGATGGCTACAACATAGATAATATCATAGTGATATGTATGTGAGTAGTGTTAAGTGACACGGTGGTGGTATATACCGTTGTAGGGCGGCGGTAGATGCTGGGGGGCGTGGTAGTGTGTGGCCCGCTCGAGCGAGCGCGACGGGGACGCGCCCACCGGTGACGAGTAGCGGAGCCGCGCGCCCGCCTCGCGCGCCGCACTCGGCGTTCTGAAACACGTGTACGCCAATATAAACTTTTTGAAGTAAAACTTAGAAAGAGAAAGTAGAAGTAAAACTAACACACTGCGACTTTTAGCAGCGATGCAGTCGCGCGTTTTTGAAACGCGCGATAGCATCGCGACACTTGCAATTTTTGCATCGGTGCTGTCGCGCGTAAGTATCGATACAGTTGCGCGTTAGCATCGATACACACGCACACACACACTGACCAAAATACGTTCACCGCACTTTCGCGTCATGGATCACGTTAACATCGATACAGACGCGATGCTAACGCGATACAGCATCGCGATTGCATCGATGCTGCATCGCGATTGCATCGATACTGCATCGCTACACCGCTTCTGCATCGCTACTGTATCGCGACTGTATCGATGCTTAAAGTAGCGCAACTGTGTAAAGGTGGACAATTTGCGACTGCATCGATGCTGCATCGCGACTGCATCGATGCTGCATCGCGACAGTATCGCGAATGCATCGCTGTTAAAAGTCACAGTGTGTAAGGGGCCTAAAGCACACGTTTTTTTAAACAGGTGACAGAGGCTTTATTCAAATCTTAAAATTTTTACGCACTTAACCTATAGTTTTATAAACTTGTAACTATTGTGTATTGTACCTGCTCGCATTTCTCGGGTCGAGGTTCTGTTTTTTCCACTGCTGCAGTTTCTCACGCTCCTTCACTTCTTTTAGGAACACCTGTAACATAAGCAAACACAATAAAAAAAATATATAAAATATAACCTCTTTTTATTTCACTTAAATATATACATACATAAATGTATTACACACAGAAAAGTAGTGGGGTTTAAAGTCACCATATTATGCAGTGCGTCCGTTCGAACGTACAACAGTACTTCTAAACAGCCGTTCCGTAAATTTTGGTAACGTATTTTTAATATTCGCTACCTCTCCTCCTAACCACGTGTCGCCAGAAGATCTCGTGACAACATACCCCCCCTTAATGTAACGTTGTGCCAGAGTAAGTGACACTCGCACCCAACTCGCGTAGATTCGCCCGTTTGTTTGAAGTCGAGGTACTCGTTAGTTCTGTCTACAGAGTAGACAGAACAGCTTGATTAGTTTGCATCTCTTTCTATCGTTTTTTTTTGCCGCTTCTCATGCTGGCCTAAGCTCTAAGAGCCAGTCCACACGGCGCGTTGCGTCAGCGTTGCGTCGTCGCAGCGTTGCCGTTACGTTGTTTTACATAAAAATAACCAAGGTGTTCACACGGCACGCTGCATCGTGACAGCAGAGCGCAACGCACACTTGAGGGACAACAGCTCTCGAAACGAAGCGGGAGGGGGTGTTGACGTTAAGACTGCTTCGTAATAACGCTGCGATGTCGCAGCGCCCGTGTGGCCGGCTATGCGTCAAACGGCAGCGCTGCGTCGACGCAACGCCGACGCAACGCACCGTGTGGACTGGCTTTAAGCTGTACCTGCGCGATGCCGCTGTCGATCTTGGCGAGCTCGTCCTGCTCGCGGCGCAGACGGGCGATGTTGCCGGCGTCGCCGTTGGTCGCGGGTTCGTCGTCGCTTTCAACGCCGCGGTAGCTGTCTGACCAGCGCCGCCGCCGCTCTGCCGACGCAATATTCATTAGCTTCATTATTACAGCATACAAAAATTTTGACTGAGTGACACAAAACAGCCCATTATTATGTAACTGTGATGAATACTAACTTCATTGTTTAGGGTCACAGTTTTGATGTCAAAAGTCAATTTAAAAGTATAAACGTCAAAATATTCACATAACAACATTTTAAATTGTATTTAAATTAATAAGTAACTTTGATGAATTTAATTCATGTTCATCAAAGTTACATAATAAGGGGGCGGTACACGTACACACGCTCGCATATGAACGTACGCACGAGCGTACGGTACGTATACATTTTTTTTAACAATATATTACGTCTCTCGACGTATTACTTAGATATGCAGTGTCTTCTCTGAGTCTACCTTTCTAAACATATTATAATGTCAAGAATATACATTGTACAGACAGTGTGATGAAGGTGTGTGTACGCAACTCACCGGGGTCGGTGTAGGGGTAGGGCGGCGCGGGGAAGTCGTCACACTCGATCTTGGATTTGGTGCCGGGCGGCGGCTTGTACGCCGACGGGTAGTGAGACAATTCGATCGGCTCCTGAAATAATAACGTACGTGCTGATTATTATTAATTATATTATGTAACTTACAGCTTGCCAAAAAAAACTAAGGCCAATTAAAAAACACAGTAGACCAGCCTTTTAATGGTGTTTTATCATTTTCAAATAAGCATAATGTCAACGTCTCAAGACACTGCAAAATTGTCACCTTCACTTAATTTAACAGTCACTACGCATTCTGAACTGGTTGATTTTTTTCACCTTGTGTCAGAAAAACCCAAATATCTTACGGAACCCTATATTTTCCAAAATAAAAAGTAGCCTATGTTACTCGTAAATAATGTAGCTTTCGAATGGTGAAAGAATTTTAAAAATCGGTCCAGTAGTTTATGAGCTTTTGACACCAATTTTGTTGACATCGCGCGCTATAAACTGAAGTCCACGCGGACGAAGTCGCAGGCAACAGCTAGTATAGATAACATTTTTAGTGATGTTTCGACTGAGTTAAAACTTTAAACTGTCGCCATCTTAATTCCTCACTTAGTTGCCTTTCTGACGGACGCTTGACAAAGTCTCTTATCGTAACAGCCATTATTTCGCGGCAGTATACCGCTTAGTCGTACCTCGTTGTTCATGTGCGGCGACTTGGGTCGGGGCGTCTCGGTGCGTATGGAGTCGACGAGCACGCACATGCCGGGCCGCGACGACGCCTTGCTGCCCGCGCGCGAGCTGCACCGCGTGCTGCCCGCCGCTGAAACATTTTATTTATTTACAGTTATTAGAACGGGTGTCCCCAATTACATTAATTAACCTAGAACTTTGTTTGTGTTATTACTTTAAACTTGTGGACTGTATAAGAAGTTAGATGTAAAATTTAAGATAAATAAAATTATTACGTTTTTAGAAGAATAGATGTTGCGTCCATTGCAAAGGGACGAATATGAAGTGAAGTTGACATTTCAATCTTGACAGATGACGTCTTGGATACTTGTGTTTGCCCATTTAAAAAAATTAATAACCGTCTATGATTACTCTAAATCGCGGAATCGCGTACAACTTACACATTATTAATACGCAATTAAAATAAAACATATAGTCGAAAACTCTAATGAAATTAACCAAATGAATAACATATACCTTATTGTGCACAATCACAGTTACACAAACATAAAATGAAAACATAATATAAAATAACGATAGTGTGTACACAAATACTGCCTTTTTACTAAATTATAATTTTCGTAGGAATTTATACAGTGCTTGTATCTATTACATATTGTGTCAACACTTGAACAGTTTTCGTCGAAACCTATTCGATTTTTGTAGACATTCGTTTTCGTAGATATCTGTACAGTTTTTGTAGACACACGTACAGGGGGCGGTCCGCGGGCTGGAGGGAGCGGTCCGCGGGCTGGAGGGGACGACGCAGGCTGTATACGGCTGTCTCTCTCGCACACGGTACTCACAGGGCGGGCGGTGGAAGTGCGGCGAGGCGGGGGGGCGGTCGGCAGGCTGCAGGGGGCGGCGCAGGGGGGCGGGCTCGCCGGCGAGGTAGCTGTACGTGGTGATGCGGTGCGGCGACGTGTCGCGCCCGTACTCGCGCAGCACCAGGCCCGGCGACGTGCAGCGGTAACCGTACTGGAATTACACACATACATGTCAGTGAGTACAGGGTTTGATTGTGTGCATAGCATTGACAGCTTTAACCAGACTATATAAGGATCGATCGATCGAAAAATACCCAGTTACTCACATGGAAAGTTCTTTCTTAGTGTAATATTGTTGTGCATAAAATAAAAGAAAATAAACGCTATTGCTATTAATTGTAATTGAAAATAAAAGTTTAAATACGGGGGGGATAAAAATAAAGCAAAATCAAAAGCCAAACAGTCTTGTTATCTAACAAATTATAATGGCAAAACTTACATAAAAAGTCTCTAACTTCAACAAGTCTGTTTAACATATCAACATAAAAAATAAACAAGTAACACAACGGACCTTCCTGTTGAGGCTACTGTAGGGGCTGCAGTAGGAGCCGTTGACGCTGGGCGTGCGCGAGCGCAGGGAGAACTACAACACAGTGACGTCACTACTGCGTGCACGCACCGGCGTACGCGTGTGCGTAAACGCGATGCGTGTGCGTGCAACAACAATCACTTATACATTAACATTTTGGTTTTGAACTACATTTGGTACAATTGGAATATTGTAAGAAATGTAGATTGTTGTTGCATGCTTTAATGTAATGAGGTTAAAATAAAAGAGTAACCTGGAAACAAAAATAAACGTAGTGCATAAATGAATCAAAATAAAATAAATGGACAAAATGGCTTCTAGCTTTGAATAAAAAATAAAGTAGCATTTACTACAGGCTCTGCGATTAGGAACTAATTATAATCGTGTGATTACATTATAATATTATAATATAGCCTATATTATTACTCACACATACACAATATATATGTGCGTAATGCCTACACTATACATACATGCGTACACGCTCCTGCGTACACTTTTGCGGTCACACCGGTGTGACGTTCTCGTGTGTGGTGTTCTAACTTAAAATTTTAGAAACCCACAAAACATTAAAGGTCCATATCAGGAGATCGGCAAGTCGGGGGCGTATCTAACAGCAACTTAAGGTCGTATTTAAGAGCAACTCAGGAGCGTATTTATCAGCATATCAGAGGCGTGTTTGTAATCAACTCAGAGGCGTATCTACCATTTCAGGGGCGTATCTAACAGCAACGCAGGGGCGTATCTAGCATCAAGTCAGTGGCGTACCTGTAGCTCGGAGGAGGCGCGGTCGAGGGTGTCGTGGGGGGCGGGGCCGCAGCGGGGGTGCCAGATGGCGGCGCCCTGCAGGAACATCTCCTCGCCGTCGCCGAAGGGGTCTCCGCACTTGCTGCAGCGCGCGCACGTCGGGTGGAAGTGGTGGTTGTCGCCAGCCTGAAATTAAACAGATATACAACAATCAATAGATGCTATAAGCCGATAAATGAAGACGGTTAATGTGTTGTAGATGTATGTAGACAAATAGATAAAACTCTTTATTGCTAACAAACAACTTAACAAAAAATGTATAATGTAACTATAATATGTTTCGAAATTATTTAAAATTCCGCCTTATTGAACCTTCAATTCTAGAAGAGTTAAACAACAATTTAAATCAACGGCAAGCCAAAATTATAAATATTTTTTAATTCTAAGAATGTTTAATTGGAATATGCATCCACCAAAAACTTGAAAGTTATCTTACACAAAACTTGGAAACAATGAAACCATGGTATTAATTAGCCGACCCATTAATGTCGAAGCATAGCTCTCTCACAAACAGTGAGCAATTAAAAACGCACAATAATGGTAAGGATAGCTTATTGGGTCATAATGCGACCTCCCCCCTTCTTATTGCTTCAATTATACAAAGCGCCGACAACGCTGCATTCACTATACAAATAAGAATACTTCAATGGAGTAAAACCCAAACAGAAGAAAATACACCTTCACAACTTCTAATAAGGTCTACTTTAAAATAACAAGGGATAAAAGCACGGCTAAAAATAGCTTAAGGAATATAAACTCTCAACGCTAAATATTAGGGTCCAATTTTGTATATCGGAGATATTGCATAAAATGACCAGCGGCGTTTTCAATACGATTGCGTTAAGGCGAAGCACTTATCGTTGATGATACAACTGCTCACAAATTGCTCATATTACAGTTTCCTTTTGCATTCGTAAACAATCGATTATGTCGTTCTTTATACTTTTATCCCTCGACTAATAAAAATGTTCACACAACGGGTAAATTATAATATTAAAGTGTTTTGTACTTATCTGTAAGCGTCTGTATACACAGTGTGATTCTCTTAAACTATTTAGTATTTAGTAATCTTTCGTAACAGGTTAAGATTTAGAAAATTCATCAAATGAATTTAAATTTGGCTTTAGTCAGTTAATCTAAGGGAGAAGCAAATCTAATAATCCATACCGTTCCACATCCGAAATTGAGTTCTTATTATTATTATACGTTTCGCCTTTGCTACCTCTTGACGCGCAACTAACAGCGTGTGCGTTGGCTTGCTGACCTTGGATCCTGTCCTATGGTACAGCACATCCAGCACACTGCCACTGCCGCAGCAGTACCCACCTGCAGCACCTTGCCGGAGATGTACCGCTGGCAGTAGGCGCAGCGCACGCCGTACAGGCGCTGGTAGTCGCGCTCGCAGTACGGCACGTCCGCCCGCCCCATGTACTCGCCGCGCAGCACGCACCCGCACTCGCCGCACGCGAAGCACTGCGGGTGCCACTGCCGCTGCAGCGCCACCAGCGCCTGCCCCTCCGACAGCTCCTGGCCGCAGCCCGCACACTCTGAAAACACCAAGCCAGTTTAATTAAAAAAAGTACATCTTTCCCCTCCTCTCCCAAACCGACAACGTTGGGGAAACTCCCAATTCAACGAAAGGTAAATGAGCCAAAGATGAGGCATAGCACCGTCGTCAGCTCCCAAAAAGACAAGTTCAAAATGAATTCAACTATTTGGGAGTTACAATGCCACAGACAGGAGAGAGACGTCAAAAGCCCATGACGATCGTTTGGAGTCAGCTGAAATGAGCTCACATTCAAGATGCTGGCTAGAGCAGTCAAATTGTAACAACAAGCGAGGACTGTGACATAAAAGCACCCTGGAAGTAGTAATATTCCCACAGTAACGCGCAGTCTAATCCATAGCGACGTTTTATGACACACAAGTTCAATTAATCGAAAAGTGTAGAACCTCTTAAGTGGCACAATTGTGATTGACACGAGCTGATCAGCTCCGCGCTCGCCCTTTAGCGTTCCCGACAGCTGCAAGGGCCTTTTTATCTTTTAATCATACAGTCGACGCTTTAACTAAACTCAAGTGCTGGCTTATTGGAGATGACAGGGTAACATTTTTAAATATCACTGCAGTAAAACTTATAAAGTGTTGAAGTAAATAAAAACCGCGGGTACTCATGTCGGGTAGCCAACATAACGTTCTCTCCCTTTTATATATGGAGAGCGGAGAACTTTCTCCTTTTAGGCACGAGGGAAACTTAAATTATAACCAGCAGCAAATAAGAGTTTCAATTGACTGTAGGCGTCACAGTACCTAAAACATACCGAGACATAATATCCTTTAGCTTCATACTATCCTCGTCTTGCTACCATAATTTACCATATAGGGACACTTTTCCGTTTCACACAGGCCTACTGATTCATCTTGCCTTATAGTCTCAAAGTAGGTACTCACCATTAGGATCGGGCTGGGTGGTGCCGTTGTCGGTGGGGGCGTGTGCGGGGGGCGCGGGGTGGGGCGGCGAGGCGGGGGAGGCGGGCGAGCGTGCGGCGCGCGCGGTTGTGCGCTGCGGGCCGCTGCACGCCGCGCACACCACCTCGCTGCCCGTGTACGTCACCTTCTCGCCGGAGGGGAACGCGCGTCTGAAACACAAAATATGGGAGGTTATAACATGAGATATATAATATCGTTAAGCCGCTTCTGGAACACAAGAAAGTAAGGTTACACATGAGGCATACAATTATTAGCAGCCTTCTAGTTCAGACGCCCAAGTAAGGCCAAGATTGAAGACCAAGAAACTGTATAACTACAGTATATGCAGGAATCTAAGAAGGAATCGATTCTCATGCCTCGAATGTTATTTCGATTGCATACTAATTAACAAGTTCGCTAGCTGAAGCGCACTGAAGCTAATCCGATTTGGAATGGAACTAAATGAAACTTTGGGTCCCGGAGAAGGAGGTGTACAAAATAATTTTATTGCCGAAAAATGCGCCGTGACAAACGAGTTTTGTTGTGGATAACATTTAATTGCAAATATGCGGCGAAGCTGACTTGGCATCATTTGCTTTATTTATGGATCCTCGAAAACAATAACTTTCGATTACCAAAATAATCCCTTGCATCATCATAACAATACTCAAGGTCACGCTGCAATTGTTTATTGTGATGACATGATGTAACATGGCGCACAGGTGTACTCATTAACAGGTGAGTCATCTACACGCGTGTCCGATCACCGATGTGGCGCTGATCACATCTCTATTGTATACAAACACATGTTGCGTAATCCGCTCTACTACACTAGCGGCCTTTAGCAAACGATTTAACCAATTTGCGAATATACTTATAGAACTAGTTATGTACATCAAAATAGAATGTTAAAGCAAATCCTCATTATAATTTAGAAACCAGTTATGAGATGATTAGAAATGATTGGGTGACCGACCTACGACACCCTTTGTAAATCTCGGTTATGGCTCTCTTGTAATATGTAAGTCATATTACAAGAGAGCCATAACCGAGAAATGAGGTTGCCATTGTGCAACCGTAGAAATGTTTGGACGGACCTTGAACCTTTAAAGCATTAACGTTATTGGTCAATAAACGGTAGACAAGCTGACGTACCTGCATCTGGCGCAGGTGAAGCAGCGCTGGTGGTAGGTGTTGCCGAGCGCCGACACCACCTCGCCTTCCACGTATTGGTTGCAGGCCGCGCACCGCGTACCGAATGCGCGTTGGTAATCCTGGAAAAGGTATCGCTGGTAATTCACAGAAAAGGCATACTTACATAAGGATAAAACTCTTAAAACATGCTATTGATTACTACAACGAAGAGGTATTTTAAGATCTTTACAAGGCCTTTGATTATGTTGCACACAAACACACACGCATACAACAACTGTCCGAAAAAGCTGCCAGTACTGTATACCATATTATTAGCCCCTTACCAGTAGCGCAGCACTTGCCCATAAACTCATGTCCATCAAATAGTGTCCTATTCACACAAGCATCGTGGTTTACGGAGTCTTACAAGGGCACACTTTTGGGACGTTTTTAAGTGAAATAGTAATTGTTACACTTTATATTTTAAAACGCATAATATTTTGTTCGAAAAAAAAAAGAGCGCAATGTGTTGGCTACCGACCATTAATTTTTGTATTAAAGTAACCTTTATATTAAAAAACTATTATGAGAACAGCATTCTTCCCGATATTATTCCTGTATAATACCTGAGGGCAGTAGTAGTGTCCGTCCTTGGCGAAGAAGCCGCCCTTGGCGAGCGAGGCGGAGCAGGCGCGGCAGGTGAAGCAGGCGGTGTGGAAGTACTTCTCGGACACGCGCAGCACCTCCCCGCTGCACTTACCGCCGCACGCGCCGCACACCACCTTGCCTGCAACGGGAGAATATCGTCAAACACAAGTAGTAGTTAACTAGTTGCCAGTCAAGTTATATGTATCAAGGGCTGTTCACATCGCAGCTGCAATGAAAGCAGCAGCCGTCGTTTCGAAGATACTGTGGTGCAAAATGTCAAAGGCCAAGCGGCATGCCGCTTGCATTGTGACAAATCGCCTATTTTTTTTCAACTCCGCTGTCGAAATAAGAAATAGCTACTTGACCAAGTTTCCTAATATATCTGTAGTTTACACAAACCACAGCCCTACAGATCGTGAGCGCTTCAACGTTTCATCCGATGGCTAACAATTCCCATCTGCGGGTGAAACAACACATCTGTTGCGCTGAATCATCACAAACTTAGATCTCAATCGGAACACGAGATCAAATCGTAATAGAAATAATAATTGAAACAAGGACCAAGGTTGGTTTGTGACTTTAACTTTTACATACGCACTCAGAGACGTTTAAAAATGATTAAACTTCAATTTATTGAAGAGTTTGACGGATAATGTATGGGGCCTATGTCAAAACCTTCATTTAATTACAGATAAGTAATTAACATTCGTCTCTGAGTGCGACATTTAAAGAAGTACTCGCAATTATTGGCACTCAACAATGCAACCGGAATATTTTTGAGCCGCTTTTTATTTAAAGAGGAATATCTTCCCACGTGCAAGTCTGCCGAGAATAAAACAAAATGTCTGCCGACTGCCTGTCATCACTCATCAGCCGGCATCCTTTCACGCATTAACATCGCGACGAATATGCCATCCGCCATATTATTTTATAACCACATAACCTCCATCATCCATGATTGTAAAGTTGACACGGAATTTTAGCTTCTCCTCCTTCGTCTTGTTATATTTTGTTTTTTATTTTACTTTTTTTTTAATTTATTTTTAAATACTATGACGTAACTATCAAATGACTTTAATGTATGTTTTTGATTTTACTGTTAAAATATTATGTTAAAATGTGTAATAAGATCTTTTAAAATAAGACGTAGTTACTTAAGGCACGTTGCATGTTAATTAGAATAAGATCTAAAGAAAATGTTTTGAAATAATAATTAGACAATATTTCCACGCCAATGAGGCAGAAATTTTGATACCATACATAAATATTAAGAACCATTGTTAAACAAATTTCCTGGAAATAAATACTATTCTATTCTATTCTATTCTATTCTAAATATTATTTCCCGGACCGGTTTTCACCGAAAGTCCTGGAAGATTAATTTCGTCCGGGCCCAGTTTTGCAAAAAATGTGGTAGCATCGCTTGCGTCTCTACACCTAGCGTCGGTTTGATTCTCGCCATCCGCATTATTACACCAAAAGTGATGGAAATGTTGAAAGGTTCGTAGTTGGGACGATAGCCAGATGATTGGGTTCGACCGGCGCGGAAGCCTAACGCGGCTTATGGTCGAGGCGATGTCTGCTGACGTGGTGCGGAGGGGCGGGGAGCGTTGATGATGATTGTTGTCCAGAAGGATGCGTGTTCTTGTCGGTAGTCAGCAATTTAACGTTGTCAGTGGCGGCCGAAAAGACAGCATGCTCGGTCAGGCCGAAGCCTACTGACGTCATTTCAGAGGTTGTATATAGATATATACATATTGCCGTTCTCCGAAACTTCGATAGCGCGATGCAGGATTGTTAGGCGAATCGTGGGTACCGCCACTCTGATAAAATCAAAGTACATTTCTGTTCATAATGAGTTTTCAGCAGACTACTTTCTGAACTTGATGCCGCCGCTAGCCGATGCGGATCATCTTTAACTCTTCTAAACTGGTAGCAGTTTAGAAGAGTAAGATGATCCACATCGGCTAGCTTATAGGTACATAGAGTTGCTACACTACTCTCCCTTTCTACAGGGTGTAACAAAACTAAATGATAATGCTTTAGGATGTGTATGGGTCGCCTATATAGAGTTCACTGTGAAAGTAGCAGCTCTGAAAGAGCAACATTTTTTGTGATTTGTATCATGTATGGCAAGCGCCCGCTTGTCATGAATTTTTCCATAGAAGGGTGAAAAAAGTTACTCTTTCAGAGCTGCTACTTTCACAGTGAACTCTATATAGGCATTATCATTTAGTTTTGTTACATTCTGTAGAAAGAGAGGGTGCTCTTCTGTAAATCGCTGAAACATCATCGTTGGCTTCAAATATGACCGCATGCCTGACTCCTGCCCAACGTGTCAGCTAGTAATTGACACACGCTGACGAGGCGTGAAAACCGCACACTGCGGTTAGAAAGCCCTGCTGGTAATGCTTGTTGACAATTAACAATTTCTCAGCATTGATGAAGACTGGACGAATAAGCGCAATATACAGAAAGAATTTTTAAACAGTATCCTAGTAGTGAATATAGTCATGATAACCTCCTTTTTTGAAGTCGGTTTAAAATAGGCAACTTTCAGCAAATAGCACCTCTAAATCGATTTTTATGAAATTAGAGTTGGCCGGGAAATACGTACATTGACGTATTTCCCGCGCGATTTTCTGATTCGGCAACATGCAGTAGTTTTTAACTTATAAGTATATGTTATACTTACCCCGCGTTTCATTTAGCGTTAAAAACGATCAAAACGCTCAAAATAGGAGGCATTTTGAGCGTTTTGATCGTTTTTAACGCTAAATGGAACGCGGGGTTAATTACATAATATTGGTTATTGTTGTCTGTCCGTCCACTGCACCATATGTCTGGTGGAACGCGTCAGGTTTTTTAAGCAGAAGTGACTCACTATATTCCAGAGCAGTTTTCGTCAGGGCTACCACAAGCTTCATATTCTCCAAATAATATCTACCATTCTCACAAAGTTATGTATTATGCTTTGATCTGCCAACTGAGTAACATAAAATTGTTAGTTTTGTGACTTTTCTGATGCAGCAGATTGTCCTTGTAATAGCTTATCATCAGGTAAACCCTCCTATTACAACCCAATTTTTCAGTATTATGATCCAAATTTCTTGTGGTTGCAAAATGATTCATCCAAATCAAAAAACTTTTAAATCACAAATGTCTTATGATTTTTATCACAATCCATACTTCCAACCCATACTAATATTATAAAAGCGAAAGTGTGTCTGTTACCTCTTCACACCCAAACCACTGAACCGATTTTGAAAAATATGACTCTTCCTGACATCTATTGGCGAATAATAATACTATTTTGTCAGCAACTAATTGTTTTAACGACCAGCAGATGGCGTTATTAAGTAACACGAAGTCAATGAGTGTTTGCTATACCGAGCAAAGCTCGGCCATCCAGGTACTTATCATAAATGTCTCGTGATTTGTATCATAATACCTCTACATATAAAGTTAACTAATTTATTATGTACTAACTACATAGTACATACCCTTCGCCCCAACCCTAACCAACCCTTCCACTCCTTAACCGGACGTTTTAACGCGTCATTAAAAACGCATCCGACTTAATGAAGTGGAAACCCCAATTCGGCGAATTACTACAAGGAGGACTACACTTAATAAACATGGAAGATACAGTATAGAAAAGTTACCACCGATTATATTAGGCTCATCAGTCAACACGTCAGTACTAAAGTGTTTTAAGTGTTGTGTTAAGACGTCTCTTCACGTTGGGTAATAACTAATAACAGTCGACAACCATGCGAATTCGCGACCAACATTAAGGAGCTATCTACAACATGCACCATCAACGTCGTCCAGAGCAATTCGAATGTGTCCCTCTACACGTACCTACATGTCACCTTTATATTTTGTCCAACATGGGCAAACGTGTAGTGTAGAGGCCGCATTCAGACATCACAGTCTGGAGAGCAATTCGAATGAGTCCCAACTCCCAACGACATGTTGCCTTTATTTGTCCATCATGGGCAAACGTGTAGAGGCCGCATTCAGTAGACTGTATCACAAACCGTAAAATGTGAAGCGTGCGTTATCACAAGTCGTTAACTAAGTAATCAAATTACCAAATTAATTTTTAATGTAGCGGACTTCCACGTAGCCGGCGCGACTCTATTATCAACTCGTAAAAGTAATATATCGTTATGGTATAGCGGAAAACGAGCGGGTAGATCACTTGATATAAGTTACAATGATACTCATACGACGACTCGACGTTCAGAAAACCTTGTCGAATATAAATTACTTTCTGAATATAAATTTTGAAATTTTAAAGGTTTTGTCTATTTTCTTTAGATAGGCACTGAAGTTACAGTAGTACAAGTAGACATTAATAAACTCGGCACTAGAACGAAATAGGTGACCTTTTCCGTGGAATTTAGATTTTCGCGCAGACACCGAATCGGAGTCGGTCTTCTTGCCTTTGGCACATTGGAAAAATTCACGTAACAGACGAGAGATAGAGAATAGTTGAACCCTTATTGGTAAGAGTGCTAGTGTCTAACGTAGCCAGTTTAGCCACACGTCTATGAATGGCTAAGCGGTACGGGCTACCTACGGCGCGCGGCGTCAGACGGAATGCCGGCTAACTGCTAAGTATAGCCAGGTGGTCTGGCGCGCGGCCAACTGGAATTCCACACTCCAGACCCGTCACGACGACACCACTTGCACATACATACATACAATGTTATGTACCATCGAGGAAATTGATTCCTAGAGGCAGTTGACGGACCTACGTCATGTGGTCGGCTTATGTCAATTCAATGTTAGCTATGATCGGTCGGCTGGGTTTGACAAAACACAACCAAATCACGTAGGTCCTCCATCTGCCTACGAATCAACTTCTCTGATAGTACATACATAACATCATACACATTAGTCTCTCTAATTCTCCTTCCCCTTCTAACGCTCATGAATTATTAATTTCCTATTAAAATTAAACTAGATGCCAGTCGTCAGTCGCGTATTTCGTTGTGCCGAATTTCGTCAATCGCGCGAGAACCGTAAATTCCGCAACAATAATTATTATCCTATGTCCTTTTGCGGGGGTTTCCATACCGAATTAAATCGGCCGCGCGGTTTAACCGTAAAGAAGTAGCGAAATACTGATAGACAGACCGACACACTTTGAAAATTGTAATATTAAGTAAGGCTATATAGTATAGATCATAGAAGTTTTTTAATCATTAGATATAAGTTCTACATTCTATCGTATACACGTTGAAAACGTAAAGCCTTCTAATTGGCAAATCATAATATCACACAACCAGACCCTCTAGCCAAGTCGTTTTGTCTATCGCTTCTTTATAGAATGGCCGATCAAAATGTATGGAATTGACTTATAGCGTTCCATAAAATGAAGTTGACGTTCGAAGCGTGTAATGTCAATTCAATACATTGCGATCGGCGATTCTATAAAGTAAACGGTCTTGGCTAGAGACTCAGACCATTATAATCATTACTATCAGTCAGTATTCAGTAGTGACATGTTTTGTCTGAGTCATAGTATAATAATAATAGCTCCCACACCGGTTTCGGTGACGGTGGCCGATTTCATTGAAACCAGGCCAGCTACGCAGGAGTAACTTTATAGTGCCCAAGTGTGTGCGCAGTACACAAGAGCACTCTCTATTTCTTTACTCTCATAACCCAGTGGGACGGAAGACCGACACGACCGGCGGGAGATCAGGCGCAGGACCGACTTTTTACATGCCCATCCGACGCATGGATCATCTTACTTGTCAGACAATCAGCTGATCAGCCTGCATTGTCCTAACCAAACTTGGAAATAACATGTTTCCAACGCGGGAATGGAACCCACGAGCTCCGAGTCAAGAGCCGCGCTCTATACCACTAGACCACGGAGGCGTTTGAGTCATAGTATAATGATACACATAGTCACACATCATCTCACATAACATATATATTGCTATTGATAGAGCTATTATGTGTTTTTGTGCGAACACAACACCACGCCGATTAGGCTCGCCGCACGAGTCTCATAGACAACATACTGTGTAGAGCTATTGTTATATTGAGTGATTGTGGTCGATGTTGATTAACATTTAAGACTACCGTCTTTTCATACAATTATTATGAGAGAACTCTACATATGCATTTATATCTATTAATAACGAATGTAGTAATTGTTATGTTTTTAAGAATTTATTCCAACTTTAAAGCCTAGTAAATAAATAAATGAAATGAGGCTTTCCAGTACGGATTGACTAAAGTCAACCCGGGGTTAAATATCATGTTATCTATAAATACGCTAAACAACTGTTATAGTGACGACAATATAATATTATCATTACACCAAGTTTAATCCAAATCTGCGCAAAAGGTCCCGAGAAAAACAAATCATTGAACCGCAGCAGTAAGTAACAGTAACAAATAGCTACCATACAGAACCGTACGCGATCACTATGCAGCTATGGTGAGAGTGAAATGCACCAATTAGCCCGCATTGACTTAATTATGGGTACTTTCGCCGCGCAGAACAGTTTATAGCTGCAGATTATTTTACGTGGTAGAGCCATGCTTCGGCACGAATGGGCCGGCTCGACCGGTGAAATACCACGGGCTCACAGAAAACCGGCGTGAAACAGCGCTTGCGCTGTGTTTCGCCGAGTGAGTGAGTTTACCGGAGGCCCAATCCCCTACCCTATTCCCTTCCCTACCCTCCCCTATTCCCTTCCCTTCCCTACCCTCCCCTATTACCCTATTCCCTTTCTCCGAATCGAAGGAAATGACATATTTGACATATTTAATTCCATCGAGCCGGCTCGAAGCGAGCCTTCGAGCTGCCAGTTTTGCGGTCCACACGGTGGTTATTGCTCAATTTGAAGTAAAACTATCGAGCAAAACCGTATGTGAGTACTTAGCATAAACAGATTTTGACATAAGCCTCATACATTATCTGTCAAACTCCTGAAAAATGAAGTTTAATCATATCTGAGTGCGGCCGTATTCCGTAAGTAATAGAATCCCATTATTTTATTTGGGGTTAGCTAATAAAAACCTTATTTTCTTCAATAGACCACTTCATTATAATAATCCGGGTGTTCACTGTCATTAGAAAACATCAAAAGGGGTTCTTAATGCCAATACAGTTTAAGAAACCCTGCAACATTTCTGACATTTATCCCGCACCGTCATGCTGTCATCGACCAGCATTTGACACCCGACCCGGTCACCACATCGCGGCGCGAGGCAGGGGAAGGAGGTGTGACAGGCCCCCCCCCCCCCCCTCCTGGAGGTGAGGGGGGTCAATTGGCAGTTAGGTGTAATTGCAGCGATGTAGGGCGCCGGCGTGGGCGGTGCACTGTGACCTGGTGGTATGAGGCGTCAGATGTTATCACCGCACGTTGCATACCACTGCAGAGTGCTTAGTCAAAATGCATTCGCCAATTGCGATGGCGAAGTAAGATGTATTTTTTTTTTATATAAAATTAGGGGGCAAACGAGCAACGGGCCACCCGTGGTTAGCAACTACACTCGCAATAACAGAAGAGTTGCAGGTGCGTTGCCGGCCTTTTAAGAGGGAATACGCTCTCTTCTTGAACACTCCTCGTCGTCGTATTGTAGTTTGGAGGTGCTGATCGCCGCGATAGTGTCACATTTCATAGTAATACCAATTAGTTGTTTCATTATACCGAGACTGCAATGAAAACAAATCGAAATCAAATATTTCAACAAAAGAATCGGCGTACAGTATATCGTCATTAAACTAATCATTCTTATTACTGTAATCGTAACTGTAGAGCAAATAAGAAAAGTAGAAACCTCTTTTAAATACAAATAGTAATATTTACCGGATAAATACTGCTCATTACAGCTCTACTTTCTTCAATATTACATACATTTATAGTCGCTTTTCCTTACTTGGAAAAGTATTCATTATACCAATTCATAAAATTAAACTAATGATAGTACTAAAAACTATCTTGATACACCTGAACGGCTACGGTTAATAATCCTCTACATAGGTCTTTGCATAACCAGGCCCTTTTGCCAAGACTTTTTCTTTATCGCTTCTTTATACATAGAATCGCCGATCAAAATGTATGGAATTGATATAAGCGTTCGTTAAAATGACGTTGGCGTTCGACTCGTCTTATGATACATTTTGATAGGCGATTCTATGTACATAAAGAAGAGATAACGAAAAAGTTTTGAAATTCAAAACCGGTTGATTGCAATTTTGATAGCGAAGATATCAAAAATGTATAGGATTTGACATAATGCAAGCGCCATGACAGTTTAGCGACGCGTTATGTCAAATCGCATAGGTACATTTTTCAAGTCCAACTTCGGTATCAAAACTAGCGATTGCATTTTGACTTAGGTACCTGCAGTCTACTTAAGTCAAAACTTGCAACCTATCGACCTCCCATCTTCTACAAGTTCCGACCTTAATCACTGATTATCTTTGAGTAGTGCGATTGTCTCAATCAGTAGTAGTGTAGCGGTACATAACTACATAATACTGGGCTCTATGTAGTATGCCGCAGCCTGCACTGCAGAGCTGGAGAATTCTGCAGCGGGGGCAAGAGGTCATAGGGGTTATTCGCGATTCCCGTTCGACTTCAATCCGAACACTATTTCCTATATTCCATACTATAGTATGGAATATGGAATATGGATCTACAGAAATAGTTTTCGATCTACAGAAATAACTATAGTTATAAATGCGAAAGTGTGTCTGTCTGTCTGTTACCTCTTTACGCCCAAACCGCTGAATCGAATTCGATGTTTGTTCGATTCGAATTTTGTCTGGAGATTTGAGATTTTGAGTTTTGACGAAAGTTGCGGGCTTCAACTAGTTGGCTAATTTTTGGGTAAGTTGTTTGATTCAAGTCGTATTGAAATCAGTCCTCAAGACGCCTTCAAATATGTGTTTCATACTCTGGCAGTAGAGTAATATTCTCTGTCAAAAGTATTTCTTCATTTTGGCTTCACCGTCAGAAAAGAGGCTAGACTTAAACCTCCAACATGGCAAATATCATCATATTCCTCGTTTTGTCTTCTCAACATTTTTAGTCATTACTCACATCAGATGTACCTGATAATGTCAGTAACATGCCAGTAACTGTGTGGCCCACAAACTGGCACATAACGGTAGCGACGGTAGCCCGTAGTCCAGGATCGTGTGATACACATACATAATAGAGAACACGGGTAGACATGCAGTGCGAGTCATAAGGAACATAACCCAATCAAATATGGGAAAAAAATAGTGTTAAATGTAAAGTATTTTCTATTTTATCTGTATGTTTTAGTAATTTAAAATTTTTGTATTATTGAAAAGGCTGCATGTAAGGTTGTGTACAGAAGACAATTAGGAATTAGTTGCTTGGCCGCAATAACGTATGAATTAACTTTTTCCCAGTGACTCTACATTTATTCTAAACCCATCAAAATCGGTTCAGTCATTTCAGAGTCCATTGAATCTGATAAACAAATCTCTTCCTGCCGGCCTTCTCTTTCATTTATACGAAAAATAGGAGAGAGAGAGTTATCTTATTTCATTAACTTTAGGCACAAGTCGGTCTTATACACAGATTTTAGATTTTCCTGTTCTGAGGTCTTATATAGCTGTGTTTGTGTGTGTGTATGTGTCGTGACTCGTGACTCGTGATGATGGACGAGATAGCGCACGAACTAGATCGACCGAGAACTCTACATTCATGTTGATATATTTACTCAGTGGTCAAGTTGTTTAGAACTAAGCTATCGATTGTGGGTACAATTCTAGCATTGCAACAAATGTAAATTTATATTTTTAGAAACCCCTGCAATCTAGAAATAGTGAGCACTGCGGGGCTAATATGATTCTCCAAGTCCAAAGCTACCAAGCATTGGGCTTGGAGAATCATATTATGAATCACAATATGATTCATTTTTTAAAAATCGCAATTCGGTCACTCTGCTTGCTTGCCATTCATGTCTAGTAATTCGTACTAATTTGAAATTTGTCAGTTTGACAGTTTTGACAATTCATTTGCTAAATTGATTGAGAGGAATTGCTTAAATATGTGACCATTTTAGCCCCGCTGAGCAGGCGCTCACTTTCAATCATGTCAGCTATATAGCATTAGGTTAGGTTGGAGGATTAAACAAGGACCTAACCTCTCACTCGCTCTGTCATTCGTACCATCCATACTAATATTATAAATGCGAAGTGTGTCTGTCTGTCTGTTACCTCTGCACGCCCAAACTGCTAAATCGATTTTGCTGAAATTTGGCATGGAGATATTTTGAGTCCCGGGAAAGGACATAGGACACTTTTTATCCCGGAAAAATGTACGGCCCCCGCACGATAAACTAATTTTGGCGCAACGGAGTTGCGGGCGGCATCTAGTCAAGTATAAAAATCAAAAGGAGAGAGTGTTACAACAAAACAATCAAAATCCTACACCATACATATAATTTAAAACGTATCTGCTACGAAATGCAATCACCAGTGAAAGTCTCATCACAATCAAACTACAGACAGACAGGCAAATAGTTCTGCGCTTTCAAATTGCCAATTTGTATCATTATCGAGCACGCGGATAGGTCATTACTAAATTACATCCAGCAAAAAATACAAGTGAAATTATAATGACACAGGCACGAGCTATTACAACGTAGACAGAGCTAAGAATTGGCAAACGAGTAGAAGAATCACCTAATGGAAAGATATTGCCTGCCATATTTAGCGTACCTACCTGCGACTTAAAAACTTAAAAGGCTTATGAGCATTACGATATACCATAAGTCATAAAAATCTGTGATCAAAATGATTTTTGACGTGTGCGCAAAACATAGCCCTATTCCTTTATTACTCCGTGGTTAGCTAGTTATCTATATGGTAACCCAGTGAAATGGACAAACAGACATAACCAGCGCAAAATCAGACGCAGGACCGTCCTTACCTCCTCATCTTGTCAGACGATCAAGTGATCAGCCTGCATTGTCGAGGAACCGAACCCACGAAATCGAGAGCCAAGCAACCACTAGACCACGGAGGCGTTGTAGGTATACTAATGATTGTTATTAGGGAATACAATCCCGCCAGATAATTTCAATCCCGGTATTTGCGGGACTGAACCATGACAATCCCGCGGGATCCCGGTATTTGCGGGATCCCGCAGAGTACACTTAAACTTTCAAAATAAATGGTTATAATGACTTTAGTTGATAGACCCAGTTTTATTCTTAGAATTCAAATGAAACTAACTTTGTCGGACACTTTTTTTACAAGGGTTTTTAAATACTTCAGACTTCAGATGTAAAAAAAAAAAACATTTTTTGGAAATGGCTACGTAATAATCATAATAAACTAAAAAAACCATGCCTATTTCTTTTCATGTTTTATGAAAAAAAAATTTTTTTTGAAATATAGAGAAAATTGTACTAAAAGATTCCATTACATACATACAGCCCAAGTTTTATGTATTAATTTTGTCGCCTCCCAAACGGCTCCTGATATTCGACACAAAGTAGCCAGTAGCTGAAAAAGTTCGCTCAGCTTCCAAGCTGGTTGGTACAATTATTATCATTTAAAGTGAAATATAGGTGAATTGACTGTAAATTGTTTAGTGGGCTGCCTGTAGCCAGTTCTCGCATCCCCTCACGCAGAGTTACACGTATGAATAACGCTTCTTTGTAATCCCGCCAGTCCCGCGGGATCCCGCAAAATTTTCGAACGGGATTAGTCCCGCAAAATACATGCGGGATCCCGGTATTTCGGGATCCCGGTATTGCATTCCCTTTTATTTAATATTTGTTATTTAATATTTGGCAATGGGTTGAATGTAACCACGCCAATTATGGTTGTCTGTTACAACCACTAATAACATTTGCCATTGTAGCCAGCACATCTAGTGAAAGTAAGCACTAATAATGGCAATTATGCAGCGCCTGAATTGAAGGCACTTGACAAATGAGATGTACTGGGAAAATATAGAAACCAAAAAAATCTACAAAAAGCAGTTGAAATATCTTTGCTCCTATAGTAAAATTATTTAGAAATCACTTCAGATAGGTCTACCTTCCTAGCTCTTCGCGCTGTAAGTGGTTTACAGCAGGAAGATGTAAACAGACAGTAAACTGTAAAGCAATTTATTTGAAAATTCGTATAACGATTAAGTAATAAGTATACTATGAGTTCCAGGAGAAATTATACGGATGTACGAATTACAGCACAACGAAGGTGCGTTTAAAAAGTAACTTTTACTTGTGAGTATTTTAGTAAGTAAAATCTAAACAAACGAAGAGACTGATGGTAGACTGTTTTCAATGAGGTCACTTCATTATTTTTCTGTACCACCGACAGTTGCTGGCAATAAGCCAAGCATTTTCTCATTGCATTATAAATTGACTTTAAATGAAGTGTAAAAACGTTTTAATAACAATTTGTTTGGGTTCATGTCGTTCGACAAGATAGGACTGGACAAGGACAAAACATTTTATAACTGTAGAGTCTGTGGATATGTTTATTAGTAACTGTCGCACTCGGAGACGAAGATTAATTACTGAACTGTAATTAAATGAAGAATTTGACATAAGGGTACAAGTTGAAAGCCGGTTACATGAATGATGAAGCGGCAGTAAACGAAGTGTCGTCGCGACACTACTGGTTTCTATGTATTTCTATGAATGTGTCGATAGCTTTGTGTCGCTAGCTGCGGAGGGTGTTTCGAAGACACGTCGTCTGCGGTTGCTCCATGTCGCCCGCTGCCAACCGGCACCTTATGCCCCATGAGTCAAACTCTACATTAAATTGAAGTTCAATCATAGTGCGGAGAGGAATAATGTTTGATGACTATACAACAGATATCAGATAAAAAATGTCAACAATACCAGCTCGAGTCAGCCCACAATATGATTCATCAAACTCCGTAATTACCTGCAACAAAAAACACTTCGTTAGAATCATTGAAACATCGCTCATGATAAAAAACATACAAATTAGTAACCATACTAATATTATATTCGCGAATGTGTGTCTGTCTGCTACCTCTTCACGCCCAAAGCACTGAACCAATATTGCTAAAATTTGATAAGGGCATACTTCGAGACCCGGAAAGGACATAATATAACAATGATAAATGTACAGTTTAAAAAAATATACAAACTCTAGAACGGTTGAAACGATATGGCTAGTCTTCAAAATATTATATTCGTGGAAATCCAGGAAACTTTTATATCAGAAGGGAAGTGATACAAAGTTCACCGGGTCATCTAGTAAAAGTTTAATAATAATTGTCTCCACAAATGTAAGAACGAGCTGTTTTTTTTTTTATGAAATAAGGGGGCAAACGTGCAAACGGGTCACCTGATGGAAAGCAACTTCCGTCGCCCATGGACACTCGCAGCATCAGAAGGGCTGCAGGTGCGTTGCCGGCCTTTTAAGAGGGAATAAAATAGGGGAGGGTAGGGATGGGAAGGGAAGCGAATAGGGGAGGGTAGGGAAGGGAATAGGGTAACTCACTCACTCGGCGAAACACAGCGCAAGCGCTGTTTCACGCCGGTTTTCTGTGAGAACGTGGTATTTCTCCGGTGGAGCCGGCCCATTCGTGCCGGAGCATGGCTCTCCCACGTATGATGTAATAAGATATTATTAGATAATGTAGTTTCACGTAACGATAACGTTTGAGGCCACCGTGTTAATCTCATCGTTAGTATGCTCAGAATGTTCATTACTTTTATGCAAATTCTCGAAGATTCTAAAGACGAGCGTCACTCGCTCATAATTTTGCACATTATCCTTAAAAATATAAACGACCGCAAAAACATGCAAGACTTAAACGATTCCGAGAAAAAACGAATGTCCCCGATGACCTAAAGGCCAAGGGGATCTAACCAAAAGTTGTGATAAATGCAACTTGTCCAATAACATCATAATGAACATTATAAATCAAAGACGAAAGCGATTGAACAAGAAATAATAAAACAAATTAGGGCCCAAATGCCCCTAAAACAGGCAAATTAAATATGAATAAAAGAAGAAACAAACTATCAAAAAGTCAATCCAAAATTGTGATGCAAACTAGCAGACTAGAAACAAAACTTCATCTGGACAATCAGAATGAATTTGCAAGAAATTCTGTGACCCTCTCCGCTCTCGGCTTGGACGCTTATGCTATACAGAAAAACAGAGGTATTGGCTATTGCCTATGCCCTATTACATCTACGAGGTCGGTTACATAAGAGGCAGTTAGTATTAGGGTCTGTTTCAATGAGTTAATACCCGGTGAAGTCATACGCATTGGCCGCATCCTGTCTCTCTATTGACTATTGTCACAACTCACCACACTATTCTAATGTTTTGTTGTGTTTGTACAACACATATAGCCGACCAGAATAAACAGAGGATAGACATACAATCTGTCTGTCTGTAAATCTTATTTAAACGAGCAATTCTTGTATATATATATATATATATACTAGCTGTTGCCCGCGACTTCGTCCGCGTGGACTTTAGTTTATAGTTTTTCCCGTACATCGATTTTCTTTTCCCGAGACTGAAAGTATTGCAATACCAAATTTCATCAAAATAGATTGAATAGTTTAGGCGTTAATCATAAAAGTTTATTGTGCGGGAACCGTACATTTTCCGGGACAAAATTAGTATTCCTTGTCTTTTCCCAAGACTCAAAGTATCTCCATACCAAATTCCATCAAAAAAGATTGAATAGTTTACGCGCAAATCATAAAAGTATATTGTGCAGTAACCGTACATTTTTCCGGGACAAAATGTACCCTATGTTCTTCTTCGGGACTCAAAGTATTTTTATACCAAATTTCAGCAAAATGGGTCCAGCCGTTTACGGGTGATGTCGTGACCACGCGAAATATAACGTTCCGCGCAGTATCGCCCGCGTAAATTAGATATTTCACAGACAAATTAGTCCACAAAAAGTAGCCTATGATCCTTCACGTGGTCTACTTCTTATCTGTGCCAAATAACAGAAAATTTGCTATTTCTTCGCTCCTATTAGTCTTAGTGTGATAAAATATAGCCTATAACCTTTCTCGATAAATGGGCTATCTAACACTGAAAGAATTTTTTTCAAATCGGACCAGTAGTTCCTGAGATTAGCGCGTTCAAATAAGCCATTTCAAATAATTTCTCCCGTTTTTTTCACACTTTCCTCTATTTCTTCGCTCCTTTTAGTTCTAGCGTAATAAAATATAGCATATAGCCTTCCTCGATAAATGGGCTATCTAACACTGAAAGAATTTTTTAAATCGGACCAGTAGTTCCTGAGATTAGCGCGTTCAAACAAACAAACAAACAAACAAACTCTTCCCAATTATAATATTAGTATAGATAATTGGAATCTCGGAATCGGCTCCAACGATTTTCATGAAATTTAGTATATAGGGGGTTTCGGGGGGGGCGATAAATCGATCTAGCTAGGAATCATTTTTAGAAAGTGTCATTTTCATCGGATACCGAGCAAAGCTCGGTCAAATAGCTAGTCACTGTTTAAAGGATGAAATCAGAGTTCAGACGGTTCCAAGTTAGTCGCGCGAGCATCCCTTGGAGTGCTATATACCATACAAGTGGCGAAAAATGTCATTGGCAGGTCATGATGTGCCAGAAATAACTCAGACAACAGTTTACTCCAAAGTTTAATCGTGCGTGGCAAAATCTTTCTAGCAGAATGCGGCGGACAACTGGAGAACTGGCGCTCTGCAAGATGATGAGAATAAAAGTTTTGTCGCTTGAAACCATTGCAAAAAGTTGTAGCAGTTATAAGGAAATATAGCAACAAAATTGTAATGGCTGTCAATTCACAAGCGAACTTGGCACGCCGCATCAATCAAATAATGTGCACACGCGAATCATTTCCTGGGAAGGAAAAACGAACTTAATGTTGCGATGAAATCGGTCGATGTTATTAGAATATAATTAGATTTCTTTATTGTAAGTTCTTATAAAATGTGATATAAATTCTTACGTAGGTATTAAGTAAACAATCTGCAAGTAAAAATTAAGAAAACAATGCATTCACAGAACACAGTGCTCCAAGAATTCTAATTTAGTCAAACTGAGAGAATCGTAGATGCGTCACACGTACATCAACATACTTACTGAAATATTCTTGGAGGTCATATTCATTATTATCTAGACTAGAGAATAGCTCACCAACATCATGTAGGAAGTGTGGTTAAAGTAGATTATGAAAACGGAATGTGATGTCTCTCTTTCTTCGTATTTATGAAAGAGAATGATTAAGATACTGAGGGCTTTCCCCTTTCTTACTGCATCTATCTATAAAACTAAAAGCATCCGTATCTCTAATTATTGCCATCACGGATATACCTCTGATAATCACTTTTCTTCTTCTCTTTCCTTATTTTTCTATGCTTTCTACTTATTATCAACATTCCCATCACCTCCGCTGAGGCCAGCTCCGCCCCACCTCAGCTCCTCTGCCATTGCACAACCGGTCGGTATTTACCTCGTGACATAATATTTTCCTTATTCGGCATCAAGGTCAACAGCTGACGCGGCCAACATTTGAATATAATGTAACACATGCCTGTGTATATTATACATATACGTACCTGTGTATATTATACATATACGTACCTTTGGATTTCGGCCGAAGGTCGAAAAAAACGAGAAGCTGAATGTTTTATTGACGTCAAGAGTTATTCTCTGAATAAAGGATGTTTGTTTTGGCTGAATTAGATGTGAATTGTGGATTTAAATATCTTTATAGTTAATTTACTTTTTTACAACCGACTAGCCAGTAGCCAAACTGTACAAACGTAGAATAAAAAAAAATGAAACTTGAAATAATAGAAATACCTACTAACAAAAAATTTTGAATGTAAAGACTCGTAAATGGCTATTTGTTTTTAACTTAGTCATTATTGAGATTTGTTTAGCTGTAAGTTTTCTGTACAAATAAAATAAATACATAAATAAGTTTGTTGTACTCAAAAAGAAAACCCCCTTTGGTTGCCATGCTAAGCGCCTATTCTTTAACTTTTACTTATTCGGTAACTTTTCAGGCTAAACGGATTTGATCTTGCAGGAAATCGATATTGATCGTAGCTCCGAACTCCTGCCAGCAAAACAAACCGCATTTAACCCGCGGAATGTGGTGCGATTGTTTACAGAGGGCGGCGCCGACACCGATACTCCAGGAAGCGGGAACGGGGGCGAGAGGTGGCGGGGATACTGATGGATATAGGACTACTAGATGACTCCCGCTGCTCCGTTGCGCCAAAATTCGTTCACGTGGGAACCGTACATTTTCCGGAGTGAAAAGTATCTTATGTCCTTTCCCGGGACTCCCAGTATCTTCATGTCAAATTTCAGCAAAATCGGTTCAGCGGTTTGGCCGTGAAGAGATAACAGACAGACACACTTTTGAGATATAATAGAATATTAGTAATAATACCCAGAAAGTCTGGATGTATGTTACAAAGGTAGAAATTAGAGCCATTTAGCCGAAACTTTTTCGTTTTCGCTTCGTTATAGAATCGCCGATGAAAATGTATGGAATTGACATAAGACCAGTCGAACGTCAACGTCATATTAACGAGCGCCTATGTCAATTCCATACATTTTCATCGGTGCGGCGATTCTATAACGAAGCGAAAACGAAAAGATTTTGGCTCACCCCCCAGAGGCATACAAAAAATGCTAAAACATTTTGATGTGATAAAATTTAGGTGCCAGAGAAGGACCATAGGTCTTTATAGAAAATAGTTAACCTATCCTAGTATCCTATCTATTTAACTGATTGTAAAAATGTAATCAATAGACGAACTTGATTTTGCTATTTTAGTTGATGAATGTTTTAAAATAACATCTTTACTCGTACAAGTCAATAATAATCTAAATATTATCTGAAGTTTATGTGTTTCCGTAATTATCAAAAGATCCAGATAGCAGAGCCCAGGGTTTTCGGTATTTGGAGAAACCCACGCTCTACCTGTTCAAGAACGTTTCCATTAGCATCATGTTAACTAAACGAATGTGTTTGGTATAGTTTGTTTAAAATACTTCCGCAAAATATCCGTTCCTCCACTATTATACGAAATACGATCAGTTAAATAGTTCGACATAATATTACTGCAATGTTTTCACGCTAGAGCACTGAATAGATAACAGTACAAGCCAGAGGCAGAACCAGCATAGATCATAGTAATAATAAAGTTTTGTTTGACGTTTCTGTCAATGTTTTTTTTTTTATGAAATAAGGGGGCAAACGAGCATATGGGTCACCTGATGGAAAGCAACTTCCGTCGCCCATGGACACTTGCAGGATCAGAAGGGCTGCAAGTTGCCGGCCTTTTAAGAGGGCATAGGGTAATAGGGGAAGGTAGGGAACGGAAGAGAAGGGAATAGGGGAGGGTAGGGAAGGGAATGGGGTAGAGGATTGGGCCTCCGGTAAACTCACTCACTCGGTGAAACACAGCGCAAGCGCTGTTTCACGCCGGTTTTCTGCGAGAACGTGGTATTTCTCCAGTCGAGCCGGCCCATTCGTGCCGAAGCATGGCTCTCCCACGTATGGTATATCTCCAATGTTCTGGTATGCCGTATGACGTATGTAACATATCAGATTTGGTCGGATTATTTACTATATGTGCTAGTAGCGCCCTCTGCTCCGTCCTTCGCGTAATATTCCCTATTGATTTGCATTTAATGAGACCTGCGTAATTTAGCCGAGTTATGTAAAGCCGATTCGACAATCAATATGGACATAACTCGACCAAATTATACAGTACGTCCGCTTCTGTGCACCAAATTTCCTGCTAGTACTGTATAGTAATTCGGACAATGATCACCAACAGTAGCAACAATAACCATGTGGGTATCAGAGCGGCGCTATCAGATCGCGCGCGCCGCTACACCAGTACAGCGTACAGTGCATACGGCATACCGCATACTGACCACTGTTATTGTTAACCTTTCTTTGCTTCCTTTTGCTTCCAAGAAGGAGGAGGTTATATGTTCGTCTGTGTACAACTTGTACATTCTTGTAGGGAGAGTAAAACACAGAATACTGTTATATCACTCAACACCACCACTCGGGCTCGTAGCTGATAGACGAAGTGATCGTCAGACCGAAGTCGAGCGACCACTACCACTCTCCCCACTACCTACCCAAGTAGACGGGGCATATTTTTATTTATCAATACACTAAAGTCTGTATATATTTTTATATATTTACTTACCAGATGGAACTGTCCCTTTTTCGCAACAAATATCGAATGTCCTTTTTCCGGGACTCAAAAGTATCTCCTCACACATTAAAATCGGTTCAGCTGTTAAAGCGTTAGGGTCGTTAGGGAGCAACAGACAGACAGATGCGACGGACACCTTTACAGCGCAGTAACATTATAAAGGAGAAAGTTTGTTCATAATATTTCGATCTGGACTTGAAAGACATGAAAACGTCTTCCCCACCCGTCAAGAACCATCGAAGAAACGTTCATAACAAAAACATAAACTCAGTGAATTAAGGTAACAACACGCATTCGCATTTATAATATGGGTGCTATTTAAACAGTTAGCAAAGTATTGGAATATTTGTGAGCAGAAATATGTAATTGGTAAGCTAAAATTGATAGTTGGACAGCAACTTGTATTCAGCAAATATTTATAAATCAGTCTGCAAGTCTGCTGCTTTGACTTTTGTGACGGTCGCCGGCTGCTGCCGCAGCCACAGAATATACATGTACCAACCGCAGCACGCTCGCTGCGCTCGCTCGGCTCCCTCTATGTTGTGGTCTAAGTCCTAACCTAACCTACTATTATTTCTGGACTGTGTTTGTTTTTGTTTTGGCGGGGGGCTGCGCCTCCCGAGCCCCCCTTTCGGGGGGGCTGCACCCCCCGTCCCCCCGCTTGGTAAGTAGGCCTTCTGTTAAGTCTTTATTAATTAATAAAATAAATAAATTAATAATGAAATGAAATAAAATACTGAAATGTTTTCTCTGCTGACCGAATGTATAATCTTGCCGACCAAGTAATTATTCTGCCGAGTGACGGTTTATTTTGCAGATACATAATAAAACTCGCTGCCAGTTATGTGTTTAAATTGACCATGGTCATAATTATTTACAGAACACGAAATGCAGCCTGATTTTAATTATTGCTAACAAAATCTTTGTATGCTGACAAAATGATTTATTAGCTGTTATTTCTTGCAAACCAAATTTTTAAATGGCATACGCAATTAATTACTTCTCTTATAATATTAGTCTGGGAGTAAGGAAGTGTGGATTCGCGAATTGTATGATTTTTTATGGATTCGAGCCATAGCTCTAGACTAGACGGACACCAGTTGCATGCATTCCCCAGTTGGACCAGTTATCCACTTCCCGCCCGAACTTGCGTAACTCGCGAATATGACTACATAACGTTACACTGTAGAGTGAACAAAAATGGCCGAACCCTTCTGGGTCAAGGTGAGCCGGCGCGGACCTCGCGACTCGCGACTCGCGACTCGCTTACATAACACACACACTCGCACAGACACTTTCCAAAATAACATGACCAATGTCGATACGGTCAATTTCCTCCGCTCCACTTGCAATTTTACGTGGCTTAATGTCCAGTTTCCATGTTTTATAACCAGGCCAATTTCATTGAAAACATGCCAGTTACGCAGGAGTTATTTTATAGTGCCTTTGTGTGTGTGCGCAGTACTTACTTGTCAGACAATCATGTGATCAGCCTGCATTGTCCTAACTAAACCTGAAAATAAGTTATGTATTTCCAAAGCGGGAATCGAAGCCACGAACTCCGAGTCAAGAGCCACGCTCTAAAGTCTAAACCACTGACCACGGAGGTGTCGAAAGACGAAATATTTTTCTACTGACCTACTTTCGACATTTCCAGAAGAGAGATTCGATTTCTTTTGAACCCGATTACTAAGATGTGTCGAAAAGCCTAAATCTTACGACAAAGGACTCTACATTAAATGGAATTTCGTGGTAGACGGTAGTAGAATAACCTTGTTGGTTACTTCAACCTTCACCTTTGTTCACCTGCCACTTGCCACTTGCCACTTGCCACTTGCGAGGCGCCCGCGTGACCGTAATGACGATAGTGAAACATTAAACCAACCAGTTACAGTAATCTTAAGAGCTTATAATATAAAAATACTAGCTGTCCCGGCAAACGTCGCTTTGCCTTTATATTATAAAGAATTTTGTCCATATTATTTTATTGAAGTGACTAAATAAGTATGTTACCATGACAACGTCCATCGCTATCCCGTCGCACAAACATTGATCGCCGTCAGTCTCGAGTTGTAATAATTTCCTATTATTTATTCAACAAATGCACTTATCGGTATAAAAAGAACCCAGTAGCCGATTCTCAGACCCACTGAATATGCATATAAAATTTGGTTAAAATCAGTAAAGCCGTTTCGGAGGAGAGACACGAGAATTTTATATATATAAGATATAACTAATGATTCCTTATTTCCTTTTTAAGAAATTTAATAAAACACAATACGCATTGTGTCTTTGTGCAAGGGCAAAGTCAGCCATTAATATCTTTAGAAGTTATGAATTTTGATCACTGGCTTCTCTGAGAGAAATTTTAGAACATATACTCAGTAGGAACCATGTAGGAACATAAGACTATTCTATGTCCTTTCCCAGGCAGGAATAAATTATTTCATACTCTTCAGAAATCGGTTCAGCGTTTTAACCATGAAGAGACGATGGATGGATAGGCTCACCTTCGAATCTATCTACATATATATAAAAATGGATTTTCAATTGTGTTAGTGACGCTAAAACTCGAAAACGGCTGAACGGATTGGGCTAATTTTAGCCTTAAAATATTCGTAGAAGTCCAGGGGAGGTTTTAAAGTGACACGAAGTTCACCAGGACAGCTTGTAACTAATAAGTTTGGATTGAGGTGTAGTAAGATCAATACAGAAACTCTATGCACATAGTAGGTACTACCTACGAAAACATTTGCCAAAGTAACTCCCAATGATTACCACACAAGAGCGCTCAAACGCCACAAGAGTCAAAGACAACGCAGGAATGTTAGCGTAACCTTATCAGTAACAAATAACAATGTGTTCATTCATGATGTCAGCTTGGAAGTTGGCGTGTGAACGCGGTGGCAATAGCCGGCCTCCCACACGGTCAGGGTGCTGGCAGCTGGCACCCAGCCTACTATTACTACATGCATAACAGGCAAGAAAAGGCCAAGTTTTAAAATCGTTCCGAAGATTTTTTTAATAAGGGGGCATACGAACAGACGGGTCACCTGATGGAAAGCAACTACCGTCGCCCACACACGCAACATTAGAAGAGCTGCAGGTGGGTTGCCGGCCTTTTAAGAGGGAATATGCTCTCTTCTTAAAGGTTTGCAGGTCGTATTGGACCGGAAATACTGCTGGTGGTGCGTTTCAGACGAATGGACGGGAGAGTTCGATTTTTGGTCTCTTTGGTAGGACGTGGTGTTAGCGAAGCTACGATTATTACAAAGATAGGCAGACGGTGTTATAGGCTAAGATCGTTTGGAAAAATGGTAAGAGAGTCCCATTTTAGATCTCTTTGGTGGTGCGAGGTCACTCCTCACGAAGCGAAGCCAGGCCACGCCTTAAGATGACTCAGTATAATAAAAGGGAAACTTTTAAAAATTACTCGATTCTTAATTCTTCACTTTCCCATTCCACCTTGTTAAGACCTACGAGCTACGTCAAGCCATAAGCCATTTTGAAATCTTAAACAAAAACACTCAAACGAGCAATATAATGGCGAAACGCAGATATCTTGACATTGACAACAGAAATAAAACGATAGCTGATAACTGATAAGTGATACGCTATCGCACATTCCGACATACACTTTGGAATAGATTATGACGAAACCGAGTACGTGATATATAGCTGATATTGATACCTTTTTATGTTATAGTGGCATGGTAAATTAATAGCAAAATGGTATTCTCAACAAAATGTTGAGAATACCATTTTGCAATTTTATAGAAGACGGGCCGGATAAAACAAGGGACAAAGCAATATTCATGATGCTTTGTTAATGATACATGATGATGTGTGCGTGCGCTGTTCAGCACAGCCTAGGATAAAAATGGTAGATGTCGTAGCCTAGAATTTTCGAGGCACGAACGTTACGTTACGTCCCTGTAATTCCCTTCGGATCGCCTCTGAAAGATCAAATCAAATCAAATCATTTATTCACATAATGTAGTTTATAAAGGTGTTATCTTATGTCTAGTTTGTGCTTACATTATACCATTAAAATGGTGTGTGAAACTTGAATGATGAAAAAGATGATTATTCTGTTCAGTGGCTCAATGCTTAGTGTCACGGCGCTTGCGATGTGTTAAGGTTCCTCTTCACAATGGATCATGCTGGCCCACTACAAACCATCGCCACTGTGTAGACGGGGTACTGGTGTAGGCGGACGATTGACAGGCAGTAACGAGCGATGCGAGATTGTATTTAACACCAAGAGATCGTAGTCACAGTTCACGATGTCCTGCAGTGGGCCATTGTGCGCCATTGTGTATTACTTTATGTCAAGTCCCATAAATGTTTGTCATCTTCGCTGTGGAAACTGGCGAATGCATATTGTAGAAGCGTTCTGTTTATATTATGATGGCACGCCTATTGCATCAGGCGATTCCCCGTTAATGGGCAGTCAGTTGCGTCACGTTCCGCCGGGCAGGCAGCACGCAGCACGCTACACCGCCGTTTGTGAGCCACTTCCTTTTCCGTAACAGCTAATTGAATTCGTATTTATATGCCGCGTTCGATTATTATTTATTCGATTATCATTTATATTCTCAAGCGATCAAGGAAGTAGTTGTAAGTTCTCGTATCAAGAACGGAGGAACGTTTGCGTAACTTTCATGAACTTCTTAGTGTAGACACAGAATACATATTAGTACAAGTATGTAGTCATATTTTGAGGTTTCATCATCATTGGCCTCTTCATCGATTACTGATGATTCAGGTAGGGGTCATATGGGTGCAGACTGCAAGCTTCTGCTTCAGACACTTCTTTTGATGACTATAGAGTCCAATTCTCGATCGACAAGACCGTCCGCAATTTATACACAAGAGAGCATTGTTTGATGGATGAGGTTGTGAATTATCGCTAAAGCTGGCTTTGACACGTCTTTCAGCACCTGTCGAACCGATTTTGAGGTTTAAACTTTGTGAAACACGCACACTTTGTGAAAAGTTGCAATGTCAAAGTTTTGAACAGTGTATACAAATATTCAGTATTAGAATGTTGTACCGTATACGGTATACCTAGTTTATAAAGCTTTAAAAGTTCAAACGTCAGAAAGATGACGTTCATGTTGTACCCCCAAATAGCTTAAGTACTTTTGTAAGGTTTTTGGATGTCTCCTAGGATCACTAGGTATGTATCGCATAACGAATAATGTCTTACCCTTTCCAAATAAAACAAGCAAACCACAGAAACGACTTTATCATCGTCGATCGATATTAACGAGAATTTTGAACCCAATTGTTTGTAGAGTATCGAATCACTGATATTACCGAGAAAAGAGATAAAACATATCGCTATCTCACCATTTTCTAGCCACTGGTGGTGTACGAATTCGTGGCTCTTATGTCGCCGTCATAAGGCTGATATTATAGATAAAACCACTGAACCGATTTCGCAATATACCTTGGCCTGTATGGAGTGGTCCCTCGAGGCCAATACATGAAGATGTTTGTACAAATGTCGCACTGTCATTTACCAATCAAAATATTCATGCTGTATATTAGATTTACTTTTACAGTGTTAGTCCTTGCCTGATAAAAGAAAAGTGGCTTGAGCCTTCCCAGACAAGGAGCCAAACATATTTAATCTATACTATATCATCTATATAGTGCAGATTTGTATTAGTTAGGAGGGTTAAAAATATAAATTATAAAGGCGAGGGTATGTGAGTTTTTCCCACAAAAATTACTAAACAAAAATTACAACATTAGAAATTTTAATCTCTAGAATTACATCATAGGCTAAGTTATTTTGGAAAAGTGTAGAGTTGTAAGTTTCCTTAATCCATCCTCCAAAATCCTCATTTTCAGATTTTCATGACTAGAGCCTAGATTTTTTTTATTGTATATCGGATAAAAATAAATATATCTGTCTTCTAAAACTATTATTTGAAAGGTGCGTCTTTATAATTTTTATGAAGAGAAATAGCAAAGTATTCAAATCGTGTGTATTTATTAAAAGATATAAACATTCTATGATTTACCTAGGCGGCTAACTGACGTGGGAGACACGGCCGAATGCACAATATTAGTGAATCTCCTAAAATAACATCGTGAGCTCACTACTCACTACTCACTAGTCACTACCAGTAACAAGTAGGTGTATTGTATTACATTGTAGTGTAGTCTGTAAATCCCCCTTATTATGTAACTAATATGAACTTCATTGCTGATGGTCACAGTTTTGACGTTTGAAATTAAAAGTCGATTTGAAAAGTATAAACGTCAAATTGTGATCATAAGCAATGAAGTTCATGTTCATCGAAGTTACATAATAAGGTAACTGTAATAATTGTCGGATGTCCATGCTCCTCTTAGTTTAAAATGTTATATGATTTGCATCCAACAGTATCTCTATTATAGGAAGACAAAGCAGTAGAAGAACAAAAACAAAAATACAGCATCCTGCGGTAATCGCACATTTTCCCGCAATAAAAATTTGTCCGTAACCGTGGTACTCTATGTCTATGCCAAATTCATCTACTCTATGGACTATGTCTGTGCAAAACTTCATCAAAATCGACCCAGTACTTTCGGAACCTACTCAATACAAATAAACTTTTCCTCTTTATAATAATTAGGTCAAAGAACTAGCGTACGGTTAAACCAGGTTAAACTCTGACTAACGGTAACCATTTTATAACCACAAAGTTATGTCAGTTATGTCATTAATAATATCAGTGTAATATTAGCGATGACGAACCAGCCAATTAATAAAACGACGAGCCTCGATTCAATAATAAATGTGACTCACTCGGACAGAAGTAAAGGTCACACACCCACACGTAAACGTACGCACACTACGGCGACGCGCAGGGGGGAGGGGGGCGCATTTTTCACACATACTACACCTATAAATTATAACTAGATGACCTTTGTATCACTTGACACTTCCCTCCCTAATATAAACCTTCCCTGGACTTCCACTAAAATTAACCGAATCGGTTCAGCCGTTCCCGATTTTTAGCGAAACTAACAAAATTTTAAATTCATTCTTATTTATATCCATACTTAATTATTATGTATTATAAATTCGAAAGTGCGTCTGTCTGTCTGTTCCCTCTTCACGCCCAGGCCGCCGAACCGATTTTGCTGAAATTTGGTATAGAGATACTCTGAGTCCCGGAACAGGACATAGGACACTTTTTATCCCGGAAATTTTTGTCAACTAGTAGAAGATACTAGCTAAAAGCCGAGATTTGTGAGGGCTCGCGTCGTCACACCTTGACTGACTGGTGATAACACATCTAAATATAAATAATAATCGGCTAATTGCGAGTCGGACTCGCGCGCGAAGGGTTTCGTACCGTTATAGAGCAAAAATGGACCAAAAATTGTGCTTTTGTATGGGAAAATAAATTAAAAATTAAATTTTTTATTTTATTTTAATATTATTATTAATTATTGAAGAAGACATTTAATTAGGGCTTTTGTGAAAATATCAAGCACCTACCTATTGCCATTATTGATATCGAGCAAAAAAGGCCAAAAAAATCAGGTTTGTTGTATGGGAGCCCCCCTTAAATATTAATTTTATTTTGTTTTTAGTATTTGTTGTTATAGCGGCAACAAATATACGCAACCTGTGAAAATTTCACAAGTCTAGCTATAGCGGTTCTTGAGATACAGCCTGGAGACAGACAGACAGACGGACAGACATCGAAGTCTAAGTAATAGGGTCCCGTTTTTACCCTTTGGGTACGGAACCCTAAAAATGACTGTGTTAAAGCACAAATCAATAATATTATAGGCGTGATTAGTTTTTCCAGTGTACCACAAAATGTACTGGTTGTGGGATATACTAGGATTATGTATATTGCGAGTAGGATATTATAATAATATCACAGTGTGATAATATTATGTCCGCGAATGCGGCCCTCTCCGCTGCGGTCCGTCGAAACGTGCGAGTGCATAATATATTAACAGGACAACTCCGCGCCCGTTACCCGGACATCGTTCGCGACTCGCGAGGAATAACAAACATTCATACATACTTTACACAGTTATTGTAGTATTGAAACACTAAATGATGCCCGTAACTCCGTTGCGCCAAAAATCGTTTATCACGCGGGAACCGTACATTTTTCCAGGGTAAAAAGTATCCTATGTCCTTTCCCGGGTCTCAAAGTATCTCCATACAAAATTTCAGCGGCTTGGTCGTACAGAGGCAACAGACAGACAGACGCACTTTCGCATTTATAATATTAGTATGGACTGAGACTGTACATTTTACCCGGGAGTCGGGACTCAGATTATTTCTACCTCATCAAAATCGTTACAGAGGTATAAGTATGAAGAGGTGACAGACAGACAAACTGACGCTTTAATATAAGCTAGGATGTGTGTTACACTTTTCGCGATGTAGAGCAACTTTGAACTAATTGTTCAGCAACAATAATTGCGAATTTTAACCAACTTTACAGTCTATTTCTTACACATACTACATATATAACATACAGTGTGTAACAAAAATAAGTGATAATACTTTAGGGTGTGTACGTGTTCCTTGTAGAGAGTTCACTGTGAAAGTAGCAGCGCTGAAAGATGGAAAAAAAGTTTCAATTTTCTATGGGCAAGGGCCCGAGCGTCACGAGTTTTTCCATACAAAAGTGAAAAAAAATTTGGTCTTTCAGCGCTGCTACTTTCACAGTTAACTCTCTACAAGGAACACGTACACACCCTAAAATATTATCACTTATTTTTGTTACACCCTGTATATATGAATAAATATTAAATATACATTTTAAATATATTATGTTAATATATTAATTTAAACACGCTTCTAACATACAATATTGGAATAATCGTCCAAAACACGAACAATACAACAAGTAATATACAGAATCCTGTTGCTAACATTCATTGAGCATTAAATACAATAACCTTCAGCTGTAATCGGTTAAAACTACACTCCAAGACACGAGATGAGTCTGAAAATTTTGTAGAAAATTAATAATTCATATTTCATACTGAACTTGGATTATAATTTCATACGTGGGAGAGCCATGCTTCAGCACGAATGGGCCGGCTCGACCGGAGAAATACCACGTTCTCACAGAAAACCGGCGTGAAACAGCGCTTGCGCTGTGTTTCGCCGAGTCAGTGACTTTACCGGAGGCCCAATTCCCTTCCCTATCCTCCATAACCCTTCCCTTTCCATCCCTACCCTCCCCTATTACCCTATTCCCTCTTAAAAGGCCGGCAATGCACCTGCAGCTCTTCTGATGCTGCGAGTGTCCATGGGCGACTGAAGTTGCTTTCCATCAGGTGACCCGATTGCTCGTTTGCCCCCTTATTTCATAAAAAAAAATTAATACGAAAGTTTATTTATCAATTGATGCTGTGCCATTTTGAGTCCCAGGAAAAGAAAAAGGAGAGTATTGTCCCAGAAAATGTACGGTTTCTACGAAAAAAATCCATATGTGTATGTTATAAATACAGAAGTGTATATACTATACACTTCACAGAATGTCTGTCTGATAGTTAAATTCATCAGAAATAAAAAATAGTTTCTGGCTTCTGCACGATAAATGAATTTCAACGTAAAATTGCGAATAACATTTAGTAATTTACAAAGTTCATGACTCTTTTCGTGGTTATTGCTATATTATAATATGACACAAACGAACAAAAACCAATATTAACATAACAGCCCTGACGTACAACTAGACTTCGCATTACCTCATCACATTTGAATACACAACAACTAAAACAATAATATCCAAACGAAAATGAAATTTATGTATGTAGAGATGAGCATCATCTTTACACTTCCATAAATTCCACTAACTTTGAGGTATTTTTGCTTAGATTCTTGGGAAATGGGAAGCTATACAGTAAGTTTGTGGGCTCATACGCTGTAGCATGATAACGTGAATTAATGCATATTTTCTGAGCGTCGCGTCGCGTTGTTGATTGGTGAACATTTTGACGTTAGTCAAATAAAAAAAAGCGCTAGTGAACAGATAAACTTCAGTCAAAATACATCAGAAACTGGGCATAATACATAAGAGATTGAAAAGCACAATGAAGGCAGCTAAAAATTATATCAGTTCAAGACACTCCAGTAACGAATTGATTAGTGATGCTATGGTGATACGAAATCCGATTATCCGATTAACGAGTGACAATCACCCGGTGTGATAGTGATAGCAGAATATGACGTAGTGTTGCACTCTGATAGCATCGCACTTAGCAGTGGTGTTGGTTTTCTACTATAAGGATTAAGGAGGTTCCGAGACGCACAAGCAGCTTGGCGCCTGGCAGCATGCACTGAGTCGAGCATATTTTATGTGCTTGCTCCGCGCTTGATGTCTTTTATACTTTTTGCTTCAGCTTGAAATCTATGTGCTTGCCGCCAAGCTGCTCGTTCGTCTTGGAACCCCTTCATAGTAATTATTTTCGCCTTCTGACCTTTTTTGTCTCTCTGTTTGTAAAGTGACTTATCTTTACAAGTTCATATAAAATTTTAGTCCATCAGGCATTAACACTGTATTTTATATTTGAACGTGACGTAGGACTATTAGCTCTATCGACTTCCCTACCAAGTACATTTGAAAGACCTACATTCATTATTACCTTGTTATAATACAACATTTTTCGCCTTTTTAAACCTTAACAACAAATCAAATTGTCCTGTTAGCACAATAATTTTATTATTGTTCTTCCAATGAGTTCTTGTCACCCCTTGGAATTAGGAACTACTATTTCTTTAGAAACATTTGCTATAGTAGACCAAAGACCTTTCAAACTAGTAGAAAACTACTAGGGGAACATAACAGACGCACGTGTTGGCCGAAGCGCGGTGACATCAGCGAGCTAACACGGCCAAGGGCGATCGCGTCACCGTCGTGCGGGCTGACCACCTCCAATGTTATGAGCTCCTAGTAGTCCGAGCGATTGATTAAAATACTCTAATTTAATTAATGAGGTAATGGTGCAAAAATACAATGTAAAGTCCAGCCATTCTCAAAATGTGCTTGTAGGGGCTTCGCGAGCGATAACGATATTGATTTTAGAAATGTTATCACTTATCAGACACCAGCATGGAGACAATTAATTCAAAGACAAAACATTTATTGGGGTCCGTCAAAAATGTCGCTTCAAAGGGGGTTCCACCCCCAAAAAATTTTGAGATTCGCTAATGTAGACGATAAAATCAACAAACAACCTTCACAAAAAGTTTAACAGATTCTCGATTTTCCACATTAACCAAACCCTATAAAATTGTGCAATAAAAACCTGCAATCATTTAAAATATTAAATTTTTATTTTAGTTTCGGGCTATTTACTTTAGCGCACAAAAAGTTCAATGAAAAAAACGTCCGAACTCCGAAGTGAATTATGATCATTTTAAATTTAAAATAACCTACAACTTATAAAAGCAGATCACCTTGGCATAATATTTAACTATAAAACTTCAAAATAAACACCGTTCTGTTAGAATATTAATGCATAGGTCAATATAATTATTACTAATACTGTAGTCGCCGTTTAAAAAGGCTTTAATTAAATTATAATACTCGTATTATTTTTATAAATGCACACAGAAGTCGCAATATAATATTGGATTCACAGCCACAGTTCAAGTTTTTGGGATCTTTAGAAAAACTATTCATAGAACACTTATAGACAGAAAAACAACTTAAAAAACTGTACCTAAATAAAACTTTGTAGGTATAAACTAGAATCTAGATTCTAGATGAAGCCCGCATCTTTGTTGCGCCAAAATTCGTTTATCGTGCGGGAACAAAAATGTACAGTTCTCGTCCCGGGACGACCGACTTTGCTGAAATTTTGTATAGCGGTACCAAATTTCAGCAGTCGGTTCAGCGCGGCGTTTTGAACGTAAAGAGGCAACAGGCATGCACACTTTCGCATTTAAAATATTAGTATGGATGCTACCTAAATGTTTTGACATTATAATAAAGTTCACCCACATTCCTGGACACTGGACAGACTGCGGTGACATTGAGATATTTGTGACCGCGACTCATCACTCACCGCGAGCTGCACACTTCAATTCGCGTACAATTACAATTTTAGACGAATTTGTCATACGTATTCACAATATCAATTCTACCTAGTCTACTATTCTACCTACCTATGTCTACTAGCTGTTGCCCGCTACTGCGTCTGCATCAACACTGTATAATAACTAGTGTCCGACCGAAGGTCTATTTTTGGCCGAAGCCGATTAATCGGCAATCGCCACAACCTTCGGCCGAAGCCGAAGGTTTATAATATTCTTAATCGCTCGACTCGCAGCGGAAAAAAGGAGGTTATCATTTCGACGCGTATGTATGTAATATTCCAGAACTGCCCAATATTCGTATGTTAGTCTGTAATCTGTATCAGCGTCTGAAGAAATGTGCCAAATTACAAGCGTATGTAATGTATGTACGTACGTATGTATGTTTTTATGTTTGTTTTCGCATATCTCTACCATTCAATTTCAGTAATTCTTTTTTGTTGTACTAGGTATTGTTCAACTTAGGGAATAGTGCAAGTTTTATCAAAATCAGTTCAGTAGTTTTGGAGATACTTACGGAGTTTTAATTCTCAATTACGTATAATTTTGAAGTCGGTTTTATCTTTTTAAAATACAGTTTAATTAACAATTAACAGTTAAAAGACAGTACAATATTGAAGTATTGTCTACAAGCTATAACTAATATTAAAATTAAGTATTTCAAAACTTAAATATTGAAGGTTTACCTCTATATTAACTGTCTCACAGAGAAGTTGATTTAGAGATGATAATAAAAGTTTGTGATTTCGTGATTTATTTATTACTTAATAATTTGTGGACTACAAATAATTAATTAATAAGGAATGACTCAAATATGTAGTTCGAAAACGGACGATAATTCGGAAAAAGTGTATAGAATCAAAATTATAGAGATTTTTTTTTTCCTTTTAGAATGTTTTTTAATACAACGCATCGTTTTTTAGTTATTAGCCAAAAACCAAAAACAAAAACTTCAGGACTTTTAGTATGTTTTGTCCCTAAGCACCCTGAAAAATTTTAACAGAAATCTCTTACTTAGGTTCCCGCTCAGGCATTCTACAACTACTTTATTGACTAAAGTATTGTAAAAAAAAAATCTTTATTATTTCACGAATAACAATAATTAGACTAATCAATCAGTCTTCGTTTTACTTGACTAGACCGAAACTAGACTGATAAATAAAATAAACAAGTACTAACTTCTTAATAAATTATTAAATGATTTATTAAGAAGTTAGTGTTTGTTTATTGTATCTGACAGTGACTCCCAGCGGCCTCTGCATACACGACCGGTCCGTCGCTCTCTCACGACTCAGTACTCACTCAGTCTTTCGTAACAGTTTACAGTTCGGTCAATTTCGACAGTTGCTCGGACCTTCGGCAAAGCTTCGGCTTCGGCCAGGTTTTAGCCCGAAGCCGAAGGTTTCGCCGAAGGTGGTTTTTTTGGCCGAAGGCGGCCGAAGCCGAAGCCGAAGCTTCGGTCGGACACTAATAATAACATTAATGATTTCCCCTTTTTTATACATTTTCCGCTGATTCTTCGCTCCTATTGGTCGCAGCGAAATGTTGTATAGCCTAAAGCCTTCCTCGGTTTTAATTTCCAGCATAAAAAGATAAAAGAAATATGTAGTTCTACTTAAAAGAAAAGTGGACATGAAATGTTTTGCTGCAATCAGCAAATTGTCGAAACAATCACAAAACTATGCGAAAGTTTTCAGACGGAAACCACAACGACAACGCTTTCGAATACCTCGGCCTTCCGAAATTACTGGACAAAAAACAAGTGACACGACGATGATTATCAAGAGATATGAAGCGATTACGATCCAAAGATATTTCGTTACGTTTACGAGAGTGATCCTTATGTAGTCGGTATAAGACTCATGTGAGAGGTAAAATATTTATGAACGGTTGCATCCGTATAAGGTAAAGAAAGGGACGACCAAAAACGCGTACAATTTAGTTTAATTGTTGTGATTTCGATGATTGTCGCTACTGTCGTACAGGGACTTTAAACCAAATGAAATTTCGAAAAACTTGAGAACGAAGTTATTTCTTATGTACAAAAAACTTGTATACACTCAAAAAAAGAGAGAGAGAGACGGATAATGAAACACGCACTACCGCACGGCTTTACAACTTAGCATTTTTGCTCTAGTTGTAATATACCGACATACCGACACTTTTGTGTCGTTTCGATACAACTTTTTCCGTCTAGTGCCCTTTCGCAACGCGGGATAAGGAACTTCGTTGCAGAAATTGTCGTGTTCGTCTCATTTTTATCGCGCAAGCTGTCGAATGCAACTCATCTAAATACCCAATGAATGGTTCTGTCAGAACTCAGACCTTAAACCCAAAACGGTGGTGATGAGTCACCGTGGACGGAGCACTGAACTCCGTGACAACTGACAGACGGATGGTCACGTAGCAAACGTAGAGACATAAAAAGTGACCAAACTCAGATGATGAATTGGGTGATTCATATCTGAGTGTTTTTTTCGGAACCTGAAAGTTGAAACAAAATCGTCTTATTGCCGTGGGAAATTAAAAGAAATTAGAGATGTAGCGGTATACATAATATGTACAATGTCTACATTGTCTTCACTACAATAAACATATTTTGTAGTCTTGTTGTTTTGTTTCTTTCCTGTGTATAATAATTAGCGGAAAAACTTACAGTTCCTATGGGATACTCTATTTACGCGAGCGGAGGCTCAGGCGAAAGCTCTTAGTAAATTAGACTCTACATTTAGAATTAAACCAAGCCAAATCGAATCTGCAACTTTATGAAACAAAATTACAGTTTTAGCCTACATAATATAGATTTCCATGCAATCATCTATGAAACAATTCTACAATCTACACAAATATCAAACACTACTACCGTTCAAAATTATTCTACCTCTAAACCTCCACCAAAATAACCCTTATAACCTCACCATAAAGACAATACCCAGACGTAAGCTCTACTACAATAATTACTACTGGAGCAGCTGGCGCAGTCACGTAGGGGCACGTAGGGGGTCGACGGCCGCACAACTCCCGCAGAGCTCTGCCAGCCTAGTAATTTCAGTTAGCGTACAATGTGCATACTAGCCGGTGGATAAAGAATGGGACTTTGACATTTTATTACTACACTAGCTATGGTATTCGATAACACACGAATAAAATGACATTTTCTAAAAATGATTCCTAGCTAGATCGATTTATCGCCCCCGAAACCCCCTATATACTAAACATGAAAATCGTTGGAGCCGATTCCGAGATTCCACACAAGAATTGCTCGTTTAAAGATATAAGATAATAGAAGCTCTAGGAAAATTGGTTCGCAAAGGAATTTCTATTAACGTAGAAACCGTACATGTTTCCGGGATAAGATCCAACCTTATAGGAAGAATTAAAAAAATGTCCTTTCGCGGGACTCCAGCTATCTACATGTTATCTAAATTAGTTATCAGCGGTTTACGAGCGGCGTGAGGAGGACAGACAAACAAACATAAAAAAAACAAAAATTTGTCTAAGTTGTTTTTAATAGATTTCACTTGTCATCCCAATCTTTAGAAAAATATTATTCAGAGGTGGAGCGACCGAAAGTCCATTTGAAACTCCCCAAAATGTACGGTTTTCGCTTTACCAATAACTCATCTCAAGTCATTTGATACACCGAAATTTTTAATATGTGGGTTAGATAAGAGATTTATAGCCAACGAATAGCTATAATTAAACTACAAATAGACTTATCAGATTGATCGTAAATAACACTTCATTAGAGAACACGGTACTTATAACCGTATGATTAGTATTGAAAGTAGAGTAATAACTAATAAGGAATAAGTATTTAACTCATTATTTTTTTCTTGAATATGATTTCATTCACACATTTCTCTGTTTGATCATGGAAAGCACACATCATGGTAGAGAATAGAGATAGAAGGTCTATCTCTCTCTAAACTACCAAAAGTTAAGTTTTAGTGAAGTTTTTTCTATACTCTACAAGTTGCTAGATATCGACCACAACTCCGTTGGGCCTGTGGTTGGGCCCATATTATTCATTTATCGCGAAGGTACTAGGTAAGGTCTTTACCATGTCCAAATCTGTCCTGGGAGTTAAAGTATCTTAATTTCATTAAATATCAATTCAGCAATTTAAGCCGTGATTTAGGCGTGAAGAGATAACTCATAAACCTTAACAGACAAGTAGAAACACTTTATCAATTTACAATTTTAAATATGTATCCAGATTCCAGAGGGCGGAGACCAGATCAATAGACAGCAACGTTTTTTAACGTCAACTAAAGAGAATATAATAAACTAGAGGTAGCTACGTTTATACCTGTAGGTATACCTATATAAGAGTTATAACTCCTGCCAGGTAAGAGCCAGGTCCACCGGTGAATCATAAAGCACTTTCCACTCGCAGGCGGAAGTTTTACATAAAAGTGAAATTGCCGCGGTGCATGTTGCATGCCGGCACATGATGCCGGTGTGCGTGCGCCGCGCGCCGTGCGGATACTGGTTACTGCTTATGTAACTGGGACTATACCGTATACGGTATACGTCATAATATACACCGTTTTAATAATCTATAGTAAGTAATATTATTATAAAGCTGAAGAGTTTGTTTATTTGTTTGAACGCGCTAATCTCAGGAACTAGTGGTCCGATTTGAAAAATTCTTTCAGTGTTAGATAGCTCATTTATCTAGGAAGGCTATAGGCTATATATTACCACGCTAAGACTAATGGGAGCGAAGAAACAGAGGAAAATGTGGATAAAACGGGAAAAAATATTTGAAAGAGCTTATCTCACGAACTACTGGAGTAATTTTTATGTTATTTGGCACAGATAAAAAGTAGACCAAGTGAAGGATCATAGGCTATTTTTGTGGGCTAATTTGTCTGTGAAATTCCTAATTTACGCAGCCGTCTAGTACATAATATTATGTGCAGTGTGCTATATGATATATCTCAACACTCTTAGACTACTCAACTTTAGCCAAAGGCATTTCATACAAGTTTCAATTCTTTCCAGACATTTCATTCAATCAAATATCGACCTACGTTACGTTGCGTTGACCTATGCTACGTTGCGCAGTTGAAACTTAAAATTTAAATCGCCATTATACCCAAATGTTTGTTAACACTAAGATCAAAATGAACTAAAACCCAATAACCCACAATTTAACTAAATCAGCGATAGCGTTTTAAACTGCTATAGCTAACTTATAGTTTCCAGTCACGCCATGCGTGATGCGTGATGCGATATTACAGTATAGATAACTAAACGACGCCCGCGACTCCGTTCTGACAAAATTACTTTATCGCGCGGGAACCTTACATTTTTCCAGGATAAACAGTATCCGATGTCCCTTCCAGAGACCTAAGAGTATCTCAACACCGAATTTCAGCAAAATCGGTTCAGCGGTTGAAGCGTGAAAGGGTTACAGAGTTACAGACCGACACATTTGCATTTGCAATATTAGTATTGATTACTATGGAAGAGTGGACTATTATAAAAGTCATAAGTACCAGCTACTTCACATAGACTTATCAGAGTATACTTCCCTTTCAACAAAGACAATACAATTTTGAAGCCGACGATATTTTGTTTGAATTAGGAAATAGCTTTAACCAACTTTCGAAAGGAGGTTATTTATTATCAATTCAACTGTCAACCAAAGTCAATTAAGTTGAAATACTGTACAATGTTCATACAATAAATGGTGTTACGACGACAGGGGTTCCTAAACTTTCAGACAGTAAAACAACAAATTATCTTTTGATGTAACTCCGGAACAAGTTAACTTACAATATGAACAGAGAGAAAATCCTTCATTCTTATTAATAGATACATATTAAAATCTATCTGTCTGTTACCTCTTCACGCCCAAACCACTCCACCGATTTTGGTGAAATTTAGTATGGAGATACTTTGAGTCTCGCTAATGGACTTGGGATACTAAAAAGTATCCGTACATTTTTCCGGGATAAAAATCCCGGAAAAATTTACGGTTCCCACGCTATAATAGAATTTTGTTGGTTATTCGCGCAAAGGAGTTGCGGGCGTTCGTTCTAGTTCTTTATAAAATAAAACAAACGAATCGATGGCTATCTTATAAGAAAATGGCGATAATATTTCAACTGCTATTGTGTAAAACCTCAGATTTTTTAATTTGTAGTTAAATAATTTATATCGTGTGAATTGAGGGTAACAGGGCCAGGAACTTCACATTACTTGAATAAAACTTGATTTAATTTAGTATTTTAAATACTTTTAGTTATGTATATTCGTGGTACGTTAGGAGACCATTGAGAGTTGACATTCAACTCTTGGGTTCCTCAGCTCCCATTTTGACAATCCCTGACCCCCGCTGTACCAGGGTCACAGAGGTGAAAGGTGGTCCTCCCACATAGATGGGCTCACTCCATTATATATCCCAAACTGTATAATGGGCCATTATACACAAGCCATGCGACAGAGATACTTTAAAGACGTTTGAAAATTAGACGACATCTAAATGACTGATGAGACTTAATGAATACTCAACGTTAATTTAAGGAAGATTTCAATATAACTTTATATAATTTTTACCAAACTGTTCATTAAAGTTAAGTTATCATTAAATGATTTTCATTCATTCATACAAATGCCAATGGCCGTCAGATTTGAAATTCCCAGAACATTTTTGACTGCAATTATGACAGTCTTCAATTCCATCTTTTGACATTTCATTGGCATTTTTGATAGATAATAATAATGAACTAATGAACGAAAATAAAAAAAAATCGCAAGTCAAATTAAAAATGATCAGATATAGATTAATTTTCGTCTGATTAATGTTCAAGAAACTCAAATTGATTTGACATCCATGTTAAATTAACAGCAGTGTTAGTTGATCAATGATTTGACTGACCTTTCAGAAACCGGGTGTAAGTATTTCACATTGAGATAATCACATAGTAAGTACTTCCCTACCCTCCACTATTACCTTCCTTTCCCATCCCTACCCTCCCCTATTACCCTATTCCCTCTTAAAAGGCCGGCAACGCACCTACAGCTCTTCTAATGCTGCGAGTGTCCATGGGCGACGGAAGTTGCTTTCCATCAGGTGACCCGTTTGCTCGTTTGCCCTCTTATTTCATTTTAAAAAAAAGTACTGTTACATACGTATTTTACCCGACTTTGCCAGAAGGCGGGTTATGCTTTCCACTCGCTCTCGCATATACTTGTAACAACCATGCTTACCTGAAAAGATAAAGAAAAACACACATTAGATAGAACACGTCATAACAAAAAAAATCTAATCCATAACACGTTTTCTTGCGTAATCTCAAAAAATGCTGCATCGCGTATCGTCTCTACATCCATACTAATATTGTAAATGCGAAAGTATGTCTGTCAGTCTGTCTGCCTGTTTACTGTTACCTCTTCACGCCTAAACCGCTGAACTGATTTTGCTGAAATTTGGTATGCAGATACGTTGAAACCCGGGAAAGCATGTAGGATACTTTTTATGCCGGAAAATCTACTGTTCTCGCACGATTAACGGATTTTCCGCAATAGCTATGTCCACACTGTGCACTTTCATCTTCAATTTTCGTCATCAACTTTCATATTGGCGCATTCAATAATTGAATGCGTCAAGGAACGCAACGCCAATATTGTCATTTTTGAAGTTTTGAATACATTCAGAGGGCATGCGTCGCGGGCATGCCTCACGTTCGCTGTTGACTACGTTATAACGCATGCCTTTGACGAACAGAAAAAGGCACAGTGTGGACAAACCTAATGGGGTTGCGGGCGTCATTTAGTATAAAATACAGTTAGAAACATAGAAGTCAAGAGTTCAAGACTCTTACAGCGCTGCTACTTTCACAGTGAACTCTATACAAGGAACACATACAACTTTGTTTTGTTACACACTGTATACTTATCATCGGAACTTTATGCAAATAATCCTGAGCGATGAAAATAAACTGAGTGATATCAGAGTTATAAATACTGTGTGACGTCACTGTACAGTGCTTAATGTAGATAATAGCCTGATAACAGGCTAATACTATACAATTATAGTACCTACAGCAACAGAGATATCGATACAGGCAGATAGCGGACGTGACCTATGATATTTCGTCGGGTTATATCAAGTCAATGTTATACAGGGAGACCAATCGATCTTTAACCTATCGAACTGACTTTACATCATATTAAATAGATCCTTAACATAGAGAACTTTGTGAGTGTGCCCAAACGAAATCGCTCGCCTATATCGCCTTTTAACCATCAGTAAACATGACACAATCGTCAGTTTGACCCCGATGACGCAAGATGACGTCATGACACTAGCGCCGCACCCGAGACCTATAATATTATTATACTTAGTAGCTTTCTACCCTTTACTGAACAGGTTTAGATAAAAATTGGTACTTATACAGATATATAAGATATTTATACGTGGGAGAGCCATGCTTCGGCACGGATGGGCCGGCTCGACAAGAGAAATACCACGTTCTCACAGAAAACCGGCGTGAAACAGCGCTTGCGCTGTGTTTCGCCGAGTGAGTGAGTTTACCGGAGGCCCAATCCCCTACCCTATTCCCTTCCCTACCCTCCCCTATTACCCTATTCCGTCTTAAAAGACCGGCAACGCACCTGCAGCTCTTCTGATGCTGCGAGTGTCCATGGGCGACGGAAGTTGCTTTCCATCAGGTGACCCGTTTGCTCGTTTGTCCCCTCAATTTATATAAAAAAATGTTTTAAGTAATGTCATGAGGCACCAGCATGGAGACTACTAATTCAAAGACAAAACATTGATGTTATAGGGTCCATCAAAAATGTCACTCCGAAAGGTTCTGCCTTAACTGACCCGTTTGCTCGTTTGCCCCCTTATTTCATAAAAAAAAAGATATTTTCAAGTCCACGGAAAGGACATAAGGTCTTTCCCGGGAAAATGTACGGTTCCCGCGCGATAAACGAATTTCTACTCAACGGAGTAGCGGCCGTCATCTAGTTACAATATAAACAAACTCAGTAATGAACATTCCAACCATCTTACACAATATTTCACGCAGTATATCGGTTTGTTGAACCGTGTTAATCTGGCTGTTTAGCGAATTGTGTTGTTTACAGTTTACGCTCGTAAATAACCGACCTGCGTCGACCTGCTGACTGTCTGTTACCACTTACCACCTACACTACTTTATACAGTTTATACACTGTATATATATGTATATAAGGTTTAACGCCTCCGTGGTCCAGTGACTCGACTCGGAGGTCGTGGGTTCGATTCCCGCGTTGGAAACATGTTATTTCCAAGTTTGGTTAGGACAATGCAGGCTGATCACCTGATTGTCTGACAAGTAAGATGATCCATGCGTCGGATAGGCATGTAAAAAGTCGGTCCTGCGCCTGATCTCTCGCCAGTCGTGTCGGTCGCCCGTCACACTGGGTTATGAGAGTAAAGGAATAGACAGTACTCTTGTGTACTGCGCACACACTTGGGCACTATGAAAATGCTCCTGCGTAACTGGCCTGGTTTCAACGAAACCGGTGTGAGAGATATTAGTATATACTATATGGTACAATACAAAATACACTATACGGGGAATGGCGAATTATAGAAAGTTCCAGAAAACTGTAAACCAGAATGGGGGTTAATGAAAAGAGTTCGGCTATTATATAGCTCGTAGATCAATAAAATGCGGCATAGTTGTATGATTTATGAACGATTAATAAATAATTGTAGTCACAGACTACTGAAACTACTAAAAATAATGTTATACTGTGGTAAGGCCTCAGGATTTGCAGTCTGAAATCTGAAAACAGTGAGTTGACAATAAGCTACTTTTTGGCAACAACGTGAAAAAAATTTGTTTCATACAAAAAGCGTCGAGGTGCAAGTTGTAGCGATGGACACAGGCTACGTTTTGTCCTACACACACAAGAACACTGGTCTACAGATACTATTCCTATCTCCAAAGATAGCTCCTCTTTTTTGTATAGTTGGTCAAAAACATATCAACTGTCGTGTGAATACCGGTAGCCGCATATTCTCATGCGCCCTCGTACTTTCACACTACTATTATATTTAACATAATATTACTTAGCGCATAGGGCTGCCAGCTCTACTGTTGACCAAAGTACCCAATCCCGAATCACGCTATCGACTTTTCTGAAAAACTTCCTCGCTCGGAAGATATTCCCATGTACAATTTTTCCCATACAAACATAATAATAAAGGTTTTGTCAGGGAAATCATGTACAAAATGATGATCGGTTATATATTAGAGTGGCAGCCCTGAGTGGGCTCTACTTTTCCGGCCCTCAGGCTGCGTTTCCACCAGAGCTGAGCGGAGCTGTGTTGCGAGGAATGTGTTTTTGAGAACCAATAGCATCGCCGCGCTGAGCGATGTCGTGGCAAAGTCATGTCAATGAAGCGATTCTATTGGTTCTCAATAACACATTCCTCGCAACACACCGCTCGGCTCTGGTGGAAACGCAGCCTCATAAACTACAATTTACATAAAAATAAAATCAAACCTCAAGTGTTATATGTAGTTATAAAAATAAAATTATAATGTTAGCGAAATTGAAATTAACAAAGTATGTAGAGATAAGTACTCACAGACAGTACTGCCGTATTGAGTATCATAATATTATGGTAAACTATGTCGTGTCCTGAAAACAGCAAAAAGTGTAAAAGCGTAGTGTAATGACATTTTCATCGATTTTGCTCCCAAATCCATACTAATTATACTAATATTATAAATGCGAAAGCGTGTCTGTCTGTTACCTCTTCACGCCCAAACCGCTAAACCAATTTTGCTAAAATTTGGTATGGATATACTTTGAGTCCCGGGAAAGGACATAGGATACTTTTCATCCCGGAACAATGTACTGCTCCCACGCGATAAACGAATTTTGGCGCAACGGAGTTGCCGGCGTCATTTAGTTGTAAATATAACAAAAATCCAAACATACTCACCATGAGATACGTTTGATATAGACATTCTAATAGCTAATATTACGTTATATGAGATTGGCATTGAACTGATATTGAGGAAACTGCAGGAATGTGGCTGCGCAGACGCCGAGTGCCGACACACGCGTAAAATGTTAAATTCGTCATATCAAAAGATTAAATACTCTGACTTCCGCTGATCGAATCAATAATTAAGCTTCTATTATGTCTATTTCGTTTGATGTAATTAAGTAAAGCTTAGCTTGTGCGATTATAATGCGACCAATTATAATGTCACGACGTATTGCACGAAGTGGTGGTGGTCAAATTGATACTCCTTCAAGGCCTCTTCACGCATGAACCGCTAGACAGATTTGGATTTAATTTGGTATAGTCACTGTACCTAGGGTCCCGGGCAAAGAAATATAATAGTTTTCATAACTAAAACATATTTTCCCGCGATAAACATTACATAATATAATCTCGGCGAGAAAAGTTTCGGGCAAAATCTAATAGGACTAATCAACAAACCGACCGGAAACCACGTCCAACTTTTTTCGATGGGGTGACTGACTTATTGGCTCCTTGTTTTGAATACTAAAAACTAGATTCACAGCTTTTTGTAGCGTCCTATTATACAATTTTCTCATATACTTAAACATTTAATCATAATTATTTTATGAGCCAAAAATTACTGTAAATTTTATAGAAACTTAATTAAATTCATAATTAAAAAAATCCTATATTTATTTATTCTCTTTGATTTTTTGTAAGTATAAAAAGATTTTGGTAAAAGCAAATGTAGAGAAATGTAAAACTATCCTATGTCTTTTCCCTACCCTCAAAGAAGCATCTAAATTGGTTCAGCCGTTCAAGCGTGAACAGACACACAAATAATATAATAATATCTATGGACGCTTCACACCACATCAGTCAGGCCCCGTGGTAAGTACCTGATGGACTTGTGTTACGGGTACCAGACAACGGAAATATATTTACATAATACACTATACATATTATATTTAAGATTTTTATTATATGATACACATATTTAAGGGCCCATATGACCCTAACTTGACTACATACTTTAACCTAGATCTCAAAATCTGTAAGGTCTAGAAAACTGATTTTTTGACACAAGTAACTTCAGTTCATAAAGATTAAATGCTCAAGACGAAAACACGATTACTCAAAAAATGCTCGATAGTTTCTTTTTTACAAAAAACCTTGTTTTAGACACATTTTTGCTTGGATCTTCGAAGTTTGCTGTCTTTTCTTTAATATTTTTTAATATCTAAAAAGGTATTGATAAAACATAAATTTGCTCAAAACACTTTTTTCATAATCATTATAGTTCGTCTTTTATTCAAGTAAAACTTACTCGGCGATGATTCCGCGCCGTCCTTTTTCACCTGGCATATGAAAGACGGGCGTGAGTGTGAAGAGATAATAATAATATAATAATAATATCTATGGACGCTTCACACCACGAGATCGCTGTTTTGATCATACATTTATCATTACATAACATTCAATTACAACCGGCTCGATGATTGTCTAGACTCTAGACTCTATGAGGCCTCGGCCTTCGCCCGGCCTCGCCGCTTCCCCCAGTGCCAATTGCCCCACATCCTCACTCCACCACCAATTGCTGGACACCCACGCTCCTCCATCACCATCATCACCGACACAGGCCAAGGATATTAAGCGCGAAGTGAATTAGCATATTAGAAGCTGCCCGCTTAATTTTCGCAGGTACAGGTAAGTTTGCCCCGCAAGAATCGTTCATTTTGCCGGGATATAAATTACTATCCTATGTATCTTTCCGGTGCTCAAATTATCTCCAAGCCGAATTTCATCAAAATATGTTCGACAATCGACAATAAACGATATATACGTGGGAGAGCCATGCTTCGGCACGAATGGGCCGGCTCGACCGGAGAAATACCACGTTCTCACAGAAAACCGGCGTGAAACAGCGCTTGCGCTGTGTTTCGTCCAGTGAGTGAGTTTACCGGAGGCCCAATCCCCTACCCTATTCCCTTCCCTTCCCTACCTTCCCCTATTCCCTGCCCTTCCCTACCCTCCCCTATTACCCTATTCCCTCTTAAAAGGCCGGCAACGCACTTGCAGCTCTTCTGATGCTGCGAGTGTCCTTGGGCGACGGAAGTTGCTTTCCATCAGGTGACCCGTTTGCTCGTTTGCCCCCTTATTTCATAAAAAAAAAACTATAATGGTTCCAGCGCGGTTAAGAGGTAACATACCTGCAGACACTTTCTTACAGTTTTAACATTAGTGTAAATTGTTACATCTCCGGTCCTTTTAAACTGACACTACTACCAAACATAAAAAAATGCAGGAACCTTAACTCTTCAACGTTTTCCATCATTAAGCATCAGGCATCTGACACGATATCGCTTACGACATCCACCTCACTCTGGCATTAAATTCGCCACAAAAGGTAACGAATGAAAGTTCTCCAAACATGGTGCGACATAAAAACCTCCATAAAACATCTGGTATAACGTTTCTAAATGCTCCGCTACATTCTACAAGTAGCTCGTAGTGCGCGTACCCTGGACCCTGGACATGTAAAGGGCCTTCCGATATTAGCGACGACAAGCGACTGCGATATGCAATCGCAGATCGTATCGATAGTCGTGCTAATCGTGCGCCCAAGTGCGAATTAAGTCACTAAAAATTACTCTAATTTTCATAATATTTTCCACACCAAAAAAATTATGATACTATCAGAAGGAAAGAAGTGTAAAAAAGTTGATTCTAAAGTTACTTTAGAGTCTTACGTCCCCACTCCATAAATCACAAAGTTTCATTTTCTCTAACTTTTCATTACATGAAAGTTAAGTAATCATTAAAAGTTGAGTTCTACCGTTAGAGCCCTTCAGACCTGTACTTAGCGAGCTTAAATTGATGATGGTATCTTGCTGGTTAACTAGATTCGCGTCCATTCGCGCGTTTAAGTCGCAAACATCGGAAGCTATGTCTTAAGAGATAAAAACTAGTACTGACATGTTGGTAGTGTCGTGTGACTGTGAGAAATGACATCATTATGTATATCGTCGTATAAACAACAGAATTAATGTGCATTATACACAGATGACTTCGCACCGTTATAATGTGAGCGATCATATTAATTAACAACACGTAGAGAATACAAAAGTAACCTTGACTTTGAAGATCCAGTAAAGGAAACCAGACGCGAAAATTGGTATTCTATCAAAGGACCAAGGAGTTTATTTACCACCACCGCTCTCTCTCTCTGTTGCGTTACGAACCAGGATGCTCAAGTGCTATGTTTGGCCGCAAGTCCTTTACGGTTGTAAAGCTTGGACTAAGAAAGAAGCCCTAAGAAAGAAATTGGAAGCATTTGAGATGTGGACTTACCGGCGAATGCTGCAGATAAAATGGACGGACAAAGTTACAAACGCAGAAGTACTCAAACGTATGCGTAAAAGGGTGGAACATGTTCGTACCATCAAGCAAAGAAAAGTCGCGTATCTGGGCCATATCTTCAGGAACCAACAGTACAAGCTTCTTCAAACCATAATGATGGGAAAGATTGCCGGGAAACGAAAACCAGGGAGACGCAAAACTTGTTGAAGAACTTTTCAGACTCGCTTTGGACAAGGAAAAGTTTCGGAGCATGACTGCCAACCTTCAGTAATTGGAGAGGCACTGGAAGAAGAAGAAGCTGTACTAATAATATGTATTCTGTGCTATATCATACAAAGACGTTAAACTATCACATTGATCTAATAGCCAACGCAAGCATAATATCAAATCGATTTGAAATTAAAACATTTTTATCATCGATGTGAGTAAGTAAAAACGCGATGACTTTAAACTGGTTTCAAACAAACGTTGGACGTGGAATTTGGCGTTCTCTCGAAGGACCAAGGAGTAAAGTGCATTAAAACGATGCTAACAGCCGTAACAAAAACACGAAACATAATATACACTGCATCAGAATTATTTTCGGTTCAGAACAGAGCACAAAGGCGTATAAATCGTGCGAGTGAGAGGGGCGAGCGGCGGGTGACCTCCAAGTGACAAGTACAAGGTCACAACCTTCCCGGAGGTCGACTTATCACACTCATTACTAGTTGATATGTCTATGATATAGATTACTCTTACTGTACTAGGTCAGTTCTAATAACAGTGATAGCTAGATGCATTCGCTAGACATGGTTGAAGTTAAGCTTTGGGTTAAAAATAATTCACAAACTTCTTCTGAAGCCGGAAATTTGGTCGAACACGATTATTTAGACCGAAGGTGGCCGAAGCTGTATTCGAAACTTCGCTATTTAAAAATCATGACTTCGGTGTCACATAACGGAAAATTAAAGTGAAAATCTGATAATCCCACGATAAAATTAATAAAACTTAAACTAGACCAAGAAGGCCCTTAACAGCTATATTGCTACATCATGCCTGATGATGATGAAGTATAAATGGAATAAAAAATAAATAAAATCCGATTGCGAAGGTGAACTTGAGCTCTCGCCTCTCACAATAACATCTCTGTATTTGTATCCGTCTGATAATAAATTACATGTATTTTTAGGAGCCGTATAATCGCGGGTATTTGTCAAATACTTTTTTAAGTCGAAGTTGCATATCAATTTTATTTGCCACTGGCTATTAATTTACTAACTTGTTGAATATTGTTGAATATTATCGTGGAAATCGTAGCAGGTAACGTGCCAAAAAAAGATTTTACGAATAATATATTACCCTTACTAGATGTCCCGCGCGGCTTCGCCCGCGTATATTAGGAATTTTACGGAAACCGTACATTTTCCCATAAAAATAGCTCTTATGTCCCTACTCCCTTCACTTGGTCTACTCTATATCTGTGCCAAATATTGCCATAAAAATTGCTCCAGTAGTTCGTAATTTCTAATATTTCCCCCGTTTTTCCCAAATTTTCTTCGGTCGTATTAGTCTTAGCCAATAGTCTTACTCGATAAATGAGCTATCTAACACTGAAATAAGTTTTTAAATCGGACCTGTAGTTCCTGAGATTAACGCGTTCAAGCAAACATACTCTTCAGGTTTATAATATTAGGAAGGTATAGATGTTTTAAAATTATCGCTTGACAAACTCGAATCTCGATCTAAAAGACTATGAAAAGTACCAACAACATGGTATAATATGGTAGTGATGATGATGATGATGTTGATGATTAATGTAATTTGCATAGTAGCATATGCTTTCCGTTCTTAAAACAACGCCGAAACTCCCAAACTTGTATCTGTAAAAAATCAGGAGTTCTCTCAGCACCTTCCGAACCACGGTATACCAGGTATACCTTGGTGCAAAATCTTACTTGTTGGTAGCATATGCTTAGAATACTTCTCACGAAACCGAAGTCACCACATGTTTCCCTATAAATTTTGAGGAGTTCCCTCGATTACTTATGGATCCTTCATCAGATCACCACTTTTGTGAATATAATACCAAATTGGGATGATACCCTATATACCAAAAGAAAAATTTTGAAAATCGGTTAACAAACGGCGGAGTAATCGTTGAACATAAGAAAACGAACATAACACCTCCCCCATTTTGAAAGTCGGTTAAAATTGTAGCCTATGTGTTATTCTGATGTATAAGCTATATTATTGTAAAGTTTCATTAAAATCCGTTCAGTAGTTTTTGCGTGAAAGAGTAACAAACATCCACACATCCATACATACATACATCCATACATCCAAACAAACTTTCGCCTTTATAATATTAGTAGGATTTAATAGAAAAATTCCAAAATATATTCTTTTCTTCGCGAAACCTCTCTTGTGAGAAGTCAGAACTCTACAAGTCCTAGCTCGAGTGAGACTTGATTTTTTTCAATCGACACTCATAGAATCTCTCTATCCTACGACCAGACTATATCCCGTTTTCCGAACACGTTAAACTTTGGCTAGTGACCAATCACTACATTCAAACGCCAAAATATACAATTATAACCTATCGCGTTGCTATGGAAACAAGATAGCTAAAGATCAAAGGCCGATTTTCTACATAATATTGTTTGACCAGGCTATACGACATACGTACTTACCTATTTTTAACTGGAAACTTCTAGTACATTCGTATTTGTTTTACTCGCGTATGGTAATTCCACGTACCGCGAGAAAATAGAAATGGAATGCGCAATTGTTGTTGATGTGACGGGCTGTACAATGTTCATTGGACAATTGTGTCAATAGTCAACACTCAACAGTCATATCGTTGAGTATAAAATATGCAGATAGGCAGAAGTATCAAGTACACATGTGGGAGAGCCATGCTTCGGCACGAATGGACCTGCTCGACCGGAGAAATACCACGTTCTTACAGAAAACCGGCGTGAAACAGCGCTTGCACTGTGTTTCGCCGAGTGAGTGAGTTTACCGGAGGCCCAATCCCCTACCCTATTCCCTTCCCTACCCTCCCCTATTACCCTATTCCCGGCAACGCACCTGCAGCTCTTTTGATTTTTCGAGTGTCCATGGGCGACGGTAGTTGCTTTCCATCAGGAGACCCGTTTGCTCGTTTGTGCCCTCAATTTATATAAAAAAATGTTTTAAGTAATGTCATGAGGCACCAGCATGGAGACTACTAATTCAAAGACAAAACATTGATGTTATAGGGTCCATCAAAAATGTTACTCCGAAAGGTTCTGCCTTGACAATAACAATACTTTGTATAACTTTATCAATTAAACTGAACTTTTATCTATAATCAGTTTTCTCTTTGATATTGTCACTTTTCAATTCAGCCTTTTGTCGGCTACCCTTCATATCAGTCAATAGAAGTATTTCAAATAGCTATAAACGGACTTACTGTCGCGCTCAGAGACTAGTACATATATTATGTATATTACTGCCGCACTCAGAGTGAAACATTAATTACTTTTAAATGTAATTAATTCAACATTTTGACATAAGCCCCATACATTATCTGTCAAACTCTTCATTATGTTAAAGTTTTTGTCTTTTGAGTGCGGCAGTAACATACCGTAATAACATTATATTATGTATGACTCTTTTGTAACGCCTAGTGAATAGAATATTTATTGCACAGTAGATAACACATTTATCAGCATGTAGTCAGGTGTGTGATGTCGTCAGCTCGTCGCTACTGACTTGTCGGATTGCGACACCTAGCCTCTTTCAGTTCATACATTCATTCATACATACATTTGACAGTGTATACTTCGTTTCGATCAAAACGAATTGATCAAAATACTTCCCTTTGCAACAACATATTTCAATTTTCAATCAATATACTTCTCGTTTTTGGTGTGTACACAACTATACACCTCGTATATAAAGTATACACAAGTATGTACAGTGTAGATCTATATATTTCTAAGGATATTCTCCTTGCAATACTCTGTATTTTACTTAGTAGTCAGTATTGGGGGATTATTCCATGGTCCTTCGAGCCGGAAAGAAAAAAATACGACAGAAACTTACACCAAAATTACCTGATACTTACAGATGACGATCAAGATGATCAAAAACAATAAATCATCCCTAAAAATAGATCCCAAATATACAGGATGTCTCTCCCTTTAGGGCCGGCCCTTCGTCCCAAAATATCCCACCAGAAATAGCCCTATAACAGCGTCCAATGACACACTTCATTAGGAAGGGAATGAACGTTAGTTTTATACTGGATGTAAATCATTAAACTATAAAACCACTCATAACTGGGACTATAAAACTTTATGATTTATATGGATTTAATAGACTTCTAGCTTCTTAAAGCTGCGCGTCCACTGCATCGGAATCGGAGCGTACGGAGCGTACGGAGCATCGTCATTTACGAAATGCCGATGGGGTGCATCCACTGCATTCGGATTCCGCATCGGCAATTTAGTTATTAATGTATATATGAAATGTGTGCGTTAACGCTTTGGAGTTAAGGTTGGATTTTGCTATGTTCAGTTTTGATACTTTGTTTCGATGCGCTTTGACTCTGCACTAAATATACAGTGTGTAACAAAAATAAGTGATAATACTTTAGGGTGTGTACATGTTCCTTGTAGAGAGTTCACTGTGAAAGTAGCAGCTCTGAAAGACGAAATTTTTTTTTCACTTTTTGTATGGGCAAGGTCCCGAGCGTCACGAGTTTCCCCATACAAAAGTGAAAAAAATTTTTGGTCTTTCAGCGCTGCTACTTTCACACTGAACTCTCTACAAGGAACACGTACACACCCTAAAATATTATCACTTGTTTTTGTTACACCCTGTATAAATTGACCCATAGACGCGGCTGCGGATGACGTCATCGGCATAAATTCCGGTCTCAGGCGCAGAAATACCGATCCAGTGCACGCAGTACCATACAAATCAATACAAAGCAACAAATCCGTACGCTCCGTGCGCTCCGATTCCGATCCAGTGCACGCGCAGCAGCATATGGTTTAACACAGTCTTCATCCCGAACGGTACATTTTAGAAGTAGCCTATCTCCTTACCCGTAGGCTGTAGTTTACCTATGTAAGAGTCCTATCTGATATTTAATGCTATAAATAAACAGTCAAAATATTTTCTCTTATTCCTAGATAAACGCTGTTAAGTAGTATTTTTCTTTAGATCATAAAGAACAAGACTATAGACTACATTCCTCAACACCTTTTTTGTGCAACAGCAACTAGATATTAATTAATAAACGCCGTATTCAAATCGGCTTTTAAAAACGGCTAGCCGTAATGTAATACGCCGAATTATACGATCTGGCTGCTGAAGTAAGAATATTGGGAATCAACTTCTCTGTTCTGGGACAACCCTTTGATGTTACGAGACATTGGTCAGATAATCATCGATCCATTTCTATCTCTCTAAAGAAAACTAATGTTGATTATCTCCACTTATGTCTGGAAATACTCAACACCAGCACAGAATACATATTACACCAGTCAAAAAACTTGAAAATGTTAATGAAGCAAGATAAAAGAATTCAGCAGCACCACAAAAAATGTTTGGCATCAAAATAGATTAGCGATAGATTAACGTAAACAAAACGACGTAAAACACACTCAAGTCTCATCTCATGTCACCGACTCTAACGTAAACATAAAACTAACAGAAGCCACATGGCGATCGAGGACGGGTTGCAGTACCCTGTTACCAACTTTTTTTTATAAAATAATGGGGCAAACGAGCAAACGGATCTCTTGATGGAAAGCAACTATCGTCGCCCATAAACACTCGCAACATTACGAGTAGAAGAGCTGCAGGTGCGTTGCCGGCCTTCTCTCTTCTTGAAGGTTTGCAGGACATATTGATCCGGAAATACTGCTGGCGACTCCATGTGAATACAGCTTTGATCTAGTCTGGCAGTTTCAACGGCAATGCAACAGGTGTTTGACAGAAGAAAAAAATATCTCCTGACCATCAAAAATGTTTTATAGCAAACTAGTCACATACAGACACACAGACACATTTTCTCATTTAAAATATTAGTTTGGATTATGTCTCCAATGTGCCAACGCCCAATTGCGTGTTAGGTCGACGTCCTACAATCAGCTGCTAAAACAGTTCATTAATTACACAAACATCCGAAAACAACGTCAACTCCTACTACAACGCGGGCTGGCTCTATCTTGATGGACGAGCTGCTTCCGTGTTGATAAAGAGTATTTTGAACCTTATCTGTATACAAATAAGGCGGAGCGATCTTTTCGTATTGATAAGGCTTTAAGATTGTGAACTTTATGGATTAGCTGTCCCGGCAAACGTTGTTTTGCCATAAAATGATTTTCCCTGTTTTCCTGCTTTTCTCTTGAAGTTTTTTCTCAATTTTTTTCTATAGACCTCACGGAGCCCGAGACCTAACCCGACTTATTTTTATATCTTATATCTTGAAACGAGCAATTCTTGTATATATATATATATATATATATATATATATATATATATATATATATATATATATATATATATATATATATATATATATATATATATATATATATATATATATATATATATATATATATATATATATATTTGGAATCTCGGAATCGGCTCCAACGATTTTCATGAAATTTAGTATATAGGGGGTTTCGGGGGCGACAAATCGATCTAGCTAGGAATCATTTTCAGAAAATGTCATTTTATTCGTGTTTTATTTTTATATTATTTTTATATATATTATATTCGAATACCGAGCAAAGCTCGGTCAAACAGCTAGTTTTTATTTATTAGATATGCATAAGGTTCGGAGCTATTTTGCCTCTGAGATGACATTTAGAAGATCATTATTAGCATCAGTTTTATGGAAGCTCCGATGTAACATTATAATTTATCTAACCGAGCGGGCGGGCGTCATCTATATTTTTCCTATGCTAGCTATTTCTAGAACACTTCTAGCACTATCTTTTACAATGTGCCGGCGACGGTCAGTCGGCTGGGCGTTTAATATCGGCGTCGTAAACAGTTTAATGTGTTAGCTAGGGCGGGAAGTCTTCCTTGTTCCAGTCGGTTGGGCGGAAGTTTGTGAATATCTTTTAGATAGTTTCAGGAAAAGGAGCATGGCAAATATGCCATAGATATTATAGTACTAATATATTTGCCTCTATTATTTATTCTAACAGCCCCCATATGTGTAGAGGCCGATCTGTCCGGATCAAATTGAACTTGTATTTCCAGTCTTAAGGTTTTCTCAGTTTTGAAGCAAAATTAAATTAAATTTAAATTGAAGCAAAATTGGCTTGCAATTTAGTATTAATTGTAATAAAATGAACATAATATAATAAGTAGCAATATTATTGGAATATTACGACATCTGATGAACCAAGTATAATTATCCTTGGACTTTGCGATTATAATCATTAAAAATTAATCGAGCAATGATTACAAACGCAATACACATGCAATGCTTTAGTTATTCGTATTGCATATTATTAACTTATCCAAACTAATATCATAAAACAACAAATACATGCGAGTTTGTTTGTCTGTCTATATCTATAACCTCTTTACGATTCAACCGAAGAACCGATTTAGACGGGTATAAAGAACTTATATTTTCATTAGGTAGGGGAAAAGGTATATTATATAGGATTGATTTAACCGCGGTATATAAAATATACGGACTTCGGTTCCCATGTTGTGAACAGCAAATTCTTTTAATTGTAGAGTTAATTGTTAAATAACAATTTAACTCTACAATTAAAAGAATTTGCTGTTGGACCATTTGCTTAACCTAACGAGTAACCCAAAGTAATTGTTTCACATTACAATACCTTTATTTTAAACTCAACATAAACAGCTGTAATTATTACGCAATTTATGATATAATAGCAGATATATTACTCCGAATTCAGAGCATGTGAACAATTTTGATACGTACAAATAAATAATGATTGAACATTAGTAACAACTAACAGTAAACAGTATAATGACAGGGAATCATTAGTTAATGACAAATGTACAATGAATCATAATATGAATGATCTACATAGCAGCAATGTTTATAAACACTCACAGACATTGTGAACAACGCGACGATACCAAATTCCAAAGTTAAGTATGATCAAATCAGTGAGAGCGCGCGCCGAAACAAAATGCTACCAAACGCGCTACTTGAAAATTACTGTTTGAAGCCACTGAGATACAAGTACTATTTTGAGCCAAAAAATATTACACTTTACCCTTTATTGAATACTTTAGGAAGACAGTAATTGCCAGTTGGATAGAGACAGAGATGTACTACAATTAGCCGTTATGGCGTGCAAGTATTATTAATAAGACAAATCTGACTATTATTCCTATTTAAGGTTTAAAACACACAGTCAGTAACAATATCAAAACATTAATGGTCCGTTATTTACTAGCTGATCCCGTGAACATCGTATAACTTCCTAATATATAAACCTTCCCTGACCGCTGATATACCCAATTAAGCATAAGCATTAAGCACATCTCGGCGTTTTGCGGCACTGAGTCGCATTATGTCCTACAATCGGAAATTACAATTTACAATATATTGAAATTTAAACTATCACTAGTGTGACATGATATGTATTTCGCAAGCATCTGGTTTGCGTGCGGTCACTCACCGCTTGCAAAATCACACACACCGACCGACCTTATTACAATAAGGTTAAGATTCAGCCCGCGTGTGTTTGTAACTAAGTATCGCTACTATGGTAATATGTATGTCTGTGTGTTTGTACATTGTCTGCGCGCTAAGAGCTTTCCTATTACTCCCTTTCATTTGCCTTTCCTCAGATTGGCTGAAGCTTTGTCTTGTTTTGACTGACTCCAAAAAAAAGGCTGTTATTTTGTCGGTGTGAGACGATAATTTCTAAAAAACAGAGATTCTGAATCCTTTGATGTTAACTACGAATAATAAAAACTATATGATGTTGTTAATATACATATACAGTAACTCTAAAATTGTAATATGAAACTCAACGATACCAATTTTACAATAAACTATTTAATTTACCTGCACTTTAAACAGCAAAGACACTTTAAATTTAAATTCAGAATCAGAACAGTTTCTTTAAGGAATTATTTGTTCTCATATAAATCTTATAATTACAATTAAATACTATAATCAAACTGTTAAGATCTCTTAAAAAAGAAAAAAAATAATACCGTACAAAATTACACGTCAAAATCTATTTACACCAGAGTCCAGACAGTCTTCCTATTACACCAGGCTATCTCTAGCTCCTAGGCCCCACTATCCTGTCCGTCTGTGATGGATCGCGTCTCACTTCTGGTCATTTTCTTGTCACCCGTCAGTCTCGTCAGCTATCAATCAGAAAATGCAGGACTTTAGCAGCCTATTAATTCTACTACTAAATCTGGAAAATTCTTTGCACTTTGTACAGTACAATGTGCAAATGGTGGTGTTTTTGTTACGATAAATTTAATAAATGATTCTTATTCTATTCTTATTCTCAAAGATCTTTAGAAGACTACACAGGTAATCTTTAGCCCTTAACATTTCTTGTCCCAGATCGTCCCAGACGAAGACAAGCAAAACTTGTGTAGTTATTAGCTTGCGTAGTTATTACCAATTATAGTATAACATTTTTTACTCACTAACTTTACACTGAATTAGAAATTTTTATCATCATTCGGCTTTTAACTCTACTGTATCTCTGTATCAGCAACTAAAACAATCAAAATTTTTGGGGTCCCGTCCTCCAGAAGGAATCCGGTGAGCGCAGTCTTGTCATATACTAAGCATGATTTAATGTATAAATACATAATAAACAGTATAAAAATACCTAGAGCACTAAATAGAACGCATCTGGCAATCCACGTGCCGATTAATTCGACCTAATTAGTCATGCCAACAGACAACAAACAGTTTACAACAACAACAGTATACAATATACATCAACAGTGGTCAGTTGTTTACAGTGGTCACGCGCGGCCATCACTGCGGCGATGAAAGGTAGCCTTGTTGTACACCACTCACTTGTTACCAAACCGACTAATATACATACTTGTATTACAAATACAACTTGTCGCCCTTAACTTACTGGAGAAATTTGTTTATTGAGAGGCAACCGTACATTTTGCCATAGAAAACTATGTCCTTACAAGGGATTTAAAGTATGTGTCTGTATCAAACACCCAGGTCGGTTCATCGGTATAATAGTAAAGAGGTAACAGACAGATAGGTAATTGGTGTATTAATTTTGGCGTCTCTCTTTACTCTCTCTATGTGAGAGTCCAGCTGGTATAAAACCTAAACGGATGAATCAATTTCGATCTAGTTCTCTTTATTTGTAACATGTTGTAATTAGCAAACAATGACACTCATTACCTGCATTTAAACCTTATGTTAATGATAGTGCATTGTTTTGTCGCGATGTGAATATCGATTGGTGAACATCTGCATAAAGCAGAGGCTGCGGCAAAGTATACGTAATATACAGTAGACCAACTCTATACTACCGCAGAAATTAGCCGCACGCACACATAAACGTGATTTTCGGTAACTTGGACTCTTGAGTGTAAAAAAGACAATATTATGTTGTAAAAATTATTGTGCTGTTTTTCTCGCTCGTCGTTTTATTTTGAAAGATAATTGACATTTTAATATAGAGCTGACTTTAACTCTACATCAGTCAGTCATCAGACATAAAGTAGTGTCACATGGTGTGTACCGTAACTCTTGACGGTATTGTGGGCTATGGCTAATGCAATTTAACGTTATTTAATTGGCTACGGACTGTTCCTTTGTTATTGGTTATTGGAGTGTGACACAGCTTTGAGCCTAATTTCGGAATATCCTCTAAAAACAAAACAATGCAGTGGCACATCGAACAAGCGCAAACTGCCTATGTTTGAGCTTAACTACCAACAGTGGACTGTGAAAATACCCCAAATTAACAATACGATGTTGTGTCACTCCAATTCAAAGTCACACTTTTACCCTACTGTATAATTATACTGTGTTGAGGGAGGCTGCTTAAACAATACACCACGTCAGTACACTCCCGGGGGCAATAGCGAAGGATTTGAACAATGGTAACACAATCATCATAATTCAATTCCAAAACAATGGAGGTTCAATATCAGTCAAAACATCAGTGTTTGGAATTGTTTTTCCCCGCATGTTAGCAGTTTGAGTCATACTTTTGCGAAATAAGCATAGTGCCAGTACAGTAAAAAATTACAGTACACACTCTACATACTATTCAATGAATATTGACCGAATTATGATGAATAGTATTCATATCCATACTAATATTACAAATGTGAAAGTGTGTCTGTATGTTACCTCTTCACGCCCAAGCCGCTGATCCGAATTTGCTGGGTATGGATATACTCAGGACATAGGATAATTTTTGTCTCGGAAAAATGTACGGTTCCCGAGCGATAAATTAATTTAGGCGCAACGGCATTGTGGGAGCCATTTAGTATCAACTAAATATTTAAGACAACGCTGAAACTGCTGCTAGCATTGTTTAAACCACTGATTTTTCAAGTAGGAAAGTTGCTTCCAATTTTTGCAAGTTAATAATATTCGAGTAGCAACAGAGAACGGTTTATGTAAATAAAGTTTTCGATCGATTCGCCTCGCTCATTGTATTCAGATCGGCAAGTCAATGTTACAACGGGATTCGTCACACTAAATTGCTAAAGAAAACTATAGGAGGCTACCTCGCTCGCCCGGAGAAGTTAAGTTCTTCAACTACTATTTATTTCAAACACTAGATGACCCGGTGAACCTCATATCACTTCCCTCCTAATATAAACCTTCCCTGGACTTACACGAACATTTCAAGATCTAAATCAACCAAATCGGTTGAGCCGTTCTCTAGAGCGAGACCAACAAAATTTAAAATTCATTTTTATTTATGTAGATTAAAAAGCTTCGATTCAGTCCAAATCAATAATTAAAAAAAAAAGCAGCTCCTGAAATCTTAAAAATAAACGTCTTGACGGAGTTTTGCCGGGAATGTGAAAGAGTGCTGTTGTGTTTTTGTATTATTTTCCTAAAATTGTGTTAACTGGGTTTTTAAAGTGTAATATTTGTAGAACATTAGATATTCGTTATCGTGCACAAGTGTAGGCAAATGCTGCAACATCCAGAAACGCGTTTTTTTGTGTTTCCTCCAAAAAACCGTCCGAAAGTTTCAGTAAAGCGTCTACCACTTTACTGAATTGACCGACTTGACTCCTTGACTTCTGACTTATACTTAGACTTTAACTAGACTTTAGACTTGACGATATAGTAAAACGATGATGAAAAATATTGTAAGAAGAATATTACCCTTGTATGTGGCAAAGTACACCCCCGGTGTCAGTGCCAATACCCACAAAAGAAAACATCTCGACATTCACATAGTTCGTGGTACTGCAGGTCACCTGATGATGATGATGAAGTTTTAACGATAAGGTAATAGTCGGCATGAGTAAGCCGGCTGATAAAACAGCGGTATCAAGGTCGCCGGCCGCGTGATGTAACATCTCTATTGTGGGAAACGACGCTGAGAAAACTCCAGCGCCCCGCCCCACACTCAAACACAACTCAATTTAGGAGCCCCCTAAACTGGGTAACGAATAAGACCTAGGAATACACTTGGACGCCACAATAAATAATTAGTTAGCCTTGCTTTATATTCAAACCCAACTTTTTACGGACCATCAAGTCACGATTTCAGTCTCTTTTTCGCAATTCTCCTTCTATCTTCCAAACACAAAAAACTCACCTCTCTTAGATTGTTTCTCTCTCTCTTTCTCCTTCTCTCTCGCCTTCCTCTCCCGCTTCTCGCGCTCCTGCTTCTCCTTCTCGAGCCTCTTCATCTCCTTCTTGATGTCCTTCTCGCTCCTCTTGGACTTGGTGTCGTCGATCTTCTCTGACAGGATGAAGGTCCCCGTCTGGACCTTCACCTCCTCCTCTTTCGGCCTCATGGTGCACGATCACTAGCACACAACACTCGATTCGGCACAGCACTGGCTGATTATCGCACGATTACCGCTCGCACTAACACGTGCGCTCGCTCCGACGCGTCCACCGGCACTGAGCGCCGCGCGCGCGCGGGGCTGCGCCTGCGCAGGCGACGCGCGCGCCACCTCTATAAATATCACTTCCTATACGAAATAAGACGAATTATGGCCAATGAACTCGGGAGAGCTTTTCGCCAGTAGCTTACGGTCCGTCCACAGTTTACCTGCGCCAGGACCTCTATTTCGAAGCCATAAGGATCACTTTCGCAAAGAATTTAATTAAAAACGCAATTCAGCGCCGACTACCGATGTCGAGTTTTCACGTTTTACTTGTTTCTGCCAAGGTCAAGACGGTCGGCGGCTAATTTGACTAGTATTACTCTAATTTCAATATTATTCAGTGAACACTCAATAGTCTAAATTCCACAGCTAACTGTAGAGTAGAGAAAAAACGCAAAATATATTATACTCATAAAAATGTAGAGTACAAGCAGAAATACAAGCAGAAATACATATTAATATGGTATCAGTAACTTCGAAACTTGATTATAAGAATAGGACTAATTCACAGAACTCGTGTACTAAAACTACTTATTAATTATTATCAACAATTCCACTAATATATTGCTAATTAAAAAATTCACTTGAAAGAGCCGTAAAAAAGTTAATTAAAAATGTGATGCTAACCGCTAACGTTACCAACTGTTAATATTTTTATTGCTTTAATGGTTTTATGATATTTACCATCGCTGTTCCCTGGAAGAATAAAGACCTTAATTATCGCTAATAGCCAGCAATTAAAGAACAAAAACTGGCAAAAAGAAATTAATATGATGGAATTTTAAACGACATCGAAACGGGCATTTATTTAGCTTTGATAGTTTCTTTTGTCGAGCAAATTATTGAAGAAAAGTTAGTAATGAACACCGTTAAACGCTGTCAAAGTAGAGCGAGCTATGCTTAACACAATAATAAACATAATAATTCTTTAAATAGAGTCTACAGAAAAAAACACATCCTAATTCTGAGCAGTAAAGACCCAAATGCTAATCAATTAAGACCCAACAAAGGCACCAAATTCAGAACCGTTAGAACAGATTCAACTAACGCAAAATATGACAAAATGACACAAGTTGAGAAGACAGCGTCGGTGGTTCCCAGGCCACTTTACTTTAACAGCTGAGCTCTACTAAAGCAAGCAATATCTACAGAAGAAAAAAAACTATTAAATTCAGTAAAAAGCTAACACCAAAAGGCACTAAACCTGAAGTTACTCTAACTAGTTAGTAATAAATACCAATTTGTGAGCAATAAAGAGTTTTATATATCTACATATTAATACGTGAGAGAAAAACTTTGTAACCCTTTTTACGAAAAATGAGGAAACGTAGGTGCATGAAATTTCGCACAGTTATAGTTTATATGGTGAAGGAGTGCATCGAACTAATATTATTTTAAAATGATGCTTTCATCATATATATTTTTAACAAATAAAACGTTACACACACTACGACACTACTACTAGGAAAAATGACAGATTTTTGAGTGACAAGCCTATACATACGAATTATACTCTTTTATTTATGGTTGAAGTCTGTTGACAACAAGTTGACAAATTGAAAATGGATTATTGTTTTTTTTAATTAATTTTAGATACTATTAGACAATGCTTAAACGGCCAGTCTGAGATCAGCTGAGTCCCAGAGACAAGAATTGAAAAAAACTATGATGAAGTCAATATTTTTTACAAAATATAGGTAGTAGTCCTAATGTCGTTGCAAGTAAGGTCGAATTTCGACCATTGGGCGATCTCTAGTTCTATCTAAATCCATGACCGTTAAAACCTAATCAATCAACTTATTGACAACTAGTTGACAACGGTTAGAAAGTATGTCCAATGGTCCAAGTCAGTTTCCCAGACCGCTTTACTTTAACAGAAGCTCTATTAGAGCAAGCAATATACAAAAAAAAACACAATCAAACTCAAATAGTACTTTATGCCACCCAGACCAAACCCAGAACCGTTAGAACCCAATCAACTATAGACAACGCAACCGTGTGGAAGCACGTCCATGGAAGACAGTTCGGTTCCCAGGCGGGCAGCGGGCAGCGGGCAGGCAGTGGAGCGTGGAGTGACCGCGCCCTGAGAAAGTGGCCGCCAGTGACGAGTGACGGCCGTTCCGGGTTTACTGTACGAAGCTTTGCAATGAGTTCGGAGTTATGTTACCTCGAAAAGATGCTTTTAGAAATATTTTCGCAAACCAAGTCAATTCGTGAAAACGCTCTTCCGGCAAGTGATACGAAAACTGGATATGACGAAAGAGTGAAAACAATTGAGGATTAAATATTTCGTCGAGTTATGTTGTGTGGCATTACAACATAACTCGACGAAAAGACTCCGAATCTACATAGCAGATGAGAAGGATGATAATATTCTGTTTGTTTGGCCAATATGCCCCTCTACACTGTGTACTTTTTATGATATTATATAATAAAAATCATCCATGAACTTTTCATCAATAAATAAGCTATAAACAGATTGACTGTCTTACAATGCAGGTTTTCTGACTAGATAGTTAACACATAGCGACGCATGGTGGCTTAGTTGATTCGAAAACTGCTAATAAGAATTTTCTAACACTTTGAACTTCCAGGAAGTATTCTTCCGGGTGGAGCTCCATATAAAGCAGATCCCTGTTGAGCCCAAACACCTGTGACATGTCACGAATTAATATAAACCTAGTTCTAGGTTACTAGTCGCATCTATTAACATTAATATCCGTGGTGCTTCTCTATTAGTTATTTTGACTTTTGGTCAGTGTGTCTCCCGCATTTTATGGGGAGGGAGAACTGGAACTTCCTTCTCCAATTATTTTCTTCTGATTAATTTCGTTGCGGGTTCCAAGACTGCTTTAGGACGTCCCTCGGGCTCCCTGAGATCATATCAAAAGGTTTTCGTGGTTGAATACCGCTGTCGATCCGGCGACACACGTTTTTGTCTCATGTCACGAACTTAAAACAATTATTAATACCTTGCCCTCTGCCCCAGTCGCCGAGCGTCAATGCAATTGACCCACAAACTGCATCTAATGTTATTGCCTCAGAGGACATTAACATTTCGTAACTCCTTTTATTTGGGAAGACCGTTATTCAAAGTAGAGCAAGCATCTGCTTTCTTTTAAATTGTTTTGTAACTACGTCCATTGAAACTTTAACTTTTAATTGAATGTAAATTGTAATTGAATCGACTTGAGATTTTAACAAGTTGACAAACAGACTTTAGAATTTGTATTTATATTGTCAGACTATTTCAACCGCGTTTTATGTGTCCAAACTTTAGATTGTGGGTATATTACAAGAAAATCTTAAGAATATCTCTTTAAGGTCTAAGGTAAATTGGCGTACTAAGTTATTGTTAATCACTTGTCAACATCATGCCGTTTACGAGAGAAATAACATGATATTTAAACCAAGGATTGACTTTAAATCACAAATCGAGTCCCAAATATTAAAAAAAATGCCCCAATCCTTGAAATGCATGTTACGCATGGTCTGGAACTTCTGGAAACGAAGACAGTTCCTAAAATAAAATATTTTAATCCTAATCTTTGCAACGTCTGGTTGGTAAATGCAGAAAGGAGTCCTAATAAGCTTGGCCTTGAAAGTTATCAGACGAGGTGCAGGTTACTGTGTCATTTGTGGTGTGAAATAGATATCAGTTATCACAACAACACTCCACGATTAAGCAAACACAATATCGTGATTTTGGGTTGGTACTACTAATATATATTCTGTGTTTTGGGTTTGGTGTGCCCATTGAAAAATATAGATACATATATAGAAAGATAGACTCATGTAGTTTTTAAAGCAGTCAAGGTATTGATTGTACCATATCGATCGACCGATAGGCACTGATTACGTACCGGTCTACGTATAAAGGTATATAATATATTATATTCGTCCATTATTGCCCATAATCGACCTCGATTGTGGTTTTTGTAACAGCTTCTCAAGAAGTTATCGACCAATGCCAAACCTGGAGTGGGCTTTTAGATTCTTAAAAGAATCCTTTAAGCGTCTGATGATGAAAGTGATGAAACCAACAAAATATAGAGACTTATTTACTACCCAATGAGGTAGAAAACCAACCTCGTACCTGTCATCTACCATTTAGCAGATTGTTACCGCAACCATTGAACGAAACCGCAGCGGCGATCGTAAATCCTGCGCCTGCGCCGGTAGAAAGTAGGAAGTTGCTTACAGCGGGAACCGTGCGCCGGATACCGATCACCGATATATTGATAAACTGACTGACAAGCTTCCGACATACTAGTCTCGACGGGACAAATATATTTCATACAACATGATATTATTATGATGAACTCTATGATCATCAGCATAATACCCATGGACAAAAATCGACATAATATTATCCAGCTCTACACGTTATTTAGCATACCAGGGGTTTGGCAAACTTCGAAATTTGTATTTGCCGATACCGCAGCGGCCATACAACTTAAATACTAATGGGTGCGCCGATTGGTGAATTGCCATTTCAATTTTCAAATATCAGATTTACTAATTTCTAATGTTTTTGACCAGAAATAATATTTATTCACTAGGCCCTAAGGCTTTTGATTAGCTTTTGGCTAGCGTTAAAAAGTTAAACAATCAACGCCGGTAATGAAATGATAGACTCCTGACAAAAAACCCTCAGCAACCAGGAATTAGACAAACATGGATGTATTATATTATTATGGTTTAAACATGATCGAGGCTGAATGAGTCACATGAAATATGGACCGGCTGATGTACTGTGGCCTGTGGAACGCTGACCGACATCACCAGATATAGAAATATGTTTTCTATTCTATTTTTAACACTTAAATATAATTTTCTCTCAGATAACCTAAACGATTTTCAGCGTTACCAAATATTGGGATCATTGTTGTTATTTAGGTAGTTTTAAGAGTTTTTGATTCAACTTGTAATATTTACTTTGGTTACTGTTTGTTGACTCAAATAAACTAAAAAAAACTTTTAGGGATAAGTAAATATTTTAGAGCGTTGGTAACACTGGCGATTTTTTTCAGCCTCTTTAAAAAGATATATGAAGAAAACGCTCAATGGACTTCTTAACCTTTATTTACTTTAAAATTACACGAATCACTACAACCACGTTAAACAAGCTAATATTATAAGTGCAAAAGTTTGTCTGTGTTTCTGTTACCTCTTCAGTGTGAAAGAACATAGGATACTTTTAATCCCCAAAAAATATACGGTTCCCGTACGATAAACCAATTTTGGCGCAACAGGGTTGCGCGCGTTATTTAGTTTATAATATACGAGTCGAAGGCCGAAGCCTACTAGTCTTAGGGCTTGTTTTACTATTTCCTGATAAAGTGCCGGATAGGCTATGCACAACTTATTTAACAGATTCTCCTGGATAGTTTATCTGTCAAGTTAAGTTGTGGATAGACTATCCGGCACTTATCAGGAAGTGGTGAAACAGACCCTAATTATAATCGATGGTGTGTACTGTGTACTGTGTAGTACTGCGTATGGCCTATATTTCAGAGTACTCAGCGGTAATACAACTAGGTCGCGGTGAGACTGTACCTTTCACAAACTCGGTCAGTGCGGACTGCGGAAGAATTGCGTTGGACTTTAGTCGCATTTGATCATTTCGACAGCTTTTTAATTTTGTGATGATCTTCGACTTTAAAATTTGAAATGTACTTAGGATTTTCCAGTCTTAGTACTAATCGTTCTAACATTTTGTCAACACAATGAAGTGCATCCATACTAATTTTATTAACGCGAAGGTGTATGTCTGTTACCTCTTCACGCCCAAACCACTGAACCGATTTTGCTAAAATCAGGTATCAAGATTAGCTTTGCAAGCTTTTAGTTCTGGGAATGGGCATGATAGTTTTTATAGTACTGGTAAACGAATTTCGGGCCAATGGAGTTGCCCTCCGAAATATGCCAAGAACGAAGATGCAATGCACACGCGTGCCAAAAGCCATGCCATACTGTAACTGATTGTAAATAATATCTACCTCGCTACGGTTAGTTTCAATAACGTATCGTCTACTGTGTATATATTAAATTATGATACTACTTTCCATTTCACTACACAGCAATCCGCCTAGTATGTACAGCTTCAAGAACATTTTCACTAATATCAACACTAGATGTCGCTGTTAGGTGGCTACATCGCGCTATCGCTTGCACGATTGTCCGTAAAGACCTCAACAGTTCAATATACTCTCGTTCAGACAGACATACCGCAATTTCAGCGGAATCGTACATTTTTCTTGTATTTATGGAATTCTGCCTCGCGCATTGTAGCGCGAATGAGCGGATTGATGAATAATTGGACGACGTTAAGCAGAAAGGGCTCAACCCACAAAATGGGCAAAATTGAGTTAAGTATGTCATCGTACTGCTGAGGGTCGAATCTATCATGTAGTGAAAACCCCATTTTTAAAATATACACGGAAACTACTTTTTTTACCCCCCGACTCAACCCACAGTATGAAGAGAACTCTAAATAAATTAGCTGAACGAACTCAGTCCACTTGAGTTGTTTCTGAGTAATGGTATTTCTAGGAGTATTGCTTTAAAGTTGATTAATCTCAAACCGTTTGGATCATTTCTAAATATTTTGATTGGATTGGAAATGTCATTCTATCAAATAACTAAAACGACTCAAACAGGTTCAATACTTCACAGCCACCCAAATCTCAAAACAATTACTTTCAAATATTTAGAGTCCGGTCATTCTTTTTTGCCAAATGACACTGATTTTAGTAAAATTAAATGTGTACTTAAGCATCACGAGCGAATATATACAGTAGAAGAGTATATTAAACTCATGAAAATCGCTAAAAAGAAAAAACCGCTTCACGTTACGAGACGACTCAAGATTTTTTGAGTACAAAGAAAATAGAAAAAAAAAATAGTGAACCGCAAAATATGTACAAACAAAGATAAAGTGAATTGGCTTAAAACTAAAAATATTTTATTAAAAAAAGAAGAACTATTTTTAATAACAATGATATCAGAAACTGGATATAGTCAAAAGCTAGATTTGACGAAAAAAAACAAGGGTGCTATAATGCACTTTACCGAAGAAGATTTTGAAATTCTTTGTCCCATGGTAAACTAATTCCTCAGGCAAAACTTGACGACCTCCAATCAATGTTCAGTTTAATACCTGAAGATAGCCATGCATTCTATAGTAATCTCAAGGGACACACCAATATCAAAGAGGATGTTGATGGTTATGGACCCACCCTCGATTTTTACTTAGACGATGTCGCAAATAATTAATTTGCGCGCAATAAATTGAAGACGTGAGTGGAAAAATCGAACAAGTAACATTTCGTAACATACGGACAATACCTCATTTTTTCCCTAATTATTTTAATAAAACTTGTAACTTATCTACTTCATATCCTAGCTAATATATCTGGCTACACATATACTTCATAGTTTTTCTATTTCAAATAATTTTTCTGGCCCTAATGCCTCCCTTTAAGCAAAAAAACGGGAAGTTTTTTCATGTTACCTTATTCTTCCACTCACGTCTTGAATTCTTGCGTGGTTTTTAATGTTTTTAAATTTTAATAAGGTTTATTTTGTGTGTGTTTAAAAGTTTAATTATCAAGGTTGATAAATACATAACTTTTTATTAATTTAACTTCTTTTATTTTCTTTTATCACTAATTTTTCAGTCGAAGGGTACTTATGAGTCCTTTCTGAGAAATAAATAAAAAATACCTGTCCCTACAAAGTTGAGAATATTAGTAAGTACTCAACCCACAATTCACTTAATATCTTGAAATTTATTGCAAAATATACAAAAAATAATTGACAGACCAATAAAGTGTGAACTATTCTTTAAATTAAGAGGATACACCAGGGGCTAGAGAAATGAAAAAAAAGTACGTGTAATATCTATAGCTGTCTCCCTTACCTCAAGCCTATACCGCAGAACGCGATAGAGACAACTGCAGAAAATCCAGAAAATCAACGATTCGTTGTCCCCTGATTCCTTCTCCAAAACTTAACCGATTTAAGCAGTTTTTTCATTAAAGATTAAAAAAAGGATTGAGCTGTGTTCCTATGTTTTGCTTTTTTTTGTATAATCTAGCCAAATCTGTTTTCTGGACGTTTGAACACAGCGGAAAATCTGGCCATTTTTTAGGTTTTTGAACGTTCATAAAAAAAAGAAAACATAGGGACATTGTATTAGTGGCCGTAGATATTCAGGAAAAAAATTATAACTCTACTAGCATTATCCAGGGAGGAAACAGGGGACAACGTTTGTATGGAAAAAATGGCGGTGTGGAATCCTCTTAAGCAATTACTTTTTTTGTTAATGTAACTTTTTGATAAAGAAATTCAAGCTGAAACTTCAAACGCCAATATCTTAAAAGTGACTTTGTGTGGGTTGAGTCCTTTCAGCTTAACTACGTCCAATTATAAATTGAAAATTATAAATTAAAAATATTAAATAACAAATGCTAAAAAGTGAACTTGTCTTTCAAGTTTCAGTTACCTCTTGCAAAATTTCAAGTTCAACAACCAATATTCATAATATTTTATTTAATAAACACAGTACCTTTACTCTCCAAGTCTTAATCATTGTATATTTATGTATGGTAGGATCTACTTTCTCTATGTAAATCCCACCTCGAAGGTGTCCCACTGATCCTCGTGCCTCGTCCTACTGGCCCTACTCGCTACTCGCGTATTACAAGTAGCTGGAAACAGAACTAGGTGTATGTCGCGGTGTCAATATATTCACTACCGCTTGACAAGCGATATCCTCGGTGACACAAAAATTAAAACATAATCTCCGTGGTTCAGCGGTTCAGCGCTTGACTCGGAGTTCATGGGTTCGATTTCCGCGTTGCATTGGAAAGATATAGTTTCGAAGTTTGGTTGGGACTTAGGACATTCTAAAATCTAAGCTAATCATGCGTGTCTGACAAGTAAGATGATCCATGCTTCGGATGGGCATGTAAAAAGACAGTCCTGCGCCTGATCTCTCGACAGTCATGTCGGTCGTCCATCTCACTGCGTAGTGAGTGGGTTATGACTTATGAGAGTAAAAGAGGAGATAGTGCTCTTGTGTATTTTCAACAAACTAGGACATTATTAATTCACTCCAGCGTAGTTACCACAGTAGTTACTTTGATTTCAATGAAACTGGCAACCGTCACGGAAACCTTTGTGGCGGGCATTACCTACGTAGTTATTTCACCATACACTTTTACTCTTTACCTGTGGCGCTGACCACTCGTCTTCACATTCAACATGACCGCTGACGTAACAGCTGACAGGTTCGCCTTCACCCATATTAACCCCGCGGTGAGTCACGCGGGCCCGCGCGACCCACGCCGCATACTGTGTGCATACTTAACAATAGGTTCACGTTTTGACTTCAGAATTCCGATTCTAATAATTCACATATTGCTTTATGAAGTCCTAGATGACGCCCACAACTCCGTTGTGCCAAAATTAGTCTATCGCATGGAAACCATACATTCTTCCGGGATAAAAAGTATCCTATGCCCTTCCCCGGGACTTGGGAGTATCTTCATACCAAATTTTAGTAAAATCGGTTCAGCGGTTTGGGAGTGAAGAGGTAACAGGCAGACTGACAGACACACTTTCGTATTTATAATAAAAGTATGGATTGGAATCGGAGCCCTGTCGCAGGCTGTCTCATTTGCGTGAAAAAGTAAGTGTGCGTACAAGAATGAGAAAACCTGGGTTCAAAGCATAGAGAAAAATAAACATACATACTTGGTTCAAAGCTATATTCGTTGGCGATTTGTTTTTCTAACATTTTTTACAGCAAATATTTTCCGTCTGTCTGACAGCCGAATATCACCGTAAGCTTGAAATAAATATTTCTGGTTAATGAGAGAGATGGCTATTTTATTTATTTATAGCCATTCTTACAGAGAATTTACACTACTTAACTACTACATTTTTACATATATTTTCTATATATCTAATCCTACTTCTAATATTGTTTATTTGGCATGCTGCTCCGTATGCCATTTGGCAAAGGCCTCCTCCAACCTCCTCCATTCAACTCTGTCCCTGGCTACTCTACTCCAGGTAACTCCCGCTATGAGTTTAAAGTCATCAGCCCATCTTTTGTTTTGTTTTCCTCTTTGTCTTTTGCCGTTTCTCGGGTACCATTCTGTGACTTTTTTACTCCATTTGTCTTTGCCCCTTATCAAATGTCCTGACCATTTCCATTTCAGCCGTTTAATTTTCACCGTAATGTCTTGTACTTTAGTTATATTTCTGATTTCATCGTTTCTTACTCGATCCATTTTCTTTATGCCAAGCATGCTACGCTCCATTGCGCGTTGACAGGAGCTTAATTTGGCTAAGTTTTGGTTGGTAAGGGACCATGTTTGGCTTCCATACATTAAAACAGGGAGAACGCAAGTATCAAATAATTTACTTTTAAGTTTAATGTGTATATTTGAATTTTTCATCACCTCTTTTAAAGTCCAGTAACTCTTCCAAGCATTTCCGACTCTTCTTTCCATTTCCTTATTCATCGTGTTATGGGGTGACATTACTTGACCTAAATATATGTACTCTTCCACGTATTCAATCTGCTTATCCTCAATTGTAACATCGTGTTTAGGACCATTCGTCATTACTTTTGTTTTGTCTAAGTTTAATTCCAGACCGACCGCTTTGCTTTCAGTAGCTAATTGATTTATCATTATATTAATCTCTTCAGAAGTTGTAGCAAACAGAGCAATATCATCGGCGAATCTGAAATGTGTTAGTTTGGTGCCATTAATATTTAATCCGAAGCTATCCCATTTCATGCCTCTAAATACCTTTTCCAATACAGCTGCAAAAAGCTTTGGTGATAGGGGGTCACCATGACGTACTCCTTTCTGTATGTTAAAAGGTTCCCCTTTTCTTTCAAGCTGTATTCTAGTTGTACTGTTTTTATAGATAGTTTTTAAAACTGTAATGTATTTGTCATCTATTCCTTGTTCTTCAAGTGCCTCCCATATTTTTACATGCAGTAGGGTATCAAAGGCTTTGCTGTAGTCAATAAACGCTATATAGTAAGTTAAGCCGTATTCCGTATATTTCTCAATCACTTGTCTCAATGCATGTATATGGTCCAGTACTGAGTATCCGCAACGGAAACCAGCTTGTTCCTCTGGTTGATTTTCATCAAGCACTTTTTCTATCCTAGCTAATATGACTTTGGCAAAAACTTTATAGATGTTTGGTGATAGGCTTATTGGTCGATAGTTATTGATTTGGTCTTTATCTCCTTTCTTATGCAGTAGTTTAATTGTAGAAGAAGTCCATTGTGTAGGGATATATTCGTTTATAAGAATTTCATTAAATAGCCTTGTTAGTGGAGTTACGATATATTGTAATGTCCCTTTTAAAAGTTCATTGGATATCTTATCATCTCCGGATGCTTTTTTATTTTTCTGGCTTAGTATTGCCTTCTCTACTTCACAATTTAGGATCGTAGGGACTTTTTCATGGTTTTCTGATATTTTTTGACTTGTGTAATCTGAACAGTAAGTATTGTCATGATATAAAGACTTAAAAAAGTTTGTAGCTATATTCAGGATATTTTTTCGATCAGTTTCTGCTTTTTCGTTTTTTCCTTTAATTTTGGGAATCCATGATGTATGGTCTCTTAGATCTCTTAGAGCCCTTTTAATACCTCCTGACTTTTCTATGTAGTGCTTTATTTTACTTGTTCTTTCTTCGTTTCTATGTTTTCTAATATTTTTATTAATTTCTTTGCTAATTTTAGTTATTTCAGTTTTGTTTTCTGTCCTGTTTCTTAACAATTCTTTCCTCCTCACAAGTAATTCTCTGGCTCTTTGTCCTATTTTGTCTTTACATGTAGGTTGATTGATTATTTCGCTGTTTATATACTGCAGACCTTTTTCTATGTTGTCATATTCATCTTGTATATCATAAAGTTTGTTGTTTTTATTTAGACATGCCAAATGTTTAGATAATATGTTATCAGGTATAGATGGTGGTATTTCTTTTCTGTGCGATTTAAAATGTTTCCTCGGTAATTTAGCGTTTAGAAGAAGCTCAGTTTTGCTCGTACAAGGCGATGATTTGTGTTAAAATTTAGATTATTGATTGTTTCAACATTCTTACATCTTTGTAACTTATTGATGAGGATAAAATCTATTTCATTTTTGTATTTTGTATCTGGCGAGATCCACGTCCACTTTTTGTTTTTCCTTTTTTTGAAGTATGTATTTGCGATATTTATTAGTAGGTTATTCTGAAGAGCAAAGTCTATAAGTCTTTGTCCATTATCGTTACGTTTTCCTGTGCCAAATTTCCCTATTAACGGCATCGTAACTCCGTTGTATTCGCCAATTTGAGCATTAAAGTCACCCATAACTATGACGTTTTTGTGTGTATTTTCGAGAGCTTTGCCTAATTGGTTATAAAAATTCTCTTTTTGGTTATTATCGGAGGCCTCAGTTGGTGCATATATTTGTATTATTGACCATGGTTCATTCAACATTATGTTAGCAACAGCTATTCTTTCCGATATACCAGTAAACCCTTCTATTTTGTGTTGTAGATATTGTTTTACAAGAAATCCTACTCCATATTGACTTTGTGTTTCGCCGTTGTAGTACATAATATAATCATGGTAGGCAAGAATGTCTTCTCCCAACCTTCGTACTTCCGAGAGTCCAATAATATCCCATTTGATAGTTGCAAGGGCATGTTCTAGTTCTTTGAGGTGTTCGTCCGTTCTTAAAGTTCTGGTGTTTAAGGTTCCAATGAATATTTCCGGTTCTGCTGAGGCTGGAGGGATTTGGTCGTACTCCCCACGGTGACCAGCCGGATTGGGGAAAAGGGGTAAGTATTGTATGTTTTTGTCATAATTTAGTTTTGTTTGAAGTGTGTTGAGAGGGGGCTCTGCCTTTTGCTATTTTGTTTTGTCCGTGATTGTTTTTTGGTTAATATAGGAAGCTATTGTATATGTTTTGTTTTTCTTCGGTACTTGACGTGCATTAGAATGAAGATTTCTATTGGAATTTTTATTTTCAGTTTCGGGAGATTCTGAATAAAATCTTTTATTTGATTGAGATGTTGTAGGGGCTGTAGGGGTATTATTTGTTGCCTTTTTTTGTTGATGTTTGTTTTCCAGGATGACTATTTTATCATACTTAATGATTGCACGTGCTCCTTCACTTCTGAGTTTTTTGAGTTCACTTTGCAACTCTTTCCTTTTCTCCAAAATAGCTGGTGGAAAATCTTCATTTATATACAGTCCGGTATTTTGCAGCAGTTTTTTAGAACGAAGTAATTGCATTTTCATATTTACAGATGTCAGTGTGACCAACACAGGTCGTATGGTGCCATTCTTCTTTCCTAAACGTCTCACGTGATCAATGTCTCTCTGCTCGCAGGATATTTTCATAGTATTATTTATAATTTGTAGGATTTCTTGCAGTAGATCATCATAATATTTTATTTCATCTTCTCCGATACCAAAAAGTAGGATATTTTTTCTTCTTTGTTGTCGCTCCAAGTATTCAATTTTCGTGCTCTGTTCTTTCACTTGCTGCTCCAATTCTTCATATTTAGCTTCTAAGATTCCAAATTTTTCATTTATATTTTTGTTAATTACATTAGTTATATTACTTTCCATTGTATTCATTCTTTGTTTCTGGTCGGCTATGTCTTCTTGTATAACTTTTAGAATTCTCGCTATATCTTCCATAGTTTTTATTTTTAATATTTTATAATCACAAATTTCAGTGTGCAATGGTAGATAAATGGTGAGTTTATAATATTGGGATAGAAACTATATTCCGGACCCCCCCCCCCCCCCATTACTATTCATCTTACTTGTCCAATTTCGACAATAATATACATATGTACCTCGCCGATGCGGTACATGTACTTATAAAAAAATATTTTTGATTTCCTAAACACGTTGCCTATTTGCTGCTGCGGAACCCTTCATGGGCGATTCCAACTCGCACTTGGCCGCTTTTTTACGTTAGGGGTAATACTTAACAAAGTCAACAACAAGTTGGACTTATTCATAATATGTCCTTTGAGTGAGTTCACAAAAGTGACACTATCGTATGTTATCCTACTAGTCCTACTAATATTATAAAGGCGAAAGTTTGTTTGGATGTATGGATGTATGGATGTGTGGATGTGTGGATGTATGGATGTTTGTTACTCTTTCACGCAAAAACTACTGAACGGATTTTAATGAAACTTTACAATAATATAGCTTATACATCAGAATAACACATAGGCTACAATTTTAACCGACTTTCAAAATGGGGGAGGTGTTATGTTCGTTTTCTTATATTCAAAGATTACTCCGCCGTTTGTTAACCGATTTTCAAAATTTTTTTTTTGGTATATAGGGTATCATCCCAATTTGGTACTATATTCACAAATGTGGTGCTCTGATGAAGGATCCATAAGTATTCGAGGGAACTCCTCAAAACTTATAGGGAAACATGTGGTGACTTCGGTTTCGTGAGAAGTATTCTAAGCATATGCTACCAACAAGTAAGATTTTGCACTGAGATATACCTGGTATACCGTAGTTCGGAAGGTGCTGAGAGAACTCCTGATTCTTTATAGATACAAGTTTAGGAGTTTCGGCGTTGTTTTAAGAACAGAAAGCATATGCTACTATGCAAATTACATTCATCATCATCATCACTACCATATTATACCATTTCATAGTCTTTTAGATCGAGACTCGAGTTTGTCAAGCGATAATTAAAAAAAAATTATACCAACCTAATATTATAAACTTTAGATTTATAATATTAGGAGTACGTTTGCTTGAACGCGTCAATCTCAGGAACTACAGGTCCGATTTAAAAACTTATCTCAGTGTTAGATAGATCATTTAACGAGTAAGACTATATTATATTATCACGCTAAGACTAATACGACCGAAGAAACTCAGGAAAATGTGGGAAAAACGGTAGAAATATTTTTTATGAGAAAATGTACGGTTTCTGTAAAATTCCTAATTTACGCGGGCGAAGCCGCGCGGGACATCTAGTAACTTATACATGAATTAATTTAATTATTAATCTATTTACTACGCTATCGAATTGGATATTAATCTGTAATGATAGTTGTACTTGAATGTTAAATAAATAAATATATTATATACGCCTGTGATTTAACACGTTTGCTACATAATGCCGGATTCTCCTCACCAACATTCCTACATATTTTAAAATCACTCCCGGAAGAGCAGAGTGACCTCATGTGGTGATATGGAGGAAGTAGTAACGGCGGTAGATAAATATCAATTGAAAAGGTTAACAATTTGAATATCCGCCGCTTAATGCACTTGTGTTTGTATGTAGAGTTGTGACGGGTTAAACATTTTTTGTCGGATAGAATATATTCTATGGACGCTTCACACCACGTCAGTCTGGCCCCGTGCTAAGTACCTGAAGGACTTGTGGTACCAGACAACGGAAATATGTTTAATACTTTTATACTATACATATATTTAAGATATATAGATAATAGTTATTATGTACCTCTTTACTGAAGACGAGGTAGAGTTTTGACGGGTTAAAGATTTTTGGTAAAGACAAAAACTTATGTCTGGAAAAGACTATATATAGATTATAGAGCTAAGTAAATATGTATAATAATTTTTGTAACGTAAATCATAGAGAAAATCCCTTTAGTATTTGTCCCTATTGTTTTTAGTAAGGTATAGTACGTCTTTTTGTTGAATTTGTAAAGTTTTTACGTTTTAAGCATTTTTGGTAGCAATTTTAATAGGCCTATGCTACCAAAATCATGCCAACTATGTTTTGTTATAATACTGATTGACAACAAAGCCTATAATACAGCAAAACATCACAGCAGCGTTTACGAAACTGTTACGCAACCACCGCCTTTAGGATACTATTAACTATGGATTTATTGCTTTTGGAACATCCATTAATAATATCTACAAAAGGCAGCCATATTAATTAACTGTTAATTCTAATACAGCAGCTGTGGGTGGATGCACGCCGTATTTTACAGGCGAAAATGGTGTCTAATACAGTAATTGTAAAGCTACGTTATTGTTCAAACAGCCCAAGCAAAGGTTTCTTTTTTATAAAATTAGGAGGCAAACGAGCAAACAGTTCATCTGAGCCGTAACAGTCCAAAAATACTGCTGGCGACAGTTCATTCCAGTGTTAGGCTTGGGTAAGAGTTAGTAATATCTAACTCAACACAGTCAAAACCCATTTCTACAGTAGTTTTACGCACAATACTAAGTTCCAAGACGCATGCTCTTCGAATAATAATAACTAAAGAATGTAAAAACCAACATCTTTATAATATGAATATGATAAAGTCCTTTGCCGATCCTGCATCGTTAAAACGCTCGAGACGCCCTATTGCCCTGTTCCCTCTTAAAAGGCCGGCAACGCACTTGCAGCTCTTCTGATGCTGCGAGTGTCCATGGGCGACGGAAGTTGCTCTCCATCAGGTGACCCGTTTGCTCGTTTGCCCCCTTTATTTCATTAAAAAAAACGCATATCAATACATTTTTCAATTGTAAAAGGATTCACCGTAAGACGATACTGCTTGTCCGCAGATTGGCATTTCCTGTTGAGCAGTGTTGGGCAAGTTTGGGGCCAGTGTTGGCAGTTGGGCAACGCTGGGCAAGTGTAACCCGGCCGGTGAGCGTAGTGGGGTGGAACCGACACCGGACACCGCGTCGTAATACTATTGCGAATTGTCTCAGTAATATGCAATTTACAATGTTGCGATTACACAGAGGCGTAGAGGCTTAGAATACGCCCTAGGCCCAGCTCTGTATTTATGTATAGGCAGTATAGGACATGGTCTATGGGCGGCAACGTCCTAACTCCAATTAGAATTTATACAAACATTGTAACATAACAATACTTGAAGACGAATAAAACATTTTTTCTAAGGTGCAGACTGCAGTTTACCTTCCTTCCGTCTTACTGACAACCTATAAGATAATAATTAAAAAAAAATTGAAAATCGGTTTACAAACGTGGAAATACAAAAATTTTTATACGTGGGAGAGCCATGCTTCGGCACGAATGGGCCGGCTCGACCGGATAAATACCACGTTCTCACATAAAACCGGCGTGAAACAGCGCTTGCGCTGTGTTTTGCCGAGTGAGTGAGTTTACCGGAGGCCCAATCCCCTACCCTATTCCCTTTCCTACCCTCCCCTAATCCCTTCCCTTCCCTACCCTCCCCTATTACCCTATTCCCTCTTAAAAGGCCGGCAACGCACATGCAGCTCTTCTGATGCTGCGAGTGTCCATGGGCGACGGAAGTTGCTTTCCATCAGGTGACCCGTTTACTCGTTTGCCCCCTTATTTCATTAAAAAAAAAAAACGGCGGAGTAGTGGTCGAACATACCAAAAAAAAAACACAGCCGAATATATAACCTCCTCGTTTTTTGGAAGTCGGTTAAAGACTATAAAAAGCTCGTGGTAGGCAACCCCCTGCGCGATAATGATTAAAAACTGGGTGAACAGTTTAAACCAGGTTTAAGCTATGCTTTAATTTTCAAGTTTCGTGGCCGTTGCCTGGGTGACGACCCCGTTCAAGTTTATTCCACTTGGCGCCCGCTCAGACTAATGAAACTAGATCAAATTATTATTATTGTATTCGATTGTATTTTGTAATTTATGTAACAACCAAACTTGTTTCGAATTTTAGCGCAAAGGCTGGACCTATTTTGATGAAATTGTGTGTGCTTGTCCGAGAATAGTCAACATTTTTGTAGCCGAAATTATAACTTTTTGTAACAACGTCAGCCGGATCACCTAGTAGTACCGTGCTATTATTATCACATGTGTGCCATCGCGCCTCGCACCCCACGCTCGGGATAATCCAATAAACAATGTCACCCCAAAATGAGCGCGGGGGCGTCGAGGGCGAAGCCCCGGGCTCCGGCCGACGATTATAGTATTGGATATCTCACGACCCACACATGAATTAGATTAGTGTAATAGTTCTAACCACGAGGCTTACTTTCATACATTTTTTGACATAGCTTTATATTATAAAAAAAAAAAAGATTATATGACGCCCGCAACCCTGTTGCGCCAATAATCGTTTAATGCGTGAGAACCGTACATGTTTTCGGGATAAAAGTATCCTATGTCCTTTCCCGGGAGTGACGGGACCCAAAGGAGTTCAGCGGTTTGGGCCTGAAGAAGTAACAGACAAACAGACGCACTTTCGCATTTATAATATTAGTATGGATGTAAGGACCGAAGCGGTTAATGTCAACATTCTCCTTGTCTTTGTCATATTGGAAACGTAACAGTCAGTACAGACTGAGACTATGAACGTTGAAAAAGGGGGCGAGGAGGATAATATTATACGTGGGAGAGCCATGCTTCAGCACGAATGGGCCCGGCTCGACCGGAGAAATACCACGTTCTCACAGAAAACCGGCGCGTAACAGCGCTTGCACTGTGTTTCGCCGAGTGAGTGAGTTTACCGGAGGCCCAATCCCCTACCCTATTCCCTTCCCTACCCTCCCCTATTCCCTACCCTTGCCTACCCTCCCCTATTACCCTATTCCCTCTTAAAAGGCCGGCAACGCACCTGCAGCTCTTCTGATGCTGCGAGTGTCCATCGGCGACGGAAGTTGTTTTCCATCAGGTGACCCGTTTGCTCGTTTGCCCCCTTATTTCATTAAAAAAAAAGTTTTGTGATTCGCCTCGTGGTTTGGGCTGTATTATAGCTTTTGCGTAGTACCAACTACCAGTAGTTTTTTCCTTCCACAGACAAACATCCATTCATCCTCATGAAAGTTTCAGTTAAGTACATTCAAATTAAATCCATAAAGTCAACAGCTATACAAAAGTGGACTTCGCTATACATTCATGATAAAATAACATGTAAGTTTTATCAACATTCAACAGCGTGCGATAAGGCGTTCTTCAAACACGCAGCTCGCGCAAACCGGCTTCTTATCACGAATTCGCGACTGGCGACGTAATATTTGCATAACATACAGCATACTTCTTCACATTTAACTGAACCGACCGAACTGAGGGTACCAACTGCGTTGGAGAATCCCTCTCTGGACGTCCATGCTCAGGAACCCCTGGAACTGAGCGTCGACGTCCAGGCTGCCCCTCGTATTCTGGGGAGGGCAAAACTGCGCTCCAATCTGCTCGGGGCAAGAGCAAACACACAAAGGCACCCCACTCGATATTAAACATGGACTTTTGTAATATCAGGGGATTACACTCCAACCTTAATGCCGTCCATTACCACCTTGAGACGGCAAAGCCGGCTTTGCTCTTTTTAACCGAGACGCAGATATCATCTCCGAGTGACACATCATACCTTTCCCACCCAGGGTATTACCTCGAGCACTCCTTTCTACCCAAAGCTGGAGTGTGTGTGTATATCAGAGATGATATCAGCTCTCGCCGCCTCAGCAATCTTGAGGTCATGGACCTATCAAACTTATGGCTCCGCATAGATTGCGACGACCACCCTCGCGTCTATGCGTGCCTATATAGGTCCCATAGTGGTGACCCCGAGACGGACCGACTCTTGGAGCACCTGCAAGCTGCTTCAGATTTTGTGCAGCAGCAGATCCCATCCGCAGAGATCATAATACTTGGCGACTTTAATGCCCACCACGCCGACTGGCTCAATTCCAGTAAAACTGATCATGCGGGGAGATCTGTCTGCAATTTTGCCCTTGCGAACGACTTGACACAACTGGTTACTACGCCTACGCGAATCCCAGATGTGGATGGTCAGAACTCTTCCTTGTTGGACCTCCTACTGACTTCAAATCCTACCAAATATCCGTAACCGCACCACTTGGTTCATCGGATCATTGCCTTGTTAGGAGTTTTGTGCCACTTACGACGGTGTTAAGACAGCGCGCTGTTAAATATAGTGTGGCACTACAAGTCAGCAGACTGGGATGGGATGCGGTCGTTTTTTGCATCCTATCCTTGGGGGCACGGGTGCTTCTCGCCGGATGATCCCGACAACACTGCCAACTCTGTTGCCGATGTGGTGATCGCTTGGCTGGTGATCTCTTGGCATACCTGACTCATCATTGGGCCCAGGCAATTGAGTCGAAGGCAGAGGCATTGGCTGTTAGTTTGGACATTGCGAAGGGACCAACGCCTACAACTCTACAAGGCGCAGGTTCGGCCTCATATGGAATATTGTTCTCATCTCTGAGCAGGGGCGCCAAAATACCAACTGCTCCCTCTGGATCGTATCCAACGAAGGGCCGCTCGAATTGTTGACTGACATAGTGTTTCAAACAGCTTGGACCCCCTGGAATTACGCCGAGATGTAGCTTCACTCTGCATCCTCTATCGGTTGTATCACGGGGAGTGCTCTGAGGAATTGTTCGGAATCATACCACCTGCAACTTTTCGCTATCGTCCCACGCGAAAAACATACCATCCTCATCACCTTGATGAGTGGCAGTCTTCCACAGTGCGTTTTTCGCGTAACTTTCTGCCGCGCACTGTAAAACTCTGGAATGAATTGTCACCAGCAGTATTTCCGGACCGATACGACCTGCAAACCTTCAAGAAAAGAGCGTATTCCCTCTTAAAAGGCCGGCAACGCACCTGCAGCTCTTCTGATGTTGCGAGTGTCCATGGGCGACGGTAGTTGCTTACCATCAGGTGACCCGTTTGCTCGTTTGCCCCCTTATTTAATAATAAAAAAAAAGAACCTATTTTGATGAAGTCTACTTCATCATCAGGCATCATCAGAATATCTTATGTACATAATATATGTAATTTTCATTTTTTTGATTTAAAATTATTTTTCCTGGTCCATTTTTATCCATTTTCAACTTTCTTCAACTGTGCAGATTTTTGACTCTATTGTATTTGTATTGTATATGTATATATGTCGCAGCCGACTGGTTTAAATAGCCGTTCAATCAAACAGCTAGCCCTTTGACTGAACAACGCCATTCAATCACACGGCTATACGTCGTTTAGTCGACTTGTTGACTACAACGTTCAACACTACAGCTAGACGACGCTTAGCCAACTGGTTTAATGGCAAATTAACTAGGGCGACCACTAGCTTAATATGTAATTTGGGAGAATAGGAAAACTTTTTGTATTTTATTGAAAGATTATTCTCGGATTAAGTTTAAGGGGTGAGTGACCAAAAGTTTAATGCAATAAGTAAAAAATAAAAAAATCTGAGGTGTTTTGTGGCGGTCGCCGGCTGCTGCCGCAGCACAGTCACAGTTCTAACCTAACCTACTTTTGGACTTTCTGAATTGTTTGTTTTTGTTTTGGCGGGGGGCTGCGGCCCCCGAGCCCCCCTTTTATTTGACGACGGTCGCCGGATGCTGCCGCAGCACGCTCGCTGCGCTCGCTCGGCTTCCTCTGTGTTGTGATCTAAGTTTTAAACTAACCTAACCTACTTTTGAACTTTCTGGATTGTGTTTGTTTTTGTTTTGACGGGGGGCTGTGCCCCCCGAACCCCCCTTTCCGGTGGGCTGCGTCCATCCATTTCATAATCCCGTAATTTCTCCTCGAATATTTGTTGAAATTTTGATTCACTCGTATGTGCCTCCACAATTTTTGTCTCTTTAATGACACTTGTAACTTTTATTAACTACTTTCTTTCCGAAAAACAACCACAAACACAAACAAACACCTGCTAGTTGACGCCATATTGTAAATAAAACGCACCTAGCGCCGAACTGGTGCGCGCTGAACTACTTCAATTAAACGGCGGCTTTTGAATCAGCTGTAGTGTTGAACGTTTTGAGCGACTAAAATATTCAATATAAAAGCTAGACGTGTGATTGAATGGCGTTGTTCAGTCAAAGGGCTAGCTGTTTGATTGAACGGCTATTTAAACCAGTCGGCTGCGACATATATACTCTTATTGTATTTCAATTGAGAATAATATCAATCCCTATTTTGAAATGGGTGCAGTAAGTAATCTACATAATTTTTATTCTGCATAAGAAATATCAGAGTGCCAACTGTGCAAGCATAATTGGGAGAATCTACATTCTACAGTAATCTGTCATTTATAAAAACATTCAAGTTATTAAGTTGGCACTCCTTCACAACTGCACTACTTATGCTGCATTGATATAAAAATATGCACAACTATTTGCATATTATTACAATAATTTTATAACAATATATTTTAGGAACAGAGTATATGACGTATGGCTTGATATTTCAATGTGTCTAACAAGATTACAATATGACAGACTAGGACTACTTTAATAGCTTGCTCTTAATTTAAAGTTCATATAATTGTTACATGTTCAATAAACTTTTTTACAAAATATAATAATTGAGTTGAAAGGGGTATGAAGATTTTTATATGGAGCCTGGCCGACCTACTGTCTGCCATTGTGTTTTTCCGCGTTCACAAATATTTTTTTCAAAAATGGAAATGTGACACTTTACGTCGTTTTAACCAAGATAGTTTTTTGTTTGTATTGATGATAGCTATCCATTTTTGAATAAAATATTCGTGAACGCGAAAAAACACATTTAGCGGACAGTAGGTCGGCCAAAATCTTCATACCCCTTTCTGGAAACCTACCCATACATGTTGAACATTTCCTAAACCCATAAAACCAGTATCATTATTCATTAGTGTATAGAAGTGTTGGCGTAAAGCAATTTGTATTAATTGTAGCTTTGACCTACTTGTACATGTACAGAGCACAGACTGTGTTGCTTGTGCTACGTTACAGCATAAATTATGTGAAGTTTCACACCTATTCTTTCTCTGTGGGTGCTTTTATGCCATGTTAAATGAAATCCCGATTCTTACACTTACGTGTTTAAATTACTTTCACTGAATAAGAGATTTGTGTGGATACTATCACTATTAATGTCAGCCTTACAATTTTGCAGTTTTATTACTTACTACTACAATCCTAAATATCTTATTCTCTATGTCATGAAAGAACATAGACTTGTAGCTGATTTAGGATTTTTAAGGTACAATGTAGGTTTCATATATTTTTTTTCTGAAATAAGTCACAACTAGATCATAGCATAAAACTTAGAGTTCTGTCTACTTCAAAGTTCTTCTACGGGCATTATGAACATAGTTGCAGAGCAAACATAGTTGTGTTCAATAACTTATTACAACTTAGTTAATTTATAATAACTTATTGAAAATCAAGGCAGGTAGTTGTGACAAATAATTATTATGAACCTGTCAAGTGGAACTAAACAAAATTAGCTACACAGTAACACACCGTGAAGGATATTCTCATTAGAGCTCCAAGTACCACCTGAGAGTACAGTAGCTGGCAATGTCATTTAGCACTTATAAGCCTTACAGCCATGGACTATAAGGACATAATATAATGTAAAACACAGGCTTGCATTGTACATACATAAAACATATTATAATTTTCTGACACAGCCATGCTAATCTTGGATACGTCTTGCTAATGCAAGCGAGAGAATACGATTTATACTATTTTATAATATGATTGATCCTTGCAATATACCAACTACAATTAGCTATTAATCGATAGACAATAAATGAAACCTCAAAAGCAATCGAATAATGTAGAGTAGTATAATATATCCAGGGCTATGAAATCGTGCGAACAAAGACCGAAAAATTCGACCGCTTCGAAACACATGAGAAAAATCGATATTTCTAACAAAACGTTACAACGTCGGCCGCGCGTTATCCGCAGGGGATGTAATATATAGGTCACGGGGTTAGTATTATATTAATTGTAGTTAACACGTAACTATTGTAATATATTAAGTACTAAAGAAATAAAGGATTTACCGGTACTCACCCATATTTTACTGTGTGATTTAGCGCCGCTGCTCAATGGAACACTTCAAACACAACTTCCCAGCTTCATCACACACACCATAGAAACAGCACGAGCACTATTTAAGTTCTCTGTAATCTAGTTTTGTGTTAGAAAATAGTTTTGAGAAAAAACTGCAATACACTCCCTTCGCCCCAGTTGTAAAAACTACGGCACCGGCGGGTGGCGGCTGTCACCTGTCACAAATGACATAATATTCTGTCGAACGCGCTTGCGCTTTTTAAGGTGTGTTCCGAAACTCTACAATATATTCTGCGTACTGGGACGAGTGCAATTTGACGAGATTTTATTGGCTACCGAGACTATCGAGGGTGTCAGCCGGTATGATACTAAAAATTTAGGAATACACGCTAATGACTAAACGGTATTCGTTCAAAAACCCATTCTTGGGTTCCGTATTCACTAGGTACACCTCAGAACAGGAAAAAAATCTGTGAGGTACACAATAGCCAAAACGAACCTAGGTATTAATAGGGGTACTTACAAAGAATCTCTTGTATTTTTTGACGTCAGAATTTAATTATTATACTTACCGTAATAATTTTTGTTTATAGGTCAGGGCTCCTCGTACATTTTTTAAGTGTGGACCAGTTTTTACTTTGATTCCAGCCCAATGCCCATTCTCGAATCGTGTTGAATACCGTTGAAAATGTCTTTTTAACTCTTTCAACTATTGAACTTGATACAATACTTTTGTACTAATATTAAATTAAAGAACCTCACTAAGACTCACTAAGTGCTAACGAGTCTTTGCTAAAAACCAACATTTTTTACGAATAAAAAATAAAACGAAAAAATTAAACGCCTCATAAAATAAGTGCTTTAATAATAAAAAAAATAGGTAGGTACATAATTTTAATGTAAATTGTACGTGTTCCTTTAAATAACAAACAAAAACCAGATCAAACCTTCGACAACTATTTACAACTCCGACTGTGCGCACAGTGCGGCGGAGCGACGAGCTTAGCGGATAGCGGAACAAAGCCCTTTCTCCGCTCAACTCAAAAAACGCTTTACTTAAATTTAATCGCCAAATAATATCGCTCATTTATATTAATTTTATACGAATAAATATAACTGAAACTTACAATATTCAAAGATGGAGTATCGACATTTTCATAGTGATTTAATAAAATAGAACTAAACATGAATTTATAATTTTCTGAACTCCTAGTAAGGCTAACCCGGTACACCTCTTGTCTTTAGACTTACGACTAAGTTTCTCAAATGTAGGTGTCATTTAAGGTGCTTCTAAAATTAATTGGCAGAAAATATAGTCGGTTAAATCTAGCTTATGTTTTGTTGTTTTGTAGACAAGTGTAAGCGTCATAAAATTTAAGACGAAAACAGAAAATCTTATCGAGACATTTTACTATCTAATACCTATCTAACTATAGTACTTAGCGACTAAGAATTTTATATTTTTAAAATATAAACATTGCACTCGGATACCACACGTAGCTTATCGTAAACGAAATTTTCCATAAATTATTTCTTACACTCGTCTACAAACAAAAACCTTTAAGGTAATAAAAACAAAAAAGTTCGATACCTATGTAACTACAGCGCTTCACAAACCCGGTAAGCTTTATAATACATAACACAAACAAAAATAAATATAACCTTACATCTCTGTACACTAGTAAAATATCTGAACTTTTTCTCTGTACATAAATTTTGAATTTGAACAATATAGCGACGTTTTAAGTACTCACTTTTTATCACGATCGCCGAACGTTATTATAAGTACTGGTACACGTTAGCCGCTGTTAGCGTGCGCTTTACTAAAGCGTTTTTACGCTAAGTATTCTCCAACGTGTGCCAGCTCCTACAACATACCTGTCGGTTTTAAATCTTCTCTATTTTTATATTTAACGATCGCACTATACTATTACACAAAAATATTGAGATATCTCGACGAATCGAATCAGACGTTAAGATATAGAGCGGGCAAAGCTACGACTATGTCTATGTCTAAGTGTAAAAATAAACTGTATACGAACATCTGACTCTACTCTAGCTATCGGATTCGAAGCGATCCAACAATTATTGCTACGTAATCGCAAATTGACCTGCCTTTCAGTTGCCTATATTAACATAAAAATATTCTATAATCATGTTATATACATAGACTATCCCAAATTATTGGAAACGGTGTAGTTAAGAACACTTTATTTAGGGCATTAAACGGGTGCATCATATTGTACTATTTAATAATAACAGCTAGTGTTAGAGGTTAAATTAATCGCTATACGCTCCGCCTATCTCAATCGCGGCTTGCTTTATCGACAAGCGAGCTCCTGATAATAAAGCTCGCTTGAAATCAGAAATTGATTTAAAGATTTTTCGTAATACAATATGTTCAACTTTTTAAACACTTTCATTTGGTACATGTTTCAAAGTGCTACAGTACTGGGTACGATATCCCCCCCCCCCCCTTCTTTGACAAATTACGGTACCTAGTATAATATAGAGAATTTTGTTTCACATTTTATAGATAGGGTACAAGTACAACCAAAACCCATAAATGTTTACAACTTATGAAAAAAATTTAATAAAAAATTAAATAAATATATACAGTGTATACAGACTTTTTAGTTACACAAGTTTAGTCGATGTTTGATACGTATTAAAAGTCGATTGGCAGACAAGGACAAAACTTGAGTATCTGCAAAGTTTGTAACACAGAGGTTGATCTTTTTATTTGTAATAGGGTTTTTATATAATTTGGCATTTTTTGTATTTGACTGAAATAATACCAGGCCTTTAAATCAACAACATTCTGGCAATAAAGATATTTGAATTTGAATAACTCGGAGCGGAATTTGAGTCGAGCATAAAATATTATATTAAAGTTTTATAAAGTTTATTCCCAAAAATATTAACAAAAACAATTATAGATTCGCTTTAAGCGTGTTAGTTTTGGCGCGTGCTGTAAAGCTGGGCGTAAAAGTAGCCTCTGGCATCTGTCCTTATCTTACAAATGACATTTCATAATTATCAGACAAGGATAGCATCAGTGTTATTCGCTATGTAAATATTTTATTTAGGGAATTAGAGGAATCAGAAAACTATCTAAAGTGTAAAATGTTTTTAGTTTTGGCTACTTTTACACACACATCAAGCAATTATTCCGTATTTACATTGCATCAGGGAATACAGCTCCGGGTAAAATTCAGAATGGCGGGCCTAAACCACCGCCATTTTGTGAGCGACTGGTCGTTGTCTTCATTTTGACGTTTCAACATTTTATTTAAACAAAATGTCAAATTGTGACAAACTACTTTTTAAATTGTCGATTAAAAAGTTAAAACGCCAAATCGAAAACTTGAATAGCATGTGGGCCGTGTATACCCGGTACGTTATCTAACATGGCCACCGCCATGTTGTGGTCAGCTGACCGGTCGTTAATCTAAGACATACCTACAACTCGTAATATCATGTTCAACCGCCACTTGGCGTTTTTATTTTAAGCGTAACACTTTCCAAAGGAGTTTTGTTTTCTCTTGGTTACATTTTTAATAATATATATTCTCTGTTCTGCGAGGCTATGCACAATACCTGTTTGTCCTCGAATTCGAAAACTTGTCGCACGAATACGAGTCTTTCTATGCGTTGTGAATGCCCCAGATTCAATTTAATAAAAAGGTAAACAAACATTTTAATTAAAGAGAATGCATGACGAAACTTCAATTTAAATTAGTAGCCATGTTTACCTGTTGATTTGCTTATATTGATATTAAATCACATTTGCAAAGAGTACATAAATATAATCGTATACGCTCACTGCGTACAGTACGTAAGCTCGTGCGTGCAGTACGCAACGTTTTAGGACGTTATTTCGGCAGCACAACTACATGGACCGTACTACAATGATCTTATCTTTTTACGGTCGGATGATTGCAGAGCAAGAACAATAATAAGCTGTTGCTCATTTCATTAACTCAATGAGACCGCCTTAAAAGGAATATTAGAGAGAGGTTATGAAAAGAACAGATACTACACTTTGATCTTAGCCAAAAGGCCGAGGTTATTCAAAAAGTTATTAGGTTATTTAAACCTAAATCTAAAAAGGTATAATATGCATAACAGGCAGCGTTGAACGTCAGCGGTAAGTCAAGTGATTCACAAGATGGCGTCATTACTTCAATTCAAAAGATTCTTCTAGCATCGTATCATGGAAGAAATTAATTCATTGGCAGTTGACGGACCTATAGTCTGTCAAGAAAGTGAAGAAATTAAAAAGTGGCAATATCGTAGTGTCATCCCTTTCAAATCAATCTAAGAAAAAAGGGATGACACAACGATGTTGCCACTTTTTAATTTCTTCACTTTCTTGACAGACTGTACGTCATTTGGTGAAATTTTGTCAATTCAATGTTAATCTAGTATCGTATATTGTGATCTGTTAGCTACGTTTGATAGAACGCGACCAAATTACGCAAGTCCGTCAACTGCCTATGAATCAACTTCTCTGATAGTACTATCAGAGAAGTTGATTCCTATGCAAATGGGGGACCTACGTAGTTTGGTCGCATTACGTCAAACCCAGCCGACAGATCACAATTAAGTATTAACATTGAATTGACATGATCGACCAAATGACGTTGGTCTCTCAAATGCATAGGAATCAATTTCCTCGATGGTACATCCTGGCTAGCCTATTCATCGTCAGTATCTACGTCCCGGCTAGGCTACTCGTCGTCGGTGTCCGCGTCGGATGACAGGTCGATGTGTGCGTGCGGCGTGTGCGGGGGGTGGGGGTGGGGGGCGCAGTGCTGCTGCGCCAGGCGGCGGTAGTGGTTGAGCCACTCCTCCAGCATCTGTGCGGCGAGCAGCGGCCGCGGGGGCAGGCGGACGCGCGCGCACAGGACGCCGCCCACCTGTGAACGGAAGATTGAAGTGTGAAAGAAAAACAATCATATCATCATTCCAAATAAAAAAAGGTTTCAACTTTTAGCTATCGGAAGCTGCGGCACCCAGCGACGTAACAGTCTACGTCTTTCGTTTTTTGCTTTGCAATCCACTCAAAGTCCGACAATAGCATTGCATGTAACACCCACCTCCCTGGCGGCGGCCCAGCGGCGCAGCACGGCGGTCTCGGCGGCGGCCTCCTCCGGCGTGAGGTAGGGCACCGGCAGCGGCCGCCCGCGCGCGTCCGACAGCGGCAGGTACGCGCACGCCTCGCAGCCGTCCTGTACAATATCATGACTTTAACCTCTTTGTAGAGTCTGCCCCTGTACGTGCAATGAAAATGATCTTATTAGAGAGTAGAATGGCTGCTATAGATAATATAGTGTGTGTACCTCTAGCGGCACTAACGCGGAGAAGTGTCCCCGCGTGTAGCCGAGCGCGAGCGGCGAGTGGCTGCAGCACTCCGCGTCCCACAGCAGCGGCAGGTACACGCCGCGGAAACCCGCGTACCCCAGCGCCTGGAAACACAAATATTAATATGATCAATACTAGGTGACCTTCGTACCACAGAAATTACAAAGAGATATGTAAAGGGGGCGTGGCACACGCCGCCAAATAGTGCCTATAAAGCCGCGCCGCCTGCGCAACATTCTACGTATACGCACCTCGCCGCGCCAGCTTCGCACCACATCGACGCCGTAGACGATGAGGGGGCGGCGCAGCACGTGCGCCAGCGCCCACACGTGCAGCGGGCTGAGCGCCGCGCCCGGCCGTGCCGCCGCCGCCGCCAGCCGCGCCCACTCCGCGCGCAGCTGCGCCTCCTCCGGCGAGTAGTGCAGCCGCGCCGCCTGGGAAACAACACCGATTACTTCAGCCACAAATCAAATCGATAATCTTTATTCGAAGGAGGTACAAATATACACGTTTCGAACGTCGAAGCTATGGTGCCTCCCACCGGTTCGGGAACTATAACCTCGCACGTTCTTTCAGAAAAGGAAGAAAAAATAAGAAAGGTAAGCAGGATTTCGATACGTAATCGAAAATTTACGGATTTTACGATGTGGCCTCTGCAAGTTTGCCCATGATGGACAATACGAACGATTGGGAAAGCGTAAAGATTGTCCGTTAACGACGTGTGTGTGTGTTCGGAGAGGCGGTACCTGCACCTGTTCCAAGGCGGATCTGCTGTGTGTGTGTGTGTGTGTGTGTGTGTAGGTGTGTGTGCGGGGGGCGGTACCTGCGCGCGCTCCCAGGCGGCCCAGCGCGCGTACATGGGTCGGCAGGCGGCGAGCGTGTCGGCGAGCGCGGCGCGCAGCACGTTCGCGCGGTCCGACACGCCGTACGCCGCCTGGCACACCGCGTCCGGCAGACAGTCGCCAGCAGATCTGCCGAGTAGAAACATTGATTATAAAAGGGTTTCAGTAACGGTGGCCGGTTTGACCAGGGTCCTGATTCACGATGAGCAATTCGGGTCGGATTCGAAGACCACCGCGCGACATCCAATCAACGCTCGCCGCGCTAAGCAGTGACCAATGATCGCTCAGCAGCTCCTCACCTGTTCCACAGCGCGTGCAGCCGCGAGCCGTCAGCGAGCTCCGGCCAGAGCGGGTCCGCCTCCAGCGCTGCCTGCGCCTCGCGGTCCAGCAGCTCCGAGAACAGCTGCTCCTGGATCGCCGCCGGTAACTCCTCGATCTCTGTTACACGAGTAGTGGAAAACGTTAAAGTGAGCGGGACAGCTATAGCCGGGGGAAACTTCGGAACGCAACGCGTGACGTCGCCGCCAACACGTGACATACACCCGTATTCTTAGTCGTTTCAACAACATTAATGCCCATATTCCTCGAGATTTTCTTCATTCGAACAGAGACCAGCCATACATATATTTATTACTCTATGATTCGAATCAATGTTATATAATTTTGAATAAGTATAATTTTCGAATCAATACTATATTCAAAATAATGTCATTTTATCAACAAAACCGTTTGGCAGTTCATTCTTCGACTCGGATAGGGAATAGTTTGCAAATCATTGAAGAAGCTACTGAAGCAGCACTGAACAAACTATTTACCAACTTTATCTCACTCTTTTTCTCTGTCCGTCTCTCTCACTCACCGGCTGGCAGGGAGAATGTGCAGAACTCGTTTATATACCGGCAGGGGAAGGGGCCCTTCTTGTGTCGCACGCAGTTCGCCATGTGACGACGGATCGCGGACGCCAAGTCGGGAGCTAAAATAAACACATATACATTAATTTTAATATAATAATTAATAACTATATAGAGTTATAATTGTCCGCACTCTTTTTTTTTTCTTTTCATTCATCATAACCATTACTAATTAAAATATATTATTTAACACATCATATAGCTTAACAAGGTCCACTGCCCTTTGTGCCCTGTGACTTTTCCAATTCAGTTGCGGAATTCAGTAACATTGGCTTCGTTGAAACTAGTCAACTACGCAGGATAATTCACAAGTGTGTACGCAATACACAAGACCCGTCCCCCTTACCTATGTAGGAGGGTGACCGCTTGAGTCCCGGCCCGCCGCCGGATATCCGGGAGAGGAGTGTCGACAGGATCTCTTGTCTTTGAAACCTGGGGATAAATCGTTGAAAGTATTATAAATAGGCCACAATGTCTATTCCAAGTTCCTAAGGAGGCATAAACCAATAAGTTTTATTTTTCAATTGAAGCAAAAATAGATCTTTCATAGTTTAGCGATATCTTTCATAGTTTAGCAATTAATGCTAATTTAGGTTCATTTGTAATCATATTTGTAATAATTTTTGTAAAGAACTGTTTTTACTTTTTACCTTAATAAAATAAAATAAAAATAAAAAAAACGTGAAATACGTATGGTACGAGATATATGTTTTTATACGCCTAAATGCGTATACGTCAACGCGTATGTACACATACGCAAGGAAATAAATGTTTCACAAAGAGAGATATGTATATAAGTATACATACTTATATACAAATCTCTCTTTGTGAAACATTTATTTCCTCCCGCTCTCTCTTTCTCTTTGGATATCGTATATATTGTGCGTGTGTAACTATGTATTCATACGCATCAATCTGTAATCTGTTTTGCGACGCCAGCGTGCGTGCGTGTACTGAGCATTTTCGAAAAAACGTGTACCCTTGCAAAAATATGTCTATATTTTTTAAGGTCATTTATTTACCTTTATTTGAATGTCATATACAAGGAAAAATATTGAACTAATGGAAAAGAACGCCGAAAACGTTATATTATTCTGATATTATTGAAACAAAATCGAATTTTCGACGAAACAGATTCCGTTGTGCGACTAAATGTAAAATATAATTTAATACAAAAAAATACAGCAATAAATGGATTTCTTCGTTTATTTAATATAGTGAAGTGCATATTTAATTGTTTATTAAAAAAATATAGATAATTTCAAGGATCATCAAGAGTAGCAATTATTTTTAATCCATAGTGTGACTATGTGACCTACCCACTAGGTTATTTTTTCATTTTTTTACATGAGTAAGTAATATTTAACATATTTAAAGAAGTTTTTATAACACAAAAACCTTTTATTTAAACATTTTTATTGTTGCACTACTTATAAAAGTAAAACATTCTTTGATTTCATAGATTTAACTTCATTAATTAGAGGGACGAACATCTCATAATCATAAAGATGTGTTCACATGTCTACGAATTCCTAAGTTATTATTAGACATCGGATTATATGCACGAACAAAGTGCCGAAATATGCATGCAAATATGCACTAGAAGTTGTCGAAATATGCACAAAATACGCACAAGCAAAAGTCACTTAATATTAAATTCTGTAGCGAAGTCAAGGGACAAGGTAAAAACCAGGGGTACACATTTTTTTTTAAATGCCCTACTACCTATGTGTATGCGAATAAATATTTCTCTATCTCTCTCTCATGTACCTAATGACGATGCGAGGGATACGAGCGTGTATGTGTGTGCATATATGCCAGGTGTGTGTGTGTGTGTGTCCACGTACCGTATGGCGAGGTGCACGAGCGTGTGTCCGGCGTCGAAGGCAGAGGCGCGGTCGAGCAGCGGCAGCTCGGCGGGTGTGAGCGCGCGCGCCGGGTCGCCGCCGCCCGCCAGGTACGCGTCCACGCGCCGCGCGTCGCCCTCTACCACACCTACAGACAACGATTCCTTAAATCAGTAATTCCCAAAGTGGGCCAGGTGAATCCCCAGGGGTCCACGCGAGACTCGACGAGGATGGCGTGAAGTTCACGTTGGCATTGGCATTATGTTTCCACATTTTGACAGCTCAGCTTTGTGGCGTTGTGCCTTGTTTAATTAATTGGAGGCTGTCCTATAAGGATCTTTCAGGTCATAAGGTCCAAATCATAGTTGATTTCAGTATTTCCTTATAATGGGACCGCCTGTAAAGTATCCTCTGTTTAACAAAAAAAGAACCATCAAAATCGGTTCACAAATCGCGAAGTTATCCGCGAACAAACAAAAAAACATATATCCTTTTGAATCGAAAAACCTCTTTTTTCAGTCGGTTAACAAAACGAAAGTAAACGAATCCATACTAATAAAATAAATGCGAAAGTGTGTCTGTCTGTCACCTCTTCACGCCCACCACTGAACCGATTTCGCTGAAAGGTGTGGAGATACTTTTTATCCCGGGAAAGGACGTAGGATACTTTTTACCCCTGAAAAATTCACTTCAAATTAATTTTGGCCGCAACTCCGTACCCTACTAAGTAGAGTATAACGTACCCATGGGCGTAGCCAGGATTCTATAAAGGTAAAGGTTAGGTATAGTTCAGGAGGTAAAAATTAAAAACAAAATATAAGCGAGCGAACTGGGATTGAATGCCTTCCCCTCTCACCCCGCAACTCTCTCCGCTCCATGTTTAGGTATGAAACTCGTGAGCATTTCAGCGACCAATGACTCTTGTAGGGGGGGGGGGGCAGCTGCCCGTACCTCGCTACGCCCATGAACGTACCTATACACGCCTGCAGCCAGAGCCAGTCGGGCTGCGCGCGACGCTTGCGGCGGCCGTCCTCACTAGCCGCCTCGCTGTTGATCGTGTCGCTCAACCCTGATAAACATACATTATTATCATAAACTTTAATTATTCTACAAGGCACTTTATAGTACACTTCGGTCGCAAAACAAAAAATGATTGCATCTAGAAAAAAAAATCCATTATTTGTCTATTTGTATCACAGTGAAAAATGTGGCTATCGTTTTTACAGTTCAAAAAACATGGTCACATGAAGATTAAAAAATTATTCTATCCAGTCCCATCACTTCCCCCGTCCCCGTCACTGAAGACTGAAGGGGATCATAGTAATTAGTGGTGTATATTACCTTTTGGCTCCGACCTCGCTTTGTTTTTATGTTTTATGATTTACTATAAATTATAATTGATTTTTAACGGCCGTTCCCAATATTTGATCTATCTCTGGTTTTGCCCTACTAGAGATAGAAATAGCTCACAATTGACATAAAATTATGTCTAATGTGAGCTATTCCTATCTCTAGTAGCGCAAAACCAGAGATAGATCAAATATTGGGAACGGCCGTAAGTTTACTTGCCTCTCGAGTACGTCCTTGTTATGATATTTTTAATTTAATTCAATTAACCCGCCATCACCCGCGTGGGGTGCTGTCAGCACCCCACGCGAGTGGGGTGCTGACAGCAATATGTGGGGTGGCCACAACACCCCGCGAGCGCTCGCGGGGCTAAAAACCGCGCGAGTGATCGAGGGTTAAACAAATAAATAATATTAAAACATGCGTATACGTACGCTCGTGTTGCGGCGCGGGCGCGGGCGCGGGTGGCGCGGCGGCGGCTGCGGGGGGGGCGGGCGCGTTACACATCGCGCACTTCAGCGACCGCGGCCAGTTTTCGTACGTGCACGTCTGAAACACGAGTATGACGTGAAGAGGTTTCAACGTATCAGTTGTAAATAAAGGTATACTATACTATACTCAGTTTCAATTAACCACTATTTTAATTCAATACAAATCAAAATACTTGAATGACATTGAGACCTCTAAAATTATCTATGTAATTTATATGAGCCGCGCGAACGAGTGGTTTGGCCACTACACTGTAAGGTCACAAGCAATAGATACATACAATTGCTTTTGATCTCACGGCCAAACCGCTCGTTCGCGAGAACGCTTATATGAATCGAGCCTTAGGCCAAACTTATTTAAAGTTACGTTACAATGTATTGAAAAACAGTAGTTCGCAACTTAATGCGTAAGAACCCCAGAAACATTCATTAATAAAAAACAATTACCACCAAGATCTCTTACAATTGAAAAAAAAAACTAAAAAATAATAATATGTTAGGAGGTTATTTCTTCAGGACTAAATAAAAACACTCCTGAAAAATAACAGCTTAAAAAGTATTCTTGAAACTCACAGCGCACGGCCACTTGGCAGCGGAGGCGCTGGGCTGCCCCTGCGGGGAGGATATCCGCAGGGGCTTCAGTCTTTCCGTCACGGCTTCCGCGCCTGAAACACGGAGTAAATACTAATAAATACAATAGTTTGTATTTGAATGTTTTTTATTTTGAATGTTTATTACCTTTCACATAACCTCAAAGGTATAAATTTAATTTCCACAAGCTTCTCTTGTTTGTGGGTTAAAAAAGTGGAGGAAAAATGGAATTTAGCGTAATGTAAATTAATCTATTTGAATATAATTATACTTCGGGGGTTTGTCCTCGATATTAGTATACCTTTTTACACTGTAGTTTCACCTCTATTTGTTACCACGTCATAGCATCATTTTAGAGTCAATAAAAAAATAAAAAGTTGTCTCTGGATTTCGATTGTCTCCATATTTTCCCGCCTCTGGTCTCTGATTTTCCGTTTCTCCTGTTACCTGCAACTCTAGAACCGTCATTCACTTTTGTGCTTGCCACGAACGCACTAAACTTTAAAACAAAATTATTTTCATACTAATTTTGGTTTCAAAATGCCTAAACGCAAAAACGAGAAGTCGTTAGATTATATTGTTAAAAAGTTAAAGTGGCTAGAAGAGGAGATAAAACGGCGACCTCGGCGATCTCGCTCTTCGTCCTCGAGTGTATCTTCGTCATCCAGTTCCACTTCAGGTGAACGTGATGTTAACGGTAAGTTTGCATTTTGTTTAAGTGACACATGGATGGTTACAAAACAGATAATATTTTCATCAAAGGCAATTCAGGGAGTCTTTAGGATTATCTCGCTGCCCTAAATAAAAATGCATTCAGGGTAGTCTGTAGGACTATTCGTTCAATATTACATTTATTTTGCATTCAGAACAGTCGGTGGAACTATTTGTCGCATTTTAAAATTATTACATTCATATTAATCTCTACGATTATTAGAAAAATTGAGGGTAGTTAATATAATCTCTGCAACTGAAAATCTGGAACAGACAATTAACGATGATATTTTAGCCATTCCATCTACTTCCGGGGCTCAAGAGCAATCCGTTGTAGAAAAACAAAATACGGATTTGAATCCGGCATTTCTTGAAGTTTTGGGCATTGATCCTAATTCTATTACAAATTATGGACCGGAAATTAATCCTGAATTGGCAACTAGATTAAATTACGTTTTAACATCTGGTTTAAAAAAAGAGGAATGCGTGGATTTCTCGAAAAAATATCTGATACCCGAAAATTGTCAATTAATAGCGGCACCGGAAATGAACGCGGAAATGAAGGCCACGTTTTCAGAAATATCACGGAAACGTGATTGCGCAATACAATGGCGTCAAAAAAGTGTTGCAACTGTTATTTCTTGTTTGAGCCATGTGATCACATCAAAAATTTTTAATTCTAGCGATTCACCCGATCAGGAATTATTACAAAAACTTGTAGATGCTACACGTCTTTTATGTGACGTGCAATATAATGATTCCGTAGCTCGTAGAAATTTTGCATTATCTACAGTTAAAAAAGAGCTCCAAGATCAATTGGCTAACACAAAAATTACCAAGTATTTATTTGGAAATAATCTCGCTGAAACGCTTAAAGTAGCTAAAGCAGTCACTAAATCGGGAACCGATTTAAAAGACCAATCAAATACAGGCGTGAGACATTCAAAAAACTGGAAATCGAATGGGAAGCGCAGGCAGTTCCCAGGCCAGTCGACCCGTCACCAGCGTTCGGTTCCATCATCCAGAACCATGACGCGCAATCATCCACCCCAGAAACAACACGCGTCTCAAGGGAGCTCGTGGAACGCGTCGTCTCAACGACAGCGACAACCACGGAAGCGATAGACGATTGGACGATACTAGCGAGGTAAGCTACGCAGGTCGTCTTAGCTTAGCTATTAAACAAACAATAACTAAGGACCGAAAAATTATAAAATAACATTTAGTCAATTAGTTTTGCAGTAGACTCCAAGCTACACAGTAATTAAATCATAATCAGAACAAATTAATTTTGATTAAATGCAATAAATAAATTTTCAAGAGGACAATACTAAAACTATTTACGAGTTTCAAGTTTTTACCATTTGGACTGTGCACGGCACCTTATATTTTTACTAATTATTAAAGCCGGTGCTTAATATATTATGGTCCTGTGGATTTTTATCCTCTTGCTACTTGGATGAAATAATATTGTTAATAGATAAATACATTCGAAGATTGTGAATTAAATGTAAAGACGAGTCGTGAATTTTTACAAGCCCTAGGATTTATTCTAAATTTAGAAATTTAGATAAACGTTGCTTACAACCATCTTATGCTTGCAAGTATTTGGGTTTTATTATAAATTCAAACGATTGGACTATTAGTTTACCTCAGGATAAAAGAACGAAAATAAAATAGCAACTACGTAAGTTCTTAAATATTAATCGGTGTAAAATTAGGGAATGGACAAAACTTATAGGCCTCCTGGTTTCGGCCTGTTCAGGTGTAGAATACGGGTGGATGCACATAAAAGATTTAGAAAGATGTAAATATTTAAATTTTGAAAAGGACGAGTTTTACGATAATTATATGGATATTCCAAGTTCAACGAAAGTTGACATCCAACGGTGGTTGAATTCCATAGACTATACTGTACTAAAAATTAAGGACCATAATTTTTGTCGCGAAATTTATTCTGACGCCTCAACGGGATGGGGGGTAGCGTGTGAGGGTCAATTGGCAGGGAGACAATGGTCACAGTCCGAAAAACAACAACATATTAATTAACTAGAATTACTAGCTGCTTATTTTGCATTACGAATTTTTGCGAAAAATTGTTATTACTATTAAGAATAGATAATACGACGGCCGTTAGTTATGTTAACCGTATGGGTGGAATACGGTTTTCCGCACTCAATAAAATAACTAGACATTTATGACAATGGTGCGAGGGAAGAAAATTAAACATTACAGCAGCATATATTAAATCTGCAGACAATTTTGTTGCGGATCGGGAATCTCGAAAAATGCATCCTGATACAGAGTGGGAGATATTAGATACTGGGTTTCGCCAAATAGTTTCAACTTTTAGTCTGCCAGACATCGATTTATTTGCAAATCGAATTATAAACAAAAAATGTGAAAATTACGCACCCTGATGCAATTGTCATTGACCTTTTTACAGTGAATTGGTCACAATATTATTTTTACGCTTTCCCTCCAGTAGCGTGTATAATGATAAAGCAACAGGCATTGTGGTCGTACCAAATTGGTCCTCTCAATCTTGGTATCCTTTTTTTACTAGTTTAGTAGTCTCAGAAATTATACAATTAGATTCAAGTAATTTTGTTATACCAAATTTCAGTATCAATTCAACTAGCCTGGTTGCCGCAGTGTTATCCGGACGGCAATGATGAGTAGAGGTGTTCCATCAACAGCAGTAAACATAACTATAGCGTCGTTATCAGACAATACTTACAAACAATATAATAATGTTTGTATTAAAAGATGGTGTGAATATGCACATAGAAATAAGGTTGATTTATTTAAGCCGTCAGTTTCTATAATTTTAGATTTTCTAACTGAAATGTTTAATAAAGATATCCAGTATAACACTATTAATACCTATAAATCAGCTCTGGCTTTAATATTTGGAGATGTTATGCGCAATGAGATATTTTCAAGATTTTCTAAAGGTGTATACAGACTAAGACCATCAATGCCAAAGTATAATGTAACATGGGATGCTAATACAGTTTTAAATTATTCAGGGTCGTTACATCCTAATGATATTTTATCTTTAGAAAAACTTACAAAGAAATGTATAACATTACTAGCTTTAGTAACTGCACACAGGGTGCAGACTTTATCAAAAATATATTTAGATAACATTATTATGACCGAGAAAGAGATTCTAATAAAAATTTAATTCTAATCCTAAAAGAATGCAACCCATTTTACATTTGCCTTATTTTCCAGAGAAATCTGAAATATGTCCAACCAAAACCTTATTGGCTTATATAAACAAAACATCTAATTTCAGAAATTGTAATAATGTTTTTATTTCATTTCGGAAAACATATAATCCTGTGTCAAGTCAAACATTAAGTAGGTGGATTAAGGATATGTTAAAAGATAGTGGAGTTGATGTGTATTTTTTCTCTAGTCACAGTACCCGTCACGCTTCAACTTCATTAGCATTTAAACGAGGAGTAAATTTAGATGTTATTCGCCAAACAGCAGGTTGAACAGCCAACTCCACTACCTTTGCGCATTTCTATAATAGACCTGATATTGAAGGTGATTCAAATAATTTTGCTATGTCATTTATGACAGACACATAAGACAAATTAATATTATGTACCGTACAAATAAGATTTTTTTTTCTTTCTTTGATTAATATATGTGTGAAAATAAAGCATAAATAAAATGACATATTATCTTGTTTGATCTCTAAACATCTACAGTGTAAAAAGGTATACTAATATCGAGGACAAACCCCCGAAGTATAATTATTGATTAAACGAACTTACCTTACGTGAAGTTCAATCAAAATTATACGAGGGGTTTGTCCGAAGATATTAGTAGGAACTCCGACCCAACCCGATTTTCGGTAGATAACACCCGAGTAAGAGATGTCATTTTATTTTTGGCTCTGAACTAAATGAAGGTTCTAGAGTTGCAGGTAACAGGAGAAACGGAAAATCAGAGACAAGAGGCGGGAAAATATGGAGACAATCGAAATCCAGAGACAACTTTTTATTTTTTTCTTGACTCTAAAATGATGCTATGACGTGGTAACAAATAGAGGTGAAAGTACAGTGTAAAAAGGTATACTAATATCTTCGGACAAACCCCTCGTATAATTTTGATTGAACTTCACGTAAGGTAAGTTCGTTTAATCAATAATTTTAAAATTTAACAAAAACATACAGATGAATTTGCCTGCTTGAAACAATGTTAAGTGTAACTACATTCATGCTAATAAACTAATTTTGAATGTTGAAATTTACAACTTTTACACAATACTGTAAAGAATCGACAAAATTTGTATCAATTTTTTTTTTATTGCAGCTGTGTGTTTTTCAAATATATACAGAATACATCTAACTAGGTGAGAGTTCCTTTATCAAAATGATTTTGTTAACAACTTAATATATGTACTTATAAGAGTTTGTGGAAACTAGGATAACTTCCACAACTCTTTTCTATCCTACCCTTTCAACTCTCTAACATTTTACGACATAAGAGCAATATCTCAATTTTCACAACCTAGAGACTTACATACTTCATCAATGTAACTATAGTTTGTGCGTTTTATGATGATATGCGTGACACATTATAATTGACAATAGTTGGGAAGTTACCTAACAAAAATTAATCGATAGTTTAAAAATATCGAATCACTTCGTAAAGGAATTGCAATCAAAATTATCGATTTCGTACTGATATTTCAGTGGTGCCGGCGATTTAAGATAGCCGCCCTTTTTTATCGATTTCATTTCGATTCAACAGAGTCAATCTCTATTGACATAAGTTCCGTTTCATGCATATGACATTTTTCAAATGTTTTCATAACAATAATTTTATACTCCTATTTCACAGTTAATATTTATAATTTTTATTAATAAGTTAGCATTTAGCATCTTTTCATTTTTATTCATTTACAATTATAGAAAACATTTGCTTTTGTAGATGGAATATAATTTATTACATTTTGATTTTTTTTTGTTTTCTTGTAAAAAAAAACCCGTAGCAAGGAACATGAAAACTGTCACCCATATCATCTTAGAACACACAAACTATACATATATATCGAATCAATTTGTTTTAATCATTTTCCTGACCCTCCATTTACAGTAAATGACAGTTTTATAATAGTAAATTACTTACATCATCCACTAACGTCTTCAAATAGAGAATTGTAAGGGAGTTGTAGGAGAGAAAAGAGTTGTAGGAGTTATTTGGAAGGTCAGCAAGACTCACCGCATATGTCCTGCGGGGGCAGGGCGCTGGCTCCGTCTTGTAACCTAAATATGTCTTCTCCTAGCGACGGCTTGGGGGTCCGACACATGGTGCACTGTAAATAATAATAATAAAAGTTAATGTATTTATGTGTTTTGAAAACACTAACATAAGTATTATACAGGATTATTTTTTCACCAAATACTAAAAATAAATAAAGTTAATATTTATTTCCCATACAACAAACGTAACTTTCTTGGCCTTTTTTGCTCATAGTCAATAAAGGCACCAGGTAGACACTTGAAATTTTCACTAAATCCACTAAATCCTTTATTTTATTTGTACTTTAATAATTAGTAAAAAAAATAAAAAAATATTTAGGGGGGCTCCCATACAAAAGACACAATTTTTACCTACTTTCGCTCTATAGCCGTACGCGGTGCGCAAGTCCGACTCGCACTTGGCCGATTTTGGAAGGTTCTCATTAGGTAATTAAATTTATATAAAACTTTAATTTGATTATTATCTAAATTATTATCTACTAACCTAGTTTTTAAGATCAATGTTACAAACAATTTGGGCCAAAGTAGCTGTCAATAAAGAATTTATTATTATTACTATTTCTTATCGTTGGCATAATTAGTTAGTCTGAAGTGAGCATAATATAATATTTTCTTTTCAAAATTGTAATTCACTTGTGAAGACTCGTATAATTCAATTCAATTCAATTTATTTATTTCCAAAAATTGGTACAAAGGTCTTACAATTTACTCCCATACTATAGGGACCGTGCAGAAACTATAGAGGGCGTCGTAATTCGACAGCAGCGACACGATGCGAGTAAAAGAAGTAACTTGTGTGTGACTTTGGCTTCGCATTCTCTTTGACCCCGGCCAGTTTATAAGTGATTTTTTTTTTTTTAGACTATAAAATGATTTGATACTTACACTCCCAAGTGGCCACATGCGGCCGCGAGAACAACAACTAATTTCCAAGGATCCGTGATCGAAGGATTAAAGTAAAAGACTAGATGACGCCCGCAACTCCGTTGCGCCATAAAACATTTATCGCGCGAGAACCGTACATTTTCCCGGGATAAAAAGTATCCTATGTCCGTTCTCGGGGCTCAAAGTAAATCCATACCAAATCTCAGCAAAATTGGTTCAGCGGTTTGGGCGTGAAGTGCTAACAGACAGACACACTTTCGCATTTATAATATTGAGTATGGATGAGTTTCTAACCGTAAACAAAGAACGAAAGCGTAAATAAAAATGTATAAAGCTTATCTAGTAACTAGTTATCTAAGAAAATATCTGAAAAAGCAATGATATTGTATGAAAAAGAATATCATTGTGAAAAAGTAATTAGTAGCATCCATCAGCATAGAAAGTAAAAACTTGATAAATATTGCAATAAAATAATGAAGATGCAAAAATACTTATAATAATTACTGAAAATGCATGTAGATTAATAAAATAAAACAAGTTCACTAAATTACATGTGTTTGTCACTATTTTTAACTAATTGCAGTCTGGACCTCATCAGTGCAAACACCATATAAGTATTCTTTAAATAACACCCAAAGACTGCACTATCAATAGTTTTCCTACTTGAAGAATCATCCTTTTGAGAACCAACACTTTGACAAGATGGTTCAAGTTCAATACTATCCTCAGTGTTGAATTCCTGGCAGGACATCTCCAAATCCTTACTTTTGATGCAAATTTACACCAATTAAATGAGCGGTGCATAAGTATGTATATCAATTTAGATGGCAGCCAGTTTGGATGTTTACTGAAAGAAGCAACGGTTATAGGTTTTATAATCTACAAAATTCAGTGTTTTTACGAGTCTACACATAAAATTCATGGAACTTTTTAAATGCTTACGTATGCTTTTACCGGTTTTTATCCATTTCTTTCGTTTTTCAATATGCGAAGGGATGTGAATACTTTTGGCAGAAAAATATTAAAATTTTACTCCGTTCGATTTGCCTTCTTGTACGTATGTATTAGAACATCCGGGAATACAACAATGCATTTTAAGTCTTGAAAATTCCCAAATTTCTCAAGAAATCTTATAATTTTCCGTAGATCGACTAGAGCTTGACAATAAAATTTTCGTAAAAGTTTCGGCTACTCGTCACTAGTGGCAGTGTCATCGCTCTGCACGGTCCCATTTTAATTTTGGTTCCTTTTGAAGTGTCATGTAATGACAGCCTGATACCGCTCAAGGCCACCTAAATATTGTAAACCAGTTGTCCCACGCGGCTTCGCCCGCGTAATTAGGAATTTCACAGAAACCGTACATTTTCGAATAAAAATAGCTATAAATACTCCTTTCACGTGGTCTACTCTATATAAGTGCCAAATATTGCTATAAAAATTGCTCCAGTAGTTCGTGAGATAAACCCTTTCTAATATTTTCCCCGTTTTTACCACATTTTCCTGAGTTTCTTCGGTCGTATTAGTCTTAGCGTGTTCATATAATATAGCCATATTAACACGCTAAGACTAACCTTACTCGATAAAATATGAGATACCTAACACTGAAATAAGTTTTTAAATCGAAAAGACTATGAAAAGGCTCATAATCATGGGACGATGCATGGTATAATATTATGGTAGTGATGATGATGATGATGAATGTAATTTGCATAGTAGCATATGCTTTCCGTTCTTAAAACAACGCCGAAACTCCCAAACTTGTATCTATAAAGAATCAGGAGTTCTCTCAGCACTTTCCGAACCACGGTATACCAGGTATACCTCGGTGCAAAATCTTACTTGTTTGTAGCATATGCTTAGAATACTTCTCACGAAACCGAAGTCACCACATGTTTCCCCATAAATTTTAAGGAGTTCCCTCGATTACTTATGGATCCTTCATTAGATGACCACTTTTGCGAATATAATACCAAATTGGGATGTTACCCTACATACCAAAAGAAAAATTTTGAAAATCGGTTAACAAACGGCGGAGTAATCGTTGAACATAAGAAAACAAACATAACACCTCCCCCATTTTGAATTAAAATTGTAGCCTATCTGTGTTACTTATAAACCGAGTATAAAAGTTATAATCAGAATAAACTTGGAATAAGCAAAATCGGGACTCGTAAACAAGGTACAACTTAAACCTAGTATAAGGTTGGTGTAACTCCCATACAAAAGTTATACCATCGTTATACCAACCCCAGCCCTAGTTTAACGTCGGTATAACTTGGGTTGACAGTTCACATTTCGTAATATATAGCCTTTAAAAACAGTATTTCATGAATAAAACTTTTATAATAAGTGATTCGAATAAATTTTTGAGTAGATAATAAAATACATAGGTATCAGTGATAATAAAATGACCATTAAATAAACCCTGCAGATCGATACAAGAATTGAAAAATAGTAAGAAAAATTTCGTTTAAAATATCGCTTTTCTAAACATGGTGTCCTGTTCATAAATCGACTATTATGTATAAATTGATGATTTTGATGGCGCAAGATCAATGTAGCAAAGTATTTGAAACAGTAGAAATGATCTAAATCTGTTCTAATTTTTTATTGTGGCACTATGGCTAATAAACCTAGGCCAATATCGAGTAAATAGCGGGAAAACTATTCTGGTTACAATTTTAACAGCATCGTTTTTCAATCGTCAAGTCCAAAGTCAGAGTCTAAATAAAAGTCCATGTAGTTACTGTTAAAGAATCAAGTCAGTTGACTCAGTAAATCAGTACTTAGTAGTTTTTGGAAGTTGTATAAAGTCTTGCCCACACTTGTGCATTATTATGAATATCAATTAGTAATGGTTAATAGTCCACCAATACTTCACATTAAAAACTCAGATAACACAATTTTCGGAAAACAATACAAAAACACAACATCACTCTTTCATATTCCCGGCAAAACCCCCATCTGTTGATTTATAGTTAACAGCTGTTAACAGAATTCACAGACAAAAAGCGACTTTTTACTTTGTTTTATATCTAATAGTATTGTCTGTTTGCGGCGTTGCCGTCTTGTGCATCGGGAATAGCGGTGGTATAGTTATGACAACCTTATACCGAATTTATGAGTTAGAAAATAATCTTAGGTTATTCCTAATTTATACCGAGTATAACTATTCCTAGTTTAAGCTTGGAATATCCTAAGGATAAACAATTTTTATAAGTAACACTGTAAGTGTTATTCTGATGTATAAGCTATATTATTGTAAAGTTTCATTGAAACCCGTTCAGTAGTTTTTGCGTGAAAGAGTAACAAACATCCATACATCCACACATCCATACATCCATACATCCAAACAACCTTCGCCTTTATAATATTAGTAGGATGTATTGAAAAGTGTCCCTTAGGTACACATTTTTGACAAGTATTGTAGAACATGTTTTTTGATGGAGTTACTTTTCCTTAGTTTAGTTAGTTTATTATTACTTAGTTAGTTTATTATTTATAGCTATTATCTAAATTTAAATGAGCTGTAAATCTTCCATAGGAATAAAATAGAATAAAATAAAATTAATGTATAGCTTACATTCCATGTAGATTGATGTTGACAATAAATTACCTTTCTGGACAAAGGGAAGTTCTCATAAGTGCACATCTCACAGGTCCACTTGGCCCCATTGTCGCCGGGTGGTGCTGCCACCGCACAGTCTGTCACCTACAAAATAACATAAGTTTTCAATAAACAGGAATCAGAATAACACTTTTTTACAGGGAGCTTATTTATGTAATACAAGCTTTTGCCCGCGGCTTTGCTCGCGTTAAGAAGTATAATTATATACAAACTCTCATCCCCTATTTTAACCCCTTGGAGGTAGAATTGATCAAAATCCTTTCTTAGCGGATGCCTACATCATATCATCTACCTGCATGCCAAATTTCTGCAGCCCGATCGGTCCAGTGGTTTGGGCTGTGCGTTGATAGATCACCATGTCAGTCAGTCACCTTTGAATTTTATATATATAGACTAGATGCCGCTCGAAAGTCCGTTGCGCTAAAATACGTTTACCACATGGGAACCATACATTATTCCGAGATCAAACGTATCCTATGTCCTTTCCCGGTACAAGTATCTTACCAAATTTCTGCAATATCAATTGATATTGCTACAATTGGTTATTACCTCTGCATTCAGAGTTTTGAGTGTGATGAACAACCAACTGACACACTTTTGCATTTCTAATATTAAAGTATGGATAGATATATGTAGTCTATTTTTTGCTGCCATTTTCCTTCCAAATTTTATACCATGCAATGGATCTTTAGGTATAATCTACATCCACACCTGTTTATACTTAGACCTACTGACCCTATTATGATAAAATTTGGTACAGACAAGCTCTGAGTTCCAGGAAAGGATATAGGATAATTTAATTTTTATTTGACATAGATACTCTATGAAATATTTTACCAGTAACTTAGTAATATACCTAATATAAAATAATGTAATTGAACTTTGACAATAATAATAATTTGCATGCCTCAGATAGGTAAGAATAAGTTGCACCTCCTGTATTATAAATCTGTAACATCTTTTCACCTACTTATTCAGCAAATAAATGATTTGATTTGATTTATTATAGCAAAATTAAAAAAAAAGCAAGGAGTCTTATTAGACTCACTAAGTATAATATAATAATTTACTTAGTGAGGAAAGCATTTCGTGAGCTTACACCAGAAATGATGCTCCAAATCCTCATAAGACCGTTATTAGAATATGCATTCCAGACCCTATTTTGTTAAAGAAATTGAATTGTTGGAAAAAGTACAGCGTTCCTTTACTAAAATACCCAGAAAACTGAAAAGACTGTCATATGAGAAACGTCTGGAAACCTTGAACATCACCACTCTAAAACAATGCAGGGATAGAGGCGATTTAATAGAAACAATATATAAAATCCTGAACGGACATTATGACATTCAAGATATACAAAATATATTCACATTGAATGATAAACACAATTTAGAGGCCATAACATGAAGCTCTCTGCCAGTTCCTCAAAAAACAATCCACATAAACACTTTTTGTGCAATCGAGTTGTGAGAGCATGGAACAGCTTGTCAGAGGATTTTATAGCAGCCCAGAATGTTAATCATTTTAAGAACAGACTTGACAGATATATGAAAAATCACTGTTAAAATACACAGAGAACAACCTGATACAGGCAACATCAGCTGTGTCATCTGCTTGCCTGATTACCTATAATAATAATAATAATAATTGTTGGTTACTTGCATATTATATCTATATATATAAAAATTGATTTTCAAATGTGTTAGTCGCGCTAAAACTCGAAAACGGCTGGACGGATTGGGCTGATTTTAGTCTTAAAATATTCATAGAAGTCCAGGAATGGTTTTAAAGTGACACGAAGTTCACTGGGACAGCTAGTAAACAAATAATTTTTAATGCGAACAAAGTCACAGAGACATCTTGTATCTGTATAAATTTTGCATTAAAACATTTAGATACCTGAGCGAGGCTGGTCTGAGACACGTGTGTTGCAGCGTCCACCTGCCCTTCCTCTGCCTCTGTCTCCGTAGAGGCGACGGCACTTGTGTTCGTTTTAGTACTCTCATTTTGCACTTCCTCACTCATTGTACCACTAAGCAGGGAGACCGTTGCTACAGTGATCTCATATTCACTGCGCTCACAGCTGGACGACTGACGAGAGACGTTGGCGCCGTGAGCTAATCTGCATCTACAAACATTACAATATTATCTCAAAAAACTTCGTTTTTTCTATCGCACTACATAATACAGGTGGGAAACGCTAGGGTGAACAATAGACACGGTTTCATTTTATGGCTTTCGCTAGCTCGGTGACAGGTTGAAGTGGTATTGACAAAATACGAAGCTGACTGAAAATAGAAAACTTGGCATAGAACATCCAGGCGTTTTACTGTCGTTACACAACTTACGATGCGAAATGCACGGAAACATCGCTGCCCTAAGGTCAAGAACGTAATGCAACACGATTCACTCACTCGACATAAGATTTTGATTTGCTAGTTGCTCAATGTCGTCGGCCCAACCTGCTATAAATTTCTATCTACAATTTTCTGGTGTACACTTGTAAACGAACTAACTGAACGATTATGGGAGATATAGAAAAACATTGAAGAATTAATAAGAATTAAAATAATTATGTTTAAAACGGTATTTTGACAAATAAATTTGTAAATTGTGTCAATTCAATTGACTGATCGAAAGTCAGTCATTTTGCAATCATCTTATTTATCAATGAATGGATGGGATACTAAATCATGATTGGTAGAAAAAATATGCTTCACGAATTTCAACGAATCAAATGTTATTGTGACTTTGAACAGCCAATCAAACACCCCTCAGTAATAGTTTTTTTTTTTAATTATAAATAGGCTTTAACCTGAAACTATTAGGACAAAAAGAGAAATAAATGCAATAAGAAAAAGAAAATAAATCACCAGTCGTTAGAATTTTGGTATTACACTTTAGAGCTTATGCCGGCTCTTGATATAGGCGAACGCGTTGGCCAACGCGTCTGCAGACGCGTTGGCCCAATGTGTAGAACGGGCGTTCGCGCGTTGGCCGTAGGTATTTAGACGTTGGCCGACGCATCTGCGAGCTTGCCGCGCGGGTCGGAAATATCGGCAAAAGATCAAAGGACATTTGTCGCAAGCTTCGCGCTCCATCCACACATAGGCCGCGCGATCAGTTTGCCCGGAGTTATAATTATGATAATTATTATAATATGTAATAATTTTTGTATGTAATAATTTAATAAATAATAAGTAGGTAATAAAATAATTACTTATATTATTTTAATATTATAAAATATTATGTAAAAGTGAGTTTATTTCTTTGTTTGTTACGTTTTCTCGCCTTTTATTTATTTATTTCCAGAATACTCTTTAAAAACTTTTTCTTGTCCACATTTACAAAGTAATTATAAGCTGTGAATAAATAAACAGCTGCAGCTGTTAGCGACTAAACATCCATTTTGAATCCGTCCGCACATTGGCGCGATCCAAAGCATACTGAACGACCTTCCTATGTGTGGATTACTCACAAACGCCGTTGCAAGCGCACTGCCAACGCGTCTGCAGACGCGTTGGCCAACGCGTTCGCCTATATCAAGAGCCGGCATTAGAGTCCTTAAATAGGAAATTCTATCAACAATAATTCCTTCTGAACTACGGACATGACGAATGACGATTTAGAAAAACGGTGATGAAAATTGTAATTTAAAGAACATTGTTTTCCCGTCATAATATACTCAAATTGAGTGTTGTTGTTGTTGGAAACTGGGTCAACATTCAACACTGGAATATTACTTAATAAACATAGCATACCTCCATGGGTACTATAGACTGGAGAGAACCTTATTTATATCGGTGTATACAATGAGATAAGAAACACATAAGTCATTGGCTTATACACCGATATAAGGTTCTCTTACGGCCGTTCCCAATATTTGATCTATCTCTGGTTTTGCCCTACTAGAGATAGGAATAGCTCAGATTGGACATTAGAAACATATATTTTATATTATACTATAAGCGTATAAGCGTCAAAAGCGTGTGATGTTATGTCCTACTTACTAGGAGGGAGGAACAAAGCATGAACATGAACATTTAATGCTAGATATTGTTGAGTTTTGTGGTTCCGCTAAATAATAAACCATAAGAATGGCCAAAGAATGCCTCAAACACGTGGATTTAACATTAAATACGTAAGTTTTGAACAACGTTTTTTGGGCTATTCAATCGGTATTTTTGGAACCTAAAAAGTTAAAAGATAATTTATACATTTAACTAGCTGTTGCCCGCGACTTCGTCCGCGTGGACTTCAGTTTATAGCGCGCGGTGTCAATAAAATTGGTGTCAAAAGCTTTTTAAAACCCTGGTACCCCTTCAATCAAAATACCCAAAACAGCCGTGTAGTGTGCACATAATATGATTTTTTTAAAATTAAACTTTTTTATACCTTTTAAAGCTTATTTAGCTTTACACAACTTAGCTGCATAATGCATTACACAACTTTAGCTTTGCCCAATAGCCAATACCCATAGGCCATTAAACTATTTAGGGCGGATTCGACCAAACTGGAGTAAAATTTTACTCGAGTATAACTGTCTCCTAATCTAAGAGTAAGCTGGTTTTGCGTTTTTCCAACTTCTAATCCAAGAATGAGGTAACGGGAGTAAATAATTAAACGGGCTATTTTGGTGGAATAAATATTAAACTGAGAATAGTTGCTGAGAACTGAGAATAACAGGGTTCACCTGTCACGGTCGGTGTCATTGTGAACTATAATTGACATTTTATTTCATACTCTTTGAGTAACTTGGTAAAATGCAAACGATTATACCCTAGAGTAAATTAAAGGAGTAAAATTATTCTCATGATAGTTATACTCGTGTAACTTCAAGTTTGGTCGAATCGGGCCTTAGTATTTATTATTGGTAGACAGTTGTTTCTGATTTCTATGTTGGTACGTGAGTTATTTAATAACATGTATAACAATCGAAAGAATCGAAAATATTAACTCAACATGGTACCACCTCTTATAGGAATACATATGAGCAAGCGATAGCGCGATCTAGGCGACTCTTGGCGCCATCTATTCCAGTTTTTGGAACTAACTTAATTTGAACAAATTTACGCATAAACACCCCCTTACAACCCCTTTTTCCAGTAAGAAGTAGCCTATGTCCTTTCTCAGGCTTTAGACTATCTGTGTACAACATTTCATTACAATCGGTTCAGTAGTTTTGGTGCTGTTGTTTTTGAATTTGATATCTAATCTAAGTTGGTAGGTGAGTTCTTAGTTAATGACGTGTAAAACAATCGAAAGAATCAAAAAACCTAGTTTGACATGGTACCACCTCTTATAGAAATACGCATGAGCAAGCAATAGCGCGATCTAGGGGACTCTTGGTGCCATCTATTTTAAGTTTTTGGAACTAACTTAATTTGACCAAATTTACGCATTTTCAGCCCCTTACAACCCCCTTTTCCAGTTAAAAGTAGCCTATGTCCTTTCTCAGGCTTTAGACTATCTGTGTACAACATTTCATTATAATCGGTTCAGTAGTTTTGGCGTGAAAGCGAGACTGACAGACAGACATACAGAGATACTTTCACATTTATAATATTAGTATAGATTAGTATAGATAATATTCTAACGTATTAAAAACTATAAACAAAAACATACTAACTAATAAGTATGATTAGTTCTATGTTACAATAAAGTAAAAAATAAAGCGCCATCTGTTGAATCGTATTAGAACTAAAATGTTCGTATTAGAAATTGCATCGATATATTTCTGGATTTTTTATAATATTATACATAAAATATGTTTAAGATTTTTGAAATTTTATTTTAATACTCATCCAAGACCCAGGAACATTGAAAACTTTTTGTTCCGCCTGCGGGACTCGAACCCAGGACCCCCGGGATGAGCGCTGGCCACGCGCAATGCGAATTCATTTTCATCGATATTTTCATGGAAATAAGATATTTTCCCACATCAAAATGTAGCCTATGTCCTTTCTCAGACTCTAGAATAACTGTGTACAAAATTTCATTGCAATCGGTTCAGTAGTTTTGGCGTGAAAGCAAGACAGACAGACATACAGACAGACAGACAGACAGACAGACAGAGATACTTTCGCATTTATAATATTAGTATGGATAATCCCTTATTCGTGCTATATAAGGCATTAGTGCTAAAAATGTCACATCAATTAATAATTTGGCTACAAAAATTGCATAGCTTTTTACGTGTTTACGGATTCTCATTACTTGAACTATTAGTTTATCGATATCATGAACTAAATGACTTTCTTTCCTGTATCATAAAGTGCTTCGAAATAATTGACAAATAGAAATATTCAAGAAAATAAACGCACACTACTCTACTTGTATGAAAATAAGCACAAAATGACCACGCTATGACGGGCTAAGACTACATCTATACTATAATACTTCATTTATGTTCTACCATGGAATTAATATGTACTACGTGTACGTAGTACATATTAATTCCATGTGTTCTACTAGCTCACTGACCTCCTTTATACAAGTACGCTGGACTGATGATACCCTTTGAAATGACAGCTATTTTTTGTGCCTATTTGAAGCGGAATCAGCTCCCCCATTATTAGGGATAGGAACTAAATTTGACGTAAAAATGACGTATGAAAGTCGCCATCATGTCGCCATATTGGCGCTGATAGCAGTAGTGGGAGTATTTGGAACTAATACTAGTGATGTACAACTGTCTTTTCTATTATCGATGAAATGTTTCCAGATTCAGATAATGTCGACCATTAGGACAAAAATATTAAATTGAATAATACAAACGCTACATATTTGTATTAAAGACTAGCTGTCCCGGTGAACTTCGTGTCACTTTAAAACCTTCCCTGGACTTCTACGAATATTTTAAGACTAAAATGAGCCCAATCCGTCCAGCCATTTTCAAGTTTTAGCGCGACTAACACATTTAAAAATCCATTTTTATATTTATAGATTACAGACTTCCTCTCCGTAATTTAGATAGGCGTAATAAATTAACAACGATTTCATATGAAGTAGTAGTACCTATCTATAATCCATTTATTTTTACCAGTTAGCACTACGAAAAACTAAAAACAAAACTGAAGATAAGCTTCTAATGAAAACTTTGTTGTATTGTATTTTCTAATTTCATTTCTAATATTATTAAAGTAGTGCTACAGTGTATCGTATTAAAGCTGAACAAAGCTGAATAAGTGTTCTGTGTGATTAGACCCTAACTAATCTCATCATAATTCATATTATATTATAAAGCGGAAGAGTTTGTTTGTTTGATCGCTCTAATCTCAGGAACTGCTGGTCCAATTTGAACAATTATTTCAGTGCTAGACAGCCCATTTTACATATTTTAGCACGCTGAGACTAATAGGAGCTAAGAAATAGAGGAAAATGTGGAAAAAGCGGGGGAATGTATAACGTGAAGGATTATTATTTTTTGTGGACCAATTTGTCTGTGTAATTAGCTATTTACGTGGGAGAAGCCACGCGGAAAGTCTAGTAATAATATAAAAGTTCCTTATTTATGGATCTAGCAAGCCAATTTTATCGATTTACTTTCTCATTTGATTTTCGCCATTTTGGCGCTGATTGCAGAAGTGCGAGGGAAATTAACTAATTGGATAATGCGATCCATAAATAAATATGGAACGTTTGAATATATTTTTTTATTAAGGTGGAGTAGGAGGTAACTTTAACATTAAATTTTATTAGTTACCGTTACACAGTTACAGTCTGTCAAGAAAGAGTAGACGCTGAAATAAATTTTCCAAACATAATCACGATCAAATGGTAGTTTTGCGCCTTGTATTTTCACAGAGAACGTTTGTACACTTCAAATAGTAACGGCAAGCGGTAGTAGCAATTTTCGGACGCCAACCAGGCTTTTCAATTTTTTTCAACCATAATTCCATTCTTCCTTCGTCAGACGGAAACCTGTCAATTATTTTAAAAACACAATATGTATTTGATAATAAAAATCGGTTATCGGAGATTTTAATACAATTATTATAGATATCGATAAGTTTTATCGACAGAAAACTCCAGCACTATTGAATTTTATTGTTTATCAAAAATCGGTAAAACAAAGGTAAATATGTGGTGAATACGGTATAATAAGATTAGTGCCACATTTTTAAGTGCCTATATTATCAATAAAAGTTAATATCGTAGAAATGAGCTGTTAAAATCACTTACTTGTGAAATGTAACCCCACATCCCTTTTTGTACCATGTTTTACATAACATACACCCTTTCATAGTTTAACTATGAACTACCACCACTTATATATTATATATATTACTTAATCGCGTAAAACCTTTTAAAACACTTTAAAAACACGAAAACAATTCGAACGATTAAGCCATAGAGAATTAAAATAAATACATGGTTACCAATGGTTACGTCAAATTTAGTTCTCGGTCCTTATATTGGGGGCGCTGATTCCGCTTCAAATGGCACAAAAAAAAGTGGGTATCATAGATCCAGCGTACTTGTATAATGGAGATCAGTGTACTACTAATATATATTCTGTGGTACTGGCTACTCGAGTCAATATTAATCTGTGGTCAATATAAACCAATGAATAAGGAAACAGATGGAGGCGACATAACTACAAAAAAGTGTGGCCGGCGCCATATTGCCAAGAACTAAACATGGCGGTCTATAGTGATGGGACACTCGGTTGATATTTGTCGAGGACATCGATAAACTAACAAGTGAGCGTCCTGTTATATTATATATTATATTGATATCAAAAATGATTTTTTTATATAAAAAAATATCATTTTTGCCAATTTTGTCTCTATGTATATAGTACATAGGGACAAAATAGGCAAATATGTTTTTTTTTATATAGGTGCCTCCTTAAATTTTATAAATTTATTTAATTTATTTTAAGTTTATTAATTATTATTTATGTTGCCATTATTGATATCGGGCAAAAATCGAACAAATACTAGTTGTACTCGCGCACGAAGTGCTTACAGTTTATTTTAATTTTACCATCAATTATTATTATTATTAAAGTATGTATACAACTGAGTATTTTGTGAACATTTCAAGTGCCTATTTTTTGCGATATATCGAGACCGATATTGATATTTTTCAAATATCGATGTGGATTCTCTGTCAAGTGCCGAGCGCGCCGGTTTGTTTCCAAACTTTTGCTTTCATTTGACGGATTTTTTGGTATCTGAATATTTATTAAATCTGATTTGTATACATTTTGTGTTGTCCTGTATTCGTGGTAAGTGTTTGTCTTTACTGTTTCGTGTTTCCTTAAGTCATGGAGGGTAACGAACCTCCTGACCCTATACCTCCTGACAAAAGTTTTCCTTCAATCGAATTTCCTTACTCTCCCGTCCTATCTGCCCCCCTTTCTTCTTTCACTGCTTTAGAATCATCTGTAAGGAAAAGAACATCTCAAACTCTTGCTGATCTTCCTGCAAAACAACCCAAACAAAATGAACATAGGTATTAACCTATTAATACAATAAACATGATAAGCGTCCCTTTATCGTTCACGTTACTAGAATGGAAAGTGATCCTTCATCTAGTACCGATCTTCATCCTTTGAAGTTTGGTCAATTCTTAAAGAAAAATGATTTTAAAGGAATTCTTAATGATGGTGTCAAACGTGTTGGTCGCAATAAAGTGTCAATTGAATTTAAGTCTGCCGAATTCGCCAACTCGTTTTTGACTCATATATCACTAATTCAAAATGGCTACAGCTTTTCAATACCAACTTACAATATTACCAGAATGGGGGTAGTCCGAGAAGTTCCTTTTGAGTGGTCCCCAGAGGAAATTATTGTTAATCTCGAAGTTCCATTAGGCTGTGGTAAAATTATAAAGGCTCGCTGAATTAACCGTAAAGTGATTGTTAATAATTCCACAGAGTGGCATCCTACTCAATCGGTGATTTTAACCTTCGATGGTCAGACATTACCTACCAGGGTTTTTTGTTTTTATACCTCCCTTCCTGTAGATCTCTATAAGTACCCTACAGTCTTATTAATAAACACAGACTAGAGCAAGAATAACTTTACTCCTAGGCTAAAGGTAAGAGTAATAAAATTCAGTATTAATAAACATGGAGTAAGGAAGGAGTAAACTAATCCGAATCTACTCTCGGAATAAAAGTTAGTCCTTCACACTACCTAGTTTAAGGAGAGATTAAGTATAGAACAAAGGTGTATTTTGGTATTTTGGCATTTGAAAAAAAAACATTGGAACAAAAAATAACACGACCCAACATTTTATAGGTACCAGATGTCTAACGTTCGCAAAAACTTACTTTTTCATCTTCATCCCAATTACTGGAACGAATACGTTTTGTTTGTTCGCACATTGTATTTGATAATTTACAATAATAAATTAATATTATTATATTTTATTTAAAATATGATAATATTTATTATTGTAAATTATCAAATAAATATAATAATATTTATTATTATAAATTATCAAATACAATGAGCGTATTTTGATATCGTTGAATGAGCGAACAAAAAAAAGTATATCCCAATTACTGGAACGAATACGTTGTTTGTTTGCTCATTGTATTCGATAATTTATATATTTTATTTGTTTTCAACACAGATTCGAAGTACAAAACCTCAAAGAAGTAACGTTGCAAACTTGCACAAAATAACAGTACTAACAAAACCAAAGAACAAAACAGTAAACACCCTAGCACCACATGCACGACATGCACCACAGCAAAACCCGCACATATTTTGAATTTTGAAATAATAACAGGCAAAGTATGTTGACTGTCAGTGTCATAAATGTCATTTCTGACGTTAGTTTATTCCCTCAGTGACACTATTTACTTTTAAATTGGAAGAGTTGCCATAATGCACTCCTTAATCCCGATGTAAGGAATGTATTGTTACTCCAAGTTTACTCCACGTTTATAAATAAAAAATTATTACCAGAGCTATGTCGGCCGTACTCCTGGATTAACAACTCTGAGTGTAAGGACGGATTATGCTGGATGTAGGCCATTTTTATTAATAAGACCGCTAATGTTTTAATTGCTGCCGTTATGGGCATACAAAAAACCAATGCCGATCTATCTCAGATGTTAATTTTCTATGTCTTTACTATTCTGGACCACATTCTGCTGTGAACAGAAGTTGTCCAGAATATGTTAGACAGAGATAAAATTAAAGATGGCAGAACAAAATATCTCATATGAAGAAGCCTCAAAATTCATGCCTCCCTCCTACAGATCGTATGCGGATGTTTCAAAAAATAGTATAAGTCCTCAAATCAATTCTTCTTCTACTCCCACAAAACCAATAAGTATGTCCTACAAAAAAACTGTGTTTATTCCACGGAAACCTCGTCCGGTTCAAGTTCCGGGATATGACAGACAGGCACATAATGCAATTTTAAATAATTTTAGAATCCCTGAATCTCAAGATGGTTGTGCTCTTTCTGACTCAATTCCTTCAGTATCAGACATTAACAACATTAATATTAAGGATTTACTTATAAATCTTCTAGTAAATCTTATCAACAAAAAAGATTCTATAACTGACCACGTAGCACATAAATTATACTCGATCATAAATCAGTCTGATAATGGATCCTCTCAAATTTCTTCAATGGAATGCCAGGAGCATTCAGACTAAGAAGCATGAACTAATTCACATAGCCAATAATATTTCTCCTTCTGTAATATGTATAACAGAGACATGGTTGAAACAAAATAATAATTTTTCTTTAACAGGTAATTCATCATACCGAGATGATCGGGATGATGGATATGGGGGTCTATGATCCTTGTCAATAATAATATTCCCTCAGTCAATTTATCAATTCCTGCTCATAATAACAACAATATTAACATTGTAGGTGTAAAAATAGATGGAATGAGTATCTTATCTATTTATATTCCTCATCCGGATAGTTCTATCCTTTCTTTTCTTCATAATATCTTCCTTCACTTCCCTCCTCCTCTCCTTGTTCTAGGAGACTTTAATAGTCGCAATATTATGTGGGGTTCAGAAGCTAATGACTCGATTGGCTATGATTTGGGGGAACTGTTACAGGAGGAGAAGAGCTGTGTAGACCTCTCTTTTTGCTCTAATGATTTGTCCACCCTTTTACATTGGGAACGTTTAGACAGTACATTTGGAAGCGATCACTACCCTATTAGCATTGCATTCCCGTTAAGATGTATTCCCCATGTACGCCATATACCACTTCTTAAGTACAGATTAACTCGTGCAAATTGGGATCTGTACAATCTAATATTAGAATCCAAAGTTTCTTCATTGCCTGAAATTAATATAGTAAATCTGAATCAATGCTATACAGAATTTTGTAATATCATATCTGAAACTGCATATCTCCTTATCCCTATCAAAAACTCAGCCAAAAGGAAAATATCGTCTCCTCCATGGTGGGATAATTAATGCACAGAAATGATAAAAGCCAGGGAGTCAGCAGAAAAGATTTATAATAGAAATATGTCTGAAGAAAATTTGATAAATTATCGTAAAATTTTGGCTAGATCCAAACGTTTGTTTAGGAAAAAGAAATTTCTGAGCTGGCATCAATTCTGTGCATCTCTGTCCCCAAGTACTAATGCTAGTGTAGTTTGGAACCAAATAAATAGATTTCATCGTGGTTGTTCTCCCACAAATACTCCTCGTATTTCTGTAGAAACTGCTACAAGTTTCTTTAATAAAATTGCCCCACCTTTTGTACCTAATTTTTATGATTTACCAAATACTTCCTGCTCAAATCAAAATCATCACCTTTGTTCTCCCTTCTCTATGTCAGAACTTAAATCCGTCCTCTCTCATGTCAAAGACTCCTCCCCTGGAATTGATGGTGATCCTTACTCTTTTCTAAAAAAAGCCGGCCCAAAATTTCTAAATTATTTCCTTAAACTCATAAATAATTTTTTTGACAATAATTTTATCCCCCGAGAATGGAAGCTTCAAATAATTCTCCCTATTTGCAAACCTGGGAAACCACCTAATGAAAGTGATAGTATCGTCCAATTGCCTTGTCTTCCACTTTCTGCAAAGTCTTTGAGCATCTTTTAAGGAACCGAATTGAATACTTTGTAGAAAGTAACAATCTCATCCCCCCTTGTCAATTTGGCTTTCGTAAAGGTTTGAGTACCTTAGATAGCCTAAGCATATTACTCACTGATATAAACATAGCTTTCTCTAGAAAGGAGTCTCTCATTGCGGCTTTCCTCGACATATCAGCAGCATATGATAGAGTCCAACTCTCTGTGCTCAGGTACAAGTTACAACAGCTGAACTTACCAGAGAAGTTTATTCTTGTCATTTGTAACCTGCTGATGGGTCGGGAGGTGAAACTCCACGTCCCTGAATATAATTTTGAACCTCGGTTGGTTTGGATGGGTCTTCCCCAGGGGTCGGTGATCAGTCCAATCCTTTTCAACCTTTATTCCTCATCCCTTTATCTTTCCCTTAACCTTAATTGCTACATTCTCCAATATGCTGATGACCTAGTCCTTTACATTCTTCATTCCTCAATTTTGACAGCTTTATCATCCTTGCAAATATCTTTAGATTCTCTTATTAGTACTCTACAACAGATTGGTCTTCAATTATTGTCAGCTTCTAAAAGTAGTGTAGTTATTTTCAGCAAAAAAAGAAATCTCCCTCATGTGGACCTGGCAATTGAAAACCAATCTATACCAGTAAAAAATAATGTTAATTTTTTAGGTTTAAACTTGGACTCTAAATTATCAGGCACAAATCATATTAATTATATTATTAAAAAAACTGAACGCAATTTAAATATTATAAGAGCTCTTGGGGGTGTTTCTTGGGGTTCCCATCCTTTTTCCCAAAAAATTCTCTATAACGCCATTATTAGAAGTATTTTTGATTACGGTACTTTCCTCATCTATCCTTGTAATAAATCTTCTCTTAAGTCCTTAGATCTCTTACACTCAAAAGCACTCCGCTGTGTTTTGGGTTGTATGAAATCTACTCCAATCAACGCCCTACAAGTGGAATGTGGTGATCCCCCTCTATCCATCCGTTTCCAATTCTTAGCAGACCGTTTTTACTTTAGAACAAGCTTGCGATCAAATCATCCCTTAAAAAATAAAATTAGTTGTTTGAATAATTTGTGTTCAACGTCCCCTTTCTGGCTTCATAAGTCTATTCCTTTATTGATAAATAGCTATAGAAAATTATCACATATCCAACACAATATCCCCATTCAATCACATTCAAAACTTCCCATTTATGAATACCCATATGAGTCTCTTACATAATATATCCCAAATATCTTTATCAATATTGGATTCTCAAAAGAATCATCTTCTTCTAATACTCTATTTTTGTCGGAATTGGATAAGAGATGGAAAAACAGTCACTACTTCTTTTCTGATGCATCTAAATTAACGGAGGATGGGAACACTGGTGTTGCAGTGTATTACCAAAACTCACGAATAGCACTGCAATTCCAGTGTCCTCCCCATTCTTCCGTTTATACAGGTGAGTGTATTGGTATATTAGAGGCTTGCCTATTTATAGACAGCCATTTTTTTTTTTATGAAATAAGGGGGCAAACGAGCAAACGGGTCACCTGATGGAAAGCAACTTCCGTCGCCCATGGACACTCGCAGCATCAGAAGAGCTGCATGTGCTTGCCGGCCTTTTAAGAGGGAATAGGGTAATAGGAGAGGGAAGGGAAGGGGATAGGGGAGGGAAGGAAAGGGAATAGGGTAGGGAATTGGGCCTCCGGTAAACTCACTCACTCGGCGAAACACAGCGCAAGCGCTGTTTCACGCCGGTTTTCTGTGAGAACGTGGTATTTATCCGGTCGAGCCGGCCCATTCGTGCCGAAGCATGGCTCTCCCACGTATAATATATCAAATGCAGTAATTTTCTCTGACTCACGGAGTGCCCTGGAATCCCTATATTCTAATACAATATATAACAAATTACATAGTTCTATCATTCTTAATATTAAACAATCTCTGTTAAATAGCCTTAAAAAACGTTTGAATATTTCACTTGTTTAGATTCCAGGACATTCTGGCATTAAGGGTAATGAAATAGCAGATTCCTTAGCTAAATTTGTATCATCACATGAGGTAGATCAGAAATATTTTTGTTATGAAACTTATGACCTTCCAGCTGTAAAAATCAATCTGGGAATCAACAGGGAGAATCAAAGGAATCTTATGCATCAATTCAACATTTAATAAGACATAAGCCCTGGTTTTGAAAGTATTAAAAGTTAACAAAAAATGTTGTTTCCTCTTTATGTAGAATCCGTTTAGGCCATTGCTGCACTCCTCAGTTTCTTAACAAAATTAGAGTAAAAGATTCCTCACTTTGTGAGTGTGGATTAGATGAAGGAACCCTTGATCACATATTTTTCACCTGCCCTCTGAATTCTCCTTCTTTGCTTATTTATGATCATCTTCCAAATCTCAACATTCCTTTACCTACTGATTTCAGGTCCCTTCTTTATCATTTTGATAATTACAAATTGTTTTTCCTTTTATCTAAATTTATAAACCTAAATAAGATTAAACTATAATAATTATTTCCTTTGATAACCCTAAACCCTTTATTGTATTCCTTATTTGTATTCCTTATTATTTTGTTATATACCTTAAATGTTTAACATACCATAATTAAACTAACAATATTTCTCTTTTCAGATCTCAAATACCAAAATTGTTTCATGATTTTTACCAATTCGTTTCGATATTTTTTTATTTCAATACTTGACACTGGCAGAATGTCGCAAAAAGCGATGGTTTGCCGTAAATAAAAGAAGAAGAAGAAGAAATATCGATGTATCGATATATCGATATTTTCTTTCAATTTCGACATCCCTTTAATACGACACTTTGACAGTTTATGTACCTCGGAGAACCGGAACATAAAATGGCGGACCGGCCACACTATTTTGATTTGGTAGAGAGTTAGAGACCATTATGCCGAGTCCACTTAAAAAATGCAATGATATAAACCAAAGAGAATTACTATACTACGTACAAATAAACTAGTACCGTAATCTGTGACTCGAGTGCGAGTATGGAATTAATAATAACTACGATAAATTAATCCATGAGTGCGAGTGATACAAAATCTGATTATTTATATTTTACTTTTTAGTAAAAATAGGAACAATACAAAATGGTTACTTCTTATTATATGATGAAATTATCGGCGAACAAATCTAATATTGATTTTAATAAACATTTCGTCGATGTATACAATAAAACGCAGCGCAGAAAATTAAATAAGACGAATAGCTGCAGGGTGTGCTCGAAAACAGCCGACATAACAATTTCCGAGTGTGAACACCCCGAGGAAATAGCTGAGACCCTACGAACGCTCGGTGACATTGAACTCACAGAAGACGATCCTAAACATCTATGTAAGATGTGTTACGAGTTCGTTAAAGCCGCTATATTATTTAGAAAGGTCGCGAATATAACTAATGAAACATTGAAACAGACTAAAGAGTTGCCTCCTCAGTCGGACGGTGATGACTACAATGATAATGATTATATGGGAAGAGATTCGCCGGATTACCTAAAAGACATAAAAATACCCGAAGTCGACCCTGTGAAGTTGTCTGCTAAAGTCCAATGTGAAGTTTGCAACAAGGTTTTAACTAGAACATATTATAAGGAGCACATGACCATGCACGACCCCAACCATCACAAGTATGTTTGTGATGTCTGCGGTAAGTCATTCAGACTGCGCTGTGCATATCATAACCACAGTCTCAGACATGGCAAAGATTTCCCATTCAAATGCCAGTTCTGTCCGTACAGAGGCAGGTATGCGGAGCTGCTCAAAACGCACATGAGAACTCACACGGGGGATTACAGGTATATGTGCACGGAATGCCCGGCCAGGTTCCTCTTTAAGAGCAATCTAAACACACACATGTTTAAGCACAAGGAACCTCAGTTTAAATGTGATTCATGTAAGCGAGCGTTCCACACCCAGAGAATGTTGAAGAGTCACTATGACGCTGACCATCTGGGAATAAAGAATGATGTGTGCAACATGTGCGGAAAAGCATTCGGATACAGAAAGGCTCTGATGAAACACCAGCGACATGTCCATAAACGTGAGAAGATATCGTTTGGTAGAATGCCAGCATATCTGAAGGAGCAAATGCATTCTGGGAATACATAAAAAATATTATTTAAGCATTAGATAGCTTGAAAATCTCGTAGGAAGTGAATCCAATATGTAGATTTGTAGTATATTTATAAATTTTTTAATTAAATAAAATTATGTATAATATGTAATATGATACAATGTTTTGAGTTGAAACTTGAAAGTTATTGAAGTTGTGTACTAATTATTATTATACCTACATAACTATATAATATATGAATATGTACCTATTATTCGCTTGTGCAATGTGTCATATTATGACCATGACCTATTTTCTTCTTTTTTAATAAAGTTGCTGTTTGCTGTCTACCTCTAAATCCTTTTAGCCTAAAAAAACCGTTCTATCAGTCAAAAATCACTTGTATGGCCATACCTAATAGGTATAGGACTACCTTGACAGTAGACCCTTGGGTAGACCAGGGTAGACCTATCAAGTATCAAGTGGTTTTTTCATAGACATAATTATTATGTCTATGGGTTTTTTGGCCTTGATTTTTAATAATGGCAAACACAAAGGCTCCCTACACAAGCGCGTTATTATCGGTCGATAATATCACATGCGTTATTGCGATATCTGTTTTCAGTACATTTTGTATTAAGTTAAGATATTGCTCAAATGCTCAGTGACTGCGATAATAAGGCCGCAATGGAAGACTTCCATTGGAAGTAGGAATAGAATAGATAACGCATGCGATATTATCGACCGATAATAACGCGCCTGTGTGGGGGTGGCTTAAGTGCTGCCAAACGGCTTCAAAGTTTTGAAGCCCCATCCCCACACTCGCGCGGCGCCGCGGAATTTCCGCGAAACGTGAGTGTGGATCCGGTTCGCATATTTTTCGCACTTCGCGGCTGGTTCCCCGACCGCATCCCCACTCGCGCGCGAACCGTGCGCGACGCCGCGGCGCCGCGAAATTCCTGCGAAGCATGAGTGAGAGATCCGATTCGCATATGTTTCGCACTTCGCGGCCCGTTCCCCGATTGTTGTCGGTTTTCCACAGATTACTAGTATATATTGCGGTTTTCTGTCCCGCGACAAAGAGATTTTTTTTTCTTCTTTATTTTTTTTTTCTTTTGGCTTTTGCCATACAAGACATGCCAGCATTGTTTAGTGAACAGAATATAATTAATCCTACTTTATACTTTTTGGATGTATGGATGTTAGTTACTCTTTCACGCAAAAACTACTGAATTATCTTAATGAAACTTTACAATAATATTATAGCTTATACATCAGAATAACACATAGGCTATAATTTTAACTGACTTTCAAAATGGGGGAGGTGTTATGTTAGTTTTTTTTTAATTCAACGATTACTCCGCCGTTTGTGAAACGATTTTCAAAATTTTTCTTTTGGCGTACAGAATATCATCCCAATTTAGTACTATACTCACAAAAGTGGTGATGCTGGGAGCCATGACTAATCGAGGGAACTCCTCAAAATTTATATGGAAACATGTGGTGACTTCGGTTTCGTGGGAAGTAGTCTAAGCATAATGTAATCAACAAGTAAGATTTTGCACCAAGGTATACCATAATTAGGTTGGAAAGGTGCTGAGAGAACTCCTTTGCATTGTTTTAAGAACGGAAAGCATATGCTACTATGCAAATTACATTCATCATCACTACCATATTATACCTTAAAAGTTATATGCATCCCATGATTAAATGAGCCTATTATGACCCATTGGTACTTTTAAGATTCGATTTTGTCAAGCGATTTAAAAAATATTTATTTCTTTGATTGAACTTACGTGAGAGAGCCATGCTTCGGCACGAATGGGCCGGCTCGACCGGATAAATACCACGTTCTCACAGAAAACCGGCGTGAAACAGCGCTTGCGCTGTGTTTCGCCGAGTGAGTGAGTTTACCGGAGGCCCAATCCCCTAACCCCTACCCTATTCCCTTCCCTACCCTCAACTTTTCCCTTCCCTTCCCTTCCCTACCCGCCCCTATTACCCTATTCCCTCTTAAAAGGCCGGCAACGCACTTGCAGCTCTTCTGATGCTGCGAGTGTCCATGGGCGACGGAAGTTGCTTTCCATCAGGTGACCCGTTTGCTCGTTTGCCCCCTTATTTCATAAAAAAAAAAAAAAAAAAGAACACGTTAATCACAGGAACTATGGGTCCGATAAAAAAATATATTTTATCACGCAAACTAATAGGACCGAAGAAACAGAGGAAATGTGGTTAAAACGAGAAATTATTAGCAAGGGTTTATCTCACGAACTACTAAAGCAATTTTGTATGTTATTTGGCACAGATATAAAGTAGACTACGTGAAGAGAGATAAGCTATTTTGTTGCGAAAAAATGTACGATTTCCGTAAAATTCCTAATAATCTACGCGAGCGAAGCCGCGTGGGACATCTAGTTTATAATATAAAGTAAGATAAATTTGGCTCAAGCGCGCAAACTATAGTGGGTCAAGAAAGTGAAGTAATTAAAAAGTGGCAACATTGCGAACATGACGCGAACTTTGCGAGTGCGGATCAGTAAATTTGGCAGAATGCGCGATCCGCGGCACGCTGTTGCGCGCGAGTGTGGATCGGCAGTGACTGCCGCGGACCGCGGCGCGGATCGCGATGGCAACTAGCGATATGAAAAAGAACTTCAAAGTTTTGAAAAATTTGAACAGCGCCATTTTAATTTTGCTAACGACAATGTCTGATGATATTTTGCAAAAGTTTCTGCGATTTGATGCTGCTAAAGACATGTGGGATGAACTTGAGCGCGTCTATGGAGATTGGAGGTACGTGTGTAGACAAGACATACGATCTATGCCTGAAATTCTTCAGCTACAAAAAGGACCCAGATCATGACATACTCGTAATTACACATGTGTCAATGTTAAAGAACATCTGGAGCGAATTGTGTTTAGAACTAAAGAACGAGGCGAAATTACCAGAAATTCTCCTTGTATGTAAAATATTAGACACATTACCAATGGCCCTAAATCCAATATCTTGGATTTAGGGCCAGTTGGCTATTGATTTCAATGAAGGAACGCTCAGTCGAGAACCTGACAAGTCAGCTATGCGCACATGAGAGTGTTGCGTCAGACAGACACGCAAGTTACTGACGACACAACTGCAGAAGTAATAAGAAAAAGAATAATTTCAAAGAGCTCAAATGCAACTATTGCAAGGAGAAGGGTCACAGGGCAAAAACCTGCAAGCGGTGGATCCAGGATGGAAAACCTCCGAAACCTCCCAAGGAATCCAAGACCGCAGAGGCAATGTCAATACAGCCAGATTTTGGTGACAGGAAGGATTTAAATTGGTACGTTGACAATGGGGCGACCAGTCACGTGACCAATCGGAGTGACTTCTTCCAGACCTTTAAATATTTCGAGAGCCGTCAAACAGTGACTGGCGCGAATGGCCAATGTATTGAAGCCCTGGGCATCGGAAATATTCTCGCAGAGGCTGATGTAAATGGTAAACCAGTATCAATATTACTGAAAAATGTATGGTACGTACCCGGCATTAGCAAGAATTTATTCTCAGTCCTCGCCACCCATGATATTTCGGACAAAAGCGTTTTTGAGTCTACCACACAAAAATGTACAATAAAGATTGATGGACAGACAAAACTGATTGGTACTCGCAGCAAGTTTGGAGGACTATTTAAACTAAATTTAAGATGTCTACAACCAACTGTACGAGTTAATCATGTGTCCACAACCTCTAATCTGTTACAGCCATAGACATAATATAATGCTATTATGTCTATGGTTACAGCTGTATCATGAAAGATTTGGACATCAAAATAAGAGTCACGTTAAGAAAGTGATATAGAAGGAATTTGCCATTAAAGTACCAGCAACTAAAGAACTCTGTGAATGATGCATCTATGGAAAATCCCACCGTCTAAAGTTTGGGAAGATAAAGCTACAAAACCCGGAGAGCTGGTATATGCAGACGTCTGCGGTCCCTTCCCATATTCTATCACAAACTTACGATACTTTGTCCTCTTCAAAGATGCATATACGAAGTACAGATTTGTATATTTTATGAGACAGAAAGCTGAAGTACATGCAAAGTTGCTACTCATGCTCGCTGAAGTCAAAGCATCTGGAGTTGTTATTAAAGAACTGCTGAGCGACAATGGCGGAGAGTTTGTCAACGCGAAAGTACAAGCTACTCTCAAGAAGAAAGGAATTGTACAACGATTGACTATGCCCTATACGCCACAACAGAACCCAACTGAAAGGGACAACAGGACCGTTGTGGAAATGGCACGAAGTCTAATGTATGCACATGTTGAAATTCTTCCTGCATTATGGGCTGAAATGGTATCTGCAGCGGTGTACATTTTAAACAGGACAGGTCCTACCACTGTAAATGATAAATCACCGTATGAGCTATGGCACCAGAAGAAGCCCAGAATACACCACTTAAGAATAATAGGATCCCACTGTTATCCACATGTTCCGAAACAAAGACGAAAGAAGTTAGATAAGGAGGTACAGAAGGGAATACTTATCGGCTATGATGCTGATGATGGCTACCGTATATGGGACAGCAGCACCTTCAAATTGATTAGTTCGAGAGATGTGATTTTTGATGAGAATCCTCTAATCGGTCATTCAGAAGAATCTGACGAGCCCATAGCCACACCGAACAGTACCGCTGATAAAATACCTGACACAACATTTGACTTCGTCATACCTCGTGAAATTTAAAATTTTAAACCCGCCGTCATAGAAAACCAGCAGCCATCAACAAGCCATGATGAAGGTACATCATCACCGCCTCAGCAAGTAGAGCATGCTGCTGAACCATCGTGTGCAGAGAATGGAGCTGATTTTGAAGATGACATGGCTGTGCTAGAACAGACATTTCCTGAGACGGAACAATTCTGTATGGCACATTAAAAGAGGAGATTTATATGAAGCCTCCTGAAGGATACTCAAACAATGATGGTAAGGTTTGCAAACTTAAACGGAGCCTTTATGGACTTAAACAAGCTCCGCGATGCTGGAATTCCACCATTACTGAACACATCCTCAAACTTGGTTTCAAACAGAGTCAGAGCGACCCCTGCTTGTTTAGAAGAGGAGAGAGAAAGAGAAAGCTACTGATAGCGTTATACGTTGATGATGAATTAATAGCGTCAGCGAGTTCAATAGAAACTGAGGTGTTTCTGAACGAAATGCGGCAAAGAATCAAAATCACGACGAGTAACGGTTCCTATTTCTTAGGTTTAGAAATAAACCGGAAATAAGATGGCTCAATCAAAGTTGATCAGAAAAGTTACGCAAAGAAGCTTTTACAACGGTTTGGAATGCAGGATTGCAAAGCCGCAGTAACCCCGATCGTAAAAGACAGCGTGCCAGGTTCAAAAGATCAAAATGATTATCATGACTTTCCATACAGACAAGTAGTTGGAGCACTCTCATAATTGATGGTTGGCACTAGACCAGGTATTGCCTATGCGGTTGGTATAGTGTCACGTAAGCTAGATAGCCCTACACCAGAAGACGTAGCGAGAGTAAAGCGAATCCTACGCTATGTTAAAGGCACCATAGAGTACGGTATCACGTACAAGTCTTCCACTGCGGGCCAAGGCATAGAATGCTACAGTGATGCTGATCATGGTGGTGATCAATCGACTGGACGCTCCACCAGCGGCATAATTTGCCTTAACTCCAATGGTGCTATAGGATGGCAAAGTAAACGTCAGACTACTGTCGCTATATCGTCTACAGAGGCAGAAATAATAGCATCTAGCGAAGCCGCCAGAGAGATTATTTGGCTTAGACGGATCGTCAAATTTATGCAGGCTAACACTCTGGTAGAGAGCACGCCACTGTACATAGATAACGAATCCGCCATAAGATTGGCTTATGATCCACCTTATGAAACGCACCAGCGTACAAAGCATATAAAGCTGAGACATTTCTTCATAAGGCAGTGTGTCCTAGAAAAGGAAATAAGAGTTGAGAAGGTTGATACAATGATGAACTAGCAGACTTTTTGACTAAGCCGCTATTCAAGCCGAGGCTTTCCGAGCTGTGTAAGCTAGCTGGAATATACAAATAATGAACAGTTGCTTCAGAGGAGAGGGAATGTTAAGAAGGTAGCATATATAGTTTTGAACTATTGTCTATTATTCCAATGTATCCTAGCAACTGTTATTATTATTGTATTGTGAAAAATAGACTCGAATAAATAAAACGATTGTCGTAAGCAGAAATAAGTTCCACCCTTTCTTTACATATCTTAAAGACTAAAGGAAGGGCCATAGCAAGTAAGTTTCATTGAAACTGCTGTCGCCAAACTCACACAATAACATTTTACGCACATAAAAGAAATAACCTATCATAAAGAGATTTCTTTTTTAATTACAATGTCGAAAAAACAACTCTAACCCTTTTGAAATAAAGAAGAATTTAAATTTAGCAATACCGGGTCTGACTACAGAGTTCAGTTATTCAACGCTAGATGGCGCTTGACAGCTAAATATGATAAGACTTGAAGTTGTCGATTACGCAATTTTACACCTTACGTCAACTAACGTAAGGTTTAAATCCGTACTCACGAATTTTCTTTTGCGTGCGAGTGAAGTTATGTCCAGCTGGACATAACTATGGCACGCGGGCCACGCCCATATGCCCTTTCCTGTAGTGTTATGGCGGCTCTCGACATAGGCGAACGCGTTGGCCAACGCGTCTGCAGACGCGTTGGCCAACGCGTTCACCTATGTCGAGAGCCGCCATTATATATTCCGTGGTTAAAACTTTGCACAAATACAAATAGGTAAATGTCAGTGCCAAACTTGGCAAATTTGGACAAGAAAGTGAAAAAATTAAAAAGTGGCAACATCGTAGTGTCATTCCTTTTTTCTTTATAATATTTGTTACGCTCAAATACCGAAATCGCTCAATGAGCGAAAAAATGGCTCACAACGCGTTGTGGTCACAGTGAAACAGCCACGATGCGAAATTCGCGTCGTGGCTCTAATAAAAACGGCCACGACGCGTTCTGGCAATCACAAAAAGACCATAACGCGAAATTCGTGTCGTAGCTGATATGCTATTCGTTTTTTTTTTGATTTGTTCTTGATTGATTAATCGTCCATAGGTATGAAATGAAATGAAATAATGAAATGAAATATATTTATTGCAAGAATGTAGTGCATTACATAGGTCTTCAAATTAAAAATACTGTTCTAAACATTCTGCCATCCAGGTGGCGTGCAAAAGTCAAAGTAAACATTTAATATAATATTGAAAATTAATTTATAGAATTACAAAATTAGAATCGATTACAAAACGAAGTTCGTAATTATTAAATTAGCATTAAAATATCCATTAGAAGTAAAAATAAGTAAAATTCATAAAAAATAAGTAGCAAAATGTCAAAATTACAGTAATAAATTCAATTATAATTATCCATTAGAAGTCAAAATAATGTCAAAATTACAGTAATAAATTCAATTATAATTATCCATTAGAATTCAAAATAATGTCAAAATTACAGTAATAAATTCAATTATAATTCATATATTCTTGGATACTATAAAAACTTTTCTCTGCAAACCACTTTGTAATTTCTCTTTTGAAAACTAGGTTATTAAGGTCTTTAAAATGATTTGGCAATTTATTATATATTTTGATGGCATTAATGTATACATTTCGTTTAAAAATATCAAGCCTGCACTGGGGCATATATAATTTAAATTTATTTCTTGGTGGGGCGGTTCTTCCATTTGCATTTGCACTTAGTATAAAGTATTCTGGATGCTGTTTCACAAACACATTAATATCTCTTAAGTACATACAAGGTAAAGGTAAAATGTGAAATTTTTCAAATAATGGTTTACAGCTATCCAGTGACCACGCTCCACATATTGCTCTAACGCATTTTTTTGTACTCTAAAAGCTCTTTCAACTTCAACTGAGTTGCCCCACAATAATAGACCGTATGAAAGTACAGAGGATACATAAGCATGGTAGGCATTTAGAGCTGCTTCAACCGATACCAAAATTCGTAATTTTTTTATTGCGTAGACAAATTTTTCCAATTTACTACAAACATGTTCTACGTGTAATTTCCAGTCGCAGCGATCATCAATTATTAGTCCTAAAAATTTTGTGTTATTTACCATGTCAATGTTTGTATTATTATATTGTATGTCAAGGTTAATTTTTTGTGTCTTAGAGTGTCCGAATTGTATAATTTTTGTCTTATTTAGATTTACTTTTAAGTTATTGTTTTCAAGCCATTTTAATATTTTGTCAAGTATGTTTTTTACTAAGTTTTGAAATAATTGATTATTTTTACATTTAATTGCCAAAGTTGTGTCATCAGCGAATAATACTGTTTTATGATCAATAGCATTGGGAAGGTCATTGATATAAAGTAAAAACAGAAAAGGGCCTAGGATACTTCCCTGAGGAACGCCAAACGCATTAATTAAAAATTTTGATCTGATAACTCTTTTGAAACCATTTTTTAATCTGGATATTTCTACATTATAAGGAAGATTATGATTGAATTACCACGCGTACTACAAAATATTTTTTCTTTTACTAGATCACGTATTTATCATTATTATTATATATGCATAACGTATTTATCATTATTATTTATAAAATATCCATAATTCCATACTATACGTACTAGCTAATATTACTGTATGTCTGGCGCAACGTAGTTGCGGGCATCAACTAGTAGTATTATATTTAAATTATATAAATAAAAATAAAGCTAAATTTTTATAATTTATTAAGATCAGATTACCTTATATTAAAAAAAAAAACAACAACAATAAACAATAACACGAAAAAGTGAAAAAAAAGTGAAACAGCCACGACGCGAATTTCGCGTCGTGGTTGTTTCACTGTGACCACAACGCGTTGTGAGCCATTTTTCGCTCATTGAGCGATTTCGGTCTTTGAGCGTAACATATTGATTTGAATTTTGAAACGGTCAACGGAACACTTCGACTTTCGAGTGCGAATCCAACTGGAACTTGGCCGATTTTTTCTGTCTGCTGTGGATAGAAAGGGTCTAAAATCTAAAGTATCGTTATTTATAGTTAGCAATCATTTAGAAGTTAAAATTTAATGATTATATTCGTCTTATTAATAATATTAATTTGATTTTTTTGAGTATTTTTAAAAATCAGTGTTGCTATAAATTTCTAGCTGTCAAACACTTTTTTTACTTCTTTTGAATCTGACAACCCTGTTTCAGATTTGTGTGTGCCGGCATCGCACGTGAACGTGTCGCAAAAATCTCAATAAATTAGTGAAATCACAATGTCTGACGAATATTTCTATGGTTTGTACCGATCTTTAATATATGTCGTGTATAATATTCATTGTATTTATGGATTTAAACGTGTAATTTGCTACGAAAACGACGCCTCAAATGTTTGGAGTGTTTGGCTCCCGGCTACTTCGCCATTTTATTTCACAATGGATTTGCGAATTCACAGTGATAAATTTAGCATTTTACTTTTCAATTGCGTGTTTTTGCGGTGATCCAATGCGCCTGAGACTGCTACCGGTAAAACTTTGTATTGTTTGGATTTTGGTTTTACACCTACTTGCCGCCATTTCTAGGTTGCACCTATTTCGAGTAACTAATTAATCTGCCTGTAGTCCTTTATCATCACTACGAGTGCTATCACGTTGATGCTATAATAATTTATTGATTTTATTACTCGGTATGTCGCGTAAGCCGCTCGTGATAGGCGGCAGCGGGCAGAGTCGGGCGCGGAATTCAAAAGTATGGCGTCCTTGTGCTGGGCGTCGAGTGACCGTTTAAATGCCGACTTGCACGTGTGATATCGTTTTATGACTCATTGTTACCTCGAGGAGGCAGGTGGAACGTGGATCCTTGTGTTTGACGGCTGACTTCGAACGTTCCAGGTGTAACCCTCTCATCTTCACATCAGTCGGAAACATGGGACCCAGAGGCGAAAGCGGAGTACCCCCGCAGTAATAAACTGTTAATTCGCCAAGCTCTGCTCGGCCCGGACGCCAAACCCGACGAACTCAACGTCGTACAGGTAAACTATCATTGTAATTTGTAACTGTGTAGCATTTTGTGAACCGAACCTTATTGCTAAGTGGGAAGGTCGAAAAGCGGCGCACCGGATATTTCTGCAACTGTACACCATACCGAGCCACAAGTTTACCTTTTGAAGGTTAAAGTTGGTTCTTGTTTATTAAACTATTTATTACTGTACTGTTTGGTTTGTGAAAACTTCTGAGAGTACTTCCATACAATAGAACTTAGAAATTGTACAGTGTTGTATACCATGATGCAAAAGTTTATATTTAGTTAACAAATAATTTGAGGAATCTAGTTTGTTACTGCAATTCTTTTATTTTGATTTTAGACTTGATAGGGTTGGCCTGAAGGAAACGGGGCACTATGGGAAAAAGTCGATGGAGCCCAGGAGTTTAGAAAGAGACAGGGGTTGATTTTTGAGAAAAGTTTTTCTGAGCTTTTTTTTTCCCTTGGCAGGAGGCGCCAAGGCCATCGATTGGTATATTCAAAAAGGGTGGTTATAACTAGGTTAAAATTAAGTCTTTTTTTTCAAAGTGCCCCGTTTCCTTCAGTCCAACCCTTGATAGTAATACTAGAGACCTGCCCCGGCTTCGCACGGGTATAAAATATATTGCCAGCCCATGTCACTCACTGAAAAATAATTAAAATCGATTCAGGAGTTTTTAATTATAATATTCATTACTACTCTTGGCCCACATTGGTAGGTACCGCCGTTAAAGCTACATCCCGCAATTTTAGGATCTGTAATGATATCTTCATAAATATTCATTTAAATCATATGCTGTAAAGGGCCATATAATATATATAAAAAATGTTATTGTGGGATATCTGTAAGAGATAGACATAATATACCATCGTGGAGTTTTCTTAGACATTTTTATAGTGTACAATACTTAGTACATTATTTTGATAAATCTCGTAGGGATCTGTGTTTGCTATGTAAGCAGAGAAATTATTTTAATTATTTACGACATCACATTAGACACCCCAAAAATAACAATATTTCTACACTATTTAATGAATGTTATTATACTTAAAAACCTTCCTCTTTAATCACTATCTATTAAAGAAAACCGCATCAAAATCCGTTGCGTAGTTTTGAAGATTAAAGGGAACAAAGGACATGAGGGAGAAAAAGCGACTATGTTTTATAATAATATGTAGTGATCATGCTATATTAAGATGGTACTTATCTTAGTGTAAGTCAAGGTTGATTATTAAAAAATCTTAGTTATGACATTTTTTTTTAAATAAAATAATATTTTTATAGTTTAGCACCTTATACTTACTAGAATGATGATAATTTTACCATTTTCCTTGATGATTTTGTGTGTTGTTTTAACACACTTAGTCATACAGTGATGACTTTCGAGGCATTTGTCTGACTACTTCCTAATTTAGCAATTATTTAAACATACAATGCATCCGATTAACACAAAGTGTTTTGAAGGTGGAGACCATGTGTCTACAAGACTCCATCAAGATTCCAGTGGCCATACTGAAAGTGGGAGAGACGAGGCAAGCGCGCCTTGACATTGAATTTCCTGATGCTCCTGTCACCTTCACACTTATCCAGGTAATTAATTAGTATACAGTATAATTATTACAAGAGGAGGAACGGGGAAAGCTGGCAAGTCCCGGAGGAGGTCTTTTGTCTAAATAGCAAACAAGCTTAATATAACAAGCAACAAACATAAAAGGACAACTGTAGCTTGAACTATCGGCTAGGAAATCATAAATAAATAAAATTATATAGAATTAAGTAATGTGTAGTGACGTTTTGCTATTTTTGGTCTGTGGCATGTTAAAATAATTCAATTTTCAATTCAATATCTTTATTTGCACAAAACATGATAAGAAGATGTTACAAGTTTGCGAAAACAGTACATGTTTTGCCGTTTTAATGGCATGCAAATATTACAATAAATAGGATCCTCTAAATTAACAGCCAAAATATTTAAATATTCATTGATTCTCAAGCAAATGTGTAACATTGATATTAATTAACATACAAATTGGAATACATTAAAAATGGAATTGAACATTACAGGACAATACTTTATTCATTATCATTGAATTTCATTTAAATATTCTTTAACTGTGTAAAAACTTTTTTTGATTAGGAATTTTATCTTAAATTTATATAAATTGTCAATTTCTATAATTACCTTCAGTTTCATGTAATCAGTTTCTACTGAAAACCAGACATTTCACTTTAATAACTCAATCATTAACTTTAGCAGATATTTTTGGAATTGCCACTTAATTTGTAACTAGCGAAAATACCAGTCCACAGTCCAACACTGTTGTTCATTCATGCTATTGTTTAGTAAAAACTAACAAAGGAGTAACAGATTATTAGATTACACTTTTGTATAACTAAACTTGAAAAATACTTGTTTTGCCGATTTAAATAAAATACTTATAAAATTGTTAAAATACTCAGCGTTTTCAATGATGATACAAACAACCATTTATTTTGATTGGGAGATTGACTTCGTTTTGAAGATGATCACCTTTTTAATGATTGCTTTGAGGCATTTGTCTGAGTTCACACACCACTGTCCATAGCACATAACACATTACAATGTCCCACAATGTAGTTATGAGTGATGTTTGTATTCCAGGGCTCCGGACCGGTGCACTTAATCGGCCAGCACCTGCTCGGAGCGCTGGTGGAGGAGTTCGAAGACATGGAAGAGATGGAGGAGGAGATGCTTGACGAGGAGGAGGGAGATGACTCCCAGTTCAAGGTCAGTTAGATGAGCGGGCAAATATAATGCATGTTAAGAGAATTTCATCAAAATGGGCATGAATGTTTGGAAAGGGACATTCAGTATTTCGACACAGAGTAACTTGGTTATTTTTTCATTGATATAAGGCTTCTTACAGACGAACGGCACGCTTCGACAGCTGGCGCTGGGATTTTTTATTTAACATTTTTTTTTTGACACTGGTTACCGTCGACGCGTGTCGTCGGTAGGTGCCCGTCGTCTGCAGGCGTTTTATTGACTGGATAGCCACCCAAACTATCTTACCAATCACCTCTGACAAATTATATGCTGTTACTGAAGACAAACTATTATAGCTGAAAATCTCTTTTCAAAAGAATTAATTCTTTATCATTAGGAACTTCAATATTTGGGTTAGTAGGATTATATCATGAGGAAAAGTCACTGTGCAGTTTAAACTATGTACATGTGAATGGTCTTTAGAATGCATTTATTAACTTATTGACTGTAAACTGAATTTACAGGAAGATGAGAATAAAAGGAAAGGATCTGCGGGAAAGCGCAAGACGAATGAGGTACTGAAAACCTTCAACTAATATCTTGTACACGTCTAACAGAGGGAAAAGGGCCAAAGAGGGCCAATTCTGCAAAATTATGATTTAAAGAAATATCATATTTTGGTAAAACTGTGCCCTCGATACACAAATTTTTATGCCGTCAATAAAATACCAGCTTGAGATGATTAGAACAGCTAATATAATAAGGAAGTAAAAAATTACGGATATAAGTGTAAATTGTATTGTATTTTCTATACATACACCGATAGAGGATTGTGTTTGGTAGAATATAATATTTTGGTTATGTATTTTTAGCTGTTCCTACCATAGCTTGTAAATTGACGCAACATTTATGATTGGCTGTTGGTTTTCTGTACTCATTCAGACCCTTTACCTTCTGATAGTCTTGTTGTTTACTGTGCTGTACATACTTGTGTCAACAGATATTTATATCACAAGAGTACTCAATGTCGGTATTTGTCTCTGTGGTACGGGAGTGCATGCCGGTTTTGTCTAGGGTCGGTTCCGTCGAGAGTATCCTTAGCACAATAATTGCAGGCGCGACGCGATTCTATACTCTGTTTTATGTGAATGAGCATACACACAAAAAAATACAATGGTACATTAATTTTATCGATTTTTTAAATTTTGTCTGTGCTGTATCACGTCGCGTCTACAGAATTATTGTTTGACGACTAACTACTGAAATCATTATATCATTGTGAAGTAACGAGATTGTAAATTGATTACAGGACGAAGACGATGAGGAAGGCGAACCCAAGGGCAAGAAGGCGAAAATGTCCAACAACGCTAAAGGCAAGCAACCCTCGCCCAAGAAGAACGCCAAGAAGTGAGCGCTCCCCCCTCCCCCCCGCGCGCCGCGCCCCCGCCCTCACGATCCCGCTAAAGACTGACTTACTTCATCCCCTCATGCCGTAGCCCGGATCATACCAGTTCTGTTGAAGTCCCGCGGGGGCCGGCGCCGTCCTAGTGCGGTAACATAGGTTAGTGTGAGAGCGAGCGAGGTGCGGACGCGTGTGTGTTTCGGTGAATGCTGTTGTCGGTCGTATAATTTGATCCTATTTTTGGATTATTTATAAGCGTGATTTCTTACACTTTTTTTTTGTACTCATATTTTCATTCCTTACTGTGGTATAGCGTGCGACGTCGGATTCGCGCGTATTTTTAAGTTAAGCGTAATGGGTGTAAGATAAGAAACGATTTGTAATGGAATCCGCAGATTTACATAAAATTGCTAACGATTTCTCTTTTCAGAATGAAAAACTATTATAGTTTGTTTGTACATATACATTAAAACATAAGGACGGTAATAATAAAACATTTCTAAACATTCTGAACTGCTTTTATTTTCCCTAACTTCTCTAATAGATGAGACAACGAAATAAGTCTGCCCCCTGCCTAACCCTTGCGCAATAAGCGCGCGCCGATTAGCCGAATCAGGAAAGACAGAACGGAGTGCAGCAGATTATTTTCAAGTGTTTCAATATAACGCACTTGAAAATATACTTTAAAATTATTACACTAAGTGCGATAAAGGATTCCCGCGTAATGCGTATCCTCGAGGACGCGTGATTTGCAAGGTTCGAGCATTTATGCACTAGTATAAAATCTTCTCCGATGCTCTCCGTTCTGTAAACGCGCGCGCCGAATCAAGAAAGACGTCTAAAATATAATCACTACGTTGTCTAAAGTCTAACCATAAAGTTAATATAGCTGTATATTAACTTTGTGGTCTAAACACACAAGACCTAAAATCGGATTATAGATGACACACCATGCTGAAATTACGTCACGTTATATTATGACGCGAAGGACCTGCCCCTGTGGCCAGTGGGAGTTCAAATAGATCTGTTGAAGCATGTTGAAGACATTGTCAAAGAAAGTAATATGCTGTTGTGCCAAATTTAAAATTCAAATAAGAAAAAAATGGCGAATAACTGTAGCATTCATGGGTGTAATGGCTGCACCTGCTTGTCAAGAGACAGCTGCAGTCTGCAGCTGTTCGCACCTTCGATCACTAAGGCTGGTTTTATAGTAGAGCGTTTCGCAGCGCCGTTGGAGCGCGCGCGTTCGAAGCTGTAACAAACGTATGGACGAACGGCGCTGCTCAAGCGCGCGGACTTTAAAACGCAACTACTACCCCCATACATATTCGAACGCGCGGCGCTCCAACGGCGCTGCGAAACGCTCTACTATAAAACCAGCCTAAGTGATCGAAGGTTCGCACACAACTAATAATTCGCATCACTTCACAAAGTACATCTGTAATTTTGTATTTTTTTCTGCCGATGTTTGCGATGCATAAAAAATTCGCAGATATATGTGTGGGAGCCTGTTTTCATCCAGATTTATGAGTTGAAGCATTATAGCAATTCCAGGAATTATATTAAAATAAAACGACACATTTTACTTAAAATTATATTCTCAAAATAAAATAAGATTCCTCATACTTAATTTGGCATTCGATCCAACATTAATTGTAATATTCTATTTCTTTCCCGTTGTATGTTGTTAGACTCTTCAACAGCTTTTACTAATTTATCAAACTTATCTCTATCGTTACTGTCAGTTGCAGTGTGGACTATATTCCTTATTTCTGAGAGCATTGCATTGTCAACATTACACTCCTGCTTGACTTGCATTCGGGCTGAGTTCGGTTCACCATAAATTTCTTCAAAATCGGAGAAGTAGGGCCAAGTGACGGCTTTGCCTGTTGCAGATTTTTTCTCTGCCAATCTTAGGTAGGTATGTTTTAAATTCCGAAACTTCTTGTCACACTCTTCGGGGGAGTAACCTATTTTAGGAGCTATCTGTTTCCACAAGTTTTTCTTTTTCACTAGTGGGTCCCTAAATTTCTTCTTGTTTTCTATGTAAAACCTGAGCAGGTGTTTGACATAATCTTCTTCGACAGGCTTAAATACCTCATCTGTTGGTATATTTAGTGCAGAATGCTCGTTTTCATATAAATTTACAAAGTCATTGTAGTACCGCCATTTTGTGATGCATCGTCCGGAGATGGCTTTACGTCTCAATCTGAGGTACGTCTGTTTGAGGTTCCTGAACTTCTTGTCACAGCTGCCGGCAGGTTCCCCGACCTTTCTCGCCACCTCCTTCCAGAGCTCCTTCTTCTGGTATTTAGTGCTCTTGAACTTCTCAGCTATTTCTGTGTATGCAGAAATGAGCACCTTCACCTTGTTTCTACTCCAGGGCTTCTCGCCAGGTTGGTAGTTGTAAAATATTCTTTCAAAATAGTGGTGGTACGGCCACTTTATCTTTCCAGATTCATTCCCTTTCTCGACATAATTGAAGTATGTTCTTTTCAAGTTTTTGAATTTATGGTAACAGTTGTACTCTGTAGTGTGGAGTTGAATCGCTATTTCCTTCCACACATCTTTCTGTAGCCACTCTGAGCTTCGGAACCTGTTGATGTTTTCAATATACAGAGTTAAGAGCCGTCGTATCTTGGAGTCCTCCCACGGCTCTAAGATGGCGGGCGACATCGTTTTACAGTCTTTGAACACCTCCTCGCAAGCGTGGTAGTGCACCCACTTTATACCTTTTCCTAATCTCTTCTTTTTTAGTAATCTCAGGAAAGTGCGTCGAAGGTTTCGGTATTTTTTATCGCACTCCTCTGGCGTTGTACCAATGTGCAGGGCGATTTCGTTCCAGAGCGGTCTGCTCTTTGTTTCATCTCTGAAACTGTCGTTAAGACACAGACTGAGGAACAGTTTGACTTTGTTTCTATCCCAGAAGTTCTCCCCATCTTTATTAGCTGTGCTCTCTTTAGCGTATGTTTTGGGAACGTCCTCTGACGGTATGCTAACTGGGGTATACTGTTGATTCACGGAAGGCTCTAAGATATATCGAGCTTCGGGGCCTGGAACTGAAAAGATATGATAAGCGACTTTGTTGGCTGGTACCGTACCTATTCAAAAAGTAAAAACTCAACTTACTTTGAGGACTTTGGATGGCAAAATTGTTACCACTGAACCTACTCAATACAACATTATTTTGATCTTCTCTCACAACAAACCAATAACTTTCGTTATGTGGTGTATTCACTTCCATACTTTTAACAAACTTTTAACTATTTATCTTAGTGTTACTGTTTCGCCAAAATATCCACAAAACGTGATCACAACAAAAACATTGAGTAAATAAAGTTTACTTCTTCTTTGTTTCGAAACCACAGAAAACAAATTATTGCGGCTCTACACGATCGGCCAGCGTAGTGGGCCATCACGATGGGCCAGCGTGGGGAGGACGTAGTGGCGTAGGATGGCCATGGCGCCAGCGCTGGCCGTGGAATGGCGGCGGTGTCGGTTTTTCGGCTGCGCATCAAAGGATGATGGCCCAGCGATGGCGGTACGCCTCTACACGTTGGCGATACGACAGTCGGTGCCTGACCGCGGTCGAGTGAGGACGTCGTAATTCGTATTACAATTTACGAATTTATTTCTAAATGACGAGTACGTGATCTCATAATGAATGAATCTATAATAATATTATGATAAAGGCGAAAGTATGTATGTATGTATGGATGTTTGTTACTCTTTTACTCAAAAACTACTGAATGGATTTTAATGAAACTTTACAAAGATTATTATAGCTTTTACATTATATACATAAATCCTGACTTTTCAAACATACAAGTTTGGGAGTATCGGCGTTGTTTTAAGAACGGAAAGCATATTAATATGCTATTATTACATTCATCATTGTCATCACCATCACTCCCATAAACCATTATTTTAATTTTAGTCTCGAAATAATTATTCCTAGAATTCAAGAGAAGGTTCATATTGGGGGAAGGTTCATAGGAGGTGATACGAAGTTCACCGGGTCATCTGGTGAAGTCATAAATTATTAAAAATGCACGTTTCGCATTGCCGCAATGGCTAATGCTTACACGTCCATCTTTAACGACGTTTAGGTCACAACTGTAGGCCTACTACGAAACTGTTTTGAGACTCAAACAATCGGACGAGAATGCTGCGTCCTGCTCTAACAACGTCATTTCACGTTTGTTAGAGTAGGACGCAGCATTTTCGTTCGATTATTTGAGTCTCAAAACAGTTTCATGGTACAAGGCCTGAATACGGCCATCATGTAGAGGCGTTGCGACCATTGCATGGCCATCGCATGCGCTATTCGATCGCCCAGCGCTGGCCCATCTTGTAGAGCCGCTATTAGGTATCACCTCAACGGAGTTCGAAACTTCAAAAAATTTTTTTTTCTTATTATAGCACTTCGGCTATTTGTTGAGTACCTATATTATGGCGGGAAAACAATATTCAGCATCGTTTTCTATTTCGATGGAGCAACGATGGAGTTTCGGAAATCGGAGGGAATATAAAATAGCACGTTTCTGGATATTGCATCACTTTCCTACACTTGTGCACGAATATTGGTTAATTATGTGGTTAATATCCTACATTGGTGCAATAATGAAGGATGTTTTTTTTTTATTACTTAGGAAAAATAAAACACCCTGTATTATTGCACCATTCGCTAGTAGAGTCTGGCTAGCAAAAGATGAGACTGAAAAAAGGCGGCAAATTCAAAAATCTACGTATGGCAATCTTGTCTATAGTCGGAATTTTAGTTTTGATACTTGATTATAATAATATTATATTTTAGTTAGGATAACTCATTTCAAGAATAAGTTTATTGTTGTTGTTTACTTAAATTTTATTTTGCAATACATTTCATTGTGTTTTGTTTTTGACGAAAACTCTTGCATGTTTTTGTCGGAGTATTAAAACTTCATCTTTAATACTTACCGTACATCATGAAATATATTACAAAATATAATTTAACCAAACAATTATCTTCATTTTCTTAAACTAAATTGTCACTACTGTTTCTAACAATTTCACCTAGGTAACAATATAGTCCGGTTAAGGAATGAGTAATGACTCAAAAGAGCGCGAGCAGGATCCTACGCGATTTCTGCTGGAACTTATTCAGGGTGATCAGGGACAAAACATACTAAAAGTCCTGACGTCTAGGAGGTGAGCCGGAGGGCATTTTTATTATTTATCATTGACTGAAAGTAATAATTAGAATATGATCCAAGTAAGTCGCAGCCTTGCGTTGCAAGTTGCAACTAAGTCATCGAAGAACAGAGATTACGTCCCAACTCTAGTCACTCTAGTATAAAAACATTGAGTCCACAGTCCAGACGCGGACGGCACCAGTCCGGAGCAGCGTCTCGCTCTTACGTGTACTAAATTTAATAAAGAGTTAAGTATAAAAAAACAAACACAATTTCAAAAGCCATTTATAATTTTCTAACATTATTATTTAAATCACAGACGAACATAATGTTACCAAAACAAAATCATACACTGGACATTGAATTTGAATTTAATTACCTTTTCGTACGTCGTCGGGCTGTGGCCGCAATAGCGAGATCGCACTTAACCGACACGACACGTCACACGACATTTCACGTACCATAGAAATATAAAAGAAGAAAAAAGACGTTTGTAAAACGTCAGTTCCATGGAACACGAAGTGTCGCGTCGTGTCGTTCCCGCGTAGTGTCGCGTACTGCGGTCTAACTTTTATTACACAGCCCAGCAAATCTGAGAGACCCAAAGACTATAAATTAATATTAAATGTGCAAAAGATTGGGCTTGTATTAAGAAACTCCCTTACTAAAAAAAGATTAGCAGCGTTAGTTCTTTTTCTCGCCACGTTCATTTAAAGCCTTGTCGAGCTCTACAACTTTTTAAATAACAATTCGAATAAATAGAGATTTTAATTATTATTTAACAACATTTTTTGTAATATACATTTTAAAGAATATAATATTGACAAATTTTATAGCAGCTTTAAAATAAAATAGTGCAATTACTGATAATATGCGTATACAGAAAATATAAGTAAAAATAAGTGCGATACATATTATATTTTTTGTTATTAAATACTAAAAAATATACATTGAATAAATACTGTGGTTAATAATACTTAATAATAATTGTAAAAGCAAATTCGTTTGTAAGTAATAAACTACAATTCTAGCTTCTAACTTGCTACACATGGAGAATGGAAGAGAAATATTGAAAAATTTACACAGAAGAACATAATATTAAAATCTCCTATTTACTAAGTTAGTTACAAATAGGTAGGTACCATCAAATTAATTATAAAAGTTCCGATACAATATGGCGCTAGCGTCGCAGAAATTACAATAGCAACTTATAAATATCAAAGTTTAAAAAAAACAAAGAATAGACTATAAATCAACTTGCTGAACGTACCTTACCTACTCTCAGAAAAGAGACAAAGCGATCGAGCTATCTTTTCTTTTTCTACCACTCTCCACGTTATCATGTGGGCGTACCACTACAAAAGCTACCCACACACAAGCTAGACGACGCTAAACTATATCTATCTCACTTTACTGAACAGCTTTTGATTACAATTCGTATCTCGCAGGCCAGGTTAATCCCCAGATCTGGTGTGACGTTTATGTTCAGCCCTGTTGGGCAGGGAAGTGGGCAGCGCGAGAATGTAAATAGTCACTCACGCTGCCACTCTTCATGCCGCTGTCGACGCTCGAAGCGGCATGTAGAGGGCTGAGTGTAAACAATCACTCGCGTCGTAACTGCCACAGCAGTTTTCAGGGAAATATTGGCGGCAGCGCGACGAGCAGCGGCAGTGGCTGAATGTAAACGCCTGTATGATTTACATCTTTATGAACAAGAATCAAGCTTTTATGGTCAGGTTACCAAAAATTGACAAGAGAAGGCGTGACGCGGCAATACATAAAAGTAATATAATGTCAAAAACGTGACGCTTTCGGATATTTCAATTTTGTAAGTCTTTTAATTTTATATTATAATGATCATCGAGGGCCAAAATGGTCACATTTAGCAATTCCTCTCAATCAATAGTGTCAAACTGACGAATGTCAAATTAGTACGAATTACTATACTCCACTCGGGCTCACTTGTCGCTAGCGGTCATTGACTCCCTGTCGAAAACTTGTCATTTTCCATATAAAACCACGATTGACAATATCTGACATTTCATTGTCAATCGCGGTTTATATGGAAAGTGGCAGGTTTTTGACAGGGGGTCAATGACCGCTGGCGACAAGTTAGCCCGAGTGGAGTATAGACATGAATTGCATGCAGAGTGACCATATAACGATAAAAAAAAATGAATCATATTATATTCATAATATGAAATCCGATCAGCCGGACTAAAATGGTCGCCAAAGCGACCATTTTAGTCCGGCTGATCGGATCGGATCTTGTCTCATACGTAAAAAAGGGATGCTTTAAATATTGGATCTCGCTCTAACCCAGTTTTACTTTAAGATAATGCTATACAGAAAAGTGATCAATAATAGTGAAATTACACATTTTTTTGAAGTAAGTATTATTTTTTTACAGTAGGATTAACCTGACCCACGTTATACAATAATAATTGGCATACACATTGTTTAATATTATTAAAATTATTTACACGAATAATAATATGAATAATTATAAATAATGAATAAATTTAATTTAATAAGGTACTATTTTAAATTATAACCTCGATTTGATCACTGGCCTAATTTAAAAATATTAGATAAAACGAATAAAAAAAAAACAATAAAACAGCGTTTTTAGACCACACGATACGACATCAGATATCGCACCGACATATGGGGAAGGTTTTCGCCAAATTATCTCGCTAGGTGTCGTAATTACTACGATCCGTTTCGCTTATTGGTGCATATTTTTTTTGACGTTTAAACTCTTATCTGTTACTGGCCGGCGCAACTCATTAACATATTATTATTGTTTGGTCACAAAATCTTCCCCATTACATAGGTATGATCGACACAGCTACGTTTTAATTTGTATATAACTAATATCGACATAACATTACCGAGAAAAATGCACTTGCAATACATTAGTGTCTTTTTTCGGATAGTGGTTGAAAACTTTGTTAAGTTAGTGCCATCTGGGTAAAAGTTCTGGATTAAGTTCCATGTTCATTACAAAGCTCTTGGATTAACTAACATTTTGTTTTCTAAAGAATGACATGATATTATTATAGTTAGCTAAATAACCCATATTGGCGGAAGTGCAGCTAAGAACATACGATAATAATATTATAATAAGTAATAATTAATGATAATGACAATAATAATTGATAAAATATATTTTCTACATGAAATTCCATTTTGTGACCTGTGCTATGTGTATCAGTAGTGTTATATGGTATTTGTATTAATACTGTTATTAAATAAATCAATATATTTTTTCTAATAATATAGTTATATTATGTATTGATAGACCTTTTTGTAGAATCAAAATATAATATTTGAAATTTATTGTGAAAAATTTAACAGATAATTTATTGTTATATAATAGTGATAATATTAAATTAAAAACACATTCATATTAAAACTAAGTCTAAAGTGCAGCCGCGGAGCAAGTAGAATTTTGTACATTCTATAATCACTGTTTGTCTATTTGTTTCTTACATGTTTTGCCATTGAGCTTTTATTAATGTTGTGTAAATTCTTTATATTTTGCGGTTAAAAAATAAAAACAGAAAAATAAATTCAAAGTGACAAAACAAAATAAAAAACAACCAAGAAAAAAATAAACTGTGGTGACATACTATGGGTAGGAATATAGTGAGGTTCAAAGTTCAACACACGTCACACATGTATCGTCTCAATTTTCATCGCTATCGTTTTGTTTATGTTTTGTCTCTATTGTGCTAATATGTATCGTCTCTTTCTAGTCTGTAAAATTTTGTATATATAGCCGTAAGTTTCATGAATAAAACACTTCTTCTGATCCTACAGTCGAGTTATCATTTACTCCTGTACCAAAGTCGCAACATTGGTGACCCCGTACTGAAAAAAGAACAAATAAGCAGAAACTATGGCCGAGGAAGCATCGAAAATCAGAAGCGAAGAAGAAACTCTGGCAGCCGGACCATCGAGAAATACTGAAGAAAATCAACCTTGTCACGAACTCTCCGCCGTATCCGTACAGTCAAGACTCCTACCATTTTGGCGCGAAATTCCACGAGCATGGTTTATACAATTCGAAGCCGTCGTCGAACCTCTCAAGACATCGGACGACATGAAGTTCCGCTACGTTCTTCAACAGCTGCAAAACACAGATCTCCAGCATCTCACTGACATCCTCTACAACCCGCCTAAGAAAGACAAATACGCAACGATCAAGAACCGCCTGCTCACCGTCTACGAGAAATCAGAAGTCCAAAATTTCCAGAAGCTCATCAGCGGCCTAGAACTCGGCGACCAGAAGCCTACACAGCTGCTCCGAAGGATGCGAGAATTAGCAGGCGGCATGATCACTGAAGATGGTCTAAAAATAGAATGGCTCAATCATTTGCCGCCTTACATACGTTGCGTGCTCTCCGTAAACAATGAATCATCACTAGACACACTCGCAGCGATGGCCGATAAAATGATGGAGTATTCCGGCGACAACAACACAAATAATAGTACACGAACCATGGAACGCCCAGGACCATCAACCTCTGAGCTAAGAGAGAAGATCAAGGAAGCTGACGAGAGTGGGTTATTCGATAACATGTTGAATACCGAGTCTACCATCGAAGGTCTCACAGAGTGCAGAGATGATTTACAAACGGACGAAGCAATAAGCCGATCATCCAGCCGAACGCATGGCCCTTCGACCTATGATACAATCAGCTCAGATGGGGAAAATGATGATCTTGGGGACCGTATCGAAAGAGACGGAGAGCAGCTGGATGCCCTTATTGAACACGCACAAAGTCGACTTAATCGATCGTCCTCATCCAGTTACCTCGGGCTACCTGATGCTAAAAAAGACACGTCTATTGTGGTGGTTCCTCTACCTGGATTACCGGAAGAAATTGTCCAGCAAGTACAGGATGCATATGACACCACTATGCGGTCTATATGTCACACATTTCTAAAATACAAAGTGAGCTTCAGTTCAGGTGTGCCTAACACTGTATCTAGAGGGGTCGAGACTGAACCTGCTGAAACAGACACTCAAAATGTCTCGAACAAGCCAGGGCCGCGTGAAGGCTCTCCGGACAGTAAAGAGTCAGACAAAGATCAGATGGCTATAATAACTAAGTTCACTGATGGTTTCACTCTAAAAGGCCGGTCAAACCCAACTAGAGAGTTTGTTATGAAGGTTGGGATGAACGGAATCACCTATGATGATTTGAATTCCGTTTTAGAGGAACTGGGAGATGACCAAGTAAGTCTACATAGTGTTTGTGTCACTCTTCTAAAAAAGAAAAACAGATACATGTGTGACGTGTGTTGAACTTTGAACCTCACTATATTCCTACCCATAGTATGTCACCACATATTGGTGACCCCGACGTGATCTTCCTTTTTCTTGTTTTTAATAGTGGCGGCTAACACGGAGATATCCGCGCCCGTGTCCACGAGGAAACATTGGTTAGTGTTGCGATCGCGGACACAAAGGCGATTTGTCGTCTTGGGGACACCGACATCCGCCACAGTCGGTGTCGATTTTAGTTTTCCGACGTTTTATTCCTTCTGCAGCATGGCGATTCGCATCTCTTAGCTTTATCGCCAAATCGGAAGTGATATTTACATTCCCATGTCGATTCGTCTCTCGTTACAGGCCTTCGGCGCGCGGACTTTGACCGGGAGCGAGAGTACCGCGCGCGCGTGTGCAAGGGACGGCGATAGTGCGGCCGCGATGAGTGAGTATGTAGTTCGGCCACTTGAATGGTAAGCTCTTCGATTTTCTTGGACATCATTTCTATGACGCTATTTTCTCTGCTGGTTGATGGTGCAGACGACGACGAGACTGCTGCAATAGTGTATCGCTACGCCGTATTTAAGTCACAACACAACTTAAGTCATCCCGGCGTACGAGCAACGAGAAGATTAATTCAATCAAAATATTTTTGGCCGTCGATGAATAAAGAAGTCACAGAATGGGCGAGAACATGCATCAGCTGTCAGCGCGCTAAGGTTCAGCGACACGTCGTCACGCCGCTACAGCGTTTACCGCAGTCGCAGCGTTTTGAAAATATACACATCGACATAGTGGGCCCGCTGCGCTTATCTCGAGACTACAGATACTGCGTCACGATGACAGATCGATGTACGAAATGGTTGGAAGCAATACCAGTACAAGAAATCACAGCCGAAGTCGTAGCCAAGGCATTCTACGACAACTGGATCGCTCGTTTTGGTGTTCCCTTGCGTATCACTACAGACCAAGGACGCCAGTTCGAGTCGTCGCTATTCAGAACTCTACTACAGAAGTTTGGAATAACAAGAATACGAACTACGGCCTTTCATCCACAATCGAACGGTCAAATAGAGAGGTGGCACCGCACTATGAAGACAGCACTAGTGGCCCGCGGAGCATCGACGCAGTGGACAGACGAGTTGCCGACTGTACTTCTCGGCCTCCGCACGGCGCTCCGCGAAGACACAAAAGTGAGCCCTGCGCTTATGACATACGGAACTACGCTACGAGTGCCATCCGATTTCTTCGTACCGTCAACATCAAAAATCGAAGATGCAGAGTTTGTACGAAAACTAACTGAAACGATGGCCACGTTAAAACCGCAACAACGCTCCTGTGAAAAAAGATCTACGTTCATTCACAAAGATCTATATACATGCAGCCATGTTTTCGTACGAAACGACACCGTACGAGCCCCGCTGACACCACCGTACGATGGACCCTACGAAGTATTGAAGCGCAACGAAAAATATTTCAAGATACAATTGCCGCTTCGAACTACAGTCGTATCGCTCGATCGACTAAAACCGGCGTATCTCCTTAACCAAGAAGCATGTGAATCGGAAAATACATCAAGTACGCCGTCGCCGCCGCAGCCGTCGCAGCCGCCGCAGCCATTGCAGCCGACGCAGCCGCAAGTTCGAGTCACAAGGTCCGGCCGCATTAGCAAACCTACGGTGCGTATCACTTGAAGGGGGGTTATGTGGTGACATACTATGGGTAGGAATATAGTGAGGTTCAAAGTTCAACACACGTCACACATGTATCGTCTCAATTTTCATCGCTATCGTTTTGTTTATGTTTTGTCTCTATTGTGCTAATATGTATCGTCTCTTTCTAGTCTGTAAAATTTTGTATATATAGCCGTAAGTTTCATGAATAAAACACTTCTTCTGATCCTACAGTCGAGTTATCATTTACTCCTGTACCAAAGTCGCAACATTAAAGTAATACGTGCAAAATGGCGGCCTTAAGCGCTTTCAGCTTAAAGCGCTAAGCTTTAAGTGCTTTCTTCCAGACGACCACTATACAGGGTGCAATTAAATCTACTGGCCAAAATTTTCTTTAGGGCTTAGGTATCATCTGGAGAGTCCATTTAACAAAAAAATAGGGAGTTAATTTTTTTTTATAATAACATATTTCATGTCACTTAAAATCGTTGCAGAACGGTCACTTCGCGGCGGTGGGTAGAGCGCGGGTGACGCGGGAGGTCTGGCCGCGGCACGCGCCGGCGACGCGTAGTGTGAAGTGTCCATTAATTGTGGTGTTTTTGAGGAAAACTTTCGGAAGCTATTTGTCAACATTTTAGTACTGAGTGATTATAAAAGAAAAAATACTTGTATTTTTATGTTTAACAAGGATCAATATATCGAAATTTGGCCGGAAGGTTTAATTGCACCCTATATATTGCGATAGAGAAGGAGAAGTGGCCTTTACATTTTTGTTCGAAATTCAAAGTGCCCTGCAACCGCACTTTATATACAATAACTAAGTTAAGTTTTTCATAAAATTGACTATGTGTAGATCAAAGCAAAAAGCTAGCGTATATTTCTATATTTGTTACTCATACACTCTTCCTGTAAATATTGATAAAAACATCCCTAAAGTCCAGTCGCAGCATAGAGAGAATATCGTCCATTGACCTTCACTAATCACTTGCTTGTCTCTATTAAACTCTTATATTGACTCACGCATAGTGTGGACACTTTCGTGTGGTCTTAGAAGAGACAAGCAGCATTCACTGGGAGAATTTTTTTCTATCCCGCAACCAGGCGTTCTAAAAAGAGATAGTAAATATATTTCTCTTCCGACAGCACTTCTTTCTAGACATGATTTGCTATCTCTTTCTTCAATATTTGACCCGCTCACCTCTTTCTAATTCACATGCTTTTTCTTTCATTTACACGCGTTTGTGAACTAACGGAATGTGATAGCTAAACTAAGGTATATTTTTATTAAAGTGGTAATTTTCATTTGCAGAGTCAAAAGTTTACAAACGTTGTAAAGAGGTAGGAATTGTAAGTTTATACAAAGTGGATATACATATCTATACAAGCGCGCTCGCTACGTATACGTATAAATCTTGTAGGTATTTGACAAGTTTTCAAACGTCCATAGACGTACATAATGAACAGAGACCTAATTTCTAGATTCTAAGGTTTTTTTAAACAGGAGTTTTTTCAACATCATTGATTGATTAATTTCTTGTAATTCAATGAGAGGCGCTAATGAATGAATAAACCCTTATTAAAAAGACCTCAGAAACAGAGTTTTTTTTGGTTTCGTAGCATCAAGTGACGATTTATACCATCAACTCCCAAGCGGAACCCGGGTGCCGCATAACAATTGAATATCTATTGTGTCTGTGATTCCCACGATCGAGGTACACGGCAGCTATATTACAGCCGCCCATACTAAACTTTGTATACATTCAGATCAAATAAATCTTTGTTTTATTTCATCAACTAGGTTTATATGCATACGTATAATACTTTTTATAACGTTTAAGTTTTCAAAAAGTCATATATTATTATCTAAAATAAATAGCAACGGACAGACATTAACTTTGGCACAGACATAGATCAAGATAAATACCGCATGTGTATGTACTTCGCGTGCCATATCACGTTCCTAAACGACGAGAAATGCTCGTCTTTCGAAAGTCTTTTCTTTAGTCTGCTATCGGAATCGGACGTCAATCGGAATTCTAAAATCGCCTAAATGCCTAAAAGTGCCGTATTGAGCTGTAGAAATTCAAATAGAAACGTTGGCCTTGATAATGGACACGTTTCTTATCATCGGTACGTCACAGTAGGTAGTAAAAAAGTGACACGCTCGTCTTCATACAAATGGAGCGACATGCGGTATCTATCTTGATCTATATCTGTGAACTTTGGCTATTTTATTACTAAGTTTTATCACGCTTTACGCGGACCCCAAATGTACAGAATGCGTAAGAGCGAGCGAGAGGCACACGACTTTCCTTCTCACCCTACCTTTTGGGACACTGTTTATTTTCACTTCATACATTTTGTGTGTTTTATTTGCGAGATCATTGAGCGAGCAAGAGATAGATGTATTATCGTCTCGCTCTAAAGTCTAAATTGTCTATTATTTTTTTAAATATTTTGCGTGCATTAACATTATTGTATGACCTCGAGGAGCCAAAAACCATACATTTAGGGGTCCGCGAGTCTACACTATTAATAACTGGGAACGTTATAATACCGACTATTGTACTGTTGAAATCAATTGTAACTAGGAACTTATTACTTATGTCAAAATAATCGCTAACTAACCTTAAGCTACATATTTTGTTCGTCGCAGGATTCAACAATCGTAAAAGAATAACAAAACATAAGATGAATTCGGTTAGAAAAATATAGTTAAGTAATCTACAAGAAAATTGCTAAGAATTCTAGGAATCGTTGCTTTAGTTTGAGCAAGATTATTGTTTTACTACCGAGGTGTAGAATGGGATTGTCTGTCAATACTCGCGGTTAAAAAGTTATTAATTTCTATGACATCGAATCAGCGCCTCTAGTGTCAAACATTGGCAACTTATCCTATGAAATATAAATGGTAGTAAACTTATTTACGGTGGCTATTGGCAAAACTCTATTCTAATCTCTATTTGGTTATAAGAATTTTAATAATTACGTTTTTTTTCGATTTCGATTGTTGAACTATGAGTATTTTAATACTATATTACTTGAGTAAACATATACTGTCATAAGTCATAGCGTATTTAATACTATTTGAAGCATTCATTGGCAACTCTGTCATGAAGAATAGAAAAGTTTCCACAAAAATCCATTTTGAAATTTAATTGAAGACGCTAACATCGAAAATTGTCAAACAGCGTTTTTACATTATACGATACGATATCACATGTCGTACTGATAAAAACATTGGTGTGAGAAAAATAAAATTGATGAATGATGATGCTTCGAAATATTAATAGACATAATTATTTGGTGCAACGTACCAAACGTTACGAATATTTGCAATTTTTTTTCGATTGTCGGTACCGCGTAATGTGAAAACGCTAAACGAGGCACGTTACGCTATATAAAGTGTGCCAGTATGAATTTTTGTGCTCTGTCCCACGATTTTTACTATTGTCAGATGCGTTCTAATCATATTGCCAGATGATTCCTACTTTCATTTTTATTCTTCATGGTTTTCAATTTAAAATCTGTTTTCGTTTATGGAAGCTTTTTCAAATGTAAGCAATTTATTTATTCATCTTTTTATCGTGACGATTAAAGGCGATTGACCGTCATTTGTTTAAATACTTGCAGTGTGGTAACCCTAGTTATAAACTTAAATTCGACAACCCTATAATCATAGAGAGCGAACTTACCAGTTACCGATATACAAGGTGTAACAAAACAAAGTGATAATACTTTACGACACGTATTTATTTGTATAGAGTTCACTGCGAAAGTAGCAGCGTTGAAAGTGTTAATTTATAACGTTGGAACATTTTTTATAGAAACAAAGAATTCAATAGTAACTTTTTCAGCGCTGCTACTTTCACAGTGAACTCGATACGAACATGTATATTGTATATACCCTAAATTATTATCACATAATTTTGTTACACCCTATTATCTCGTGTGTGTCAGCCCTAGCACGTTATACTTCAAATACCGTCGAAGAAATTGATTTATAGGCAGATGGCGGCCCTGCGTCATTTGGATGGATTATGTCTATCTAAATATATAAAACTAAAAGGTGGCTGACGGACATGGTGATCTATCAACGCACAGCCTAATCCACTGCACGGATATGGCTGAAATTAGGCATGCAGGTAGCTGTTTGACGTAGGCATCCGCTATGAAAGGATTTTGATCAATCGGGTAGGATTGATCAAAATCCTTTCATAGCGGATTCATATTCAAAGGGTTAAAATAGGGGATGAAAGTTTATTTATAATAATACTTCTTAACGCGAGCGAAGCCGCGGGTAAAAGCTCGTTTAATATAAGCTGTGATCTGTTAGCCGATCCGACCTTTGTCGGATTATTTATTGTATATGTGCTAGAAGTGCCCTCTGCTGCGACCTTTGCGTTATGTCAAACCCAGCCGACAGTTGCAACTAACATTGAAGTAACCTAGTCCGACCAAATGACGTAGGTCGGCATCTGTCTGAATCAACTTCTTAGCTAATACATTATCTGGTGTGACAGCCCTACAGCGCAATAAGTCGTGTGCTACAACCCTGCCACATCTCCTGCAGTCGGCGATGCTCCTCATACTGTTGTTCCGTTATGTGCTTTACGGCGCCCGCGCTCTGTGAAACAGATAGTGTAGATAGAGACAGATGATGGAGACTAACATCTGTTTAACGCCTCCGTGGTCTAGTGGTATAGAGCGTGGCTCTTGACTCGAATGTCGTGGGTTCGATTCCCGCGTTGGAACATGTTATTTCCAAGTTTGGTTAGGACAAAGCAGGCTGATCACCTGATTGTCTGACAAGTAAGATGATCCATGCGTCGGATGGGAATGTAAAAAGTCGGTCCTGCGCCTGATCTCTCGCCAGTCGTGTCGGTCTTCCATCCCACTGGGTTATGAGAGCTTTTACTCTATTATGAGGGTAAAAAGAATAGAGAGTGCTCTTGTGTACTGCGCACACACTGGGGCACTATAAAAATTACTCCTGCGTAACTGGCCTGGTTTCAATGAAACCGACCACCGTCACCGAAACCGGTTTCAACCGGTTAATTAACCGGTTACTTAACTTGTAACCAAAGTCTGAGTTGTTGTTTATCATATTATTTTGTCAATCCACGGGACTTTTAGTCCGGTTAACGAATGACTCAAAAGAGGGTATAGAGTGCGTGAGCGGGAACCTAAGCGATTTCTATCTAAATCTTTGGTTTCTCGTCAATAACTAAAAAACTATGCGTTGTCCTAATTATACTTGGAAATAACATGTTTCCAACGCGGGAATCGAACCCACGACCTCCGAGTCAAGAGCCACGCTCTATAACCAATGGACCACGAAGGCGTTATAAGTTATAACTATATTAAATAAGCTCACCTTGATCTTCCTGGGATCGAGGTTGGCTGAGAGCGACTGGACGCCCCTCGCCAGCTTGGAGAGCGGGGAGAGCACCATCTCCCGCGCGCTGGTGACGGGGCTGGCGATGCTGCGGAGGAGCGCCGACTCGCTGTGCGACTGCGCTATGTTGAGAGTGATCTCGTGTTGGGAGTTAGACCTGAAAGGTTTTTTTTTAATGAAATAAGGGGGCAAACGAGCAAACGGGTCACCTGATGGAAAGCAACTTCCATCGCCCATGGACACTCGCAGCATCAGAAGAGCTGCAGGTGCGTTGCCGGCCTTTTAAGAGGGAATAGGATACTTAATAGGGGAAGGTAGGGATGGGAAGGAAAGGGAATAGGGGAGGGTAGGGAAGGGAATAGGGTAGGGGATTGGGCCTCCGGTAAACTCACTCACTTGGCGAAACACAGCGCTAGCGCTGTTTCACGCCGATTTTCTGTGAGAACGTGGTATTTCTCCGGTCGAGCCGGCCCATTCGTGCCGAAGCATGGCTCTCCCACGTATAAATTATAATCATCCTCATCAGGTTATAATAATAGTACTGTAATAATATCTATGAACGCTTTACACCACGTCAGTCTGGCTGTAGTAAGTACCTGAAGGACTTGTGTCAGGGGGAATCATACAAAGAAAATATTATATTTAACTAGCTGTCCCGGCAAACGTTTCTTTGCCATATACAGTGTGTAACAAAAATAAGTGATAATACTTTAGGATGTGTACGTGTTCCTTGTAGAGAGTTCACTGTCAAAGTAGCAGCGCTGAAAGGGGATTTTTTTTCACTTTTGTATGGGCAAGGGCCCGAGCGTCACGAGTTTCCCCATACAAAAGTCAAAAAAAATTTTGGTCTGTCAGCGCTGCTACTTTCACAGTGAATTCTCTACACGTACACACCCTAAAGTATTATTACTTATTTTTGTTACACCCTGTATAAAGTATTGTGCCCGTATTATTTTATTGAAGTGACTAAATAAGTATGTCACCATGGCAACGTCCATCGCTATCCCGTCGCACAAACAATGGTCGCCGTCAGTCTCGAGTTGTAATAATTTTCTATTATTTATTCAAACATTGTGACACGATAATTTTATATATAAGATTAACAGCACTTTTTTTTAATAACAACAGTGCAAACATGTGAGCAAAACGGCAACACATGGACATAAAGATAAGTCGCTAAAGACAAGCAATTTAGGATATAACCCTTGACCTGGTTCCCCACCAGGGACCTCTTCATGGGACTTGGTGTGTAGCCCAGCAATTCAGTGTTAGCGATATAGTCACTGAACCCTCGAAATTTGGCCTTTGACCTACCGCTATGTGTCACTTTTGCGACAATGAGATAGCGAATTACACGAAAGTCGTGGAAGAGTCAAAAAGCGAAAGGTCAATGGATAAATTTCTACGTTTCGGCGACCGAATTAAAAGGTAAATATGAACTTGTGAATAACACAAACTTATTACACATTTCACAATCATTACGATTCAAAGTCTGACATACCTGGTATATGAAACATCGGGCATCTTGTCGTCTTCGAAGTTGATGAACCCTGAACTCTGCGACAGCTTCTGGTTGAGAACCAGCGAGCTAGGCGGCACCGGTTTCGCCGGAACCGAGTCCACTTGTATCTCCGGCGTTATCGATTCCGAATCGAACGGATTCTTCTTGCTCGAACTCGGTGTTTTGAGGGTCTGCTTCTCTGCCGGCTCCGAATTCGTCTCCACTTCATCATGAGGCTCGATTTTGGACGAATACAGCGGGTTTTGGACGAGGTCATAATCATCTTCTTTCTTCTTCTGGTCTCCGATGTAGTGGGACATGTGTTCGAAGTTGTCTAGGGTCGGTTCGAAGATATTCGTTCTGTTTTCATCATCAGAGGAGTAGTCGGAGCTCATGCCGTCGGATAGACTTCCTTTCTTCTTGGTGTCGGTCTTCGGTCCTAATGTGAAGATCTTCTTGGTCTTGGCGTTGTGGTCGAGTTTGAGGTTGAGCGCGGGGCGGGCGCGCGGCGCGAGGGAGTGGCCCAGCTTGTTCAGTTTGCTGAACTGTTCCGACATGTTGTTGAGAGCTTTGGACCCTGTAAATACAATATAATATTCGTATTTACAGGCTTAGTGATAAGTTTTGTAACAAAGCTAAGTGATAATACTTTAGGGTGTGTATGTGCCTCTGGTATAGTTTTTTTTGGAACGAAGTTGCGAAAGGGGGCTAGACAGAAAAAATTAAGATGAAAAGTTGTAACGACAACGTGTCGTGTCGTTACAACCGCATGGCTTACAACTATAGCATTTTTGCTATAGTAAAAGTTGTAAGCCGTGCGGTAGCGCGTGTTTTTCTCTTTATCTCTCTCTCTCTCGCATTGAACAGTGTGATGTAGCGTACATTTGTTTCTTTTTGCATTTTTTAGTTTTTTTTTTGCGTGTATACAGGTTTTTTGTACATAAGAAATATTAAACTTCGTTCCATCCGGGTGTCCCTTGACACCTCTCAAGGTTTTTTTCAATAAAATAATAGGGGCAAGCGATCAAACGCGTCACCTCATGGAAAGCAACTACCGTCGCCTTTGGACACTCGCAACATTCCAAGAGCTGCAGGTGTGTTGCCGGCCTTATATTTATTCATTGTGAAAGTAGCAGCGCAGATAGAGTTACATTTACGACTTGGCACGACATGATTTGGAAATGTGCAATAAAAGGTTTTGTGGCATCGTCTTCCGACTATAAAGTTAATATACCTAGCGGAATAGAGCAACAATCTCGAGCTGTCAAACGAAACCGAAATTGGTTTCATCTGTGCTGTGTGTAAAAATATGTGTACGTATGCACTTACACAAGCATGATTGAACATGATTTCTATGAGATTAAATTGTCAACGTGCGGCAGGTGCCGACTGGACGTCAAATAAAGAGTGCTGCTGTCATGTATCACACGTCTCTTTTTACCACACAGTGTTACTGATAGTGACATCTCTCTTGCTCAGGCCTTCGTTTCTCTATTCCGCTAGGTATATTAACTTTATGCTTCCGACGTTCGGGGAATACGACCGTTGCCGAACAATGACGAAAATGTTTATGCGCATTATCACTTTGGGAGCAGTATTATCGCTTTGTTTCATAACACACTTTATAATGGACTTGCTTGTTGCTCGCAACGTTCATAATAAGATGTGGTCAAAGATATGACATTATGTGATGAAGTATGTACCTACTTACAACGCTAACATATTGTTAGCTAATTTCTAAACAAATAACAATAATACATAATACACTTTTCCAAACACCAAATACTTTATTTCACAACATAAAGGTACTTTGAACTAATGTAAACTAACAATTTTAGTGTCGATCCATACATAGCAATGCCTCTTGATCTATTTCTCGCTGCTCCAAATCTTGTAACAACATGTGTCTGGGCAGTACGGACCTATGCGTAAATATATTCTGCTTACTAAAGGAAATACACAGAGGATGCTTGCTGTCTTTGTCTAACACGTAGAGAATGTCACTTGACAGAAAAAGACAGCTAATATAAGTTATCCGTTCTGTAATTATTTTTTAAAGGAGTAATGAATTCTATGTATTGAAAAATCGTTACTAAGATAATAATATAATAACGACATTTCTCTTAACATACAATTAGGACTTTACAAGTCATATTTTAAAGGACGTAATGTGAACAAAGTAACACAATTAAAATATTAAAATGGCGGACTAATGACTTTGGGAATTTTTATACCATTAGGGTGGTGACAGAAACAGAAATATATCCCTGTTTGAGATAATATGTCTCCCTCATCTATCAATCTCTCTCTCTCTCTCTCTCTCTCTCGCACGTACCGGCGCTGCGGATGTCGGCGACGAGCTGCGTCTCGCTGACGTTGCGTGTGAGCGCCGGCAGCCGCGACAGGTCCGCGTACAGGCTCGACCGCGCCCCGCCCTTGCCCGACCCGCCCACCACCTTCAATATAATGACGTCATTAGTGTTTTATAGTGAAGATAGCAGCTTGATTTTTAGGGCTCCGTACCCAAAGGGTAAAAACGGGACCCTATTACTGAGACTTCGATGTCTGTCCGTCTATCTGTCTGTCTCCAGGCTGTGTAACTCAAGAACCGCTATAGCTAGACTTCTGAAATTTTCACAGATTATGTATTTCTGGTGCCGATATAGCAACAAATACTAAAAACAAAATAAAGTTAATATTTACGGGGGGCTCCCATACAACAAACGTTATTTTTTTGGTCTTTTTGGCTCGTAATCCATAATGGCAACATATAGACACTCGAAATTTTCACTAAATCCTCAATTATGTGTACTTTAATAGTAAATAATAAAATTAAAATAAAATAAATAATTAAGGCCATACAAAAACACATTTTTTTCCATTTTCGCTCTATAACGGTACGGAAACCTTCGTGCGCGAGTCCGACTCGCACTTGGCCGATTTTTTTGTATTAGGCTTAACTTGTAATAAATTTTAAATGGTAATAATAATAATGGACTCTCCGCTTGTTATTCTATAACCTACCTTGGACTTTCTCCGGTCTAGCTTGACGCCATCGTGGAATGGTATAGGCGGGAGGCCGGCCACGTCGCGCGCCACCAGAATAGACTCGCAGATCGAGTGTAGCGACTCTGTAAACATTATTTGATGCATATGCTAATTAAGCTCTGGAAAGAAGTACCGTCATATGGTAGATGTAATATTGTCCCGAATAGTTTTTAGGGTAAATGTGTAGCTAGATTGCTCCATCGCATTACGAGTGCAGTACTCCCAAATTAATAATGCCCATGGAAATCTTCGCTAATTGTCGTAATCACGAAAACACCCGATTTTATGAAACGTAAGAGCCCCAAACAATGCACTTGCATTTTGCACCTTGTTCGAAGGAAATAGAAGTAAATATCATATAGCCGGTGGCTGTCCGCTGTCGCCGGTCTGTCAATAAGTGCTTTAGCTCATACCGGGACGCCATCGCGGCGTTATCACGGTAGCGTCCGAGCAATGTCAGGCGCCTCTACGTCGCTGCAAAGTGCTGTTAAGTTTAAAACAGCGCTTGCAGCGACGTCTTCTGACGCTCGGAGAATACGACCGTTGCCGAAGAATTACGAAATTTTCTATGCGCATTGTCACTTTGGGAGCACCGTACGATATTATTACATTGCCGCAACGATTACGCTCCGATGTTTTACGAACGACGGACGTATGATGAAGTGGGTGAATGCAGTGAAGGCTACGCGACACAAAACGTCAGTTCTATCAAAAGCCCACACTCGCGGCGCGAAAGCCCGCGAAGGCCGCGAACCGCGAGTGTGGAGGGTTTCGCGGCTTGTATTTGTTCGAATCGTGTTCACGGCGCGAATCGCGGCCGCAATTCGCGCCGCGAGTGTAGAGCCCGCAAAACGTGTACTGACTAGTGTCGCGTCGCGTCGCGGCGGCGTGGTGTCGCTTAGTGCGTTCTCGTCTTATGCTAACTCACCGATCATCTCGTCCTTGGTGGTGATGGCGACGGCCATGTTGTTGAAGAAGCGCAGCGCGGTGGAGCGGAACATGCGGTAGTAGCCCGCCTCGCCCTCGTGACTGTAGCTCACCCGCACACAGTGCAGCGCCTCGCTGCGCCGCCCCACGCCGAACAGCTAGGAACAGAAATGTTTGTTAACATTTGTAGGCACGTAAAATTGCTATCCGATTACGAACGGAACAGTTAAATTATAGCCGGTCAAGAAAGTGAAGAAATTAAAAAGTGGCAACATCGTAGTGTCATCCCTTTCAAATCAATCTAAGAAAAAAGGGAAAGAAAAGATATTAAGATGGTGCCACTTTTTAATTTCTTCACTTTCTTGACAGGCTATACAAGTTTGATAGCACATCCTTTTGTAGTTAACAACAATAATGCGAATAGCAACCTTCTTACAATAAAGATGCTCTCATTCCTATTTACATTTTACTCACAAGTGTACGTCATGAATTGCACATTTACACGCACTCGTACGTATACACACGCACATTTACGCACGCACCACACGTTGCTTGTCTCGTCGTTTTTGACAACGTTCAGTATCACGAACACACACAGACACGCCCGCACACACAGACGCACACATACACACACACACACGCTCACCGAGGCGGGCTGGTCGAGAGTGCCCAGCTCGACGGCGGTGATGTCGGCGAGCGGGACGCGCTGCACGGCGAGCAGGCGGTCGCTGGTCTCGTCGTAGTCGGCGACGTGCAGCGCCTCCGCAGTCAGCACCAACACGCTGTCCATCTCGGTCTCGTGAGGGTCGCCAGTACTATAAAACATACAACAGGTATATGTTTCATATATTATGCGTCATTTAATAGACAAGGACAGCAACAACAGACTTGAAAAAATATATAGATATGTTATGGGGGCGTGGCCCAATCGTGCGTAATTGTGTATAACAGTTTCGGTTTCAGATTATTATATTTGCGGATATCTGATCTCTCTTTCTAACTGGCTACTTAAAGTAAATAAAAAAATGCATATTCCCAATTACTATTTTCAATCTGTGAGTTTCCTTATAAAAAAACGATGAATAAGATCCTGACATAAAGATGTCTGACATAATATACTCACTGCGGATCAGCATCAATGAGTCCCCAGGAGCCGAGCACGGGCTCTGTGTCGACGAGCAGCTTTTTGCAGTCGTCGATCAGCTGCTTCACGTGCTGAGCCATCGCCGCCGTGTCCACCGCGCCCTGCTCCTGTTGTTGAGCATTATTAGATGAGTATTATAATAAGCTAAAACACTGTACGATCCATATCGTACATTAAGCAGTTTTAGGGTTTTTGATGTGTCAGCGTGTGGGACGCGCTCGGGTAGCTTATCAGTTCGCATCGATTAATCAAGGCGCGTGCTCGCACACCCGGATCATTTGATGATTCAATATTAATTAATAAGTAACGGTATATCAAGTCAATGGTTTCATTTATCACGTAAAAGAAGTAGTTAATCAAGGACGCATACACACTTTGAATTAAATACGCAAATGAATGCGTCCGTTTTGGACGCATTTTGCGTACCGGACGCACTTATTTGCATATGTGAGTAAAACCAGATCAAAATATAATGAGACGAATCTCAATATGTTTTGAACTGAAGCTGGCATGCAATAGCACGCCGTGCCGCAAGGACGTTATCGACGACGCACGCCTGCCATGTGCGTGCCTCTATACTGTACGTTCGTACTTCGCCCTACGTAGTAAGCGAGCTGTGTAAATGCTGTTATCCTTGTTTTCCAACAGCAGAGCATAATACGAATCATTGGCGCATAATGTCGAAGTGTGCTAATACTTCATTGGAACGTGCGTGCGTAAAATGCGTGCTGTACGCTGGCGTATACGTACGCGTGCGTACTGTACGCAGACATATACGTACGCGTGCGTGCTTTACGCTGGCGTATACGTACGTGGTCAGAGAGCGGCGCGTCGATGGCGTCGGGCACGATGAGGCGGTCGGGCACGGCGCGCGCCTGACCCGTCATCACGTCCACCGCCACCTGACGCAGCGCGTCCTTGAACGTCGACAAGTAGTACCTGTCATAGAGAATATTACTATAGTAGTTGCACATAATGTTATCCAATGTTTTTGTATTATAAAAACTGCACCGGTTTCGGAAACGGCGGCCAATTTCATTGAAAAGAAGCCCGTTTTACGCAGGAGTGATTTTATAGTGCCCAAGTGTGCGCGCAGGCACGAGCGCATTTTGCGTGCTTCCTTTACTCACATCACCCAGTGGGACCAACGACCATCACTCAGTCAAGAGCCATCGCTCTAAGGCACTGAACTATGGAGGTGTGTGTGTGTATATTACAAAATAAAATGGTGTATCACAGGGTTCTGCTGTTTACCTATTAGCGGAGGCGACGCCATCTTTCATCATGCCTGTGAACTTTCTCTCGCCGGTGCGCGTGTAGTCACCCTGTGTAAAACAAACACAATAGGCATGATGACTATTTTTTTTCTTATCGGTAATTGAAATACACTTAAAAGATAGAAACATCATTGAAAGAATGACTCTGATAGCTTAAAAATTCACCAAGATATGACAATTCAAATATCTCATAAAAAAGACCTGCCCGAAACGCTCCATACAAAGTGCTACGAAAGTATGTCGTCAGTCTTTCGTAGTTTGTACGCATCGGGAGACAACTTTGTTCGACAGGTATATTAAATATTGCGTTTATGAAAGTGGTTTCATAACAAAAGTTGCTTTAAATTTTAGTTATCGAAGTTATCGAATTGTATACAAATATTAAGAAATTTAATTGAAAATAAAAATCGAATTGAATATCCAACTTTGAAGGCGCATAACTAAAAATATACAAATGCTATCAAGCTGAAATTTTGGGAACACTTATTTTTTACCGTGATTTCTTTATTTTATTAACAAAATTCGCTAATCTTTAACCTTGTCATCATCCCTATTGATCAATAGTTCATTAAAAGTACATTGATGATATTTTTTATGTTTAGATTTATTTTGGACTTAACATTATCCGTGTTAAAAACATCTCTACAACGAATTACTCTGTTGGAAAACGTCCAGCATGGTGTGTTTACCTTAAGCGCCTTGGTTCCAGCGTACTGTCTGGATAGCAGGTCACCGGAGTCCGCCCACATCGCGAGGAAGGCGGCGCGCAGGGCGGGCGGGAGACCCGAGCCCGGGGCGCCCAGACCCAGCCGACACAGCTGCAGCTCCAACACGTACCGCCCCAGCGCGGTCTGTGAGAACGAGATGGAGTTATATGAGAGACGGAGAGAGAGTAAAGAAGGCGGGGCTCAAGTGAGCACGCAGCAACAGCACGTGCCGCCCCAGCGCCGTCTGTGGAAGCAAGATGGAGTTATATGAAAGAGCAAAGAAGGCGGAGGTTGTATGATCACGTGGTCACGACGCACCTGCACCACGTTGGTCCGGTCGAGGCAGTCCACGCAATTCACGCGGAAGACCGCAGCCTGCGCGCAGATCAGCCCGCGTCCGTCGCGCCACGTGAATCCCATGTCCGCGATCACGTCGGCGAGCGCGCCCACCAGTACGCTCACGTTCTCATAGCGCATGCCGCGACTGTAACGGACAAATTTGTTATTATAATGTAATTGCGGTTGGATCGTAGACCAATATATTGTTCAAGTACAGTTTATCAAAAAAGAGCCTGGCGCGGTGACAGCCGGAACTAATTTTTTTTATTTGTGGCAACATTACAGTACTTGTCAACTCCAGTACGTATTGACAATTGTGTCAAAAGTGTATTCTAGCGTAGTGTAGGATTGCTTAAAAAAAAATGCGACCTCAGTTAAGACGCACGTTTTTTTGCCAAGTTATGGCTATAGGCTCAGCTATTGTTAGTTAATTAATATTCTTCGTATATTGGTGTCTGTAGTACAGACTCTGTACGTATACGCATGCGAACGTAAGTGTGTCGTGGGCGTACGTAATAGTGCGTTCGCGTACGTAATAGTGCGTGTACGTACGTACACGCATCCGTACTTGCGTATCAACCTGCTCGCTGGTGTTAGGTCATATTTCAATTTTTGGCATCACACAGCATTGTAATAATATAATTAATGTAACTAGATCATAATAACTGTACTATTGAATACTGTTTAATTATTATGATGTTTCGTGTGATGCTGGAAATAAAAGTATTCTTATTCTTATATGACGGCTGTTTCCCTCTCTCTCTCTCTCTCACTCACCAGTACTCGTGGAAGTCGAAGGTGGCGTACACCAGCTGAGGGCGGTCGAGACGGCGCACGTGGCGGGTGTAGGCGTCGCACAGCACGCGCTCCCGCCCCGCCTGCTCCACGAGGTTGATGATGCACACGCGCCCGTACCGCGACAGCTCCTCGTCGAAATGCTTTGTGAACGCCGCGTGGGATTCGTCTTCGGCTGAAAAAGATAGATATATTAATTGGTGAAGTGTGGGAAAGAGACAAGATCGATTTAAATAGGTGATGTTTATTGTTTTGTAACCGCCGCGTGAAACTCGTCTTCGGCTAAAAGAGATAGACATAATTCATATGTCTATCTCTTTTAGCGTGTGTGGGAAAGAGATTGGATCGATTTAAATGCAAAAACGCTGCGTGAGATTCGTGTTAAGGTAAAAGAGATTGTTAGAAAGAGATAGATATACGAATCTATTAGGTGTGGCAAAAAGATAGGTCCGAATAAGCGTGGTGTGTCAAAAACGCGTGAGACTTGTCTTTGGCTAGACGAAATCGTTAGAAAGAGATAAATATAGAAATCAATGAGTTTGGGGAAAGAGATAGCATTGATTAAAGTACGTGGTGTGTTGTAAATGACATTTGAGATTTTCTTAAGCTGAATAAAATTGACATTGATTGTGAGAAAGAGATATTGATCATTGTAACGTGGGAAAAGATAAGATAATTATGCTGGTGAAATGTACTCACTTTTATCGAGTTTGGGCGGCGGGCGAAACTTGTAGTCTGGCTGACTCCAGAATATCGGTATCGAGCCACGAACCTGTGGTAAAAAAAGTAGCTGATTAAAGTTTTTTTTGGAGAAGAAATATATACTATTCTGTTCCAACTTTAAGTTGTCATTGACACCTCGTACCGTCACTGACACCTCGTACCGTCATTGACACCTCGTACCGTCATTGACACCTCGTACCGTCATTGACACCTCGCACCGCCATTGACACCTCGCAGCGTCATTGACACCTCGCAGCGTCATTGACACTTCGCAGCGTCTTTGACACCTCACAGCATCATTGACACCTAGCACCGTCATTGACACCTCGTACCGGCATTGACACCTCGCACCGCCATTGACACATCGCAGCGCCATTGACACCTCATTCCGGCATTGGCAACTCGCATCGTCATTGACACCTCTCATCGTCATTGACACCTCGCACCGTCATTGACACTTCGCACCGTCATTGATACCTCGGCCTCGCAGTGTCATTGACAGCTCGCACTGTCATTGACACCTCCTCACCTGCAGGAAGGCAGCTCGGTGCACGGTGTCTGCGCAGACGAGGGACACTATCTGCTCCGTCTCCACGTAGTTGGCCACCTTGCCGCCGGGTTCTATCCCGCGCCGGTTGTACCTGTGACCGTGATTACATTTGGACGCTGTTAAGCATTTACATGCAGTCTTGTTCTATCCATATTAATATTATAATGCCAAAGTCTGTCTGTTACGTCTTCACGCTAAAACTGCTGAAACGATTTTGATTAAACACAGGACAGGACAGAACATAGGATAGTTTGTGATAGTTCCAAAGCGACAAATTATATAAAAGTTAATTACTCAATCGTATTGCTATAAACAGAAAACGGGCGGTCATTTTTAACAGTGTTCAGAAATTTTTTCATTAGTTTTAGTCTTAAGTTCTAGATATATATCTCATAAAAATTTAGAGGGGTCCGGACCCCTAGGACCCCGCCCCCACTTATATACGCCCTTGCCCAGTTTATTCACGCACGTCACAGGTTAAATTGTTGGAAGTACAAAAATACAAAGTTTGTAAAAAAGGGGCGTGGTCGCGTCACAAGAATTACAGCGCGGTTAGTTGTTTTTGATAGTTTGCTACCCGATCGGATATTCGGTTTGCTACAACATCAATATAAATCCAAACAAAGTAAAGTAAGCAAAAAGTACAAAAATATTGCCTCATAGATTCCACCATGATTGTTCTATTTGGCACATACACCCGAGCATCTGGCGATCAGCCAGCCGTAGCGGAGTACTCTTGACCTACAGCTAGTTCACTTTTTAATTGAAAACTTGCAATATGTGGTTACTTTATGAAAAACCTCGCTACCACTATTTACGTGACTTTTTATTTTTCATCTTTTTATATTATTTCGATATTTTTAGTTACTTATGTTCTGATTAGACAGTTATTGAAAAAATAGTTTGCCATACGAGTACAATAATTGCCGCAACAAAAACTACCCTTTATTGTCTTTCTTTCTCTGAAGTATATCTCTATACCAGCCGGGCTAGCACGGCCATTAGTAGAAATGCGAAAGTATAGATAAACTCAAGGTGAAGTTCCGATCTTTTTTCGTTCCGATTAAAATGCCACTTTATGACAGACTATAGCCCTAAAAATTCAAATAATATCCTACTTTATGACATATAATATAGTCTGTCATAAAGTGGCATTTTAATTGAATTTTTGTCGGTCGCGATTAGCCGCGGTAAAGATCGGAACGGCACCATAAGTTCATGTCCACAGTTTGTCCATACTTTCGCATTTCTACTGGTGGCCGGGCTAGCCCGGCAGAAGTAACCAATTATTTTCGCTCTGGGTCCGTTTTAAGATATGAAATGACCTTCGCGGTCCACACACAAGTTTTTATGAAAGGGGGCAAACGAGCAAACGGGTCACCTGATGGAAAGCAACTTCCGTCGCCCGTGGACACTCGCAGCATCAGAAGAGCTGCAAGTGCGTTGCCGGCCTTTAAATAGGTAATAGGGGAGGGTAGGGATGGGAAGGAATGGGAAGGGAATAGGGGAGGGTAGGGAAGGGAATAGGGTAGGGGATTGGGCCTCCGGTAAACTCACTCACTCGGCGAAACACAGCGTAAGCGCTGTTTCACGCCGGTTTTCTGTGAGAACGTGGTATTTCTCCGGTCGAGCCGGCCCATTCGTGCCGAAGCATGGCTCTCCCACGTGTATGAATCTCTCTGAAGTTTGGAGTGAAATATTGGTGCAAGCTATAGATATTGACACTAAATCCTAGAGATGTTGAAGTTCTAAGATGAACGAAGATCATCTTCGAACATGCTTGGTCCGCACACAATGGGTCGGCGACGCGGCGCACAGTGTTTTAGAAATCCCCAAAATCGGACATGACTAAGTTAATGCAATGAGTCGATGGCGTCTTATATTTCAAATGCAAGAGTAGAACTCCCGTGTGCGCATTTTACTTCGTTTTTTGAGAAAATCAATTTTTCAATTAGTCATTTTTTGACTCCCTGAAAACGAAATTATTTTATTTAAATTAATTACGAGGGTTTGTAAACTTGCTACTCAGTTGATTAGATTGATCATTAAGAGACACAAATTTTGTACTTTATTTCATTCCTACAATTCAAGTAGTTCCTGAGATTTTAATGTTTTAAAATATTTAGACTTTATTTTTTTTCTGCTTTCCATCAATCAAAATTTTTTTTATAATCAGTCAAAAAATAAAACATTTACAATTTAAATATACAGTCAATTATTTATCATTCAAATAATAAATCAGTCAAATAATAAAATATTTTATTCTTCATCACCTTGGTCGTTTTTTTTTGCTCTTAAATTCGATGAAACTTTGCTCTTAAATTTTTTAAGGCGCGAATAAAAATTAGAAATTCGTAAATCTTTGGTATGAGACGCGATTCACAAAAAATTAAAATATTGTAGTGTAAAGACTATGCCAAAGTATTTTTCAGTTTGGATAGAAGGCGGTCCGGATGCGGACCGCGATCCGCCATTTGGTGACCCCTGCTCTATACCATTTATATCAATCGGTTCAGTTGCTTAAGCATGAAGAGGTTACAGACTACAGTCAGACACGTACACAAACAGACAGACATACACAGGTCAACACTCACAAACAGTATAATTAACTCCTTTATTTTACAGGATCAGCAGAACCAATTATATTATTTTAGACATATTTTTGATATGTTCTTATATACACTTTTTCGGGAATTGGCGTACAACAATAATAGGTATCCTAATTTTATATCGAACTAGATGACGCCCGCAACTCCGTTGCGTCAAAATTAGTTTATCGCGCGGTAACCATACATTTTTTTTGGGATAAAAAGTATCCTATGTCCTTTCCCGGGACTCAAAGTATCTCTGTACCAAATTTCAGCCAAATCTGTTCAGCCGTTTTGGCGTGAAGAGGTAACAGACAGACAGACAAACACACTTTCGCATTTATAATATTAGTATGGAAGTATGGATGTGCCAATTCGCAACACACACACTTGCATTTATAGTATTAGTATGGATAAAGATATAGAACAGTTTTAAAATTGTAATTAAATCCTATCCTATCTATTTTACACTAACCTGGTGCCAGCCTGGTGTCGCGACCTTCGCGATATCAACCCCAGCGTGAACGTGTCGTCTGCGCCAGGAGCCGCCAGGGGGTTGGGGTCTGGTGGACCCACGGACAGCTGAGACAGCTGCACACAACCCTGTATGATGGGGAGGATCCAGTCGTCGCACGCTGGGCTCTGGGGGGTTAACATTATAGCTGTAGTAAACTAAGCAACACACATAAAGTTAATATACCTAGTGGAATAGAGAAACAAAGGCCTGAGCAAGGGAGATGTCACTATCAGTAACACTGCATGGTAAAAAGAGACATGTGATACATGACAGCAGCACTCTTTTTTTGACGTCCAGTCGGCACGTGCTGCACATTGCCAATTTACTCTCATAGAAATCATGTTCAATCGTGCTTGTGTAAGTGTATACGTACACATATTTTTACACACAGATGAAACCAATTTCGGTTTCGTTTGACAGCTCGAGATTGTTGCTCTATTTTGCTAGGTATATTAACTTTATGGCAACACACAAATCTGAGTCGCGCTATCGAAGTTTCGAAAGTCAGAGCAACATACCTCCATAGTCTGTACTGTATAAAATATGGTGGCAAACGAGCAAACGGGTCAACCTAATGGAAAGCAACTACCGTCGCCCGTGGACACTTTCAACATTAGAAGAGCTGCAGGTGCGTTGCCGGCCTTTTAAGAGGGAATACCTTCTCTTCTTAAATGTTTACAGGTCGTATAGGTCCAGAAATACTGCTGGTGACAGTTCGTTCCAGAGTTTTACTGTGCGTGGCAGAAAGTTGCGCGAAAAACGCACAGTGGAAAATTACGATTTAAAAGAATACTGGTCGATTTATGGCGTAAAGCAGGAAGAAATTTAATGATTTTATAATAATTAGCACATATTTTTTAATTTTCACAACTAATAAATATTTCAACAGTTGCATGATGATATCTAATTAAAAGTTCTACAATAACCTTAATAATAATAATTTGTTATATCCTCACTACCTCGTTAGCTTGTTTCAAGTTTGATATAAATGTATTAAGCAATATGTGAAGCAAAACTGAAAATTAACCATACTTTGTGATGATGTCCCAGAATTACCTCTAAAGCAATAATATCCTTCAACATATGCTTATTCCAGAAGAATCTCTCGTCCACATGTTTCCACCATCTTGTTATGTCGGTTATGGGCTTTGTATTCCCTTCTTCTGCCTCTAGAATCTTCTCAATCTCGTACTGCCGCTGCAGGCTGTTGGTAAGGTCTAATGTTCTTGAGTAATAGAAGCTATCGGAGTTGTCAAATATCTTGTGTAGTTCGTCCGTGAGCCTCTGCTCAAATCTTTCTGCTAGTTTTGGATCTCTTTGCTTTTTAACTGTCTGTTTTACCTGTATAAAATGTTAATATGAAAATGGAAGTTGCTTTTTTATGAATTGTAACCAAGTTCATAATCTACTTTGTAACAATATAAATTAATAGTTAAATTCAAATAGACAGCAATTGTTTTATTGTAAAGTAAGCGATAGCTTTTGTTATAGTCAAAGATATATAACAAAATAAAATATTTGAAAGTATTAAAAACACACAGAAGAATTGAGAGCCCTTTTGGAAGTTGGATAAACAAAAAAATTTAAAAGTTGGTCACAAAGGAGATACCTGTGTTGCTGCTTGTTGTGTGGTAGTTTTAATAGTGTTGCTGACATTTTTCACAGCTCCCACCGTCTTGTTCAGAAACGCGGAGTTCTCAAACAGCCTGCCACCAATCTTTCTGCCACCAGCTTTAGCGCTGTTCGCTGAGGAGTTGTGTTTAGTGCACGGAGACAGTTCCAGCTCCTGATTAGCGGTGCCCATGTTCAGGATACATATTGACTTTATCTTGTATATCGTGTGGTGGAAGTATAGCTGGCCGATTGCCACGCTCTCCTTGATAATCATTAGGCGAGGCTCGTAAATAGTAGAGTGCTCAACTATACCCAGTATTCCGTCCGTAATCCCTAAGCACTCGATATCCTCGATGTCCGATAGGTCCCATGCTGTAAGGATATGTATTTGTAGAAGGAAGGAAGCACATAAATTATTTCTTTTGTTGTTAAAATGAAGTTTTACCTGATTTTACAGAAAATGCTCCCGTCACCCTATTCCACCATAGGCTTGACTCCTGTCTGACGAATATATAGTACAGCTCGGATCGAAAAACTTCCATTTTTGTATTTTCACTTCTATTTTATTTGGTACAATTTAATTATTTTCATTTTGTTTATTGTTATTGTAAAATTTGGTTTTGACGTCTGACAGGGGGGTGAGGGAGGGAGCACAGATTGGAGGGAGTTTAATATTTTTTCCGAATGTTGGCTAGACTGTTTCATTGATGTTTTTAAACGTTCCTTTTCATGAACATTTTTATAAATCAATAATATGATTTTAAAACAATAATTAATATTCCATTGAATAGTAACGCATTTATTTAAAATTTTTAGGTAATTTTGTAAGTCATCGTATTTAATGTCGAATAAATAACTATTTACCAAATCAAAAATGTATATTTTAATTTAGATACAAAATGTAGAATTATATTATGATGCATGAAATGAATAAAGGATAATCCTATTGTTTTATTTCACTACAAAGAATACCGTAATATTTCAATGACAAGCTGTTACGCATTCTTACATTTTGCGTACAACGGAACGCTTACGTCAAGTTTGTCAAGTTGGTGAGCTTGCTTCCGGTATTACAAGCTTGGATTTTCATGGCTTCCAAGTTAATTTTTACTTACAAAACGCTGATTTCTACACAAAATGGATTGGCAATTAACATGTCGTGTTTGTTTGGAAACCGGGGACATGGTTTCCCTGTTCGATTGGGACGAAAATAACGAGCAACTCGGTGACAAGTACGCGTACTGCTGTGGAGTGGAGGTGCGAAAAATGCCATATAAAATGGTTGCGATGGCCACCCTATAATTTTTTCACTCAATAATGTTGCTATATTGTGTAAATATATAGCAATTTTTGGGATTTTTTGCTGTCATCCCCGGATAGACAAAAAGTACATCAACAATCAAATTATTGTTTTATTGATTTTCAGGTGACTAAAAATGATTCTTTGCCGACGCTAATTTGCCTAAATTGCGTCGACCGCTTGACTTACGCTTGCCAGTTTAAGCAGCAATGTCTCTCTTCTATCGACACCCTCAAGGAATGTTTGGACGAATTCATCAAATCCTCAGCAGTGGCGACTTCAGGCGTCAAGGACGAATGTAAGTGTACAATTTATTATAATTATTCACCGATTTCCATATAAGTAACGGTAACCTATAAAGATATTTCTTAGGTCTATGACGGTATCTACATAGTCTTAGCATTTGTAAGTAATGGAGGAACATCAAAACCCAATGTACTTTTTCCTTGTAGCAAATGAAACGGAGACAATAACTATAAAGCAAGAGAATGGTCTGCTGCTGCAATACGAGCTGCCGGTGGAGCACGACCCGCAGTCACAGTGGACGAGGACCCTCATCAAGACTCCCAACAAGTCCGTGGTCACCAAAGCACCGCTGCAACGCAAGCGAGGCCGGCCGAGGAAGTACCCCAATCAACAGGGTGAAATAAGTAAGTTTAATGTATTTATTCTTGTCATAAACAACAATGTAGGAACAAATACTGCCATATCAAATAGCTCTTGTCCTAAGTAATCTTTAACCACATTGTAAAAGAATTGCTACAGCTGATAAAGGTGAAAATCGAATGCACAAAGTATTTGCATATTTTGAACATTACAAACTTTTCTATAATTTTTTGCTACAGAACTATCTAAATTCTAATACATAAGAAAATTATGTCCTCTTAGTAACTAAAAACATTTTTTAAACCATCAGAATACAATTTTGTCAATATAATATTGCTTATTCTTTATTTTTTAATAACAGCAACATCACCGTACCAACGTAAGAAGCCCAAGCCAATAGTGAGGGAGCCGGAGGCCCTGACCACACTGCTGGCCTCGGGATCCCTGGACTTGAAGCAGGAACCTAATGAGGAGCCGTTTGAAGCTGACGGAGGTGAAGCATAGCGAGCATATTCTTCTAGTCATCTTTATAATTCGGCAGAATAAGGGCTCCCACACATAACTGCGAATTTGCATTGCATTGCAAATATCTGAGACAAAATTCATGATAAAAATGACATTGCAATTTGATGTGATGCAAATTCGTAGTTTTGTGTGGGAGCCCTAAAAATAGAATAGAGTATACATTTTTTTTTTATGCCATAGACACCGGTAACATCAAAGGAGTAGCATTGCCGGCCTTTTAAGAGTTCATACCCTATTTTTAAGGGTTCTGTACCAAAATGGTAAAAACGGGACCCTATTACTAAGACTTCGGTGTCTGTCTGTCCGTCTGTCCGTCCATCTGTCTGTCTCCAGGCTGTATCTCAAGAACCGCTATAGCTAGACTTATGAATTTTCACTGATTGTGTATATATGTTGCCGCTTTAACAACAAATACTAAAAATAAAATAAAATATTTAATCCCATACAACAAACATTTGCCTTATGGGAAAAAGGCCTTTTTTGCTTGATATCAATAATGGTAACAGGTAGGCTTTTGAAATTTTCACAAAGTCTTCAAGATTATAATATGTGCTCTATATTAATTAATAAAAATAATAAAATAAAATGAAAGAATTAAGGGGGGCTCCCATACAACAATTTTTGGCCTATTTTTGCTCTATAATGGTACGGAACCCTGGAGCGAGTCCGACTCGCACTTGGCCGATTATTTGAAAACCTTTAAGCAGAGCAATTCATATTTGTCCGGATATTCTGCTGGCCTCAGTTCATCTTAGAGGTTTTTTGTAATTACAAAAAACTTTATTTCTTAAGTTTCTACATTGTCTTTTATTTTTAATGATTTCAGCTGCAGATGATGATCCAGATTTCTTTCCGGATGGTGAGGAGGGCTCAGGCGCTGAAAATAAATCAGAGGAGGTAAGCTCGAATTCGAAACCGCGATTTGTATAATATTATGGCGTGGGAAACATCATTTTTTGCTTTGATAAAAATTATACTATCTAAGAGCGCGTACAGACGAACGGAACTTGTCGACCGCACGCGTCTACGGCAGCCATCGACAAGTGTAAAAAAATGAAAAAAAAATATAATAATAATGAAAACAATGCCGTTCGTCTGTAAGAAGACAAAAAAGCCTATGGTACTAGGAATCTAATTTCTAAGTATCTTCATTCCAATATTCATCTAATGTATTCATATTTCATGTATAGTGTTTTTGATGACCTCTGTGGCTCAGTGGGTGATTGTGTTGGTAGCTCAAGCCGGGGGTCGAGGGTTCGAATCAATGTTCCTGGGTCATGGGTGTGTATTAAATATGTGTATCATATGATAAAAATCTTAAATATAGGTATAGTATAAAAGTATTAAATACATATATTTCCATTGTCTGGTACCTGTAACACACATCTATTAGGTATTTAGCACGGGGCCAGACTGACATGGTGTGAAGCATCCATAGATATTATTATATTATTATAGTGACACTGGGTATATCAAAACAATACGATCTATGCAATAAAAGAGTTTATTTAATTAATAACTACCATTTTTGTAGAAAACTTCAAAGAGACCAAGGGGTCGTCCACGTAAGATCCCAGCAGAGGTTCCTGATAAGACTAAGGATGATGACGGGGAGGACGTACTGCTGAAGGAGACGATATTGGCGTTCTCCGAGCCCATCCCCGACCACATCCTGAATCCCAAGCCGAAGAAGAAGTCCCAGCCCAGGAAGAAATATGTGTATGATAAGATGTAAGTTATTGATGTGTAAATACTAGCAAAATGTTTTGAGTTAATGCACAATGCTGAGATGTAATGAAAACCAAATAGTGCGCGCCCGTACTACACTGTACACGCGCTTATCCAGCATGTATATGTTACGCTCAAAGACCGAAATCGCTCAATGAGCGAAAAAATGGCTCACAACGCGTTGTGGTCACAGTGAAACAGCCACGAGCCCACGACGCGAAATTCGCGTCGTGGCTCTAATGAAAACGGCCACGACGCGTTATGGCAATCACAAAAAGACCATAACGCGAAATTCGTGTCGTGGCTGATATGCTATTCGTTTTTCTTGATTCCTATAATCGTCCATAGGTATGGAAGATTATATTTGAATTACCACGCGTACTACAAAATATTTTTTCTTTTACTAAATCACTGCATAACGTGTTTATCATTATTATTCATAAAATATCCATAGTTCCATAATATCCGTGCTAATATTATTACTGTCTGTCTGTCTGACACTACTGTGTATAATGTGGTTTTTCGATGGGCTGTACCTAAAGGTAGCCTTTCGATCCATGCGTGCTTCAGAACGCGACCGCGACCCGCAGTAACCTAATAGGCGTTTGACTACTGACAAACGCCTATTATGTTAGATTTCTGTTAGAAATTAGAATCCGAAATTCTCTTGTCAAGTCATGCAATTGCCTTGCCGGATTCATTTTGTTATTCGTGTAACTATGTCTATACAAGGTATAACAAAGCTAAGTAATAATACTTTAGGGTGTGTATGAGTTCACTGCAAAAGTAGCAGTTCTGAAAGAACATTTTTTTGTGATTTGCATGGGCTAGCGCCCGAGCGTCATAAATTTTCCCATACAAAAGTAAAAATACTGAGTACTCTTACAGCGCTGATACTTTTACAACAAACTCGATATAGGTTACCCATACATACCTTACGGTATTATCACTTAGTTTAGTTACACACTGTATAAATAGGAACCATACGGAACCGCGCAGTTTCCGCGTGTACTGCCTGTAACCTACCACAAGGTATATGTACGGGAATATGACGTTGTATATATGGGAACCACACGGAACTGCACATTGTCAAAACGGGAACCGCGCAATGTAAGCACGGGAACCGCGCAATATAAGCACGGGAACCGCAACCGCAATGTATATTTAATGTGAAACTGTATGTATGTCTGTCCCGCAGCCACGTGTGCGAGACGTGCGGCGCGTCGTTCACGTCGAACGCGTCGCTGCAGGCGCACATCAGGCGACATCTCGGCATCAAGCCGTTTGTTTGCAGGTAACTATAAAACTACAATATTTAGAATAGATTTATTTTCTCAAGTATTAAGGTGGCAACTAACCCAAATTTTTCTATTTTATAATTAATTTTATACTTAAAAATAAGCCCCGAATTGTTTCATTTTCTAAAATTAGATATTAAATTATATTTCCGAGAATTCGATCTGAGCAAAAACACGATGTCTTAAAATTTTCTCGATAGAAAAAATCACAAAGATTCATCTAATTTTCACGAATTTTTCATTTATTGCCATAACCGTGCATTAAACGAAGTTAATATTTTAACACATTGTATAAAATCCTATCATTGAACCTAGCGGATTTTTAAATTGAGAAAAAACTCATTTGGCGATGAATCCGCGTCGTCCTTTTTCACCTGGCATATGAAAGACGGGAATGAGTGTGAAGAGAGAAGGACGATTTGATTTTTTGGGTTAGTCGCCCTCTTAAACAAGGGCAAAATATTGTGTAGCTTTTGTATTTTTTTTATTTTATTAAAAGGAGATATTAGTCTACTAGAATCAAAAACCGCAATGTCCAATAGAATAATTATTGGACATTGCGGTTTTTGATTCTAGTAGACTCAATTATATATTAAATATACATTTTATTTTGATCGTTATCATCATCTTATTATAAAGTGGTTGTTTCACAATTTTCTGCCAAATATGTCTTAATTTTTTTGAGATAATATTCATTTTTAGTAATTTTCCGCATAGTAAGTCCTGAGTCTGTTTAAAATCTAACATCATGAGGAGATTGTGAAACAAGCCTTAAATAACTTAAGGGCCTGTTTCACCGCTTATATTGTTTCTGATAAGTGACGAATAGGCTATCCACCAATTAACTAGACAGATCAAGTATCGAGAATCTGTTAAAAAAGTTGTGAATAGCCTATTCGGCACTTTATCAGAAACTGGTGAAACAGGCCCTAAATATGCTTTATTTAATATGATTCAATTTTTATCAGAGGGTTTAATATAATATTTTATTATTTCTGTTTTATTTTGTCTATGTTCAACCAAATGTAATCAATGGTTGAATAAAGACAAAAAATACATTTATTTTTATTTCATTTTATAATTCTAAAAACAACATGGGTGCGGGTGGGTAATATAATATTAACCACCTTACTATAGTTAATGAATCGAAACATAATATTTTCTAGTAAGGCGCTTAATATTTTAATCTCGCCAGTAAATATATTAAACATTTTTAGGTATACCTTTACGGGCATACAGTCTGTTGATTCGATATAATGTTTGATTTTTCTACATCTTGTATTGACGGAAAAAAATATTTTTTCTTAAACCCTTACTTTAAGTGACATAATAGTAGTCATCTGCTCCCATTCGTAGTAAATAGTCGAAACCGTACACAATAAACGCAAACGCATCCGCATCCGCACCTATGTTTTACTAAAAAAAAATACAACTGGCCATTTACAAAACTGGCTATTTGCAATAAAAAAAACTGGCTGATTACAATAAAAAACCTGGCTGGTAAGAATAAAAAAGTTAATTTTGAAAATGTTCTAGTGTGTGCGGATACGCGTGCGTTTTGAAAATGGAACTGCGTCGTCACATGATGCGGCATACTGGGGTTCGGCCGTACAAGTGTCGGATTTGCGACCGCCGTTTCGGAGACTTCGGCAGCCGGCAGAAGCATGAGAGGCCAGTATTAAAATAAGAACAATCTGGAATGTATGTCTCTCTTTTATTGTATGAAAGAAAGAGAAGGGTATATTTAATGTGAGTCTTGATTTCACGTCGTACCTGATACTCTACTTATGTCCGGTTTCTAAGGTTTTTTCACTTCAATTTATCTTTTCAGTAGCACATTTGATTGGTTAAAGTCAAAATAGTAACCAATTAACAACACTGTTGAATCGATAAACTTCTGTCAGAAAACTGGTATTAGTACAGTATAGCTTGTAAAAGAGATATACATTCCAGATTGGTATTAAATACACAACACATCACACAAAACAAGCTGGCCATGCGGTTTCGACTATTTCTACGTCAAATTTTGTATATGAGGTTATATACAGAGTGTATTTTGAACAAATCTTGCTAAAATATCGTCACTTTGCCTTGTAATCATTACTAACTAGTAAATACAAATATTTGCATCTGTAAAACTGAAGTTTAATAATGTTATATGGTTTGAAACATTCTGTATAATGCCTCGATATGCAATAAGGGGGTTAGCGTGAGTACATCGTTTTGGCCCACGAGATACCGTATGGTCCATGCGATAGCGTGCGGTCCAAGCTACAAGCGTTGACGTGTCTAGCGTGTGCGGGTACGCGTGCGTGATGAAGGAGGCGCTGAAGCGGCACATGCTGCGGCACACCGGCGAGCGCCCGTACAAGTGTCGCATATGCGAGCGACGGTTCGGTGACTACGGCACAAGGCAGAAGCATGAGAGGTAAAGTTTGTACGTGATCCGGCTCGAAGGACCAACGCGCGAGTGGCAGAAGTGGGAGAGGTAAAGTTTTGTAGGTGATTTGGCTCGAAGGACCAACACGCGAGTGGCAGTAATACGCAGCAGCAAGTTTAACTAACAGCAGTATGAAGCAAGAATTGGAAACTCGACGGAGTAACATACCGTTACCTAATACGACACTTAGCAATGACATAAGAGGTATGTCCCGAGTTTATAAACGATCCGGCTCGCAGGACCAACGCTCACGTGAAACTGCAAGCACTAGGTAGTTCACGACACAAAACTATAGTTAAGAACATTATACAAGTTGTACTGCTAAGAGGTGATATGCTAAAACAACACTTCATACATTTTATAGAATAATAATCTCTTTAAATAAAACTTAATATAGGTGATGTGAAAAATGTATTTGATACAGATCAAAAATCGAGCCAAAAAATACAAGGCATTTTCAGCCAGTCGTTTAACATACTAACAACTACTTTATTGAACTGAATCATTTTGTTTACGTTTGATTTACAAACTAAGCAGACAAACAAAAGCTAACGGCACTTATATTGAAAAACTAAATGATTGTTTGTTTGACATTACAGGCTCCACATGGGCGTCCGTCCGTACCAGTGTACGTTGTGCGGCAAGGCGTTCACGTACTCGTACGTGCTCGCCAACCACATGCTCACGCACACCGGTGAGAAGAAGTACTCGTGAGTATACTTAATTACTTACTACTACATATTTAGACAACTCCCGCAACTCCGTCGCGCCGAAATTCGTTTATCGAGCGAGATTCGTACATTTTTCTGGGATAAAATATCCTACGTCTTGACTCGAGCTCCATAAATAATATAAACAGTAAAATCGGTTCAGACAGAAACGCATTTATAATATTAGTATGGTTTAATTGGCCCAAAATTTGTCGCGCTGAAACAATAATTTTTTCCGCAATAGAAATAATCCTTTGTCCTTTCCCGTCTGTTATAGTATTTTTATGTCACTTTATCTAAATGGGTTCAACCGTTTAAACATAAATACGTTTACAGACATATAGAGAGACACACCTTCGCATTTATAATACTAATTACTAATATGGTGTTATGTTTATGTACAGATGCGGTCCATGCAACAAGAAGTTCACCAAAGCCCACCACCTCAAGTACCACAACAAGGTGCACCACAAGGATCTGTACGCGCAGCAGCAGCTCGAGGCGGAGGCGCGGCGCGCTCGCCAGCAGGCCAACGTCACCAACCTGCGCGGCGCGCCCGCGCTCGGCCTCCACGTCGTCGACGGCACGCTGCAGATCGTGCACGTCGGTGGTGAGGGTGAGTCATAGTGTATATGTCGCAGCCGACTGGTTTAAATAAAACTGAACAATGCCATTCAATCACACGTCTAGCTTTTCTATTGAATATTTTAGTCGCTCAAAACGTTCAACACTACAGCTGATTCAAAAGCCGCCGTCTAATTGAAGTAGTTCAGCGCGCACCGCTGCGGCGCTAGGTGCGTTTTATTTACAATATGGCGTCAACTAGCAGGTGTTTGTTGGTGTTTGTGGTTGTTTTTCGGAAAGAAAGTAGTTAATAAAAGTTACAAGTGTTATTAAAGAGACAAAAATTGTCGAGGCACATACGTCGAGTGAATTAAAATTTCAACAAATATTCGAGGAGAAATTACGGGATTATGAAATGGATGGACGCAGCCTCCCTCGAAAGGGGGGTTCGTGGGGCACAGCCCCCCGTCAAAACAAAAACAAACACAATCCAGAAAGTCCAAAAGTTGGTTAGGTTAGAATTTAGACCACAACACAGAGGGAGCCGAGCGAGCGCAACGAGCGTGCTGCGGCAGCAGCCGGCGACCGCCTTTAAATAAAAGGGGGGCTCGGGGGGCACAGCCCCACGCCAAAACAAAAACAGACCAGTTGGCTAAGCGTCGTCTAGCTGTAGTGTTGAACGTTGTAGTCAACAAGTCGGCTAAACGACGTATAGCCGTGTGATTGAATGGCGTTGTTCAGTCAAAAGGCTAGCTGTTTGATTGAACGGCTATTTAAACCAGTCGGCTGCGACATATACAAACACACATACAACGCAAGCGACAAGCGCACACATGCAACGCAAGCGTATACAATATACAGACAATACATATAAGTACAACGCAAGCATATACAAGCGCACACGCATACAACGCAAGCGGTTACCGACGCGCACACACACATACAACGTTAGTGTGTACACGCGGGCTCCACGTCGTATATTATGGCACGCTGCAGATTATGCACGTTGGAGGAGGTGAGTCGACAACGCAAGCGTATACTCGCACAATCATAGCACGCACGTACGCTTACAAGTAACACAAAAGTACACGTACACATGTACACGCACACACACAAACACATACACGCACTTACGCATGCTCGCACGCTACGAATAATAAAAACTAAGGAAAAGTAACTCCGTCAAAAAACATGCTCCACAATACTTGTCAAAAAAGTGTACCTTAGGTACACATTTCAATACATTTGAAATATTTAGGTGACCTTGAACGGTACTAGGCTGACGTTACATGACAGATCAAAAGGAACCAAATTTAAAACGGTAATAGTATGGGAGTTACGATTCCTTAGTTTTTATTATTCGTAGCTCGCACGTAAGCACGTCCGCAAGTAAACATTCAGAACTTCTATGGGGGATAGGAACGATAATATGTTTTTTAGTCTTTGATCTATGTTTATTCTTTGATCTGAGTAAAAGTCCTTATTTATAAGCATAAAGAAGACAGCGTCATTTTGACAGATGACAACTTTTTTTACGTGATAAATTACGCCACAAACACCACTAAATCGCATTTTTTACAGACGGCGACGGGCAGATGCAGGTGGTGGAGGAGCAGATGGAGCTGGGCGGCGGCGAGGGGGAGGGGGAGGCGGAGACGGAGGGCGAGGAGGAGACGCACAGGGCCGTCGCCGGCATGCAGGAGGTATGTTGGAAGTGGTGGATGCGGTAACAGCGTGGTTCCCGTGTTTACAATGATTGGTTCCGTGTAGTTCCTAATATACAGAATGTAACAAAACTAAGTGATATTAATACATTGCTTTTCAAAGGTTGTTTTTGCCATACATTGCCTGGTCCTTACACCGCGCATTTCCCTTGTTAAAGAGCTTGTCAGATATCGGGGATCACTTGGTAACACAAAGTAGTCCCCGATATGTGCTAAGCGAGATAAGGTATTTTAATACAGTTTAACACATTACAAATATTATTGTTTTAGGACGTACTGGACGCGGAGTTTGGCATAGAAGATGACGATGAGAAGTAGCAATAATATCAAATAGGTACATCCCGTTAATTCTTTCGAAAATATTTCAGTTTTTGTTTTATATAAATGAAAAACTGCGCTTGGTCTTTTTAATGTTTTGCCGACCGATCTAAAAATTGTGTGCGGTCTATAACTACGTTTACTACTGCATTTTTATTCAGAAATGAAATCCTTGAGCTCAATAATGTGTTGAATTTTTATCTTTGTTTAGACAAGTCTTTGAAGTACGGTCGCGGAGCGCACAGAAATTATCACATTGACCTATCGCCGTTTATCTTTTTTAATCGGGCACGAAAATGGTGCTATTATGTTTCCACTGATTCGCGATAGCAATAATTCGAGCGAGTGTAAGTGGTGCTTAGTCAATGTAAGATTTTACTTGCTCTGAGACCAGACTATAGCAATAATTATTAAGTTATAATGTAATCAGAATCGTACATAAGTGTTATGTATAAATAAATCATTGTATTATAAACTTTGTTTTACTGGTTCCTTCACGTGGAGTTTAGACCAGTGGTCCTCAACCTTTTTTTAAGCGGGCCACAAGCACCTTTTGGTCTGGGCGTCGCAGGCCGCAACCAAAATTTTTTATTGCACCATTTTGCCAGTGGGGGTGAAATTAAAAATGGTTTAACATCATGCGGGCCACTAAAAAAGTTGGATATAGCTGCTATTTTAGACTAAGTAAGGCCGGCAACGGACCTGTAGCTCTTCTATAATTGAAAGTATCATAATTGAAATCGGTTACATAAACCTTACTTTTGTACTTTTTACTCAATAGTTCTAAGTTCTGTATGTCATGGTTGTTTTGGTGCAATAAAGAATTTTCATTAATTACTTTGTATACTTAATCGTAGAAACAATGTGTCCCAACTCCCAACACCGGATTCCGAGCCTTGTTAGTATGTATATTTTATAGACAAATTGGCTATCAATTTGATTATTCAAATATATATTATGCAAATATGCAAATGCCTAATATAAATCCGATGTATAGTCAAACAGGGCCCCCGTAAGGGCTACTGCCTACTGGCGCCTGTGTGCAAAAAAAAGATTTAGGCGCCCCTTTAGGCAAATTTTTTGGGTCCTTGGTTTTGGCGCCCCTAAAGATGGCGATTTAGCGCCCCTAGAGGATGGCGCCCGTGTGCATTGCACACATTACACATATGGTAGCGGGTAGGGAATGCAATCTTGGACCAAGATTGACTACTCAAGATCTTGGCGTCTTTTTTCTGAACCAAGATTGGTCAGTTCGAGATCTTGTTGAGATTCGGGTCGAGATCTTGGTCGCGAATCAAGATTTTCGGGATTTTCAAGATTGAGCAAAATAATTGAAAAAAAATGCGTTTTTTGCTGCACATTGATAGTAACCAATATTTTAATATATTATATAAAACATAACAAACTCAGTTTTTACAAATTCAAGTTTTTTTCAATAACAACTCTTGCTGCGATACTATAAAGTTCAAATTCCGACCGCGCAGTGCTAGGTGCCTACAATTATATTTGCCTACATGTGCGCTCTCTTTCTATCTCGTAAGAGGTTCCCTTTCTGACGAAATCAAGATTGTCACCTTTTAGAAAATAAAATAATCTTGTTTTAATTACTATAGCTACTAATAGCAAACTTTTTTATAGTAATAATCAAATTTTAGTAACCCAACGTATATTTTATAATAGTTTTATATTCGATTATAGTGTAGGAGCTGGTCAGGAATTTTTTACAACTTAAACATAGTAACTTGTGTTTATTTATGTGTAGTATGCGGTTTGTTTGTAACAAATTGGTTTATTTGCTATGTTTGTGTATTTTTTTTTATCTTTTTTTGTATTTTAAAGTCTTAAATTACTTTATTGAAATATTTCTTTGACTTTTTTCAATTGTTCATATTTATCAGATTAATAATGATTCTGTCACAGCGGTTAAATCAGTACGTAGATATATGCGACGAAAAAATCTTGCGCGCGCGTTACCGCTCGCTTGTGAGTCCCTTGTGATCTGCCCCTTTAAAGGGGTACTTACAGTTCGATACCTAAAGGCGCGAGTGGGACAGGCCTGCCTATATGCAGTAACGCACACGACGCGCAGCGCAGACGTGTGCGTTACTGCATATAATTTGGCAATTGCATAGGTTCTATTTCCATGGACTAAAAAGTGCGTCACGGATAGTCCGTCGTCTGCGCTTATCTGTCTACTATATTATATAGTATATACCCTTATATATGTGGTTCGCGCTTTGCAGCGCAGGTATGAACAATTGCAAGCAGGTCTGAAAATCTCGAAATCTTGTTACAATCTTGGACTATTTTGTCAAGATCGCGAACAGGATTTCGAAATTCAGGATTGATGGCTTTCAAGATCTTGGAAATCTTGGAATCTTGGAAAATCACTCAAGATTTTGGTGGAATCTTGATCTTGCAAGATCAAGATTGCATTCCCTAGTAGCGGGGGCCCTGTAGTCAAATGACTAGCAAATGACTCATTAGTCATTACTCAACTGTTTGTACTCCAGCTAAGGTTTTTGAGTCGGCCATTCATCGTGACCTGTATACTCAGGTTTGTAGCCAGTTGAATGACGCTCAGCATGGTTTTCGTCCTGCGCGAGGAACGACAGGAAACTTACTGGACTTAATGACGCATCTTGTACCTGCTGTAGACGCTGGTGAACAGGTAGATGTGGCATACTTTGATTTTAGGAAGGCATTTGACACAGTCGACAATGACATTCTCTTGTCAAAATTGGCTGAAGCAGGTTGTGCCCCGCATACCCTGGCTTTCTTTGCTAACTATCTGCGGGATAGATGCCAGTATGTGGATTGTGGCGGATGCTTTTCTGAATCGTATTTCACGAGATCTGGAGTGAGTCAGGGCAGCAATTTAGGTCCTCTTCTGTTCATTTTGACTTTGAATGACCTACCTGAAGTTGTAAAAAAAACGATAGCCTTACTGTTTGCTGATGACCTTAAAATCATAATGAAAATAATAGAGGACGCTGATCACATAAAATTGCAGCAGGATATTGACAGGATTGTGAAGTGGTCCATAGACAATAAACTGTACTTCAACACGACTAAGTGCTGCGTATTGTCGTTCAGCTGCGCTCGCTCACCTCGTCAGCATCAATACTGCATAGAGGGAACACCACTAAAACGTGTCACTGAAATTAAAGATTTAGGAGTCAGCTTCACATCCGATCTAAACTTTAGAAAACATGTAGTTGAAGTATGTAAAAAGGCTTACCGCAATTTAGGGTTTCTGCTACGGCAAGCGCATCACTTCTCTAACATCGCAGCTTTGAAAGCCCTCTATGAGGCTCTAGTGAAAAGCCACTTAGAAGGCAATGCCGTCATTTGGTCCCCGTACGAAGACAAGTACATTAAAATGCTAGACCGTATCCAGAACAAATTTGTGCGTTTCATATACCTCAAGAGGTACGGGGCTTACCCAGGTTACCCTTTACTGTATCCAACGCTATTTGTTCTGGGTATGGTCGGATATTACAAATTAGAAGCTAGGAGGGAAGTAGCTTTAGCTACTTATGTAGTTAAAGTTTTGCGCGGTGAAACGCACAATCCAGCTGTGCTGCAAGCAGCCAGACTGAGTGTGCCGGACGGGTACGCGGAGCGGCGGCGCCGACCGCCGCTACTGGAGGTGTCGCGCGCGCGCACCAACCTGCTGCGGATGGCCCCGCTCACGCGGGCGCTGCGGACGCTGAACACGGTCGCAAACACGGTCGATTTGTTTACGTGCTCATTGAATGAGTTCACCAAGGTCACATATTGTGTAGCAAGTAAGCTAGAATGTAATTTTATGTAAGTAATAGTAACGCTCTATTGTATTAGGTTTTAACCTGTAATGATAGTTGTGATTTGTAATAAATAAATAAATAAAAAATAATAAAAAAACAAACGAAAATATAAAAACGCCTGGCGTTTTAAAATAGTTAGCGCGAGGGTACGCGATGTATTTCTGAACTGAGTGAACAGTGAACACTTAGTGTGCGCGGCTGCACACAGATGGCGCTACTGTACACATTTTACTGAAGTATTGTTACTAGGTTTTAACTATATAGAAAATATAATATTTTATATTTTCTCGGCAAAGATTGTATTGTTAAGTTAAGATTGTATTGTATTGTTGATGTTACTAATATGTAAACCATGTATTATAAAATATGCGAAGGCTCAGCTGTCTGTACTCTGTTGCCTATTAAGTTCGCTTATGCCGCTAAACTGCTTTTGATGGATTACTGAACTTACTAGATAACGCTCGCGATTCCGATTCGCCGAAAGTCAGTTATCAAGAGGTAACCGTACATTTTTCCTAAAGGGGGTGACAGACGTACGAGTAAGTACACGGACTTATGGCTCGACGATCTTAATCGTCTGTGTGTCAGCAAAGAGCCGCGAGCCGCGAGCCGCGAGCCTGGCGGCATGCAGGTAATCCAGTGTGAACGATTCTCGTGTGTCACCGACGCGAGCCGAGTCAGTTCGCGAACTTAAAACCTGCGTACTTTAAGTTTGTACGTCTATCAGGCAACGAACAGGGTTGTATGTCCTCTGCCATCTCTCAAAGTAACTCGAAGTATATATTATTATTTTTTATCTAAATCGGTTTAGCCGGTAAGGCGTAAAGGTTACAGTTACAGACAGACAAACAGAAATACACATTAATACCAATAGACACAAGTATTCGTCCCGAAATACACTCAGTTTTTTCCCATCACAACTTGCGTATTCTTTTCGAATGAGACTCATCAAAGTTTAACAACAAAGACATTTTAAACAGGCACTAAACCCCGCGGGTGGCCATCCCCTCCCCCTCCCTCTGGCCCCCGCACTTTTAAATCGCTAAGCTCGTGTTTATATTATAAAAATTACACAAAGGAAACTAGCCTCTAACACGTCGCAATAAGACAAAGCGTCGCCCCCCTTCTAAGTACATTTGTAAATGTAAAAAGAAAAGCGCAAACTTTTGGGGCGAGTTTGAAATTTTTTCCGCCCCTAATGCGCTTATTAAAGCTCCCGAAGTTTCGCTGAAAGCGTTAACACTTTTTATGTACAGAAGTTGTAGCAGCTGCGGTCTCGGATAAGGAGATATTTATAAAGCTCTGTGGTACATACCTACTTAGAGTGATACTGAGTATTAGTACTCATCATCTACACTAATCAGTCTGTCAAGAAAGTGAAGAAATTAAAAAGTGGCAACATCCTAGTGTCATCTCTTTTCTCTTAGAATGAATTCGCTAATCTGAAGAATATACCTATATCGACTTATCCACTGGCTCGAATTGAAAAATGTTTTTGTGTTGCAAAAATTATTCGAACTAGAGTGCTGCAGGTAGACCTAGGCATAAAAAATATTAACTAAATAAGGAATAAATAATCACAACACAAGTGCGAGTCGGACTCGCTCACAAAGGGTTCCGTATCATATAAGGTCAATGTGTCGAAGTCCGTCTAGCGGCAATAACTTCCATATTTGAACGAAAATAACGACATATATATATATATATATATATATATATATATATATATATATATATATATATATATATATATATATATATATATATATATATATATATATATATATATATATATATATATATATATATATATATATGTCCAAACGGCGAATGGAACCACTAAATTTGAAATTTCATACAAAATGCTGACCATGTATCTAAAGTTTAGATATAATACGTTTCTTTACCGCACTCAGAGACGAACATTAATTATTTATATAACTGTAATTAAATAAAGATTTTGACATACTATGCCCCATACATTATCTGTCAAACCCTTCATTAAATTAAAGTTTAATTAAATGTCTCTAAGTGCAGCCGTAGGAATAACAACGTCCAACGGTTATTCAAACATCTTCTAGGGCATGTCCGCATGTCAAACCAACTGTTGAGGCCAATGATTCAATTATTATTAATCAAAACACGACATCTGGGTAAAAAGTACCGCAGTGTTTGCTCCCGAGATTGTAGTGCTGGGGGTTATTTGATGGCCGCGCAAATAAATGTGAGTCAATACGAACGTTAATTGATAGGCAGTTAAACCATTTTGTTTATTAAACTTTAAACGACACGGGTGGGTGCATTTTTATAGAAAAACGTTCGGTGCTTTGGTTCGGTGTAGCGATGCAGGTTTTTTTTTAATACGAGTTGGCTATAGCCTTTTGGTCAATATCTTTTTTGTTTATTTTATTTACACCAAGGAGTTTAAAATATAAGATTCATATTGAAATTATTAAGTATTATCTTGTTATTTTCGATATCGACTACAATGTTAAATAAAAGACCATAAAAGAAGGCGCATTCTAATGTTTTCACCTCAATCAAATATATTTTTTTAAATATCTAAGCATTCAAAAAATCGTACATCGGAACGTTTTTTTAAACACGAAGTGCAGAAGTTACAAGTGTTTTTAGAATTTTTCATTAAAACTGCATGAAAAAATATAACATTTTTGCATTATTTAAATGTTTTTATATGCTAGTGGCGATTAATTTAATTTACCTAAGCCATAATTAAAATATTTCTCCATTCATCTTAATCTTTCAGGCTAAATTCTTAATTAAGATAATTAGTGTACCGAGTTTGATTCTTGATAATTTGCCAATTAAGAGTGGAACTTAGAAGCTTTTAACACAATACTGAAATTCGCAACGAAACCATTGTAGCATTTTAATTGTTTTCGAATTGGGACCCCATTAAAAAGTTAATACCACATCAATATACGGACCCCTCACGAGGGTTAAATCCCCGAAAAAGTGAGCACTTGCCTTGTTTACAAGGTTTTAGATTTTAATTTAGATTAGGGGCCGCCATTTTGAATGTCAGAGTGACGTAACTGACGCGGAATTTGGCGGGAAAAAGCGGCTCTATTCCCGCGCGAAACGGAAAGTCATTATTTTCGAATTTGACAGCCGAGGGAGACCGGAGATATGCAGTCTGTGCGAATATGATATTCCATAATTGGCTCATTTTATCGCGCTCTCGCTGTTGGATCCCTGAGGTTACAATTATTAGATCATTGCAGCATTGTTATAGATCATTGTTTGGATATTTTTTATAGGCATATAGTTTTCTGGCATAAGATACTCAGTTTTTTTTTAAAATGAAATAAGGGGGCAAACGAGCAAACGGGTCACCTGATGGAAAGCAACTTCCGTCGCCCATGGACACTCGCAGCATCAGAAGAGCTGAATAGGGGAATAGGGTAATAGGGGAGGGTAGGGAAGGGAAGGGATAGGGGAGAATAGGAAAGGGAATAGGGTAGGGGATTGGGCCTTCGGTAAACTCACGTTTCACGCCGGTTTTCTGTGAGAACGTGGTATTTATCCGGTCGAGCCGGCCCATTCGTGCCGAAGCATGGCTCTCCCACGTATAAAGACTCTCCCACTCAGAGTAAACCTTGCACCTTGTTTAATAGAATATACCGTACTATGGAACCTTGTGTTATAGGTCCGAGTGATTGCTAGACATTAGCTCCTTGTCTTTTTGCCACTTTAAGTTCCAAAGGAATAAGCTGGCTGGATCAGCAAATAAATTAACCCGGCGACAATGACGCCGGGTCATATTGACCAGAGCCATGTTTATTTGATAAGTATATTTTAATTTTTATCTTTGCGCCAATCAAATGTTTTCCAATCTTCGTGTAGCTGGAGATACAACCCCCTTCCATCCGCCTAGCTGTTACGGCTAGAGCAACACCTCGTGTGCAGCAAGATACACGCGCGTCAAGTCAAAACGGGTCATTATGATTGATGACCCGGCGTCATCGCCAGTGTAACGTATTGTCGTGACTAACTTTTATTAGTATTAAAATATTATTGTTTTGCCTTATTTTTTACGTTTTGAAGAAGAATATCATTGACAATAATTAGCCCAGAAAGGATTTTAGAGTTAAATTACAAGAGTTAGACTTTGACGATGACGAGTTAGGCTACTTAGGACAATGAACTTGAGGACCACGTATCCAGATAAAAGTGTAAAAATTCCTGGAAATCACAAAAGGTGTGAAGTCTGTCCGACTAAAAAATAAGAAAACGCGTCTTAAAATTGCACAGCATGTCACTTTTTTACATGCCCAGACTATTATTTACATATTGTAATAACTATAATGACTATGATGAACTGATTTCTTTTTATTTTTATATTAGTAAGTTACTACTTACTCAACCTCTTTTTTGATTCCTAAGTAATTTTTTTATGCATAGATTTTTTTTGAAAATTTGAAATTAACGTAGGTATGTACAAGTTAAGTTTCAAGATTGATTTTGCTTGTGCCATGAAGAAAGGCAAAATATTTTTTTAATAATTTACTTAGGTTTTTTGTAATACATAATAAGAGACCACTTTTAAATGAGTAAGTAATAAACAAAATTGCGGTATCTTAGTTACTTTTATCAAAATATATCTACGAAATTCGGGTCAAAATGACCCGACGTCAAAGTCCTTGTAATTATTTTCACGTCATTGACGCCGGGTTAAAAAGAATGAGACTTAGCATTGATCCAATATTGATTTAACATCGGAATCTATTGGTGTTTTCAACGTAATATCATCAAGCATAAGTTTAAAATAAAATCCGATTAGATAAAGCAAAAGTATATTATTAAATAAATAAATACTAATACAAAAAAAGTATCCAAAAAATATGTCTCAAAAATGTCGATTTAAAAAAATTGAAAACTTTACTTATGAGTCAGTGTGTTTGATTCATCAGAGCTGCGCCAACTTAGTCTTTAGTAAAGGCGAAACTCCTACTCTTTACACCGACATCCTACCGCAGTCTGCACCTGGTAGGGCGCAGGTCGACACAGCGACCGCCCCTGCTGGAGGTCTGTCAGGTTGCTGGCGAGCTCCGTCGCCGCCCGCCCGTACATGCGGTGACCTAGTTGGATCTGAAAAAAAAAACAGTCGAATATACAACCTCTTCTTTTTTGGACGTCGGTTAAAAATGTGATGAATACGTGACGTCGAGGCTAACCTTGCTTTTTAAGCTATTAAATATAGCTTTTATCGCGGGCTTTGAGCGTGGTGACCGAATCAAGAAATTCCGTAACGAAAAACACTTAACCTTCGTCTAACGTCGTTTGTGTTCGACTGACTTCGACTCGGTGTGGATTCGTGATATTAAAATCATTTATTATAATATGTGCAGCAAATTTAAATTTAAAAGTGCTAGAACTCTCTGGCTGGGATCTACAAATAAAATGCACAATATACATGCACAGTAAAGTATCTAAATATACTAGGCCGAAAATACGCAACCGAAGCTCGGCATAGTTACGCCTACAAGTATTTTAAATTACAGATGACACATCACACACCATGACGAAATTACGTCGCGTTATATTGTATGCGTAGCGCATTGCTGGCGTAATCATGCCAAACTTCGGTCGCGTATTTTCGGCCTAGTGATTTAGAACACTAAGGTCTAAGGGCCTGTTTCATCACTTTCTGATAAAGTGCCGAATAGGCTATTCATAACTTTTTTGACAGATTCTCCATACTTTAACTGTCAAGTTATATATTGGTGGATAGCCTATTCCGCACTTATCAGGAAGTGGTGAAACAGGCCCTTAGAATAATAATATGGATTACCTCATCATTCAATTCAGCCCTCCTCTGCGACACCCACTCAATCAGCTGCTGTATCCTGCGACACTCCACCTCAGCAGCACTCAGCTCCTTCCGCAGACCCTCGAGGATGGACCGGTACTGCTGCTTCGACCCGTCGCCCAGTTGCGACATCTCGTGCTTGGTCGATAGGATCTTGAACTTGGAGAGGTAGCAGTGACTCTCCTGAGGAAAGAAGTTTGGTGGAAAGGAGTTTTGGAGCAGGTGTGTTTGCAGGTGCATACGGGGAATTAAGAGTTTATGGCACTTGCGACTCCAGCCTGCCTAGCATACGACAACGAGATATCTCACTCTACATGTTTTCTCGATGTTTGATGGTTTGTCTCTTCATCTCTATTGACCCTAGCATGACAAACATTTTTTCTCGCGTAGATCTATCATCGAAATAACACATTTTTATAGAGTTTTGTCGAGATAATGTCGAGATTTTGACATTATGAGATGAGTAGTTTTTAATTATCTCGAGAGTGAGATATCTCGTTGGCGTATGCTAGGCAGGCTGGTGTTTGTTGAAAATAAGGTGCAGGAATAGGTGGAGAAAGGAAATGTAAGCGAGACAGTACTTCAGTCCGGACCAACGCCTACAACTCTACAAGGCGCAGGTTCGGCCTCATATGGAATATTGTTCTCATCTCTGGGCATGGGCGCCAAAATACCAACTGCTCCCTCTGGATCGTATCCAACGAAGGGCTGCTCAAATTGTTGACTGCCATAGTGTTTCAAACAGCTTGGACCCCCTGGAGTTACGCCGAGATGTAGCTTCACTCTGCATCCTCTATCGGTTGTATCACGGGGAGTGCTCTGAGGAATTGTTCGGAATCATACCACCTACAACTTTTTGCTATCGTCCCACGCGAAAAACATACCATCCTCATCACCTTGATGAGTGGCAGTCTTCCACAGTGCGTTTTTCGCGTAACTTTCCGCCGCGCCCTGTAAAACTCTGGAATGAACTGTCACCAGCAGTATTTCTAGACCGATACGACCTGCAAACCTTCAAGAAAAGAGCGTATTCCCTCTTAAAAGACCGGAAACGCACCTGCAGCTCTTCTGATGTTGCGAGTGTCCATGGGCGACGGTAGTTGCTTACCATCAGATGACCCGTTTGCTCGTTTGCCCCCTTATTTAACAAAAAAAAAAAAAATTATCAGTTTCCTCCACAGCTTCCTTTGAGTTTCAAACTTACTCAACAGCAAGAGTGTATTGTACCAGTTTTCTATAATTTCGTAGTATTTATTCCGTTGTACCCGTGCAAATTATGGCCCAAAGTCCTAAAATCCTAAGCATGGTTCTAGTCTTCATGTATAATTTGTTTTATATTCTTCACCAGGTGGCGTGTTCATTGACGCTTTTGCTCTTATGCACTGGGAATCGGGCTAGATAGTTGTTAGTTTAAACTTTAAACCAGACCTTTGGCCCGTGTCATACAGCATCATCTCTCTTCTTGTCCCACAACATATTATCTATCCAGGGTATACCTTATCAGCCGTTACCTTATCAGCCAGCGCTTCTGCCAGGTGGTCCAGGCGTTCATCAACGCTGTCACTCTCCCTCATCTGTGCGAGCAGTGTTCATCTCTGTCACACATCATCTCTGTCCTTGTCACACAGACCCTCTCTGTCGTTACCTTATCAGCCAGCGCCTCTGCCAGGCGATCTAGGCGCTCGTCGACGCTGTCACTCTCCTTCACCTGGAAGGCGGTGGTCTTCGGCGGGGAGCGGAGGTTGTGGAGCAGCTGGAGTGGACGGCAGGGCGGACAGAACTGCTGGGGATTTGTAAAATGTAGAGCATAGGATAAATCGGAAATCTACACTTCTATACTCATATTATAAATGTGAAAGTGTGTCTGTCTGTTACCTCTTTACGCCCAAACCGCTAAACCGATTTAGCTAAAATTTGGTTTGGACATAGGTACTATGAGTGCCGGGAAAGTGCATAGAATACTTTTAATCCTGGAAAAATATAGGTTGCCGTGCGATAATCGAATTTTGGGGCAACGGAGTTGCGGGGTGTGGGTGGGGGTCTAATGTAAGCCACACACGCTACGGTCTACCGGAGAGGTCACTTGTGCAGGTCTGCCTGCGCAGGTGTTACCCGAAAGAATTGATTTTCGATTTTGCACCGGTCGCCTGCGCAGGCTCAAAACATATCTGTCGACCTGTGCGTCTGCGTGCAGGTTGTTTCAGTTAAACCAGCCCCCGTCACTAAAGATCTGTTTTAACTGGATCCTTACCATATTATTTCTACCCAAGTAAGCTAGCCCCGCGAAGAATACCAGTACCAAGAGAATCCATACAGCTGTGGCGCACATCTTCACATTTACAATTTAAACAATTACATCCTTAAAAATAAATTGAAAAATAAAAAAGGTAATAAAAACCCGCTAACAAAAATTTAAAATGTTTGTGTCATTTTAATGACTTTTGCATGACGTATTTTTATAGACAGATCTTAATGCATAAGATGCATTGGCTTGATGGTCACTTCATAAACTAGTCATCAAAATTCCATAGCCCACAAGAAGTAAAAGTCTTTTGAATTAAAAAACTATAATAGTGACCATAGACATAATATAATGCTACAGTATATATTATGTCTATGATAGTGACATAGTGAGTGACGTAGACGTATCCTTTTTGATCCTTTGATACTTTGATTATTGATACATAGAGAAATATACTTATGCCCGGGCCGCACTTGCGTAGTGCTTCGTGCTTAAAACTATACCCTCAGAATCATAAAGTTAATATACCTAGCGGAATAGAGAAACAAAGGCCTGAGCAAGAGAGATGTCACTATCAGTAACACTGCGTGGTAAAAAGAGACGTGTGATACATGACAGCAGCACTCTTTTTTTGACGTCCAGTCGGCACGTGCCGCACGTTGACAATTTAATCTCATAGAAATCATGTTCAATCATGCTTGTGTAAGTGTATACGTACACATATTTTTACACACAGATGATACCAATTTCGGTTACATTTGACAGCTCGAGATTGTTGCTCTATTCCGCTAGGTATATTAACTTTATGCTCAAAATAGGAATTACTCCTATAATCTGTGACAATACAATGGTATTGCTATGTCCACATTATGCGCTTTCGTCTTCAATTTTCGACATCTTCTTTCATTCAACTTTCGTTTTGGCGCATTCAATAATTGAATACGTCAACGAACGCAACTCCAACATTGTTATTTTTGTTTTCTGGATACGGTCAGAGCCCAGAGGGCATGCGTCGCGGGCATGCCTCACGTTCGCTGTTGACTGCGCTATAACGCATGCCCTTGACGAACAGAAAAAGGCATAGTGTGAACAAAGCTAATAGCTTTATGGTGAATTTTGATTTGCGTGTATCGTCCAATGGTATCGTCTCATAGCGCGAAGCTTCCTGCTTCGTACGATAGACGCATGTGCGGCCGCGGCATTATTACCGGGTTTCATAATATTATTTCAATCAAAAAGTGTGTCCAAAACATGTCCAAAATGTTTTGGTCATTTCGGTGAATTTAATGGTACGCTTTCTGTTGTTTTCTTGTTACATACGTGGTGTGCTTTGTAATCTTTGCCCAGTGCCCAAAAACATATTCTATTCTCATATATTATACATAATATATAGGCAGACAGACACACTTTCGCATTTATAATTTTGCATTCAATATAATAATGCTTTTAGAGCACTGCTGCCGCGGCTGCCGCGTTTCTGTAGTGCCTCGGCGATGCTTGCTTTTGCGGATGTAGATAGTTTTGAAGCTATACTCCGCAAAAGGACTGCATCGCTGTTGGCCAGGGTCCGCGGCAGCAGCCACAGTGTCCTGAGGGAGATAGTCGACAGCGGGGATTGTCCTCTGATCGACTTTATGATAAATAGGACTAAATCTCTTTTTAGAATAGAATACTAATCACTAACATAGCGATAAGTTTCTTTACTAACAATTTTATGGATCTGAATTATCTGAAATAAACATATTTAATTTAATTTTTATTTTTATAATATTAGTTTGGATATTAACAGTATAGCGTTCAAATTATAATGCGATTACAACTATAACTTTGTGACAAAATCTTCAAATGATCGATTTGAACACCCCAATACTATCATCCCACAACAAAGAGCAATGGGGCCAGAAATCAGTTTGAAATTCAATTGGAATCACAAAATGGCGTGTAATTACTTGCTGTCCACGCCCGCCATCCATCACGGACTCAGGTGTCACATTAGAAGGCGCCAAATTGTTATACAGGATTAGGGAATAGGGCTACATAACAGACATGGGCGTACCCAGGTAGGGGCAGCTGCCCCCCCTCCCCCACTAGAAGATGAAATAAACGTTAATTTTCCTGGCAAGTGGAAATAAACGTGCCTAGTCTGCGCAGATTAATAAAAATCAAGTTTCATGATTTTTTGTTTCAATATATCCCCCCAGCCGAAATCCTGGGTATGCCCATGGTTACAGAAGATCTTAAATAGAGTCTCCTATCCAGTGATTCAATCCAGCGCTGAATTCCTACAGGTCTGTTCATCCGTCTGTGTGTCAATCTGTCTGTCTGTCTGTCTTTTGTAACCTCTTCGCGCCTAAACCACTGAACCAATTTTGTCGAAATTTAGTACTTATAGATAGTGATACTTTCAGTCCTGGGAAAGGACATAGGATAGTTTTTGTAGCGGAAAAATGTACGGCAAATAATAGCGGATGCCTGATAAAGACATACGTTTTTGTCTATCTGTTCATCTACAAAAATTGATTCCCGAAATAACAGTAACATAAAATTCACACTCTCCTGACAATCCCACACAGTCATTAGAATCGAATCGGAACTAATGATTAAACCCCCACGAGGGGTCCAGGGGGTCCTCGAGGTAGGGCTACCAACTATTTTACATGAAATAAAGTATGGTCGAATGTGTGAATTATTTTAAACTATATTTTAGAAAAATTAACAGTATTTTATTAATTTATTGTTTAAAATATGATCGTTTTAGAGATCTGGCATAACTTACTAAAATAAAACAAACTAGATGACCTAGTAACATGGGCGTACCCAGGTAGGGACAGGGGGGCAGCTGCCTTTATAAAATAAAAAGCTTCTAGGGTGGCCTTAGAAGATAAAATAAACGTTAATTTTCCTGGCAAGTGGGAATTAAAAACGTGTTAGGTGCTCTGTGCAAAACGAAGTGTTGGAACCAAAATATATTTTCAGTCAGATTAATAAAATTAAATTTTCATGATTTTTTGGTTCAATATTATATATCAGACTAACCTTCTCAAAACAGGTATACTGTCCCCCCTAACTGAAATCCTGGGTACGCCCTTGCCTGGTGAACTTCGTATCACTTTTTCCTAATACTATATCTGGTCGCTGTTAAGCATTAGTGTCCTAACCCACAATTTTTTTGTTGTTAAATTTTGAATGCAGTCTTGTTCTAAATCATCTACAGAACATAACTGCATTCATAACTCAATACGTAATTTTTCTGTGGGTTAGTACACGAATGCTTAACAGCGTCTATCTAACTTACTGACCTAATCTAACCTTCCCTTCACCGAATATTTCAAGACTAAAGTCAAATCAGTTTGACTAAACCGATTAAACCGACTAAACCGCTAAAACTCGAGAACGACTGTTCTCGAGTTCTAGCGAGACAAATAAGATTGAAAATTCATTTTTACTTATATTTTGCCGAACCGTTTAAGAAGGTAAGTACTTATTACGTCATAATAAAGAGTTCGCATTTTGATACTGAAATCAGTATTTTGTATAAGTACTTTGTTTTGTTCCAAAAGTTAGATAATTTAGTTAAAAGCAGTATAATTGGCAACCCTACCATGAGGGGTCTAGGGGGGTCCCGGGGTGGGGGTCGAGGCAATCACGGCCGATACCCGCTGTAATTGAATGGGGGTCCTAATTGATTGTCCACCGATTGATATCATACAACGATTAGATACCGAATTGGCTTATTGTTTTAGTCGTTGGAATTGGAATACTTTTGTAATGATAATCCTAATTACATTTTTTCAACTACATTTACTGCCGCAGTCTGCTCTTGCCTCTTAGAGACAATAATAATTTAAGAGTTTAATTTAGTGAAATGTTTGACAGGTGTATGTTAAAATCTTCATTTGATTACAGTCAAGTGATTAATACAGTAATACTAATACGTCTCTGAGTGCGGTAGTTAATTACAATAATATAATGTACTTACTAGATTACTCCATTTTTATCGTTTCCACCAAAATTCGTTTATCGCGATGGAACCGTATATTTTTCGGGATAAAAAGTATCCTATATTGTACTGTCCGGGGACTCAAAGTACCTCCATACTTGCTCTATACTCAGAAAAATCGGTTCAGTAATCAGTTGTTTTTGCATGAAAAGGTAACAGACAGACAGACAGTTAGACACACTTCCGTATTTATAATATTACGTGGTATATGGAAGTATGTTTATATTATGGATAGGGATTTTTAATCGATGCTGTGCAACGTAAATCTTTGTCATTTAATTATGACATTAAAAAAAAAACCGGAATCCGCGTTCGAAATTACACACGTTTAAAAACCGTCACGTTCCGTTTCACGCGCGATCAAAGGCGGCTGCTAAGATTTACAACAGTAGCTCCTGCTACCATACATTTTATATAATCGGAGTGATCCTTATACAGTTGGAATAAAGGTCAGTTGGAGGTAAATTAATTCTGAATGTTCTTTAACTAATTAGGTGCGTGCATCGAAACGGTGGCTTTCAACTTTCAACGCTTGTGAATTTGTGATAAAAGCGATTATTTATTAAAATAACTGTGTTAGTAAGATTGAGTTCTTCGTTTTCTGTAATTTAACAAGAATTAGCTGGGATATCATTCCATTACATGATATTTGACGTACCTACGAATAGGTCGCATTTCACCTGACTTCCTAAAAGGAGGAGGTTATAATATATTCAGAGCTGTAGATATTTTTTTATGATTTTAAGCTTTTTTTTGCCTTCGCATTCACAGCTTGCCGTCGCTATGTCATATTGCTATACTGTGCCGTCGCCATGGGCCGTAGGGTCAAAATAAAACGTCATCAAAATATGTTTCTATAAGTACTGTATATTTTTCCTTTTCAATTTTACCTTGACGGAAAAAACGTGCCGTTTCTAATGCCTCTTCCCTCTGATGAGCTGCACATTGCACAACCACCACTTAGGCTATAATCACGAACAAGTGACAAACACATTCACAAACTTAGCCCCAATCCAACGTCCGCGTTAGTTTTTTTTTAATGATATAAGGGGGCAAACGAGGAATCGGGTTACCTGATGGAAAGCAAGTACCGTCGCCCATGGATACTCGCAACATCAGAAGAGCTGCAGGTGCGTTGCCGGCCTTTTAAGAGCGAATACGCTCTCTTCTTGAAGGTTTACAGGTCGTATAGGTCCGGAAATACTGCTGGTAACAGTTCGTTCCAGAGTTTTACAGTGCGCAGCAGAAAGTGGTAACAGATTGTTAAAATGTTATGTCTTCTCTTTCATTTATATGAAAAACTAGATGTCCCGCGCGGCTTCGCCCGCGTAAATTAGGAATTTTACAGAAACCGTACATTTCCCATGAAAAATAGCTATACTTACTCTCTTCACGTGGTCTACTCTATATATTATATGTACATATTATGTGCCAAATAGTTCGTGAGATAAACCCTTTCTAATATTTCCCTCGTTTTTCCCACATTTTCCTGAGTTTCTTCGGTCGTATTAGTCGTAGCGTGATAATAATATAGCCTATAGCCTTACTCGATAAATGAACTATGTAACACTGAAATTAGAAATAAGTTTTTAAATCGGATCTGTAGTTCCTGAGATAAGCGCGTTCAAGCAAACATAATCTTCAGGTTTATAATATTATAAGTATAGATTTTTTTAAATTATCGCTTGACAAACTGGAGTCTCGGTCTAAAAGACTATGAAAAGTACCAATAACAGGCTCATAATCATGGGACGATGCATGGTATAATATGGTAGTGATGATGATGATAATGAATGTAATTTGCACAGTAGCATATGCTTTCCGTTCTTAAAACAACGCCGAAACTCCCAAACTTGTATCTATAAAGAATCAGGAGTTCTCTCAGCACCTTCCGAACCACGGTATACCAGGTATACCTCGGTGCAAAATCTTACTTGTTGGTAGCATATGCTTAGAATACTTCTCACGAAACCGAAGTCACCACATGTTTCCCTATAAATTTTGAGGAGTTCCCTCGATTACTTATGGATCCTTCATCAGATCACCACTTTTGTGAATATAATACCAAATTGGGATGATACCCTATATACCAAAAGAAAAATTTTGAAAATCGGTTAACAAACGGCGGAGTAATCGTTGAACATAAGAAAATGAACATAACACCTCTCCCATTTTGAAAGTCGGTTAAAACTGTAGCCTATGTGTTATTCTGATGTATTGTAAAGTTGTAAAGTTTCATTAAAATCGGTTCAGTAGTTTTTGCGTGAAAGAGTAACAAACATCCATACATCCACACATCCACACATCCACACATCCATACATCTATACATCCAAACAAACTTTCGCCTTTATAATATTAGTAGGATGAAAGAAGTAACGTGATACAAATTCGAGCATTAAGTAACTTTAACAGTTATTGGTGAAATTGGGTCTTAAGCTCGATATGAGCGAACGAGCAGTTTCACGACACGATTGCTTATAATCTCGCAGTGTAGCGGCCAAGCCGCTCCTTACTCGCGGACGTTATAAATCGAGCCTTACCAACTTTACAATGCTGCGCTGCGGCAAATCGTAAAAGCGACCATACCACTCTTCTAAATTCTGATGTCTAGCTTCCCACAAATCACGAACAAGTAACGCGAAAAATATACCATCCTCAATCTTCATCACCTTGATGAGTGGCAGTTTTCGACCGTGCGTTTTTCGCTTAACTTTCTGCCGTGCATTGTAAAACTCTTTAATGATCTGTCACCAGCAGTATTAATTTCGGGCCAATACGAGCTGCAAACCTTCAAGAAGACAGCTTATTCCCTCTTAGAAGGCTGGCAACGCACTTGCAGCTCTTCTGCTATTGCGAGTGTCCGTGGGCGACGGTAGTTGCTTTCCATCAGGTGACCCGTTTGCTCGTTCGCCTCCTTATTTTGTTAAAAAAATTACGAGATCACGACACAATTGCTTGTGATTTTGCGGTGTAGTGTAACCGCTCCTTCACGCGGACGTTTGTAGATCGAGCTTCACCAACTTTATAATGCTGCGCTGCGGCAAACCGTGAAAGCGACCATACCACTTTTCTTACTTCTGCAGGCTTAGCATGGTCACCATAGAAATGGTTTCTGTCTACGGAAGAATAGACAAAGTGACAGATATACAAAGAAAAACCACAATCTGTCAGTATTTCCACTATTTCCCGTTTCTAATGTTATGAGCTAAGCCTGCTGATGCCTATCTTCCAACAAATCGCGAACAAGTAACAAACAATCTCACAAACTTTTCACTTTTTTTTTTTTTTTTTACAAAAAAAATCTGTTTAAAATTGTAACCTAGCAAAATTCGTCTTCTCACAAGTATCAGCTTATTAACGAAGCGCGCGGTATGCAGCTAATTAGAGCGTCATTATGACACGATGTTTCACACCCGGCGTGACGCACCGTCACACTCCACGTGACGCAGCGTCACGGCGACGTCACGCCCGGGTGACGCTTTTTTGAACTAAACTTGCAAGCAATTATAGTGTCACTTTGATCACATGTTCAAGAAATTTTGTGATTCTGTTGGATTAGGAGATTGAAAGTGACACTTTCTTAATTGATTTCACTAGTAAAGGTCGCGCAAAATCTTTAGATTATTTGGAAAAAATGGAAGAGAAAACGCAGGCAAATATTTCTGCTCTTTGGTGGCTTCAGGAGTGAGCGGGGAGCGGGGGACACGCTATTGGTAGAAGTGATCAGACTGGTCGTAATTGGTAGATCGCGATTAAATGGTGACACGTTATTGGTAGCTATATGACTTTAAAAATAGGATAGAAAATTATGCCTTAGAATGCTTAAAAGACTAAATCATAATAATCAGTCTACTCCTTTGGATGCTGGCCACGGACACACAAACAGACAGAGACGTCAACTTATAACACCACTCTGTTCTGATCGGGAGTTATAAATGAAAAATTAACGCAGAACCTGAGTCTGATCTGAATAAAGGTGAAAATTTACGTTTCCCTGCAACACAGTATCACAAAGCCACATAATACATTGTAATTACATTTACTTATCGCATATCAAATTCAAGATGGCGGCCGCCATTACCATACGCCCGTAGCTTATTTAAATGCTCCACCGACTCCACTTAGAGCTTGGGAAAATAAAACGCGGTTCCGCGATCGCAGAGCCGCTTTGCGGTAAATATGTATAAACCGCCAAAATACCCGTGCGGCCGCTGCCATCTTGTTTCCCAAACGTCAACCTTACGCGCCAATAATAGAGGTCACGTGACGTAGCGCGACTAGTTCGGAAAGTTGCACATTTTTAAGTATCCACGTTTTGTCGTGGATTCCTTTTATTTTATCGCTTTTTATTTGAAGGCGCAGATGTTGTTTGGCGGTGTTAAAATATCCTTTATATTGGTATTGTGTTTGTTATTTATACGGAAAATGGTTTTTCTTTTTCAGGTTTGTGTACCTGGCAACGCAATGACACCGGCGCGGTGCTACATGGCCTCGCTTTCTATCAGGTATTCATTTCCTTATTTGAATCCAATTTTTCAACGAGAACATAGTTTTATAACTACATATTTTATTCAGATTTTGTACGCTGTTCAATTCAGTTTAATAAAAAAAAACGAAAAATTTAAGCAAAAGAATATGCCATTGTATTTGCACGTGATATTTAAATTGGTACCACTATAGTATGTGTGGCTATAGCCAGTCATAATGAATTTCATTAAGAAATTTTATTATAGACTTTAAAATGAATTAAAAGTTGACAGAGAATAGCAGGCGTAGCGTCGTAGACCCTGCTACGATTTGATACTTATTAAAGATTTTAGGAACGACATTACGAAATCATTATTGAATGTAACTTTTTATTCACATTTTGAATATAGATTATCGTGCACACCTCTTTTGTCTTAATATTATCGTAGTAAAATAAAAAATAGGATGAATATTTATTCGACAATTTCGACAAGAAAGTTATGCTATGTACTCACATACGGTTTTGCTCGATAGTTTTACTCCGAATCGAAGGAAATGACATATTTCACATATTTAATTCCATCGAGCCGGCTCGAAGCGAGCCTTCCAGCTGTCAGTTTTGCGGTCCACATGGTGGTTATTGCTCGATTTGGAGTAAAACTATCGAGCAAAACCGTATGTCAGTACTTAGCATTAGAAGTTGAAATATTTGGAAATGTAGACATCAAATAACGCATTGCAAGCGTCATGTCATGTCATTCATGAATCATGATAGAAGTTCTAAATTCACAATCGAATTTATTTAAAATCATCTCAAATCTTTCCTAAATCTCAAAACAATAGGGAACATTATCTAAATGAAGTGAAGAAATTATCCAAACTGTTTGTGTTTCCACCGCCCCGGAGCTCAGTTACAGCAGAACTGAGTAACCGCCAATTTTCAGCCATTATACAATATTATAACAAGTCTCCGCCGACGCTAAGTTAGGGCGAGTTCGCACGCGACGACGCCAAATTGAAAATATTGTCACACACAAAACTTTTCAAATACAGCTATAATATTCTTGACACTGCGTTCAGTTTAGAATGTAAATTCAAAAAGATTCTTTTTTTGGAATCCGCACGTTCGAACTGCGAACAATGTCGATAATTTTTTTAATGTTTTTTTTTAATTATATAAGCGACATAAGAGTGAATTTTCTCAACTTCGGAATTATAGGTACGCCAGTTTGTACGGACCCTAGAGCGATAACTTAATGCCCGTCCGCCATAAGTGCGTAATTAGCGCTGCCTTATCGGCGGGCAATTAACCCAGGGGGGTCGAGGGGGGAGGGCGACCCCCCTGCTCTGACTCCCCCCCGGCTCGCGCCGCCCACCTCCTCAGCCAATCGCGCCGCTTCCCGCGCTTTTGTTTCGCGCGCGCGCCCCGTTCGGAAACGTCGTAACTGCGGGACGCTCGTTCGGAAATTTGGCTGTATGTGTAAACGCTGCGGTCTCTTTCGGTGGAGCGATTATTAAGTTTCTTGCGCGTTCGAATTTTGAACGTCACAAGTTTGAACGTCGGTAACTCGGTTTTGAGCTGTACGCGGGAGTGTTAGGGTCGTTTTTAGTTTGTTGATGTGTTGTGGGGGGGTTTTCGTCGGTTCATATTTTATGTGTTATCATCTTTTATTGAGTGCGAGGGTGAGTATTGTTGTCGGTTTAGAGCTGATGTATGGTGGGTGTGATACACGCGCCAACTATGCCATGTTTTATTAACGTATCCTGATTACATTGGGTTTTATGCATCTCCATCCTCTATACATGTTCGTTTTGATGAATAACCTTTAACAACACCATGAGGAATATCGATTCTAATATCTGTGCTGAAATGTAAAATTATAGAATTATAGAGAGAGAACGGAAGAGGAGATACAGGGAGACCTGTCGGCTTCTCTTTCTCCTCTATTGTTCTTTCTGTTCTATCCTGTATTTTTTTTATTACAATGATTGTGCTTATGATACTTTTTATACACTACTGTAATTTTACTTACAGTTAAGACAACGAACTATCTAATATAAGTTCGTTGCCATAACTGTAAATCAAGGGGAGTAGAAGGCAAATAAATAGTACAAATATATTATACTTACCCAAGTGGTAAAATATAATATTTTATCGTTTAAACTCTCCTCGCCAACAATCTAAGAGAATCACACTACAATCACAAGTTTCATCTAAAACCATGTATCTACATGCCCTCAATAGAAACAAAGACACAAGTCACAACATAACCCCCCATCGATACCTGTGTGGGTGTTGGGGGGATCGGATGTGATCAATCATTCTCTATTTAACGGCGGGGGGTTCGGTCGTTTGTCAAAATTACGCGGTCGCGGTAAGCCGCGTCATTTTTGGCGGGAACTTAATTGGCGCGGCTCGGTTTACACACTTTAATTAATAGACTATAGAGTTTACGCGCCTATGGTCTATTCATAATAATATTGTGTTTTGTCTATGGTATATCGGGTCGTTATTATCTTTTGTTTTAAAATGTATTAAGTATAATGAGTATTTGTAATTTGATTACCATTCACCAACTTGTGTATGATACAGTCTGAACGAGTTAAAAGCACTTTCTATAAAAATAATTGTGTATGTTTCGTGTTGAGATTGTGTTCATTGGCTTTTATTTGCATGTAAGGTGGGGCTAGTTGCCAAGTTACAAAGTGGCAGAATTTGAAAAGAACCCAACCTTCATAATAAGTTTATATTATGGGACGAGCTTTTGCCCGCGGCTTCGCTCGCGTTAAGAAGTATCATTACATACAAACTTTCATCCCCTATTTTAACCCCTTGGAGATGGAATTGATTAAAATACTTTCTTAACGGATGCCTACGCCATAATATCTACCTGCATGCCAAATTTCAGCCCGATCGGTCCAGTGTTTTGGGCTGTGCGTTGATAGATCACCATGTCAGTCAGTCACCTTTGAGTTTTATATATATACGAGCTATTGCCCGCGGCTTCGCCCGCGTTGGGAAGTATTATATTATACAAACTTTTATCCCCTATTTTAACCCCTTGGGGGTAGAATTGATCAAAATCCTTTCTTAGCGGATGCCTACGTCATTACATCTACCTGCTTGCCAAATTCCATGGTTTGGGCTGTGCGTTGATAGATCACTATGTCAATCAGTTAGTCACCTTTGAGTTATATATATATATATATATATATATATATATATATATATATATATATATATATATATATATATATATATATAGATTAGTCATTTTTGTAATTTTTTAAAGTTAATCAGAATTTTGATAATACAACTTTGTTATTATATGTAATGGACTATTTTTATAATCTTCAGCACACTAATTTCTGAATAAAGAAAAACGATAAAAAAGAAAATTAAAAAATAACAGTCATAGAATTGGATTCGAATTTCGAAATCGCATCCGGATACACGCGCGCGGCGTAGCGTGTCACCGCGGCTGTCAAAGTGCGCGGGAAGTTTTCGCGCCAATAAAAACCTTATAAAAATTCCTAATGGGATACGTGGGGTCGCTTTTGAATTATGAAAAAGACTTTTGTTGGATCGGTTCGGAAGTCTCAGCTTGTTGTTTTGTTAAGGTAGTGCATTTTCGCCGAGAAATTGTATCATGTATAAATTATTTCCATACTTAATTTCAAATTATTTATTTCTATACAATTGTTAGTTTATAATATACTAGCTATTTGACCGAGCTTTGCTCGGTATTCGATAAAACACGAATAAAATGACATTTTCTAAAAACGATTCCTAGCTAGATCGATTTATCGCCCCCGAAACCCCCTATATGCTAATCATGAAAATCGTTGGCAAGAATTGCTCGTTTAAAGATATAAGATTATACATTTTAAATGTATAATCTTGTTACTCTTCTTACTTTTGTTTACGGAACCCTAAAACCTTTTATATTCCATGAGAGAATCAGGCCGTAATCACGTGCGCGCCGCGGGCGGATTACTTGGAGCCGGATCGGGCCGGAGCAGGCCGGAGCAGAGCAGGCTGGAGTGGGCCAAACTGGACCTAATGTATTCACATTAGCTGACAGCTGACACACTTAATGCTTTATAAATTCTTTAAGTGCTGACCCGCTTTTTAAATGCCTTTGGAAACTTCATATTATAATATTACGGCGATATAAAATAAAAATGTCATCTATAAAGTTATTGTCGCTAAGATAAAACTAAGTAAATCTATTGAAAATCATGACCCTAAAACGCCCATCCTTACTGTATGATTATTCAAATTGACTACTTACATATATATTCTAATGAAAATTTTGTCAGAAAATGTTTGCAACTTATGTCAAAATCATATTAAAAGTTAAATATAAACTCTGAGTGCGTTCTCGTATCAGGAACTAGAACAAAATTCGTTTCTACCCACATAAATAATAAAGCGCGCGAAGACGTCCGTAATCCTCGAGCGCTCGCGACTGAATGCCGCTCGTCTAATGCACTCATACATTATTACTACGCGTTTTCATAACTACCCTACATTTTACATCACAGGGTGTTATGTAATCCTCCATTACAATTTTCAATAAATTTTAAGCTAAAATATGTAAAAAAAGCTCGATCAAATTGATGTCACTGTGACGTAAAAGAAGTTACAACTTCTTTTTTTTTTTTTTATGAAATAAGGGGGCAAACGAGCAAATGCGTCACCTGATGGAAAGCAACTTCCGTCGCCCATGGACACTCGCAGCATCAGAAGAGCTGCAGGTGCGTTGCCGGCCTTTTAAGAGGGAATAGGGTAATAGGGGAGGGTAGGGATGGGAAGGAAAGGGAATAGGGGAGGGTAGGGAAGGGAATAGGGTAGGGGATTGGGCCTCCGGTAAACTCACTCACTCGGCGAAACACATCGTAAGCGCTGTTTCACGCCGGTTTTCTGTGAGAACGTGGTATTTCTCCGGTCGAGCCGGCCCATTCGTGCCGAAGCATGGCTCTCCCACATATAACGTCTTTTATAGAAGTCGCAACATCTTTAGCGTCGTTGTGCACAAAATGATAAACTGTTGCATTTAACACTTGTGACAATATGACTGAAAATTCGTAAGACGTAAGAAAAGTAGAGTTCGCAAGGCGTAGCAAAGTAATATCGCCTTTATTCTGTAGGATATTCTGCGTGACGAAAGTGTATGCCTGCTCGACTGTTACGTTTTCAATTCTGTCTCTAGAAGAGAAATAGAGACTCTCTACTCGCGGAGTTCAACCTGTTATTTTCTATTATACAAAGTGTGTTTGTCTGCTACCGAACCGAAAACTTCCATAGTCTTCTAAATGTTATGTAGTATCAAGTATGTATGTACTAAATGACGCCCGCAACTCTGTTGCGCCGAAACTCGTTTATCGCGCGGGAACCGTGCATTTTTCCAGGACGAAAAGTATCCTATGTCCTTTCCCGGGGCTCAAAGTACCTCCATGCCAAATTTCAGCCAAATCGGTTCAGCGGTTTGGGCGTGAAGAGGTAACAGACAGACAGACAGACACACTTTCGCATTTATAATATTAGTATGGATAGGTTATTCGTTAAACAAGCGTAACTATTAAAACATTATATTATTATTTATTACATTAGTAGGTTAGTTTAATTTTTGTCCAATATTAACTATAATTGCTATACTGTACTGGGCGAAACATGGCCGTAGCGGTCATTGACTCCCTGTAGAAAAACTTGTCATTTTCTATATAAACCGCGGTTGACAACATCTGACACTTCATTGTCAATCACGGTCTATATAGAAAATGACAAGTTTTTGACAATGACAATGATGAAGTCAATGACCGCTACCGCCATGTTTCGCCGAGTAGAGTATAGTAATTTTTAAATAATAATTATTATCGCGTACTATTTTGGACAATAATATTGTGGTGAATGGCAATACATTGCTATCACACGACCACCTCAAGCACACAACAAAATAGTATAATTGAAGGGCTAAATCCGTTTAAATGTTATTCAGGTTTGGGTCAATCGAGTCGAAAACTCTCGGCTGGTCAAACACGACGGAATTGATTTTCACAGACTTAGGGTCAGGCCACAACACTGCGGCGTGGCATCTTAATAATATGCGGCACTCAGAGACTGCTTAGCATTTATAATACGCTTTTATAAGCAATTGGGCTGTATGTATGTAATGGAATCTTTGAGCAAGATTTCTAATTTTCTACCTATCTCCAGTAGTCTAATTAATTCGGAACTTTGCAACTAAACTCACATTAAAGGTACAAGTTAGAAGCCGGATACATGAAGCGGCAGCAGATGACGTGTCGTCGCGACACTACTGGTTTCTATATTACTAGCAACCCGCCCCGGCGTCGCACGGGTATAAAATATATAGCCACTGAAAAAATGATTAAAATCGATAGCCTATGATCCTTCACGTGGTCTACTTCTTATCTGTGCCAAATAACATAAAAATTGCTCCTGTAGTTCGCGAGATAAGCCCTTTCAAATAATTTCCCCCGTTTTTTCCCACATTCTCCTATTAGTCTTAGCGTGATAAAATATAGCCTATAGCCTACCTCAATAAATGGGCTATCTAACACTGAAATAATTTTTCAAATCGGACCAGCTGTAGTTCCTGAGATTAGCGCGTTCAAGTTAGCCCTTTCAAATAATTTTCCCCGTTTTTTCCACATTTTCCTCTATTTCTTCGCTCCTATTTGTTTTAACGTAATAAAATATAGCCTATAGCCTTCTTCAATAAATGGGCTATCTAACACTGAAAGAATCATCAAAATCCGTTGCGTAGTTTTAAAGATAGGGAACAAAGGGACATGAGAAAAAAAAAGCGACTTTGTTTTATAATATGTATAGATGTATTTCTATGAAATACCCTCCGCAGCTAGCGACACGAAGCTAGCGACACTTATTCATAGTAATACATAGAAACCAGTAGTGTCGCGACGACACGTCGTCTGCTACAACTTCATGTAGCCTTCAACTTGTACCTTTAAGGTGAGTTTACCATAACACCACAGTGTGTACCGACCCTCAAGGGCCGGGGACTCCCCGGGGGTTTGAGGTTTTTTAGTGTTTGTACACCGATCGATGGGGGTTCAGGAGGAATTTTAAATAGTTTCGTAGATTGTGGGGACTGGGGGTCGGGGGCTGAGGTTGGCAAATATTTAGAACGTTCGAATTAAACTTTCATGTTTAAACGCGGTCGCCACGATGGCTTGTGATGGCCGAAAACAAGATTAGGAACGTATATGATTGTTCATGATAACGTTGAACGTACAAAAAACAAAAATATAAAGACGAACATAATATTATAACCTCCTCCTTTTTGGAAGTCGGTTAAAAATAGAAACCTTTATCTTATTGTACCATTGAAGAAATTGATTCATAGACAGTTGACGGATCTACGTCATTTGGTCGGATTATATCAATTCAATGTTAAAAATTGTGATCGTCGTCGGCTGGGTTTGACACATCTCGACCAAACTACGTAGGTCCGCCATCTGTGTATGAGTTAACTTCTCTGATATTAATTAACAATTAACACTTAATCAACACAATATAATGAAAAAGATGAATAATACGAGTATTCCCTGATTTTTTCCCCTTTTTAGGGTTTCATACCCAAATGGTAAAATCGATGTCCCATTACCAAGAGTACAACAAAAATATAATAATAATTAAGGAGGCTATACCTACCTCCTTAGGCTACCATAATTATATAAATTACAATGATTGCCTACTTTCGCTCTATAATGTTCGGAACCCTTCGTGCGCGAGTCCAACTCGCACTTTGCCGATTTAACTCACTGATGTTTTCTCCAGTCGCAGCTTGATATTATACAGCCTAAGCTTTAGGGCTTTAGGTCCTAAAGCCTTCCTCCATAAATGAACTATCCAACATTTCTGAGATTAATTGTGCGTACAATCAAACAAACTCTTTCAGCCTTCACATTAACTCGATATGAACAACCAAGCTATAAAGCATAAAATATCTATGACTATTTCAATACAAACGTCTATGATTGCCAACATACAATTTGATACAAAACGTTTTATAATGCACAAGCTTTTGCCCGCGGCTTCGTTCGCGTTGAAGTATTATTACACAACCAACTTTCATCCCCTATTTTAACCCCTTGGGGGTAGAATTGATCAAAATCCTTTCTTAGCGGATGCCTACGTCATAACGACCTCTGTGGCTCAGTGGTGAGCGCGTCGGTAGCTCAAGCCGGGGGTCGTGGGTTCGAATCCCGCCGACGGAACAAAAAGTTTTCAATGTTCCCGGGTCTGGATGTGTATTAAATATGTGTATGATATAATAAAAATCTTAAATATATGTATAGTATAAAAGTATTAAATATATTTCCGTTGTTTGGTACCTGTAACACAAGTCCTTTAGGTACTTAGCACGGGGCCAGACTGACGTGGTGTGAAGCGTCCATAGATAAAAAAAAAATGTACTTTCTAAAGAAAAAGTATCTCCCACAAAATCCCTTAACAAGTAACGATGCCGACGCATGTACTACTTTCAGACAACAATTACCTCATAATTCCCATCCTTGCATGCCAAATTTCATCCCAATCCGTCCAGTGGTTTGGGCTGTGCGTTGACAGATCACCATGTTAGTCACCTTTCAGTTTTATATACATTAGAAATTAGAATATCGATAGATACTACAATCAAATATTCACTTCATATACAGTTCGACACCGTTGCCTTACTTCTAAAATCTGTGGCGTTGCCCAACCTAATCAGGTCCAGGGGTAACCAACCAAGGGTATCGCAAGATTGCCGAATTTGTTTCGCGAAGAAAAATAGGCTAATTCAGTGTATTTATAAGGTGTAGCTAACGATAGTGGCACGTTGTCGCGGAAACAAATAACGGTGGGCCGCACTTAGCTGCGGGGGCATTGCGTGTGAGGATAGTGTATGGACTCTATGAATTATGATGTAGTTTGAAAAGATCCCCACACTAAATAAAAGATTTATACTTTGTTACAGACCTTATAATAATGTTTTGTCATTGTCAGTAAATCAATTTTAGTAATGTAATTCAGATAAGTTGATTCATATGCAGACGGTGGACCTACGTAATTTGGTCGCGTTATATATTTTTTATTTTTTTATGAAATAAGGGGGCAAACGAGCAAACGGGTCACCTGATGGAAATCAACTTCCGTCGCCCATGGTCACACGCAACATCAGAAGAGCCTTTTAAGTGGGAATAGGATTACAGGGTAGGGGAGGTAAGGAAGGGAATGGGGAGGTAAGGAAGGGAATGGGGAAGAGAAGGGTAGGGAATTGGGCCTCCGGTAAACTCACTCACTCGGCGAAACACAGCGCAAGCTCTGTTTCACGGCAGTTTCCTGTGAGCCCGTGGTATTTCTCCGGTCGAGCCGGCCCATTCGTGCCGAAGCATGGCTCTACCACGTAAATCAAATACATCCCACAGATCACAGCTAACATTGAATTCACATAGCCTGACCAATTGAAGTAGGACCGCCTATGAATCAGTTTTTTCGATTGTAACAATCGGATAAGGACAATTAACCTTGTGTAACTATATCGTCGAAATACATATTATTATATTTAAAGAGAATATTCAGGTGTATACTGTATAATATTATGAACATAGTTAAATAGCATTTAAACTCCATCGCCATATTCTGTAATGTCCCGAGTTGGTGTATTCGTTATCTTGGCGCGCGTCTTAATCACGCGCGGGCGGCCATCGCTCAGCCCGGCTAATTGCCTCATTTGTACCCCCTGTCCCCCGCTGGGGGTCCGCCGCATCCCGCGGGGGTCTCCAGTACCCCCACACCGCTAGTGTATCGTGCCAATTAGAGATTTAAGTGTTCGATTAGAAATGGTTGCGGATATCTGTCGAGGAAATAGGTCGAGATGTGAACCTTTATTTGTGTACTAATAATGGTGAGACGACGCTTTGTTCGCCATGTTTATGACTCTATCACCATACATATTTATGATTTTTCACTTTCTAAATGCCTGATATAAATCTTCCCTGGATTTCCACGAATATTTCGTGAAAATAAAACCTAGATAGATAAATTTTTCTTCCCCGAAACCCTATAAGTAGTAAACATCGAAATCCTCCGTTATCCTTGAAACCAATCTTGAAACCATCAAAATGAACAACTTTTTCTATTAGAACAATGCTGGAAACTAAAAAAAAAAAGGCTCATTTGTAGGTTTCAAGAATAACGGTGTTTACACTAACACACTGTATACGAGAAATCGTTTAGATTTTTAGAAGTATTAGATAGGATATCGGAGTTCTTTTTCTCACAAGACAAATGCACAGATGTGAAATACTCGTGTACTAATAAAGCTACGCCATTACCGACTTGTAGAGCGGAGATTGACTTAGTTCGAATCCCAAATGAGTTGTCACGAGAGGTGCGTTCCGTTTTCAAATTGGAACTTTTTTTTAATTTTGACAGTTGCCAGTATTTTTCATGACACATAAAAAGGAAGATTTTTGAAGTGGCCAGCAGTATGTATTAAAGCAATTTACTTGTTACTAGCACGGTGGGGTGAATAATTACCCCAATAGCACAAACACTGTTACAATATTCCTTGTGATGTTACGATATTACAAATATCGTACATTTAAAAATGAAAATAAATTAGATTTTTTTTAAGAGGTCTGGGTCATGGATATGTATAAAATAATAAATATACTGTGTGATTTCTTAGGTTTACGCGAGTACCACTCATTACAAACACGTCTTACGGATTAATAAAAAGTGCTCCGCGACAAAATCCGTAAGTGTTTAAACCTTTTAATATACTGTGTGAAAAAAATGCATTTATATAACACTAGTTTCTCGACAATTTACCATGGACACAAACTGACGTAGTGATATCTATTTATTACTAGTCATTTTAACTTCTTATCGTTCTTTCGCATACAAACTTCAGCGCGACGTAGCACACGGAGAGTCGTGAACTCGTTGTCTGTGACACTATAATATTATAATTATGCTTCATATCACTGCCATTTCGGACAGTCACTAGACTGTCCGAAATGGCAGTGATATGAAGCATAATTTTATAGAACTTTCATAGCATAATAGAACTTTCATACTAATGAAAATCATGCTGTAACAATTTTTAAATATCATGTTCTATACTAGGCTTAATAATAATTTGCTTGTTATACGATAATTCAAATTTTCTGCTATTTTGGGCAGTCTAGAATTAAGGTCATACTACATATCATCGCTAATAATTGACACCCGCAACTCCGTTGCGCCTAAACTCGTTTATCGCGCGGGAACCGTACAGTTTTTCGGGATAAAAAGTATCCTATGTCTTTTCCCGGGACTCAAAGTATCTCTGTAACAAATTTCAGCAAAATCGGTTCAGTGATTCGGGCGCGAAGAGGTAACAGACAGACAGACAGACGGACGGACGGTCAGGCAGACAGACAAGCAGACAGACAAGCAGACAGACAAGCAGACAGACACACTTTCGCATTTATAATATTAGTATGGATGTTATGCCTTTTAAACTTTTCATACACTAGGCTTAATAACTTTTAACCCTAGCGCTGCAACAGCGGCATATGTGCGCGCTGTAAACGCCCGTCATTACGACCCCACCCCGGGGAGGTCATTTATTTTGAGCTGGCAACAATCGCTGACACACCGCAGTGTTGCCATTACAAATCCGCGGGGACGCGTTTACATTGATAACAGTCCTTGTAAATTGCGTCATTAATTTATTATTATAAACATAATAGATGCTTTATTTTAGTGAGCATAAAATGCCCTAAGCGCCTGAGCATTTGTCTATCTATAGAAGTATCAGAAGTCTACAAATGCCTAAACCTTTAACGATTTTATTTTATACTTCTTCTATATCTAGTATCGTTCTTACCGCTAGTAAAAGCGTACCATAAGGCATTCACATAATAGAAACTAATTTTTTTTAAAGATAGGTAGTCCTCTAATTATATTGAGCAGTAATCGAGCTAATAAAATGACATAATTATAGATTTTTAGTAAGCTTTCAAACTAAAAATACAAAATTAAAGTTAGTTCAGGAACTACGAGACTATTACATCAGGTGATAAGAATTACCGATCGAAACCGAAACCGGCACAGGTGACACCACGTTCTGGCCTCTGGGATGTGATTGGTTTAAGATTAGATTTTAATATTTTTACCAAGGATTTTTTCTATAATTTCAATTAATACGACATCATCTTACATACGCTGGGCGGATCAATTCTTTCCCCTATCTTCTATCATGTGAGAAACTGGTCAGCATTGTATTTCGGAGTTAACAAAGCTGGCACACACATTAAAAACACATTAAACGGTATCACAGATCACACTGTGGCTGAGTAATAAATCATGTCACAACCTGATCAGCGAGGGGCGACTTGACCCCCTACCTGGGACTGGGGTCTACCAGTACCCCGAATGTGATTTAATCACATTAATAAAGCTTCGATCTAGACACTATCAAACAGGAAACCTATATTCTGTGCACTGTTTACTGTGCACGAGGATCAATGTGATATTTTTGTGCAAAATAATAAGACACAGATAATGTGAACAGTCGAAATTATCCTTACCTTTGATAAAAATTTTGTTGCTCCAACGCGAGAATCGAACCCACTACCTCAGAGTCAAGAGTCAAACTTCAAACAAGTTGACCACGGAGTAAAAAGCATAACATAGCCGACACGCGAGAAATCAGGCACAGTACCGACTTTTGCATACCCATCGACGCATGGATCAACTTACTTTTCAGACAACTGATCAGCTTGCATTCCCCTAACTGAACTTGGAAATAACATGTTTCAACGCGGGAATCGAAACCACGACCTCCGAGTCAAAAGCTCCGCACTAAAGTAGCCAGTACACAATGGGACGATGGCCCACTGCAGGCACGTTATTGCGCGCTATGCCTGGAAATCGTCCGCCATCATTTACCATTACCCCGTCTACACAATGACGATGGCTTGTAGTGGGGCAGCATTGGCCATTGTGAAGAGGCACCTTAAACCACTGGACTACGGAGGCTATAGACTACTTAGACATACTACTCGTTTAAGTAGGTAAGTGAGTATTAGCCTGCACGCTGCTCATGATGCTGTCTCCCCCTCTCTAGTGTGCCACATTGCTTTAGACCTACATACAGGCTATAGCTCGTCACAGCTCGCATGGTGTTCATAATGCTTCCCCCCTCTACTACTCTCTAGTTAACTAGTGTACCACATTGTTTAAGTCATATATATTACATAGTACTGCTCGTCTTAGCTTTCACGCTGCTCATAAGTAATGATATGCTATCCCCCCTCCTATGTCGGGAGGTTATGTCTAACATTTGCTCGTATTGAGCTCACACGCTGCTCATGATGCTATCCCCCCTCCGGGTAAGTAGGTAAGTGAGTATTAGCTCGCACGTTGCTTATGATGCTGCCCCCCTCCCTGTTTATGTCTTACATACTGCTCGTTTAAGTAAGTGTAGGTAAGTGAGTATTAGCCAGAACGTTGCTCATGATGCTGTGTCCCCCCCTCCTGCAGCGGGCGGTTATCTGCCAATTATAACGCTCCGCTCCGCCGACGCCATTACACCTTGTAACCGCCCGAAACCGGATTAACGACCAGCGGTACTGGCCGCAGAGAAGGTTGAAAAGGGGTATTTATTACCCCTAAAAAAAGTGTTATAAGTTTGACGCGGCATGAGTGTTACTTACTACGTGCTGAAAAGGGGTTTTTTAACCCCCAAAAGAGGGATGTGTGACACGTCTGTCTGTGGCATCGTGGCGTCCAATCAAGCAGACAGATTTTGATTGTTTGAATCGATTTTTGATTGTTCGAGAGTGTTTGATTGTGCGTAGTGTTGCTGTAGTTGCAACATTCAACGTTGAGAGTTATGCCGTAATGCGCTGATAATGCTAAAATGCTGCATTAGTAAAATACTCAATGTTCAATTTTATAAGGATCTTGTGCCTTGTGGTACTTGAATAACAATAGTCATTGGGCGTGCCTAAGTTTTACCATACTTACAACCGGTGTCTATATACGCTTTATAAAGCAGTGGCAATAGTTCCAAAATCACTGCGCGTCAAAAGACCCTTGTTGCTCAACACTTTTACTGCAAATGATGCTCCCATTTCCTATATTTGTATCCCACCTCAAAACAACTTATTCAAATATAAGGCCACAAAACGAGTAAACTCTGCCGACGCTACCTCCCCAGCCTCCCGCTTAAACAAAGCCAAGCCAATTATTATTAAATATTCGCGAGGCAATTCCACCGGTAATTGTCCAGAGCACAATACAGCTTTATAATACGCCCGTAATCACGGCTCGTGTCAACTATACTCATTAACCCGCTAATTACGGTTTGAATTTCGAATAAAGTTTTTTTATTAGCTAGTTTTCGAAGGCTATGATACTCGGGTAAAGCCAAAAAAAGATTAATTACGATTTAAATTTGAATTTAGTTTCTTTTTATAACTAGATTTTTAAGGCTGTGATTTTATTTTACTAGTCGGATCTGTAAAAAAGCCCGAAAAAGAAGAATAGGTTTCTATAAAGAGTATAATATTTGTAGGATTCCGTAATTGAAACGTGAAAACGGAAAAATTAAGATACAACATTACTTACCTTAAAATAACCTACCAAACTGCGTGACATTTTTCGCTTGTTTTTGGCCAACTCGCTGGTTGTATTTAGCTTGTACTAATATGTGTACTGTGATTTATTATTTAGCTTTAAATGCGTTGAATGCTTCTAATGGCTATTTTTCCATTTAAATAAGCCGTTTCTAAAAATCAATTACAACATTAGTAACGCTTCAATAAACACGTTAATCTTAAATCCATATTAATGATTTGTTGCGATGTAATCTGTGCCATGTTTTTTTTTATCTGTTGACATTCACAATCATTTGTCAAGCTTCAATTTTTGACGTTACAATTTTAAATCGTTTAAATTTTTTTCATATCGGATTAACAAGTTCTAAATCTATACACCGATTTAAGCGTGAAGAGGTAACGGTGTAAGGCCAGACAGACTTTCGCATTTATAATAATACTAGATTCCGTTGCGCCTAAACTCGTTTATCGCGCGGGAATCGTACATTTTTCCGGGATAAAAAGTATCCTTTGTCCTTTCCTAGGACTCAAAGTATAGGAGTGAAGAGATCCAGATACACAATTTCACTTTTATAATATTAGTATCGAATGGAATGTAATTATGGAAGTATATACATACATAATATTTTATATTATCCTGTCCACCTGTATCTTCCACTCATTAGCTGTGCAGCAGATTAGTTACAGCGTGACTGGCCTCGGCAAAAGCGCAGCGTAATGAGCAATAATCTCTAACAGGTGTCCGGGCTAGGGCGGTAAGTATACAATGATAGATTATATGGATACGATATACTCGTAATTAATTATAATATTATATTAAAATCGGAGACGCAAACAAGTCGTTGAAAGAAATCTATGATCTAAATTCTAAATCATACTGCATAGTTTTTATTCCATATAAAGTGTAAAAGAAGTGTAGATAATATATAGTCTGTCAAGAAAGTGAAGAAATTAAAAAGTGGCAACATCGTAGTGTCATCCCTTTTTTCTTAGATTGATTTGAAAGGGATGACACTACGATGCTGCCACTTTTTAATTTCTTCACTTTCTTGACAGACTGTATTTTTGAATATTAAGATCGACTTGTTTAAAAAATTTGATTTTTTTAAATGACTAGCTGTCCCGTTGAACTTCGTGTCACTTTAAAACCTTCCCTGGACTTCTACGAATATTTTAAGATTAAATCAGCCCAATCCGTTTAGCCGTTTTCGAGTTTTAGCGCGACTAACACATTTGAAAATCCATTTTTATATAGTATAAGAAGATATGATTTTTTAAAATTTTAATATAGGTTAAAAATTAATGTGCTTTTAGAATATCTACATAGTACATGAGGCCTATCACCGGTTCGGAAACTAACTCGGCGAGAAGAACGTAACAAACTAGTTTACTTCCTTTATATTCACTGTCTTATAAAATAATATTAAAAATGCCATTAGCTTATATGTCCACACTGTGCACTTTCATCTTCAATTTTCGTCATCCAATTGTCGTCATCTTCTTTCATTCAACTTTCGTATTGGCGTGTTCAATAATTGAATGCGTCAACGAACGCAATGCCAACATTGTAGTTTTTGTTCAGTTGCAGCCGTAGGTTGCAGCTTATTGTAACATGTGCGACGAGAACATTTTACTGGGTGGAATTATATGTACGCCTTATTTGGTCATAACAAATTCTAGAAAAATTGAAACAAAGCGAAAGTTTTGGATACGGTCAGAGGGCATGCGTCGCGGGCATGCCTCACGTGCGCTGTTGACTGCGCTATGATGCATGCCCTGAACAAAAAAAGGCAGAGTGTGGACATAGCTAATAAGTTGCTACGAGATACGTAGCCCGCTACGATCTCGTAGCACGCGCGTAGCACCGTAGAGCCTGGAGCGTAGCGCGCTACGATCTTGTAGCAGGCGCGTAGCATTGTAGAGCCTGGAGCGTAGCGCGCTACGATCTTGTAGCAGGCGCGTAGCATTGTAGAGCCTGGAGCGTAGCGCGCTACGATCTTGTAGCAGGCGCGTAGCATTGTAGAGCCTGGAGCGTAGCGCGCTACGATCTTGTAGCAGGCGCGTAGCATTGTAGAGCCTGGAGCGTAGCGCGCTACGATCTTGTAGCAGGCGCGTAGCATTGTAGAGCCTGGAGCGTAGCGCGCTACGATCTTGTAGCAGGCGCGTAGCACCGTAGAGCCTGGAGCGTAGCGCGCTACGATCTCGTAGCAGGCGCGTAGCACCGTAGAGCCTGGAGCGTAGCGCGCTATGAAGTAATATAACTAGTGTAAAGCATGTTAGTTTTAAATCTTATATATAAAATTCTCGTGTCACAATGTTAGGCCGCGTATTCCTCCGAAACGGCTTTACAGATTTTAACCAAATTTTATATGCATATTCAGTGGATCTGAGAATCGGCTACTGGGTACTTTTTATATTGATAGGTACATTTGTTGAATAAATAATAGTAAATTATTACAACTCGAGACTGACGGCGACCATTGTTTGTGCGACGGGATAGCGATGGACGTTGCCATGGTGACATACTTATTTAGTCACTTCAATAAAATAATACGGGCGGAATACTTTATATGGCAAAGAAACGTTTGCCGGGACAGCTAGTACTTTGTAATATTGAGACCGCAACGTTGCGCCATAATTCGTTAATCGCGCGGGAACCGTACATTTTTCTCGGATAAAAAGTATCCTAAGTCCTTTCCCGGGATTCAAATGATCTCCATACCTTTCAGATAAATCGGTTCAGCGGTTTGGGCGTGAAGACATAATGATAGACAGACACAAACACATTTATAAAATTAGTAGTACTAGATAGCCGGTGAACTAATATCGCTTCCCTCCTAATATACACCTTCCCTGGACTTAAACGAATATATTTTCAACACTAAAATGACTCAAATCGGTTCAGCATTTCTCGAGTTAGCGAGACTAATTTTATAAAAAAGTTTTATACTTAATAGGTAATATTAAACGTTAAAAAATTAACGTGCTAGTTTCGTGGTGTCAATGTCATTGTATCTCTCTTTCTTATTTGAGAAAGAAAAGGCCATGCCGCTTGAAACTATTGTTTTCCAAAGCTTTTTGTCTTCAAATATTATAGCTATAGCTACAGCACAGTATTAAAGTAATACAATATATCGAAGGGTGTAAGGACACCTGTGAGCCCTTTCGAACCACTGCCCCCAGGGCGCCGTTGCCATGACGACGGGGTAAATCACACTGTTTAATAAACATGGAAAATTGAAAGATCGCATTACCAAATGAGAATTCGATATGGCAAAGAAATCAATTATGTTACAGACGCGCTGGCGCTGAACCGATTTTGTTGAAATTTTGGTATGGGGTCCGGACACCCGGGAAAGGATATAGGACAGTTTTTAGGAAAAATGTACGGTTCTCGCGCGATAAATGCAGGCAACATCTAGTGTTACTCATGTTTTATATTTTTCTTCAATCACATAAACTAGTGGAGAATCTGAGGTAAAAAAAATATTCTTTTAACTCACAAGTTTAACCGAGACGTTGAAATTGCATTCCATTTTAAAAACACTGGCCATAAATAATAAAAAAGTTAAATTCAAATTTGGAACGCGCCTGTTATTTCGAACTCGGAATACTTGTCCGGTACGCGCGGCGATTTCGCGCCAATTACCGTTGCCATGGCGACCGCGCATGGCGGATTAAGTATTAATAGTTCGTTGAAGCGATGAACTTTTATTGTGCGAACACTCGTTAACTGTATCCACACTATTATAAATGCGAAAGTGTCTGTCTGTTGCATTTTCACGCTTAAAGAGATTTAGCGACAGGTGACATAATAAGTGTCACATTATGTTGCTTCAAAAACGTTTAGAAGTTGTACATTTTACAGTATTGCCACTGTAAAATGTTATGTCCTATCACTGAACTCTGTATTAAATTATATAAAAATCCGTTCGAAGGCTTAAGCGTATTAACTATCAAGTAATCTGTGCATAAGTGTTGAGTGGGGGCTGACAAACGTGCTTTGGCGTTCAATTAATGTTTAAATTATTAATTCATCAAAATCATGTACCTATATCATGTATATTTTTTTTTATGAAATAAGGGGGCAAACGAGCAAACGGGTCACCTCATGAAAAGCAACTTCCGTCGCCCATGGACACTCGCAGCATCAGAAGAGCTGCAAGTGCGTTGCCGGCCTTTTAAGAGGGAATAGGGTAATAGGGGAGGGTAGGGAAGGGGAAGGGAAGGGAATAGTTGAGGGTAGGGAAGGGAATAGGGTAGGGGTTAGGAGATTGGGCCTCCGGTAAACTCACTCACTCGACGAAACACAGCGCAAGCGCTGTTTCACGCCGGTTTTCTGTGAGAACGTGGTATTTATCCGGTCGAGCCGGCCCATTCGTGCCGAAGCATGGCTCTCCCACGTATAGTGCGTCAAGAAAGTCATGACAGACGAGAAAATTTTCTAAACGTAATCACGCTTAAAAGGTGAATTTTTTTCTTTGTTTTTTCACAGAGAACGCTTATTACATTTTAAATATTGTCACCTTGCACATTTTTATCTCGAATAAATAAAGATCTCTTATTTTATAGTTCATTTAAAAAAAATCCCGCCTGTCATGACTTTCTTGATAGACTATAGCCTAAATCATACTGTTATAACTTATTACAATGTGAAATAAATCTAGTTTGATATTTAACGATATTTATTTTTCAGATGATCTGAAACGTTGCACCATTTTGTATCGAAATCAACTTATACACAATTTTAATATGCACAACAAAATGGTGGAGCGACCCGTGAAAAAATAAACAAGACGAAACCCAGCCGGATATCCGTTATTTGAGCGCGGAAACAGTTTTGTTAATAGTTTAATCTGTGGCGGTGCGCGCTGAAAATTTTAGCGCGGCAACACCGCTTGTTCCGAATTCGAATTTTAAAGTTTTTTTGTAAATGTGAGAAGCGAATACTTTTATTATGAATGTTGTCCAGGTATTTTTTTAATGTGAATAATGTATATGCAGTACATGTAACAGAAAATATAAGACTTTTATTAGGTACTAAAAGCATCCACTACTAAAATATGACTATTTAAGCAATATTTTGGTAGAGGGCGCATAATAATAACAACTTAAGTTAGCATCGTAATTCACACACCTTTATAAAACTTTTACGTATTAAGCCCAAGAGCAAAATTAAATTGATTATGAAACAAGCTATAATTCTGAGCAGTGACATATTTTTTTAATGGGGTAGATAAAATCGAACTTAGGACATAGCACCTAAGTTCTTACACTTTAAGTTAATATCCCAAACTTGGCAACATTTTACGTCTTAAACAAAAGAGCAAAATCAAATTGATTAAAAAATAAACTAAATTAAAAACATAATATGGTTATAGGAGCTATATGTGATTATAGATAAGTATTTTTAATGCCACGGCCGCACATGCGTCTATCGTACGAAACTTCGTGCTATGAGACGATACCATTGGACGATACACGCAGATCGTCCAATGGTATCGTTTTAAGCACGAAGCACTACACAGGTGCGGCCCGGGCATATTAGACTATCAGCTTGCACTAGATTTTAACAGAATCAAAAGGACACAAGAGCAAAATGAAATTGATTAAAAAACAAACAACCTATAGCTATATGTTTTTAATGCTGCGCATGTGACAGCTCCCACATACATTCGCCGAGGATTAGATCCGGCTGCGATACAGGGTGTTGTGGATTTGCGAAAAAACAAGCTTTCAGCCAGTTCATTTATTTATCGAGTTCAATACGACTTAGCCGGTGTTTTGGATGACTTTTTGTGGTAGTCTTGATGAGTTTCAGATTTCAAAAGTAAATTGTAAAAGAGATGGTGTAGTCACTGAATTTTAGGAAAATGTACATGTTTTAGGATTGAAAAACAACGTTTAAAAACGCTGGGTATGCAATAATTTACTTTATGCAAAGTCTTCCTTTGATATATTTAGTGCTTTAAAATTATTTCTGTTTGTTTTCTTGTTTCTCTAATTTTAACCAGATTTAAAACAAAGACACGTTCTTGTTATAAGTTTAACCTTTAACTTTGTGGGTTGTTTCAAAGCAGATAAAATTGTTATATTTTTAGTTATTTAATGAATTAAATAACCATCCGGACAAAATATTATCGGTCTTACCACAAAAGATTAAACATCTGTTTAAATCTTTTGTAGTAAGACTGTAAGTATTTTTCATTATCGTTTTGCATATTTCATTGTTTTTATGACGTCATTAAATCCAATAGTTATTATACTGTGTTATTAACTTAATCACGTACTTCTTAAAAATAAAAAACTAAAACGCTTCTCATCAAAATCGCACTCGCTAGCCGCCCTACAAAACGGCTAACAAAACATATCACCCCGTATGCGGACCATTTAAATTGATATAAATTAATCCTTTAGCGATGTGCCCCTCAAGAAAGAAATCCCATTACGTCCAGATTCGATTAACGTTTTAGCAGACCCTCCCCCGCCTCCCCGCACCACCTCACCCCCGCCCGGGTCTTAGGGTGTGTACGTACTTGGTGGTTGTTAGTTTTCTTAATATTTTAATGAGATGACTGTTTGATAGTTTGGTCATGACATTGGTTTTTTATACTTACCTGGCAGATACCAGGCAGTACCAACCTCAAGAACCGCGATATCTCGATAGTTGTTACTAAAACCATAAAATAATATACAAAACAAACTAAAAATGTCTACGTTCGTGCTCGAGTCAAACTCCCACTTGGCCGTTGTTTTACTTTACGTTCCACGATAAAATTGTATATACTATATTATAGTAAACAGGATGAGGCCCGTAACTCGGTTGTGCTAAAATTCGTTTATTGCCCGGGAACCGCACATTTTCTGGCATCAAAAGTATCCTAATTCGTATGCTCTTTCCCGGGACTTAAAGTATCTCCACACCCTTTAACAAAATCGGTTCCGCGTTTTGGACGAAAAGAGGTAACAGACGGACAGATACAATTTCACATTTATAATATTAGTATCCATGGATATCTAGGTACAGTCTGTCAAGAAAGTGAAGAAATTAAAAAGTGGCAACATCGTAGTGTCATCCTTTTCAAATCAATGTAAGAAAAAAGGGATGACACTACGATGTTGCCACTCTTTCTTCACTTTCTTGACAAACTGTAATACTATTACTTGTGGAGATATTATCGTCGCGTAGTATGTACGCTGCCGCCCTCATTGTTAAGTCGAAGCCACTCGCGTGCCTCTAGTTACCCTCCTCAGCTCCTCAGCGCCTCCTTAAGTCGCAGGGTTCCGCAGACTGATGCTGTGACGACAGAACTGTACAGTTCCGTCTCAGAAAGATTAACATCTTCGTAATAGATCTTCACAATAGGCTTCACAACGGGCCTCAGCCCAGTTTCTGAGTATTTTTAAGAATTTTACTCTTTACCGCGTCTAATAGGCTAGCGTCAAAATATAAACAAACGAAAAACTCTGTTCAATCGATAACTCAAAAAAGACATTCTTTATGAATAACGACAACTAAAAACTGCCAAGATCGTCACGGAACCCTCTATACTGGCTCAACTCGGTCTTGGCTACTTCGACGATTCGATGAAGATCTATTTAGGCTTGTAGTCATTATTGAAAGTATTATAGCCTTCTATGAGCCCAGTTGTGTCGTATTATCTGTATGTAATCTTTTATCTACTTTCTCTATAATCTAACAAAAATGGAGTGCAATATGGTTTCAAAACTTTCAATTCAGTTTTGATATAACCACCCGCGCCGTATTTCAAAACGGTCACTGTTTTTTTGATAACAGCTAGCCGTAATGTAATACGAAGAATTATACAATACGACTACAACATAATATTATTACAAGATGACGCCCGAAACTCCGTTGCGTCAAAAATCGCTTATTGCGAGGGAACCGTATTTTTTTCAAATCAAATCAAAACATTTATTCACATAATGTAGTTTATAAAGTCTATCTATCTATCTTATGTCTAGTTTTTAAAATGGTATAATGTAAGCAAAAACAAGATTTTAGAATAAGAATTTCCGGGATAAGATGTATCTTATGTGCTTTCTTGGAACTCAAAATAGGGACCTACTTACCAAATTTCAGCAAAATCGATCAGCGGATTAGGCGTGAAGAAGGAACAGACAGACAGACACACTTTCGCATTTATAGTATTAGCACAGTATAACAATATTAGTCCCTACAGTAACGAAACGCCTTTGATGTCGCACGATGCCGCCACCGATGTAGGTACCGAGCAGATATGCCAGGGCTGCCACGGAACGGGAAATAAAATAAAAATAAAATATAGTGCTTGTAATGTCAATGTTATCATTCAATCTGTTTAATCACCGTGTTATATTTATTATTTACATATTATGTCGTACTGCCAGATATTTACGTGAAACTTTATTTTTAGATGATTTAGTTCTCTATTTAAAAATTTAATTAACCCATCAAGCCCCATAAGCTCACCGGTGAGCGAGACACAATAGAATAACAATAGATTTCCAAGGATCCACGAATCACGATCGAAAGATTAATAATGAAGACGCATTCTAAATTTGGAATGTATGAAATATCCAATAATTAATCACACGTCAGGTGTAAGAGAAGCACTTCAAAACCAGGGATGTCAGACGTACCAATTTCTTGGTACACATACCAGGTTTTGGTTCCACGTACCATGTACCAAGGCTACTCGGTCCTTGTACGCAAAAATACCAAGATTGGCCCTTGACCGACCAAAATACACTGACCATATAGAATAACCGGCAAATTTCAAAGATGCATGTAAAAAAACATTCCAATCAGATTTCTTTTTTATAGCAAGCAGTCTCGATAAACAGTTGTGTTGTGTGTAAAAATGTTTTTCGAAATCTCCATTTGTTTACTTCGGGCTTCTTTTCCATTGTTTGGTTAAGCAAACGAACCCTCGTTTCTTATAATAATCTTCGTTATGAATCATTTATCTATTTTTTTCAATATATATTTTACATTTTATACTCGAATTATGCAGTATAATATCAAAAAGATAATGCAGTTCAAAATGATATTTCTTCCATGCGTTCGATGATTACTACCCTCTATTAACAGTATACGAAATTAAAATATTATTTTTTTTCACTGGGATGCGACTTTCGACACAGTTCTCATCAGTGTTTGCAGCGCCGGAGCGGAGCACAGGCGTACCAGTTTTCTGTCTCCGATACCAGTTTTCAGCCAGCTCGACACAAGGATTTCCAAGTGGCCGTCTAACATCCCTGTTCAAAACTCTTATTACGTGCGCGGTAAGGGCGGTCCAAAGGACAAAATGTTACACTTGGTGTGTGTACCTAGCTAGGTAGGTACTAATTAGTATGTAACAGGGTATTTGGCAGATTTTTAATTTATTCTATATTGTTTCTCTCCTTGTTACACCAACGTAAACAATAAAACAGAGATGCAAATAAATGCCGCCAAGGCCAACACAATATTAGTGTAAATTGTGAGCCGATATTTATGAAAATTTAAATCCTTTTTGTTTTTTGAATCAGATTTATATCCGTACACTTAACATTTATTATAATATCCCATTGTTTATAAGATAAGTTATCGTTTTACAACACAAAATTCGTAGATAACGCGGCAACGTTACCCCTGTGGGCACAGGTATACAAACTCCGCGAGTTTGTGTACGCGGGCCCGCGCCGCCCGCTTCCCAGCGGGTACCCCTCCGTTGCTCTGCGCAAGTACATTCGTTTCACTACTGTAGGGATATGTCATATTGCTATACTGTGGTATTAGTATGGATGTACTTCAATATCCGATATTTTCCAACAAATGTCTCCCCGTAGGAGTGCTGAACGAAATTTCTGTTCGAGATCAGCGGTAGGTACCTGTTGCGTCGAAAATTATAATCCTTTGTTTCACCTCAGTCGGGTAAAAACTGCAGCATTTTATATCAGCATTACAACATTAGAAACTGAAAAGATTTTAGCGACAAACGGACGGAATATCGTTGCCAATCTGTCACTTTGTCTATTCTTCCGTAGAAGAAAACCGCTTCTATGGTGACCATACTGAAGTGATAACATTACAACTTAACCTATCTCTCATCGCAACGGCGCTCCTGGGGCCCGAGGCATTGTCACCACCGGAGCCGGGGCCTCTCCCGGGGGCATATTATTTAGTTGATTTATCACCCCGGGGCCCCGCAGTGCCCCACACAATTTGTATTAATGCCCCAATTATACTCACTTGTGTCGAAAATTGGACAGTTTTTCAAATTAGGAACCGTAATTGATCTGAGGTTGTTGGCTAGTTTTTTTAATTAGCTCCTTTGGTTGGCACTCGGTACTAGGTTTGGAGACTTGTGGGTTCGATTCGCATGTTAGTTTTCAAACAAAATACCCATTTCTTAGACAAACGAAAACCTCGATGAACGATAATTTAGAAGTGATACTCTGGGTCACTCTTACGTTCAAGATTGGTTCAAGACGAATCTAATGATAACTTAGTACTTAACTCAATTTAGCTTAAAGAATCGTGCATTTTCCAGGATAGTTATTTTCTACGGTTCCGTAATTATCTCCATTACTTTCATCAAAATAAATTAAGTAATATTATGAGTGGAAGAGGTAACAGAAAGTCGGTCAGATAGACACAATTTCGCATTTATATGGGCAACAGAAAGTTATTTCTTGTGTAAACTGAATCTATAGTTCTCTATGTAGAGTCAACCGTGTAATTACTGTATTATAATACAACAAAATGGACAATTCAATTCCGACCCTACCCATTTATCAAAGTTAAACAGTCACATTAAAATTCTTATTTCTTTAATTGAAACATTTGCTTGCAATTATTTTGAATATGAAAGCGTTCGTTCGCGCGTGACGAACTGTCATTATTCGAATTTCGAATACAAACGTCAAACCGCGGCATGCGCGCCAACATTCAGACATTAACGAAAGTGTAGACAACATTAGCATACAATTTATTTAAATTTTACACGCAGTTGATTTTGTATGGCTGGACATAAAATTAGTGTTGATAACAAAGAATTTACACACTATTAGACGGCCACCTGACTGATTTGCATAATCGTTGCGTTTGCATCCGCGTAACATTTCAATTTGTTAATGCACACAATAAATCATTTTAATCTGTTTGTTTAATTTGGTAATGACTTTTCAGTGATTGTGCTGCAATGTGCATGCTAGTTGAAAACTATTATAGCTGAAATCTGACTTATGTTTTAAACTTTAATTTTAGCTGACTGATGGTTTTCACAATCTTATTTTTTAAGAAACAATCTTGTGCATGTGGGCGTACCGAGGGGGGGGCAGGGGGGGGGGCAGCTGCCCCCCCCCCCCCCTGGATCTTGTTGACGTCCCTACTAAGTATATTATCTAGTACTTTCATCTATAAACTAAAAATAATGAAACGAATTTTTGCCATTTGTTTGCAATACAACATTTTTACAACTAAAAATTATTAATTTTTTATTCTTTATAAGAATAAAAATTAATAATTTCACCTAGCTTATAAAAAATCTGGTTTGCCCCCCCCTGGCCCATAACCTGGGTAATTTGCCTCCCCCTGGCCCAGAACCTGGGTAATTTGCCCCCCCCCCAGGCCCAGAACCTGGGTACGCCCATGATCTTGTGTATTTGTAGTACCTAAGTTTATTGTTAAATACTGCAAGCATATTCAAAAAATATGTAAGTACTAAAGTTTTGCGAGAGAAAAAAATATTGCATACCGAATCTTACTCATGAGGAATCGCACCCTTTTCAGTATTACTTTAACTAGTGATAAAGCAAAACTATGTGTAAAGCTTGGTTCTATGTTTAAATGCCAATCCAATATTATGTTAAAAACAAAATATGACACATCTATACCTAATTATATCAACTAATTTCTATTTCCCACGTATGGCACGCATCAAACATCCATCAGCTCCGCCCAGTACAAAAAATACAATAAAGACACCGCAACACTACTAATGAAGAAAAAATCGAACATTATCCCTCCCGATTACCCGATCAATCACCGGCTAGCGAAATCCTGTGCCACTTTCGACCTTGCGTGAAAAAAACTAAATGTCAAACGTCAAAGTGACATTTCGCGCCTTGGCGCGTCTCGGGGGACTTTATTAGCGCGCGTCCCGCCTATTATACATTTTTAACCGTATCCATATAAATTACCGTCGGCCTCACCCCAGCGATCCCGCGTTCACGGATTACGTTACAAATAATATCATTTTGTACGGTGATTCGTTCTGAATGGTGTCGCTTTGTAGTGTCAACCCTCTTGATACTTTAATGGCGAATATTTGAGTTATGGATTTTGGGTATGCTGTTCTTGTTTAAGTGGTAGTCAAGTCTACGTCTAAGTCAAGCTTGTCTGTTGCCTTTATTGTTAGTAAATGCATTTATAATATCATTTCTTAACGTATAAGTGAAAGTAAAAGACAAAAAAACAATACTTACCGTGTTTTCAATACGATGTACGATGCAGATGTTTTTTTATAATAATTTAAAAAATTACAGCAATTCATCAAAATATCTTAGTCCTAAAAACCATAATATAATTTTCTTTATTGCGAAGCGCGTGACGCGCTCTGTGGGGCAAAGGAACAACATAAAATTTCATTAATGCGAATTTTGCACAATACTTACTCTCCAGCCTCCACAACAATATATTTTAGACACAATAAGCTTTATTAAAGCTTAGTAAATATATACTTACATAAGAACTTTTCAGTATTCGAATAATTTAAATTTTCATCTAATATCATACACACACAATTTTATCATATTAATATTATATAAGTATGAAGGCCTCTCTTTCGCGCTACATTCTCCCCTTCGAGGGCTGCCTCTGTTTCTTTATTCCATTATGCTTTAAAGAGATGTGTCAAAGCTATCGGGCGGCGCAGGCGCTTACAGATCTTTAATTACGAAATAATTGCGACACACTTGCGCTTTTATTGTGTTTAACTAACCATTTATTAAAAAAAAAAACGGAAATCCGACTTCTGTGTACACTGTGTTAGTCTAACTCATAAAGTTATTATACCTAGCGGAATAGAGCAACAATCTCGAGCTGTCAAACGTAACCAAAATTGAAAATCATCTGTGTGAAAAATATATGTACGTATACACTTACACAAGCATGATTGAACATGATTTATATGAGATTAAATTGTCAACGTGCGGTACGTGCCGACTGGACGTCAAAAAAAGAGTGCTGCTGAGTCATGTATCACACGTCTCTTTCTACCACGCAGTGTTACTGATAGTGACATCTCTCTTGCTCAGGCCTTTATTTCTCTATTCCGCTAGGTATATTAACTTTATGGTCTTACTACGTAGACGAATGTATGATAGCTCTTAAGCATAAAATATGCGAATAGCCGATCACCGATGAAGTTTTACGTTATACTAAACGTTGCGGCAAAATTCGTTTATCGCGCCGGAACTGTACATTTTTCCGGGATTAAAAGTATCCTATGTCCTTTCCCGGGACTTGAAGTATCTCCATACCTTTGTCCGGTACCTCTTCACGCCTAAGCTGCTAGACCGATTTTGTTGAGGTATGGATATACTTTGAGTCCCGGGAAAGGACATGGGATACTTTTGATCCCGGAAAAATGTACGGTTCCGGCGCGATAAACGAATTTTGCGCCAACAGAGTTGCGGGCATCGACTAGTACCAAAATATGTACCATCAAAAAAATTGATCCAAATACAGACCCACGTAATTTGATCAAATTATGTCAATTCAATGTAAGTCATGATCAGTCGGCTGGATTTGATATAACGCGACCGAATTACGTCGGTCCGCCATCTGCCTATGAAACTAGTTCTCTGATATAGGCAAAACCACATACCTAAGCGTCAAATAAAGTCATCACTATATCTGCATACACCCTTCATCATTAAAAAGACCATCACCGCAGTTATCTGATCCTCTCCTGCGGCCACAAACGTTATTTCGTTCGCAAACAAAAATCTCTACCACCCCATCCCTAGGGGTAGGGTGTCCAAGTGTTACGATAAAGACGGAATTTCGATTATTGAGTAGAATAACATGTTTCATGTATATAAATAAATAGTACTCTTTCGCACAGAAAAATATATCGACTATTCATCGTCAAAGCCACATTATTTTATCTGTTTCTTGCAGATTTTGGGGATTTTGATGATGTCCTTTTAGGATTCTTTTTAAAGAAACAAGCAACAATTAGCACTAGATGTTGTTTATCACGTGAGAGCCGTACACATTTCCGCAATAAAAACTTTGCTATGTCCTAGCTGGGCTCAAAACACATTACATTACGAGTAAAATCTTTCCAGCGTTAAAGACAATAATAAAATAGACTTAACACATAATAATATTATGCTTTTGCTGTTCTCTTCTCTCAGGGAAGTAAGGAAGTTTGTGTTTTATTTTTTCTTTATAAACTCCTGAAACTAATAAAAGTGCTCTGCGACAAAATCCGTAAGTGTTTTAACCTTATAATATCATGAAAACTCGCGTAAACTTAAGAAATCATTATGTAACTCCTGAAACTCCAGCTTCAAGACTGTCCCACTTTATCCACCTAAACTTCAAGTCCTGGCCACCCCACCTAGGGACATCTAATCAAATAAACGCAGCTTACCGCAGTATCTGTCGGCGGCATCGCCAAATTATGATTTGATGGCCAACACTCCGCACCCCAGTTGTAACACAACTCCTGTTGAAATTGATCCCCGTTATTTGATAAACTTATATTTGGTGAAACAAGATATTGTTTTTTAGAAGTTTTCTCGAGAGAGTGATATATTTTACCACTTTTTGGATCTCTAATTTGAGAATTTGCTGTTTTTTATGTATCCGTGCTAATAAATAATAATGCGAAAGTATATAATAAAATGTGTGATGTCTTTCAACATTTAATATAATAATAATAATCTTTATTTTCTCCTCACAATACAGTTGAAGTAGTAATAATAACAGAATTTTTGACAGTCAGGTGAAATTGTAAGGAGCTGGTGTCCATTATAGGTAATTTAACTGCTGTATATCGATTTGGATGTTTGGTATTAGAAAATTTGGTGGTGACGGTATTTTGGTAATATTGCTCAGCTCAAACGGAGTTCCGTACATAATCTGGTTGAAAAAAAATTTGCAGTTTCAGAACCATAAATAAAAGGCCCTGGCGGTTAGACTATTCTGCCTTTTAACTTTTTCTATTATAATAATTTTTTGAACTATTCAAAAGCGAATTATTTTTTAATCATCTGCATGAATTATAAAAATAGATTATGATGTGATTCCCACTGATTGTTACAATCCCCTTTGGCATTGCGCCGTGAAATCGTTGGCCTATTACTCCCATAATGGCGGCTCTCGACATAGGCGAACGCGTTGGCCAACGCGTCTGCAGACGCGTTGGCCCAATGTGTAGAACGGGCGTTCGCGCGTTGGCCGTAGGTATTTAGACGTTGGCCAACGCGCGAACGCCCGTTCTACACATTGGGCCAACGCGTCTGCAGACGCGTTGGCCAACGCGTTCGCCTATGTCGAGAGCCGGCATTAGATTAAAAAGATACGCTGTCACGTGGCGCGCAGGCGCCGAGCGGTTGACAGCTAAACAAACATGGCGGATTGCGGAATCAAATCGTTATTAATATTATATCAGCAAACACATTTTTTGGCATCGGGCAAATATAATTTATGTAATTACTTATTTCTTCCCCCTATTATTTTATAGACGCCGCTTTCAATCATATTGAAATGTAATTTCTTGTGCAAACATCGTTTCTGCTGAGCGAGCTTTGTAATCACTTTTAAAATGGTTTGTATATTCGTAGTTTTGTTATGTATTTTGAGTGTACTATACGTTATACAGTACTCCTTAAAAGTTATTATAGAGTTAGATTGTGTACTTGTCTTATTTAGCCCCTCCACCTTTGTTCATGATCGCGCCCAATAAGGGCTAATATGAACGTGTAGAAAGCTATATTCGTCTGTAATTGCCTATCATTTGCCTATTAATAATAATTGACATCGATTTTGCATGACATATTATACGGCAGCTATGCAATCATGTGTAGCAGACAGCAGTCGTACTTATATGGTCCAAAGTGAAGAGGCACTTTCAAATGTATATTATAAGCGTATTTTAATTTCAAATTGAGACTTGTTTTCCAAGCCATGTTCAAATAATACAATAATACAATGTTTTCAGAAACAGCGACAATCTTAAAGTAATTAATTTAAATAAACATACTATTTATCAACAAAACACAAATTTACTTGTAATATTTACGTCGTGCATTATCAAAACGTACCACATATTCGAATTTTAAATTCAAATGGATCTCGAGTGTTGCCAGCTCCGACTGAGCCGCTGAGCTCAGTACGAGGTGTTTACAGTAATTTACATAGTAATTCATCTAGTAATTAAGTGCGAACTGCTATCTCAGCCCTTCATAATCCTTTCGCGCTGGCGGTGTCTTGGTTTTGTATGGATAAGACATAAATTTTAAAAGTCTATTGAATAAGAGCAACTTGCACAATTCTGGGTGAAAGTTTAAAAGCATGATGATTATACAGGGTGTAACAAAAATAATGATATTATTTGTTGTTCACTGGCAAAGTATGTATGCCGCTGGGGCGCTTGCCCATACAAATCACAAAAAATTTTTTGCTTGTTTAGCGCTGCTACTTCCACAGTGAATTCTATGTAAGGGACACATACAGACTCCAAATATTATTAGTTTTGTTACACCCTTCCGAAAGAAAATTGCACCATCAAAAACACCATACCGTTTAACCTAACCTAATCTTACTTATGTAGAGTTTGGTTAGGTCAAGCTAGCCCTGAATTTATAACTAGGCCGTAATAGACCGTGGCCTAGGGGATGCAGCGTCCTAGGGGGGCGTAATGATTTTAACTGCGCTTTTTTAACTGATCAAAACGAACCAATACGGATCAACAACCAACCGTATCCACACAATCCCATCACGATCACGTCGACACGTCGCCAACAGACACGGATTACGGCTATCTGCATCACAAAGCCGCAGGGGGGGGGGGGGGGGGGGGGCGGTCAGCCGCCATAGTGCCTGTTTTGATAACTAAGGTGAGCTGGTTTTGGATAACATTTGAAGAAAGTAGCCAGTAAATCCTAAACATTATAAACTAGATGACTTTGTATATTAGAAGCATAAAGTTAATATACCTAGCGGAATAGAGAAACAAAGGCCTGAGCAAGCGAGATGTCACTATCAGTAACACTGCGTGGTAAAAAGAGACGTGTGATACATGACAGCAGAACTCTTTTTTTGACGTCCAGTCGGCACTTATCGGCACGTTGACAATTTAATCTCATAGCTTTCTATCACATAATTGTGCATCATCTGAACCGATTTTGCTGAAATTTGGCATGGAGATACTTTGAGACCCGGGAAAGGACATAGGATACTTTTTATCCCGGAAAAATGTACGGTTCCCGCGCGATAAACGAATTTTGGCGCAACGGTGTTGCGGGCATCATCTAGTACACTATACGTACACATATTTTTACACACATCTGTGTGTAAAAATATGTGTACGTATTTATAATTTCGATTTCATTTGACAGCTCGAGATTGTTGCTCTATTCCGCTAGGTACGGTATACTTAATAACTTTGTGATTAGAAGTTCACTACGTCATCTAGATAGTAAAATATGTTAAATATACAAACTTACTTGGTTCATATGCACTAGATACTCTAGAAAAACATTTCGTCTCCTAACTTCTGTCATAGTTTAATAGATAAATTATGAGTTTGATATATAAAGGACTCTCTAAAAAGCACTTCAAGTCTAAGATGACTTACTACCGAAATCCTATCAATTGAAGATCTCTTCTCTCTTGTTATGCTAAATAGAAACTCTGATATAAGTTTACTTAGCCGGACAATACAAACTTGTTTGTAGTGATATTAATGAAGAGAAATATCAGTGGCGGTGGCAGGTCCTTCAGCTGTTCTAGCCTTACACGAGGAAGATTTTGATAATAATAAATAATAAGAATACTCCCGTTGTGAAAGCTGACGAAATAACTAAAAGTACTTTTAGCCCGGTCGCACGTTATCCGAAATTTCTGATCGGAAAAATTCGGACGCCCGCCAGAACGCACTCTGTTCATACATTTTGTTGTGGACTCCGCATACTATCAGAATTTCTTACGTGTCAAAATGTATGAGCGGGGCGGGGCGTCCGAATTTTTCTGATCAGAAATTTCGGATAATGTGCGGCCGGGCTTACTTCTTTGAAGTCAAAGTACTGGTAGTTGTGTCCATTGTGCTGTTAATGAGTATTGTACTGTTTGTATTTGTTTGATAATTGATAATATTAGAAAGAGCGGGGTCTCCTAACACAAGTTTTACCTAAAAGGTAAACTCTACATAACTCTGTATATGTATCCCATATTATGGGATACATATACACATTACACACCCGCATTTATTGTCACTTAGTTTTGTTACAACTTATTTATATGGAAACTAGCTGTCCCGGCAAACGTTCTTTTGCAATATAAAGTATTTCGCCCATAATATTTTATTGAAGTGACTTAATAAGTATGGCACCATGGCAACGTCCATCGCTATCCCGTCGTACAAACAATGGTCGCCGTCAGTCTCGAGTTGTAATAATTTACTATTATTTATTCAACAAATGCACTTATCAATATAAAAAGTACCCAGTAGCCGATTCTTAGACCTACTGAATATGCATTTAAAATTCGGTAAAAATCAGTAAAGCCGTTTTTTTTTATGAAATAAGGGGGCAAACGAGCAAACGGGTCACCTGATGGAAAGCAACTTCCGTCGCCCATGGACACTCGCAGCATCAGAAGAGCTGCAGGTGCGTTGCCGGCCTTTTAAGAGGGAATAGGGTAATAGGGGAGGGTAGGGAATAGGGATGGGAAGGGAAGGGAATAGGGGAGGGTAGGGAAGGGAATAGGGTAGGGGATTGGACCTCCGGTCACTCGGCGAAACACAGCGCAAGCGCTGTTTCACGCCGGTTTTCTGTGAGAACGTGGTATTTCTCCGGTCGAGCCGGCCCATTCGTGCCGAAGCATGGCTCTCCCAAGTATAAAATAACGTTTCGGAGGAGTACGGTAACTAACATTGTGACACGAGAATTTTATATACAGAGTGTAACAAAAATAAGTGATAATACTTTAGGGTGTGTACGTGTTCCTTGTAGAGAGTTCACTGTAAAAGTAGCAGCGTCGAAAGACCAAATTTTTTTTTTCACTTTTGTATGGGGTAACTCGTGACGCTCGGGCCCTTGCCCATACAAAAGTGAAAAAAAAAAATTCGTCTTTCAGAGCTGCTACTTTCACAGTTAACTTTCTACAAGGAACACGTACACACCCAAAAGTTTTATCACTTATTTTTGTTACACACTGTATAAGATATAATCCAGAATGTTATTTATATGTGCTTGTATCAATAGTACAAACTTTTGAACAGCATATCCTCAACTACACCTACTATATTACCTACTGTATGGATATTTTACTAACAAAACGCTTACAGCACGTAAGGAATCCGCTGCTGGGGGAGCGACAGGCGCGTTCGGCCGTGAAATAGCAATCGATTCGGTATTAATAGACTACAGATTACGGACGAGTGTGTAGAGCTTCGGCACTGGGGTTTACGAGAAAAACCTACCGAAAACTGTACGCAGGGTTCCGTATATAAGTCTATAAAGATTATAAAGATATAGCTTAGGAATAAATATATTAATGAAGCGAATTACTATACAAAAATTAAGGTTCGCTTTTCTTTTTTTGTCACATTTGAAAAATCACATGACAGACATAGCCGCATACAGGCGGAATTTAAAAAGTAATGGGCTACTAAAAATATATCTTGTTACACGCGGTGTAGCAAAACTATGTGACAATACTTAGGAGTGTGTACTGTGTATGTGTCCTTTATGTACGTAGAGTTCAATGTTTATTATTTAGAAAAAAGTAAAGTATATACTTCCAATATTTATGACGCTACTATTTATGGATTTAGTACTGTGCGTCATTGCCGAAATCTTATGTTGAGGACTCAATAGAAACTTCATTCCGATATCTAAAAGTGCACACTCTCGAAATAATTATAAAATAACAAGTCCCGATTATAAACAATTAAAGCCAGCTTTCCGCTACGGTAAACGCTCCCCAACAATAGCGGCACACGTCCGCACGCGCCGGCGGCCGCGGCGCGAATGGCGCACGCGCTTAATTACACGACTGAACAAGCAGGAGAATTGAGGGTACTTCCAAATTAGATATCTATTAGTGATTACCATAAATTATACAGAAGAGTGGAGCGAAATCTGAATATTTTATTCCTTTACCGTTATAGCGTCTAAATATACTTGAATTATACTTATCTATAGGTGTATTAAATAAATTCCAGTCACAAAGCTTTCCTTTCTAAAAAAGTTGTGTTTTCTTTTTTTTCTGTTTTTTATTGTTTCATAATTATTCTCAAACATTAGACGATATCAACTTACTAACCAGGCAATTCAAATTTACTAAGTAGATTAGTATAGGTAGCATAATAACTGTCATATCATAAAATATCTTATGAGTTGACAGACACAAAACAACTCAGACCTAACCATAAAGTTAATATACCTAGCGGAATAGAGAAACAAAAGCCTGAGCAAGAGAGATGTCACTATCAGTAACACTGCGTGGTAAAAAGAGACGTGTGATACATGACAGCAGCACTCTTTTTTTGACGTCCAGTCGGCACGTGCCGCACGTTGACAATTTAATCTCATTGAATTCATGTTCAATCATGCTTGTGTAAGTGTATACGTACACATATTTTTCACACAGATGAAAACCAATTTCGGTTTCGTTTGACAGCTCGAGATTGTTGCTCTATTCCGCTAGGTATATTAACTTTATGGATCTAACTCTACATGGTCTGAAAGTGGCGTGGCGATGCATCACCTCCCCATTAGATGTGACATCAATAATGTCACATAATGCATTAGGATCGAACCCGCGACCCTCGTCTATTGTGACTCAGTTTTTAATATCACGGCTCGACGCGCGCTCAATAACCGGGACAATCGCGTCAGGAACACACAGACAAACAGACATACATAATGGCTGCATAATTTTCAGCGGCAAGACTCGAGTGTTGGCTTTGTTGTTTAGATTAGGATTTGTGTGGAGTATGAAGGTCTTAATTTGTGAGGCAAGTGAGTCGCATTTTACATCTACACTAATATTATAAACTAGATGACGCCCGCAACTCCGTTGCGCCAAAACTCGTTTATTGCGCGGGAACTGTACATTTTTCCGGGATAAAAAGTATCCTATGTCCTTTCCTGGGACTGAAACTATCTACATACCAAATTTCAGCAAAATCGGTTCAGCGGTTTGAGTGTGAAGAGGTAACAGACAGATAGACAGACAGACACACTTTCGCATTTATAATATTAGTATGTATGTGAAAGTGTGTCTGTCTCTAACTACTTCACGATTAAACAGCTAATCCGATTTTGATGAAAGGAGAATGCCCAAAGGTGGTACCAAAAAGTGCCATGCGCCAAGATGAAAATCTTATAGTAATTATTTTTCGATTTTTTTTACGTAATTGGATGTGGAGATACTTTGAGTCCCGGATAAGGACATAGGATACTTTTTATTCCGGAAACCAAACGAAGATTTGCGTCATCTAGTAAACTCTATTTCTCTACATCCTGAGTCGAATAGTAAACTATGCTAACAATAATAATTATATAATGTACCTATAGAACTATCTAGCATAGCAATAATAGTATAATACATACGTATATAAACACTAAACGACGATAAAATTAGCATTTTAATTCAGCAAAAGATTTCAACGTCATCCGCGAGAGGGAATCGGTGAAGCCATCGACTATACGACAGCACAGGCGCAGGGGGAATTGGATTCATTGGGAAATAAAAAGGAGTTTCTTACGCTGGTGCTTCAGTTCCCAAACCGGTGGTAGGCACTAGTAGCACAGAATATATATTAGTAGTACCAACTAGTAGTGACAACATTCTGAAATCTGTTAAAAATAAAACAATTTTTATGTATTTACTTTATTTAAACATAATATTTTATTAAACTACATACGGTCAAAATTGTGAGATATGGCATATAAGTTTTATTTGGATGATATTGTAGCTAAGAAGCTGTTGCTCATGTATCGTGTGCCACTTTTTGGTAAAGTCGACTTTGCAATCTTTGCCGCAAGGGACCTCGACCGACAAAAATTTAAATAAAATGCCACTTTATGACCTAGACTATAGGTTTCATTTTCTACCTATATTGGTCTAGCGACCCGTGCCGCCGCTGCTTTGCATTGGCGTAGAGCAATGTAAAACCTATAGCCTAGGTCATAAAGTGGCATTTTGTTTGGATCTTTATCGGTAGCAATTGCTTGCCGCGAGGATCGAAAAGTGTTTACGATACTATAGGTCTACCAAAATCTGGAAAAAAAAGATGACGCTACCAATACTAGGGAAATTGTAGAAAAACGGTTGATGCTTTTTTTCCTGATAGCGTCTGATTCTATGTGTGATGTAAATGTAAAAAAAATATCCAATGATTAATAGGATATTTTTTGAAAATCTCCCATCCAAAGCCATGAGATTCTGGTAGACCTATACTTACTAGCTAGCTATGTAAAGTATGTTACAAAACATACTACTTTATGTCACGACAATATTACGTAGTTGACCACATACTCGAAAGCTGTATAGGACTTTTTCAAAAAACTCTTAAGAGGTAAAAAATTAAACCTTTTATTTTTCATATCACTTGTATTATGGATAAAGATATAATTATTATGTACAGACAATTTCCCCTGCTGGTGTGCCCTTCTTCCGCTATGATTCTTTTTAAAAGCTCAAACCTCACTTGGAGCCGCCTAAATATGCTGCTTTTAAATGAAGGCAGAGTGCGTGGGTACATTGTACTCCCGCTTAGAATCGATTAAAGAAGAAAAAAAGGACTTTGAGTTTCTAAAATCCATTATATTATAAATGTGGAAGTGTATGTGTAAGTGTGTTCATTCTTCATATTATAACTGTTTTTTTTATATCTGGTAGTAGTGGATTTTGTCATTGCGCAAAAATGTAATTTATCGCCCGGGGACCAACAACACATATTTTTCGGGTCATTAAAATTATCCGATGTCCTTTCCCGGAACTCAAAGCTTCTCCATACGAAATTTCAGCAAAATCGGCGTACGGCGTGATGAGCTGTAACTGACGGACATACAGACATACTTTTGTATTTATAATATTAGTATGGAAGTATGGATGATAGTACTGAATTCTGGAATACTAATCCACTACTGGAATCCAACACTTTTTAAGAAACGAATCAAAATTCTGAAAGAAATCTCCGCCAAACAATGGAACCGCGCATCCCGTCTGAAGATGGCAGAGGCAATTTATATAAGAGCGCCGATTACCGCCGCCAATAAACCGGATAGCCGGATACGCCCGGATATCCCCCGATACACCCGGATACACCCGGATATGCCCCGGATCAGACCCGCCCCGGTAATTGTATTTTAATAACTCATTCGTGAGGTTTTTACGTTTTTCATTGTAACCGGATTTTCGAAAGGTAGAGATTTGGTTTTCCTTCTTTTTAACCGACATCAAAAAGGAGGAGTTGCAAGTTTGTTCGGCTGTGAATTCTTAACCCTAAGGTCCTTAACTGCCGCACTCAGAGAAGAATATCTTATCTTATATCTTGAAACGAGCAATTCTTATATTATATATAATATATAATTGGAATCTCGGAATCGGCTCCAACGATTTTCATGAAATTTAGTATATAGGGGGTTTCGGGGGCGATAAATCAATCTAGCTAGGAATCATTTTTAGAAAATGACATTGTATTCGTGTGTTATCGAATACCGAGCAAAGCTCGGTCAAATAGCTAGTTAATAACTTAACTGTAACTAAATCAAGATTTTTGACGTAAGCCACATACATTTTTTTCTGTCAAACTCAATAGAATTTTAATCGCTTCTGGTACCTTTTTAGACTGCAGAGAGATTACTTCAGAAGTCAGAGGTATATGAACTATCAGTACATACCTCTGACTTGTGTTACCGCCAAACCGCGCGTTCGGGCGTCCGCATATAATTCGAGCCTCAGAGGTATTATCTGAAGGCATCTACTTTGTGTCAAGTCTACACTCGTACAAGATGGCGTCGTGATACGGTGCATATTTCATCGCGTAGGTCGTGTTTATACTGGGGAGATTTAGGCTGGATATTTTATATAAGACGGCCGGAATGCGCGACTTGGCGACTGCGAGATCACAAGAAAATGTATGTGAATGACGACACCACTGCGCCGCTATTTAAGTTAATTATTACATTTGCTTGTAATCTCATCGGCGCGTTTGGGCGGGCGCATAAAAAACCAACCTTAGTGCTTGACATTGCTTGCTGATCGTCTCAATTTATTTATTTGCAAAATGTGTAAAGATGTTGAAATCGTTGTTGATGTAAAGTGTATGAAAGTACGCTGGGCCCAGAACCTGTTAATAATTTCATAAAGCACTGGGATTTTGTGAATGGAGCTTGTTAAAATGTGTCCGTATGTCTCTGTCTGTCTTTCTATCTACCCTCACACGTAAACCATTGAATCTATTCGGATGAAATTTTGGTGATGTTGTGTGCGTTACTTGGGAGTAATTAGTAACGGGAGTTTTCTTTTTTATTCCATTTTAATGGCCAGTTAACAAATGAAAGCAAAATAATGAACATTGACAAAATAATACGATTGGACCAGAGTTCACTACCAAAACGTCAGAACTCAGAAGGCATTCGCCAGTTTTCTGTTTAGAGTTTGAGATCTTAACCTAAGTATACAATATTATATTTTTTAGTTTTTTTATCGTATCCTGAATTTTAATGTTTAAGTTCTTGATCAAGTATACATTCCCTATTTTATATAACCTCTTACATTATATACAGACTTACAAACTTCAAATACTTATTTCTACTTGTTTATTTCATGCGCATTATGCACTGAACCTTGCTCCCCGAGCTGTACTCGTTAAGACGCTCCGTCTCGAGACTACGCGACCATTTACATTTTTAAAACTAAATGAGCAAGACGCGTTCCATTTTCGAATTGTTTGTTTTTTTCTCTTTTTGTTTGTAAGTGCTTACGCTTGCGTAATGCCGCACATTTTTTATAATGCCTAGTTGTATATGTGTATATGTGTGTCTGTTTGTGTATATGTATGTAGTACCTAAAATAAAGATAGGATGCAGACAAATGGAGACACATGGCTTCAGCATACTCAGGGAATTACATGAAAGGTTGAGTTAAAAGCAAAATCAGAAGAAAACTGAAAACTCAGGATATGACCCAGCATATATTTTGACATTCTTATTTCACATAACTCTCGACTCGCTCGACAAGGCTTTAAATGAATGTGGCGAAAAAAGGAACTAACGCTGCCATCATACAAAAACGTCTTTTTTGACAGTTTACCTTTACCAGCAGCGCTCCCGCCCACGTTCACTTAAAGCCTTGTCGAACTTTAAGAAAAAATGACGCTACCTATAATAATCTCATCCCTCAAATGACAATTCTCAAAATGGCCTCAAACAAATAACCCTAAACAAAGCCACAAGAAAAGTCCCTTCTATAGTTTGTGATTACATCTATAGATCATAATATTTTAATGAAATGAAAAATTAAATGAAAAATATTTATTTCTAAGTAGGTTAACAAAGTTAATACTTATAGAACGTCGTGTCTACTTGAGGCCTACCACCGGTTCGGGAACTACTCCGCCGAGAAGAACCGGCGTAAGAAACTCGCACGGGGCCACCTTTTACCAAAAAAGTGGAAAATAACAAAATAGCTTAAGCTAAATTACACTAAGTATGTAAAAATGTAGTACCATTAATTATATTATAGAAGCGGCCTATGGTTTGTCAGCTTATTTTTCCCAAGGTGTGCTGTCATTGAGAAAATCAGTTACTTTATAATAAGCCTTAGCACACAAACGATCTTTAACAACTTTTCTAAATTTATTAATTGAAAGATTTTGGACGTTTTCTGGGATTTTATTGTATAGGCGTATACATAATAGTTTAAAAGAAAGCCTTAAATAAATAGTTACGTTATTTCTATCAATTTATTTGACCATAAAGTAATAAAGGCAAATAGCTGAAAATATTTCCCGCACTTAGCCACAGTGTGATCGCCATTAAAATCACACATTAAGTGCTCAGTGCTCATGCTGGAGGTGAAAATATACAGTCGTTTTGTACTAACGACCGATCAAAGTGCCACATTACTTCTTCGTACGCTCTGCTATTGAAAAATCCACTTTAAAAATGGTGAGTAAAGTTTATTTTCCCATTGATAGTAGCATTTTACTTCTTCGCACACTCTGGTATTGAAAAATCCACCTTGAGATGTGTAGGTAGTGTTTATTTTCCTTCGTCGTTACATTTCAAGATGGCGGCTTGTAGCTGGATGCGATAACACAGAAGTGATCTGAGCAGACGATTTGTTTGGATTGTCTGTACTGAAATGTGTATAACATCAGACATTCAGGAATCTCAATTCCACAATATGTTTTGTAACTTTCCAAATGTGCCTCGAACTCAGGCGAATACGTATAAAATACACAACAATAATCTTACACATAAAAAAGAACCTAGTCGTTGCTGCGTAAAAAGATTCCGTAACGAAAAAACCTAACAGCGTTGCCGGTCGGTGCGGAGTTGCCGTGCATGCTGTTTGTGTGCGTGCGACTAGACGTATGCTAATTAAATTATGCAGTTGACAAAAATGTTATGCAATAGCTTTACCGCGGCAGTCCTGGAGTGCCACATTGATAATTATTTGTTATGTATTACGATTTGTTTCTCGCAACTTCGTTGAACGGAAAACTTGATTTTTTCCGTGATAGAAACTCTTACTATTCCATGTCATTTCTTGAGACTCAAAGTTACAAACTTCCTTTAACCAATTCAGTGCGGATGACATGGGAGCCGTGTCATACATGTTTTTAACGTGTGGCGTATGACACGTGAGCCGTGCCATTTAAAAAAAACGCTTGTATCTCCCCCAAATTACACTTTAGAAGGTTCTACTCTGAACAAAATCATCTTAATTTTCCAAGTAGAACAAGCCTATAGGCTTCGCCTCTGAATATTCTGTGAATTGAAAAAAAGTAGGGGCCGTCAACCTTTTTCACAAGGTGCGGATTACACGTTTTTAACGTGTGGCGTATGACACGTGAGCCGTGTCATTTAGAAAGCGATTGTATCTCCCTCAAATTACACTTTAGAAGGTTCTACTCCGAACAAAACCGTCTTTATTTTCCACGTAAAACAAGCCTATAGGCTTCATTTCTGAATATTCTGTGAATTGAAAAAAACGCCGGAGAACGTACTCTGTACATTTTAATGTGGACCCCGCATGCTATCAGAATTCTGACGTGTCAAAATGTATTTTTCTGATCAGAAATTCGAATAATGTGCGGCCGGACTTTTAGTAGTAAGCTTTTAAGAAAATAAAGAAGTAATATTGGGAGCCCATATTATCCTATATTATTTTATACTTTCAAGATCTCGCAATTTTTTTTAAACAATAATGTAGAAAAATACTTGCATTGACTTCAAAGTATTACTAACGATTTTTGTTTTAATCTAAGTTGTTTCTTTCGAAAATATTTCTAACTAGCTGTTTCCGCAAACTTTCTTATCCATAGGAATAAAACGTTTCCCTGCGGCTAAAAGTGGTCTTGTAACTATAAGCTTTATTGCTGGAACCCAATTATCGTGCTTATAAAATTTACCGAAAATCGATATAATATTATTATATCGAGAAAACTTAGTTTTTATGTATGGAATTGGCTAGTTCGTATATTTCTTTTATTTCCTCATGGTTCCACCACCAGACCACCACTTTTGTGAACATGGTACCAACTCAGAACCGGATTAATCGGAACAAATACCCCATACAACAAAATGAAACATTTGAAAATCGGTTCACAAACGGCGGAGTAATTATTGAACACACATAAAAAAAAATATCCACAGTTGAACGTATAACCTCCTCCTTTTTGGAAGTCGCTTAAAAAAACTTGACAACGAACTTCTTTAAAATCTACGAACGTATAATTTACATTGGAAACCCAGATCTATTTAATATACTCATTTTTCTAACTTTGAAACCTACAAAAGGTTTGCAACACCTGAATAAAAAAATCGCTTACCTGCCATTTTCAGGTTAAAACTTAGTAAAACTACTCGAAATCAACTCAAAACAATGTAGCCTTCCGTTAACATCAATGGTTTCGGTTCAATTAAATAAATCAAGTTAATAAACACGTAAAAACCAAGAAAAACAATAAACCTTTTTTTAAACGTGGCGGGTGACACGGTAGCCATGTCATCTACTTCTATGGCGTATGACACGGCTCACGTGTCACGAGAAAATTGTATGCCGCCACGACTGAAAGTCTTTAAAAACGTGCGCCGCATTGAATCGGTTAAGAGCGGGCTGACAAATTTTGCTGTGTTTTCTAATAAGTATTACGATCCTGGAAGACGATTAACTTAAATGAAATTGAGATTTATTTAATCATTGTATATTTATCTGATATTTGCCTAACAGAAAACACGATTCACTTATTTTGACTCGATAGTTATATTTTTCGAAATTATATCTTTCTGATCTTTTCAACAAATATCTGTTACACTTATCTAGTTACTTGCACTATAATCACACACTTTATAAAATAATGGCAAAAGGAAATATATTGTACCTATTTAATTTTTAAGTAGTCATCAAAAACAGTTTTGGGACTTACGACCTTTACTTTCGTGCTATAATGCGGGAACCATTGTTACGCGATATTATTCACTATTAGCTGCAGCGCAAAGCACATTTCTCGGGGGCACGATCCATGGAATCAAAAAAATTATATTACGATTGGAGGATAGCGGGGTGTGTAGGCGGGGGTAGCGTGCTTTGATATTTCGACAGCAGGGTCTTAAAATATTGGGTCCATATTATTTTAAATAGTGAAAAGGAAACAGACAGACAAGAAGAGAAAATTACTATAGAATTATAAAATTAGTAAGGATTTCATTTACATAAACGTAGGGGGCAAACGGGTAAACGGGTCACCAGATGGAAAGCAACCACCGTCGCGTATGGCCATTCGCAAAATCAAAAGAGTTGCATACCAACGTTTTCCGTATCCGCTTTTCGAATTCGTTTTCCGTAATCGGAAATCCGTATGCATGAAATCAGTAGAAAATACAATAACTGCCGCACACATTAGTTTTTCTCCTTACGGAACGAATTCCGCACGTACCTACGATTCAACTGCAAGTAGTGGGTTCGCACGAGAAAAAAACGAACGTTTGCTCTAGTCGAACGAAAAAACGAATTCGGAAACGTGCGTTTGCGACCAGGCTTAAAGCTAAATAACTAAAACAATTGACGCTACTGGCGATAATTAGCTCCGTATTTAATATTTAATTAGTTTTACGTCACCAATAGAGCACCTTGGTCGCGTTTTGACGCGGTACATTACATGAGATACTTTTGAAACACTGCACACTGTACTCGTGCACTATTTCCACTGCATTAACTATTTCAGCTTTATACAAAAAGACGTGATAGAATTTTTTGTTGAGGGATATTGAGTTCGCTGTGAGAGTAGCAGCATTGAATAGGAATTTTTTTGCGTGAAATTTAGGTGCGTCTTAATATCACACAGGTTATTAAATCCTAACTAATATAAATGCGCAAGTGTGTCTGTCTGTCTTTATTTTTTATGAAAAGGGCAAACGAGCAAACGGGTCACCTGATGGAAAGCAACTTCCGTCGCCCATGGACACTCGCAGCATCAGAAGAGCTGCAAGTGCGTTGCCGGCCTTTTAAGAGGGAATAGGGTAATAGGGGAGGGTAGGGAAGGGAAGGGAAGGGAATAGTTGAGAGTAGGGAAGGGAATAGGGCAGGGGTCAGGGGATTGGGCCTCCGGTAAACTCACTCACTCGGCGAAACACAGCGCAAGAGCTGTTTCACGCCGGTTTTCTGTGAGAACGTGGTATTTATCCGCTCTCCCAAGTATAAGTTCTGTTACCTCTTCACGCCTGAACCACTGAACCGATTTTGCTGGGTATGGAGATACTTTAAGTCCCAAGAAAGGACATACGACACTTTTTATCCCGGAAAAATGTACGGTTCTCGCGCGATTATCGATTTTTCGTCATCTGGTAGAGTAAAAGCTAAATACGGAACCCAATGCGTGGATTTCAGTCGCACTTCTCATGTTTATTTGTAACTTTGTCATGTTAAAACATATTATATTAAGTCGTTACGAGCTTACAACATATTTTATCATCTGTGTCTCACGCCAAGTGACAGCAGCTATAAAAATATGAAAAAGTATTCCGCGTTTAAATTTCGAACGTCATATTTTTTCAAAATGGCTTCTTTTATTATTATTTATTCGATAAATACCGTGTTTAATAAAGTGTTCCTGTTTTTTCAACATAATTTTATAATAACGATGTCCTTAATGTAAGTTTTTTAAGTAATTTGAATTTATTGGTTCGCATTTTGGTTTTCAATTAGAAAATGACAGGAAGAATGTTATATTTTTAATGAATTGGCCACAAGATGATGCAATTCATAGAATTAGAGTATTTTGATATCGTTGATGCAATTATGTTTTTATTTTCATTTTACTCGTAGTAACGTCACCAATATACGCAGTCGATTGCTTGCTAAATCACCAAAAATAGACTAGAAAAAGGTATTCAAAAACAATTTTAAATATATAATCAAATATATAATTCATTTAAGCTAATATATTATAAGTAATTGACTTGCGACATTTTTCGCTGAAAAAAAACGGAAGAAAAAGTTACCCATTCTTTGACTTTTTTGACATGCCTGTTTTACCGCCGCATTCAGAGACAATGATGACAAAACTTCAATTTAATGAAGAGTTTGACATATTATTATAATGTATGGGGCTTTTGTAAAATCTTCATTTAATTACAGTTCTCCTTCTTCTTTTAAAAATGGCCGCCTCGGTGAGTTGCCAATGTCAGAGTGGCTTAAAGGACTTTGCTCTATGTAGCGAAGGTCTGGTGAAGTAACAAGACGTGTACGGTTAAAAAACAAAATTACATATTTACAGGAGTTGATTAATAAATATTCGTCTCTTAATGCCGCAGTAAGTCATATTATGTCTACGCGAGTAGTAACGCTTTGTTTAACACGCTAAATAACTGGACGTTTTAAAACTATAAAATACAACACGTACGTTACGAATATAAGTTAACAACACATTTATCCGCGCGACCGGGAGATCACAGGAGCGTTGTGGCGTCGACGCGGCGTGACTCTCCGCATTTGTCACTTTTAATTGTCTCGTGTCCGTTCGACTCCGGAGCCATATTTTATATTTTATTGTGAAATAAACGGTAAGGGTGTGGACATGGACGACGCGACGCGTCACGCGACTTATGCTAATTATATCGCGCGACTAGCGACACGCGACTCGCGAGAACGGTAGAGCTGTTAAGTAACATACTTAACAGCTCTACCGTTCTCGCGAGTTGTGTTCGGTTTAGGAGATGCAATTAAAGCTTTGTTAGTTATTTTAATATAATAAAGATTATTATAAAGTTTTTAATCTCGTGTTAATATTAATTTAAGCCTATTAAAAGCCTGCGTTTATAAAATATAAAAAAAACTATTTCAACAATGTCAATGTATAATCTGTCTATCAATGTAACTGATCCTTCTGTAGCTGACCCCTTTAATCTAGTTTCTACGTTTAGATAACTATAACTGGCTAAAAGCCGAGCTATGTGAGGGCTCGCATCGTCACACCTGACTGACTGATGATGACACATCTACATGCAAATAAAAATTACTATTGTACGGTGCGCACAATCTTTTTATGATAGTTTGATATTAATTTGATAGAGAGCGAGAGAAAGTCCGTTTTTGATAATAATGTCGTTTATTGATCGACTGATAGAATGATATGAGTACGCGCGGAATGATTGATGACCGAATGCGAACTGAAGTTATTACTAACAATTATTACTAAACTCGTGTAAAATGCTGATGATAGTACAATTAGGTGTACACGCTTGCCCGTACAACTATGTTAAAGCAAAAATCAATAGGCGTGATAGTTTTTCCGTAAAAAGTACCACAAAATGTAAAGGCTAACGGCCGTTCCCAATATTTGATCTGTCTCTGGTTTTGCCCCACTAGAGTAGGAATAGCTCACAATTTACATAAAATATATGTCTCTAATGTCTAATGTGAGCTATTCCTATCTCTAGTAGGGCAAAACCAGAGATAGATCAAATATTGGGAACGGCCGTAAGATATCGTCAACACAAGTCGCGCGACTGCACCATGTGTTCTCCCTTACGCAACCTTGCCACGGCGTGTTCGGAGCGAAATTAAGACATTAACTCGACGGTGATTTGTACAAAGGGCTCGCTACGGGCTGACGATGGCTGTATGGCCGCCTTCCGCCCTAGCGCCGTGTTATTTATAGTTTTTAATTATTAAAAGTAACAACTAAAAAAAACAACGGCGCTCTTTGGTCTATGTCTTATGAAGCTGTCATAAAAAAATAAATATGTTTTTCAGAGCGTTGATTAAATCTAAACTATTGAAAGACAAGTAACGACTCTCAAAAACATTATTAGGTTTAATCCCAGATTGTTTAATGTGTACATTATTGTAGTGTTGGATGTAATTAAACAAATTCATAATACTTAATGAAAACCGGCGTGAAACAGCGCTTGCGCTGTGTTTCGCCGAGTGGGTGAGTTTACCGGAGGCCCAATTCCCTTCCCTATCCTCCCCTATTCCCTTCCTTTCCCATCCCTACCCTCCCCTATTACCCTATTCCCTCTTAAAAGGCCGGCAACTCACCTGCAGCTCTTCTGATGCTGCGAGTGTCCATATGCGACGGAAGTTGCTTTCCATCAGGTGGCCCGTTTGCTCGTTTGCCCCCTTCTTTCATAAAAAAAAAAACTTCAGTCTTCAGGTGTTTTGTGTGTATCCCTCTTATAAAGAGTTCACCGTAAAACAGCAGCGCTAAAAGAGTTGCTTTTCACCCTGTTTATTGTAATGATTCTAATAAGAATATTTTAATACTCTGTACACCTGTGACCTATAAAAATTAAATATTTAATACCAACCTAATGAATACTACAAATTCAAATGAAAGACATCCATTACAACTAATTATAATCATCACAACTTCTGTGGCGCGCCGCTGGCAAAAAAACTCCGGCGTTTGACAGACAATTAAAAATGACAGATGACGCCATCTTGGGCCGCCATGATGGATGGTCCCGCTGACGCCAATTAGGTTTTTGCCCGGGAATACGGAGATATTTTAAACACTAATTAGTTCAGATCCGGGTGGCGGTCTTTTTGTGGTTTCGGAGGTCGTGAAAAATTATTTTGTAATGTCTTTGTCTCCTTGGGACATTTGATTTAAATCGTCGACGATGAATTCATAGAGGAAGTATACGTCCTGTAATTATGAAGTGCCCTATTACAAAACGAATTGGATTTTTGAATAAAATCCCTTCATGGCGTAGGAATCGTAAAATTTTTCGTAATCCAATAAGTATCGCCATTGCAAGTTTTGTCCAAATTAGCTATTTCATGAATCATGTTTGTGTCACACAAGCATGATTTATGAAATAGCACAGTTGTGAGCATCCTACTAATATTATAAAGGCGAAGGTTTGTTTGGATGTATGGATGTGTGGATGTATGGATGTATGGATGTTTGTTACTCTTTCACGCAAAAACTACTGAACGGATTTTAATGAAACTTTACAATAATATAGCTTATACATCAGAATAACACATAGGCTTTTAACCGACTTTCAAAATGGGGGAGGTGTTATGTTCGTTTTCTTATATTCAACGATTACTCCGCCGTTTGTTAACCGATTTTCAAAATTTTTCTTTTGGTATATAGGGTATCAACCCAATTTGGTTTTATATTCACAACAGTGGTGATCTGATGAAGGATCCGTAATCGAGGGAACTCCTCAAAATTTATAGGGAAACATGTGGTGACTTCTGTTTCGTGAGAAGTATTCTAAGCATATGCTACCAACAAGTAAGATTTTGCACCGAGGTATACCTGGTATACCGTGGTTCGGAAGGTGCTGAGAGAACTCCTGATTCTTTATAGATACAAGTTTGGGAGTTTCGGCGTTGTTTTAAGAACGGAAAGGATAATATGCTACTATGCAAAATACATTCATCATCTTCATCATCACTACCATATTATACCATTTCATACCATTTCTTTTAGATCGAGACTCGGGTTTGTCAAGCGATAATTAAAAAAAACTATACCTACCTAATATTATAAACCTGAAGAGTATGTTTGCTTGAACGTGTCAATCTCAGGAACTACAGGTCCGATTTAAAAACTTATTTCAGTGTTAGATCATTTATCGAGTAAGACTATATTAATATATTATCACGCTAAGACTAATGCGACCGAAGAAACTCAGGAAAATGTGGGAAAAGCGCGGGAAATATTAGAAATTACGAACTACTGGAGCAATTTTATGGCAATATTTAGCACAGACATAGAGTAGACCAAGTGAAGGGACTAGGGACATAAGCTATTTTTTATGGGAAAATGTACGGTTTCCGTACAATTCCTAATTTACGCGGGCGAAGCCGCGCGGGACATCTAGTGAATAATATAAAAATATGTTTAAAAGTATAAATTAATTCATACTTTTAAACATAATGTCCTGGTTCCGTAGAACAATTTTTTTTATTACTATCAAGCTAATGTTTTGTGAGTATGCTTCATTTTGATAAGATAAATAACATTTTTATTTGCGTAAAATCTTGAAAGTGGTATCTAACAGAGATAAAAAGGATTTCATACTTTGATTTGATGGTCCTAAAATATGGATTGTTCTATTTGTAGGACAATGTTACTCTTAAATTATACAACTATATTAACCTACCAATATGGTTAGGGTTCCGTTTTAGGGTTCTGTAATCAACAAAATTTGGTCGACTACGGTAATTATATTTAGTCACTTCAATAAAAAAATATGGGCGAAATACTTTATATGGCAAAAACAACGTTTACCGGGACAGCTAGTTGTAATGATAGATAATATAATTAATCTTATATTGAACCACACGTAACTTTATTTTTTTTCAATAATAAATGATTATATCCCCTTAAATTAGAAATAAAACATCTCCATAAAGGCTACGCCGTAGCAGCAGAGTGGCAGGCTACGCGTGTAGGCGTGGCGTAGCGCTACAGCCTGCTACCGGCTACGGCGTAGCCTCTACGAAAAACACCCCACCTACATAATATTATTTCTCTTTAACCTATCTTATGCCACTTCATGTCAGGCTGACTTTTAACCCCCAACAAAAAAGAGGGGTATAAGAGCATAGGTATACCCAGATTCTGAGCCGGGGGGGGGCAAATTACCCATGTTCTGGGCCAGGGGAGGGGGGGGGGGGGGGGGGCAAATCAGATTTTTCATAAGCTAGGTGCTTATAAAGAATAAAAAATTAATAATTTTTTGTTGTAAAAAATATTGTATTGCAAACAAATGGCAAAAATTAGTATTCTTAATTTTTATAGATAAAATTACTAGATAATAGACTTAGTAGGGACGACAACATGATCCAGGGGGGGCAGCCCCCCCTTCCCCCGCCTCGGTACGCCCATCCTACTAATATTATAAAGGCGAAAGTTTGTTTTGGATGTATGGATGTATGGATGTGTGGATGTATGGATGTTTGTTACTCTTTCACGCAAAAACTACTGAACGGATTTTAATGAAACTTTACAATAATATAGCTTATACATCAGAATAATACATAGGCTACAATTTTAACCGACTTTCAAAATGAGGGAGGAGTTATGTTCGTTTTTCTTATGTTCAACGTTTACTCCGCCGTTTGTTAACCGATTTTCAAATTTTTTTCTTTTGGTATATAGGGTATCATCCCAATTTGGTATTATATTCACAAAAGTGGTGATCTGATGAAGGATCCGTAAGCAATCGAGGGAACTCCTCAAAATTTATAGGGAAACATGTGGTGACTTCGGTTTCGTGAGAAGTATTCTAAGCATATGCTACCAACAAGTAAGATTTTGCACTGAGATATACCTGGTACACCGTGGTTCGGAAGGTGCTGAGAGAACTCCTGATTCTTTATAGATACAAGTTTGGGAGTTTCAGCGTTGTTTTAAGAACGGAAAGCATATGCTACTGTGCAAATTACATTCATCATCATCATCATCACTACCATATTATACCATGCATCGTCCCATCTAATGTCATCTCGGGACATCTAATGTATAATAAGAGTATTTAGTTTAACGATATTTTAATCAAATAAACATCATTTCAATTAATGTCTCTGTGTGTATGTAGTATCGTGACTGGTGAGTGGTGGCATCCAAAAGCTTTGTCCACACTGTGCCTTTTTTTGTTCATCGAGGGCATGCGTTATAGCGCAGTCAACATCGCAGGTGAGGCATGCCCGCGACGCTATGACACTTTTCTTTCCAACGCGGGTGGATTTTGACGCATTCAATTATTGAATATGCCAAACGAATGTTGAATAAAAAGATGATGACGAAAATTGAAGATGAAATTGCATAGAGTGGACATAGCTAAACGGGTGGACCGATTTCGCTCTAGTATTTTTCTGTTTGAAAGCTGACATCATGGAGAGTGTCCTTAGCGATTATTCATCATCATCAGCGTGCTCAGTTCTGGTAATTTGCGGTTCACCTATTTCATGAAAAGAACTCTTAGGGCCTGTTTCACCACTTCCTGATAAGGCTATTCACGAATTAACTTGGCAGATCAAGTATGGAGAATCTGTCAAAAAAGTTGTGAATAGCCTATTAGGCACTTTATCAGAAAGTGGTGAAACAGGCCCCTAGTGATTTGATCGGTGCAATTTTTGTATTCTGCTTCCTGACAGTTTCAAAAGAGGGGTTGCTTTTATATTTTTCAATTGATCATTATCTTTTATATATACCGGTTGAGACACAGACGTGCAATACTAACGAAGTAGGTTAAACAAATAAAAGAGGGTAGTAACTTGAAACTATTATATTTTCAACATCGACATTATACTGTTCTGAGCGGGTATTTACAGCTGAGCGTAGCACTACGAGCGGACACACAGAAGCCAACATGCTCGCCAACTTGTTCGCCAACAAGTTACCTAATATATTCGCTAACATGTTCACCAAATACCACTAACGTGCTCACGCCTCACCAACATATATACAGCATTATGTTCGCCAATACTTGTCATATCGGTTAACGTGGCAAAGACATGTTCTAATTATTTTATTTACACTCACATTTTTGTGATAATGGCTTAGTTTTTTTTTTATGTTGTGAGTCGTTAGGCAAATTATTATCGCTAATTACAATGCCAAAATCAAAAAGTGAAATACAGATCTGTATGGATCTCTCGCCAATCTTTTCAATTTTATCACTATACATGTGGCCATAGCTGGGCATTAACTCGTTAATCCGTTAATCGTTGATTAACGAAGTTAACGTTTTGATTAACGGATTAACTTTTAAGTTAACTTTTAAAAATATTAACGGACTCGTTAACTTCCGTTAATATGCAGGTCCGTTAATCGTTAATCCAATGCCTACTAAATTTACCACACGGCACCGCGGCGCGGCGCGGAAACAGATTCAGTCGAAACAAAAACAAAACTAGATACATTTTCAGGTACATGCGAGTGAGAAGAGATTTGTTTCGTTTTATCAGTTCATTACTCAGCGCCGGTGCTAGAGAGAGTGATTTGTTTATTGTTATTATAAACCACAAGATGACGCCCGCAACTCCGTTGCACCAAAATTCGTTTATCGCACGGGAACCGTACATTTTTCCGGGATAAAAAGTATTCTATGTCCTTTCCCGGGACTCAAAGTATCTCCATGCCAAAGTTCAGCAAAATCGGTCCAGCGGTTTGGGCGTGAAGAGGTAACAGACAGACAGAGAGACAGAGAGACAGACAGACAGAGAGACAGACAGACAGACAGACACACTTTCACATTTATAATATTAGTATGGATTTGCATGTTGATAAAGAAGAGTGCAGTATAATTTAGTTAGGTAGAATACAATAATTATACAAGTATTTTGTTTTGTCCCTAACCTGTTTACTTCCAAAACCAACAGGTTTTGTATGTACACTAACACAATGATATTGTGTTAGTGTACATACAAAACCTGTTACAACAAGGCCATATAATACACATAAACGGATTAACGTTAACTTGCGTTAATTCGTCCAAAATGTAACGCTTTAACGTTTAACGCAGCTAACATTTTTTTTTAACGGATTAACGATTAACGAAGTTAACTATTTGATTAACGGTGCCCAGCTATGCATGTGGCCACAATAAAATTACGCTAGTGTTTGAGTGACATGTGTTTGACAAGGCCTAAATGATAATGTCATCCAGGTGCCGCGAGATCCTTGTAGCTATGACAACTTGGCTAAAGCTGACAATATATTGACTAAAAAGCAATGAAGGCTAAAATGTGTCCGCGTGATTACAATATTACTTAACAATATACATTATACTTATTTATATCTTAAATAAATTACAATAGATTTGGCATCGTTCAGAGAGAATAATAGGTACATTTTAGACTTAGGTATCAGGAAATCTTATAAGCATATACGAGTGTTCTCATAATTTATTCGTATTATAATGACTGACATGATGACATTTCACTACATGTCAAATGACGTCATATGTATTTTTGTTACACGATCCTACAAGCATGTTTTGTCACATGGCTGAAAACAAAGCCGATATACTAATGTAGCTATTGTATAATATGACGTGTTATTTAAAATGCATCTGTTTCAAATCTACTCATGTCATGTCATCCGAGTATCACTTTGTATGTAGCCAAATTGTAAAAGCAGTATAAGTAATGACATCTGTCGCCCTATGTCTAATGACATTGTCATCCAAGTACCACAGATGCTTGTAGATCTGTACGAAGAAATTATGACAACTTTGAACCTGCTTAATATGTAACATTCCCAGATAGTAAAAAAATGATATCTACACAAATATCATTTTTTTATCATATTTCGAAGCATAGTTAAAATTTTACACAGCTGAATTTTTTACTTCAATTGAAAAAGAAATAATATTCGTTAATAATTTTGTCACAAAAAATACATTGAGCTTCTTCTGGTAAAGCGGGTCATACACGAGCTGTCAGGACTTTATTGAAGTTGATTTCATAATCAAGTTTATGCAGAGCTTAGACAGAACTAACCTCGACAGTACCTTGACTTCAAACAAACGGGCGAATATACGCGAGTTGGGCGCAAGTGTCAATCTGAACATATTGTTTCACCATGCTGTGTAACGCATTAGTACGGCGCGCGCCGGCCGATATGATATACTACGTCCGAAAACTATTTTGAGTCGGCCTACTCGTTAGTTTTGTTTACTCTGATTTATGGAGATTGATGTAAGGCATTGCAAGCGCCATTTTGTCAATTTAACTTAAAGACTATTTGGAACTAATTCCACCACAATGAGATACCCACATGACAATGTCATCCAACTTGGCATAACAAATATCTTGTAACACTTGGAAGTTTTGAAAAGAAGGCTATTCGTGTAACGCCAGCTTATGCTTCGCACATATTGTGTCAGGGGGCAGCGAGACGGGGCGCATTTTTCATACAACTTTTATGATGATTAGCGCACTCGGTAATTTTGTATGAAAAAAGCGGCCCGCGTCGCCTCGTCAAAATATGTGCGCATAGTTTTAAAGTTTAATTTATCATAATCTTAGAATGAGGACAAACGCACGTAAATGTGTCATACTAAATATACTTTGGCATTCGTTTATGTAACTTTTTAACGAAAGAGAGTGTTTATGACCAAGTAAATATCGGAGTATGTGAAACATTGGAGTTGGATGGTTAAAATTATCATGCAAGTTAACTTCAGTTGAAGATGTTTTTCATGGTCTATTGGCAACGGTAACGTTTGCACTTTATAAACCTCAATAAATACGTAAAATATTAATATTAAATATTTTTAAACTGTGTTTTAAAAAGTACAAACGTCAAAAATTTAACCAAAATCAATGAAGTGCATGTTCATCAAGATTAACGGGCACGACCTATTTTAGTTTAAAAAAATCTGATGACTAACAAAATGGCGTAGATGCTCAACATGATGACAAAGAAGCAATTCCTACAGAAGTCAATTATATTATTTTGCAAGCTTTGTTGTACTGAAGTAAGAATTAGGAGACTCTGTCGCACTCAGAGACGAATCTTAATAACTTGATTGTATAGGTAATTAAATAAAGATTTTGACGTAAGCACATACAAGTTGTCTGTCAAACTCTTCATTAAATTGAAGTTTATTTATCATTAAATGTCTCTAAATGCGGCAGTTTAACACATTAAAACACACATTGTATAAGGGCTCGTTCGCACGAAAGATTTTTAAAATGCCCAAATAGTACCCCAAGTAATAAATAATAATACATTTTCGAAGGAGTCTCGGCTTAGTAAAATGTCAAACATATTTTGACTGGTCAAAATTGTAAAATCAGCCGTTTGGCATTTTTTTGACGTATTCAAGAATGGTATGCGTCTCCATCGCATTATTTTTACCGCGCGAATCTTGCACATGTCAAAATCATGTCCTGTCATTGCCTTGACGCGTAAACAAATATAAACAACTTTTTGTTGCCATGACATGACAAGATCCCGAAATGCGCAATAAAATATTTGCGTGATAAAAATGAGAAGAACACGTTTATTAATATTATTTTGCTTTTTGATAGTTGTATAAAATGTAAAAACTCGTGCGAACGAGTTCCAAGCTTAATGTTACTGTCAAAATTTAGACGTTCGAAGCAAATAAGTAATAACATAATGTTCAGTCTTATCATCACTTACAGCAAATTAAAGTTATCCGCTAAAATCCAAACGGCGAATCGACGCACAAAACTTTATATAAAATGTTCTATTTTATATGAAACTCTGTGCCTCCTCAATTTGATTACCGTATAGTCAAGCATGACTCTTACTTAAATATCACAATCGATTTATTCAATATATAAATTGCACTTATTACAATATTTACAGTCGACATGGCGGACTGATTTTGTACGAACTTGGCTACAGCCAAGTTCGTCGTAATCATAAATAAATGTATGTCTTTTTGGTAACCAACAATATTAAAATGGCTCAACTGAGGACATTAGAACCAGAGTAACACTTAAGGCATATATAATTTAATACACAATTGCAAAAAATTACATAATTTTAGGCCACGCTGATGTGTTTTCCACTAAACTAAAACTTTGATGCCAAAAATGAACATGCTGGTTCTAATGTCGTCAAATGTAAAATTACTTCATAACGTTATTTATTAAAAAAATAGTGGTTTACAAAATTAATAGATAGAGACCAATATAATTTTATATAAAAAAATATAATAAAAACATAACCGTTGATTTTCACAAAACACATGTATGTACCGATCCGCCAAGTCCTATCTACAACTTACGTCTCCCGGGATCACGAGTGCGAATGCCCGAGCGAGTGGCTATGTGATGCCATGTGGAAGTACGGCGCGTACCCCGGACCGGAGAAGGGATACACCCCGTGGGGGTAAAGTACCCCGGGGTACGAACCCCCGAACCCGGCCGGCGGGGGCACGGTGGGGGAGTTCACGTCCATCCCCGGGTTCTGCTTCTTCCATTTCGTACGCCGGTTCTGGAACCAGATTTTCACCTGCAACAAAATTGAGTGTGATGAACTTGGCTACCGTGTAGTTTTAAACACTAGATACTTATTGCTTTCTTATCAAATTATTCATAGCTCTAAACCGCTCGAAAATTTTTCCTTTAGTCGGTGGTTGGTGGATTGGTCGATCGTGCAGAAACCATACAGTAACAGTACATTCAATATCTTAAAAGTAATGATTATGTTACCTAAGAGCCAAGTTCAGTCGCTCGCAGACGGACAGGCAATACTTGTACTGCACCTTACGTTTAATAGAACTTAACCCTCAAATCAAACGCCACACATACCTGAGTCTCGGTGAGGCTCAAACTGAGTGCCAAGTTGAGTCGCTCGCAGACGGACAGGTACCGCGTCGTTTTGAACTTGTTCTCCAACGACACGAGTTGCTCGTACGTGAAGGCGGTGCGCGCGCGACGCGGCTTCGTCCCGCCTTTGGAGTCGCGAGACGTCTTGCCCTGTTAAATTACAATAAGTTTGATTAAATTTTATTACATATAGTTTAATTAAGTTGTTAGTTGTATTGTATTAAGAGTCCGTATACGAAATTTTGCCGGTTTCGCTGATTTAATAGACGTGATTTAGCAGTTAAAATACAGTATTTCTATAAGTTTTAATGCACAACATGTAAGATCATTTCAATTACAATCTAATGTTGGACCTAAATCTCACATTATATTACTTGCCGCAAGGCTGCCTTGTAAAATGTGAGATTTAAGTTGTTTTGAATCGTGTTTTTGGCACAATTTGTTTTTTTTTTCTCGAATTGGATAGAATTTTATCTTTATAGATTATTTATGTCCTTTTCTTTCTATGAATTACAGTTCCAATTTGCCGAAATTAACAGCAATTATTTGCCCATTTTCTCTAAAATTTTGCCGAGTTACACATTTTTTTACTCAACTATTTCATATTAAAGTGGTAAAAAGTAATTCCAACATTGTATAGACGACTTTCTCAACAGTACATTGTATTTTTTTCATACCGTTAAGACGCCAATACAATCCATAAACAGGTGATATTCTAAACCTTTTACAGCAAAAATCACAAAACTGTCGCGGGTTTGAGTTGGATTATTTAAAAATACTTAAAAAAATGTAGCTCCAACATTAGATTATAATTGAAATGATCTTACATGTTGTGCATTAAAACTTATAGAAATACTGTATTTTAACTGTTAAATCACGTCTGTTAAATCAGTGAAATCGGCAAAATTTCGTATACGGACTCTTAAATTATCAACATGAAAAAACTAAAGGATAAGAACACTCTGCTTTGATGATTTTATATTGGTTAAGTTTTTGATTTAGATGTGTGTAAACTACATTATAATTTTTTTTATGAAATAAGGGGGCAAACGAGCAAACGGGTCACCTGATGGAAAGCAACTTCCGTCGCCCATGGACACTCGCAGCATCAGAAGAGCTGCAGGTGCGTTGCCGGCCTTTTAAGAGGGAATAGGGTAATAGGGGAGGGTAGGGATGGGAAGGGAAGTGAATATGGTAAGGGATTGGGCCGCCGATAAACTCAGTCACTCGGCGAAACACAGCGCAAGCGCTGTTTCACGCCAGTTTTCTGTGAGAAAGTGGTATTTCTCCGTTCGAGCCGGCCCATTCGTGCCGAAGCATGGCTCTCCAACGTATAATATTTATAATTACGAGTTGTGCATTAACAATCCCATCCTAATTCCTAACATAACGCACCCCGCGCAGTCGAGTAAAAATTTGTTTTTTTAAGCAGCCCCAAGCCCCAAAGTCCAAATTAGTAGAATGCCCAATAGGAATATGACCTTACCTTCTTCGAGCTAGGGCTCTTGGGGTCGTCGAGGTCTGATGTGAGTAGGTCGTCGTCCATGTTGGAGGTCTGGTCGTCCGTCTCCACGTCGTCACCATCTTCGGAGTGCAGGTGGTCTTTTACTGTTACAAATTGGAAAGGTTATTTGATGGGATATGTTTTTTCAATTTTAAGGTGGCTTAGCAAACACGTTTTCTCTATGGTTTTTTTATAGAATCGCCGATTTTAATAATAATAATAACTCCCACACCGGTTTCGGTGACGGTGGCCGGTTTCATTGAAACCAAGCCAGTTATGCAGGAGTCATTTTATAGTGCCCAAGTGTATGCGTAGTACACAAGAGCACTCTCTATTCCTTTACTCTCATAACCTAGTGGGAAGGAAGACCGATACGACTGGCGAGAGATCAGGCGCAGGACCGACTTTTTACATGCCCGTCCGACGCATGGACGCGTCATCTTACTTATCAAACAATCAGGTGATCAGCCTGCGTTGTCCTAACCAAACTTGGAAATAACATGTTTCCAACGCGGTAATCGAACCCACGACCCCCAAGTCAAGAGCCATGCTCTGAACCACTGGGCCACGGAGGCGCCGATTTTATTGATTGTAATTTGTATGGAATGAGAGTGTTTGAAATTCTATTGGCCACGTGCTATTATGTAGCCTCAGAGTCTATCGTGTCAAACTGCTGTCATAAGCCACGATATAGCTGGCATGTGTCACGATAATATGCCTATTTGATAGTGATAGACCCGCGGCGGCGATCTAGATAGATACTTTAGTATGAAACGCGCACCTGGCCGCAACGCGACCTGCGGCCACACCAAACTTTCGTTGGCCGCCGCGGCTCGGCCGCTAGTGCGCACCCGGCCTTAGGCTACAAAACGGCACCTGCACTGGTGGCAAGTAGAATTTCAAACACCCTCATTGACTATTGACAGGAGGAGTCGAATGTGGAGACATATTATAAGTATAACATGCTCTTATACAGCCTACAGGATTTACAAAACTTCTTTAGGTAGCAAGATGCTGATTTTTTTTATCTGAGAGTTGAGACTGTGCTTGGGTTATCTACCTTGGTGCTGTGCCAATATTGCAAGGCTGGCACGCATGTAGCGTATTTAAAAGAATATTTCAACACTAACTAATAAAAATAGAAAAATAATAAAATTACTAAGCCGTATTTTATTGTTTATAGCATTTTTCCGCTGTCCCTCGTTTACAAACGTGAAAATCGAAATAACATAATATAACGACGCGCTAAACTATAAAATCAATAACAAAACACAATCGAATAAATTAAGCAGTTTACGACTTCCTTTTATAATTCGTGTGATATAATAGATGATATAATAGACGTCCGCTTCCTAGAGTGTTGCCATCGCGAAAAAGTGATAAAACCATCCGAACATTGGCAACACTGTCCAGGAAACATTAAAATTATTTACAGACTGCTTATTAAATTAGCGAGTGGTATAGCGGACGTATAAATATTGAAAATTGTTCGCCCATTACCCGCGTCGAGCGAATGGTTTTCGAAACGCGAAAATCGCCTTTAATAAGTGTCAAATTAGTATCAAAGAGTTTCATGTCGTGACGCCTGTCAGCATATTACAATAATTACCGTTTAGAATCATTTTACCTATGATTTTATACGATAATAAGCCTTATACAGTCTCCATAAAGGTGACATAAGGGGTAGAATAACTCGGAAACGTTGGTAGAACTCATACGGTTCTAATTTACTACGGGCGATGTCTACAGTCGTTTTAATGTTGTTTTATTTGTGTATTTGAAGTGAGAAGCATATGAGTATCTAAATGCATCACACTTTTTTTATAATAATTCGGTCCCAGCTTGGGTCTGTAAAAAACGTAAGAGTTATGCTTGTTTTGTATCAAGGTTTTGCTTTTTTTACTTGATATAATCATTATAAATTTCGATAAACCACAGAGCCTAAACTATAAACAATTAACTTAACGCCTGTCATCTAATCAATCATCATCATCAATCATTATTGGAAACCTTTTGAAAAACGCAAGCACAATAATTATTATTGTTATCTGCTTAGATTCCAACTTTTAACAAAGTATCTCTGGTACTCTAGCTTTTACAAAATCTCTTTAAATATCTTAGATTTAGAAGATGTTGTAGAGGTATTGGGTATTGTCTATAATTATTATTATCAATGTAAAATTACAGTATCTTTCAACAATATCTCTACAATTTTTGTAACACCATCTCTGGTCTAGCTACCATATTATTACTATAAATCGCCCAATGGTCGAAATTCGACCTTAGTTTCAACAACATTAGGACTACGAGTATTACCTATATTTTGTAAAAAAATATTGACTTTATCATATTTTTTTCAACTCTTGTCTCTGGGACTCAGTAGTCCTCAGACTGGCCGTGTAAGCATTGTACTCTAATAGTATCGATTCAATAAAAAAAACTATAATCCATTTTCAATTTGTCAACTTGTTGTCAACAGACTTCAACCATAAATAAAAGAGTATAATTCGTATAGGCTTGTCACTCAAAAATCTGTCATCGTTCCTTGTGTGTGTTCTAGTTTGTGTAATGTTTTATTTGTTAAAAAATGTATGATAAAAGCATAATTTCAAAATATTATTAGCTCGATGCACTCCATCACCATATGAACTATAACTGTGCAAAATTTCATGCACCTACGTTTCCCCATTTTTCGTCAAAAGGGATACAAAGTTTTTCTCTCGCGTATCTTATATCTTTAAACGAGCAATTCTTGTATATACAGGGTGCAATTTAACCTTCCTGCCAAATTTGGATATATTGTTCCTTGTTAAAAATAAAAATACACGTATTTCTTCTTTTATAATCACTCGGTACTAAAATTTTGAGAAATAGCCTCCGAAAGTTAGCCTACCAAACACCACAAAATATGGACACATGCGCGGCCCGGCCCCGCCCCGCCCTTCCATTGACATTCTTGCAGTGACAGATTAAGACAACTTGATGCCCTAAGCAATCCATGCCTGTGGGCCCCCGACCGACTCGATCCGTATCCGAATCAGTCTTTGAACCTTTACTCTTCTGGTGCCCCCTCAGACGTGATGCCCTAGGCAATTGCTTAATTTGATTAATCCGTCACTGCATTCTTGTTATTATCATAAGTTGCGAATTTTCTCTTCATACTTTGACGGACTTAGGACCGTCAAATGTAAAGGACGTAGACAGGTAGTTTAACATAAAATTAATCGATACACATTAAAAGAATGGAAAATAACAACTTTCTAATTACGAAAAATAAGCACTCTAGAAATTTATAATAAATCTAAACCACATCCTTTGCATTTAGGCGTATTTAAAAAATTCAAATCACTTATGTACACAGTACAACTAATTAAAAATCAAAATAACCCACCTCTAAATCTTATTTACTTCCATCTTGTCTACACTAAATATCGTTCAAACTGCAATCCGTTTTGCTCTAAGCAGAGTCTAGCGGGTTTTGCACATTGTCTTTAAGACTTTAAAAGTTTGTTAAGCACAACTTTGTCACTTTTAACCTCGTCAGAGGCGTCTTCGAGGCTGGCTAGGCGTGTGCAGGTGTTGTGAAGAGCGAACTGTCCATAATCAGAGTCTTTCATTGTTTCGCGATTCAGATTCAGGGTACAGCTGCTGCATTCGAGAATCATCAATCAGCTGTTACGAAGACGAGGAAGGCTTTCTTGCTCGTACAGTCTCTGGGTTCCGCGTAAACTTTCGCCACTCAAAATGTAGCACCTCCACCTATGCCTCCACATTTCATAACACTCGATCGTGGTTAGGGTACATTGTAACAGACACTAATTAAAGCCGCGCTTTAACTAGTGTCCCTAGCCGGGGGGACCGTGACAAACAAAATAATTACGTGTTAGCTATACAACTACGCACGTGGAACTAAACCAGAAGAGTAAAGGTTCAAAGACCGATTCGGATACGGATCGAGTCGGTCGAGATACGGATAGGGAGGCCCACAGGCATGGATTGCTTAGAGCATCAAGTAGTCTTAGTAAAATAAAAAATTTGGCAGGTAGGTTTAATTGCACCCTGTATATATATATATATATACAGTGTGCAATGGGCAAGGGTCCGAGCGTCACGAGTTTCCCTATACAAAAGTAAAAAAAATTGTTCGTCTTTCAGCGCTGCTACTTTCACAGTGAACTCTCTACAAGGAACACGTACACAACCTAAAGTATTATCACTTACTTTTGTTAAACCCTGTATATATATATCGGTTAAACAGCTAGTTAATATAATAATAATATAGATTACCTACAAATCATTCGGCTGTAAATTTAACACTCGTCAGTTATAAATAAGTCAATCGACATTCCGGACCACCCCACAGCTGTCAGTACGACAGTAGATTAACAGAATTAGCTGACAGATATATATTTAGCCGGGCGCGTGTTTCGCTACTTTTTGCTCTCTTTCGTATGGACGGGGGTCAAAATTATAATGTTAATGAATTTAGTGAATGTTTGTTGTTTTAGTTGTGTCTTGGCGTGTGCACTTCCGTGCCCCATTGCATTCGTCGTTCTTTCTTTGAAATAAATACAAGAATTTCGTTACTGTTTGTGTATTGTATATTCTTTTCAAAACAAGAAATTCTGCTTCTTATGAAATTTATTTTTAAATATTACAAGCCTTATAATACTTTACAAACGAATATGTAATTGATTGTACTGTCGGTTCTTGGTGGAAATTCATGTTGAACACTAATAAAACACAATTTTTCGTGCACTTTTTCCACTATTTTAAGATATTATTAAATTTTTTAACAAATTACACGACCGGTTTGCTTTCCATCAGGTGACCCGTTTGCTCGTTTGCCCCCTTATTTAATTAAAAAAACCAATCCCCTACCCTTTTCCCTTCCCTACCCTCCCCTATTACCCTACTCCCTCATAAAAGGCCAGCAACGCACCTGCAGCTCTTCTGATGCTGCGAGTGTCCATGGGCGACGGAAGTTGCTTTCTTTTTTTTTGCCCCCTTATTTCATAAACAAAAACTAATAATAACCGGTGGTAGGCTCCAGTAGCGACGACGTTCAGAAAATATTTGTAAAAATTTATTCTGAATTAAAAAGTTTGAGTTTGAGTTTCAACCAAGGAGTCTGTACAAATAGGCGGTCTTACCGTTAAAAGCGGTTTCCTCCAGACGACATGATTATACATAGAATTCGTATGTATTTATAAAAATATAATGGAATACACTCCAAATCACGAGGTTACAAAATTTCATATAAACGTCAAAAGTTTAAACACTGGCTAACGCTCGCGCTGTGCTAACGCCCCGGGTAACTCCGTCACAGCAGAGTAGACAGAATGATAGCATAATAGACATAACTACCAGTAGTTCGACTGCAAAGAAACGGACAGGTTTCAATATCTGTCAAATTCGTCAGGTTTCACTAGGATTATGAACGGAATGTGCCTCGCGCTGGCATACTCTATCATTCTGTCTACTCTGATGATAGACTATGCCGACTTAGAACTGATGTTGAAATTTTTAAATTTGACGTATTATGACTAAAATCGTCGCTAGGGTTGTTAAATTGTTACCTACGAATTTAAAACTATGACATATTCGCTGGACGTGTTCCTCTTTGGTCGTATTGTTGTTCGTGTTTTGGCACATGCGATTAAAATTGTCAGAATCCAATTTTGAAATCTTTATTTTAAATATTTAAAAATAAATTATATGAGCCAGCGCGAGGCACATTCCGCTTATAATCCTAGTGAAACCCGACGAATTTGACAGATATTGAAACATGTCCGTCTCTTTGCAGTCGAACTACTGGTCCTTATGTCTATTGTGGTCACAGTATAGCAAAATGACATATCCTACTCCGTTGCGCAAAAAATATTAGGAACCTTTCCATTTTTAGGGTTCCGTACACAAAGAGTAACGGGACCCTATTACTGAGACGTCTGTTCGTCTGTCTGCCCGTCTGTCTGTCTCCAGGCTGTATCTCAAGAACCGCTTTAGCTAGACTTCTGAAATTTTTACAGATTGTGTATATCAGTTGCCGCTATCATAAGAAATCCTAAAACAAAATAAAGTTAATATTATGTTTATGGACCCATACAAAAAACGTGTTTATTTTTGGCTTTTTTCGCTCGTAATCCATAATAATGGTAAGCACTTGAGATATTCATAAAATCCTTAATAATTATAACCGTATTTTAATATTTAATAATAAAATTACAATGAAATGAATAATTAAGGGGGGCTCCCACACAAGAAACACTATTTTTTCAGTCTATAACGGTACGGAACCCTTGGTGCGCGAGTCCGACTCGCACTATTATTTTAAAGTATCTCCATACCAAATCAGCAAAATCGGTTCAGCAATTGATCGCGCCTACCATGGGCGTACCGAGGGGGGGGGGCAGGGCAGGGCAGGGGGGCAGGGGGGGAACTTGCCCCACTGACCCCCCCCCCCCGGATCTCATGTCTCTCTCATCTCATGTTGACTTGACGCGCCTACTAAGTGTATTATCTAGTACTTTTATCTATAAAAATTAAGATAACGAATTTTTGCCATTTGTTTGCAATACAATATTTTTTAGTCTTTATAAACACCTAGCTTATAAAAAATCTGATTTGCCCCCCCTTGGCCCAGAGCCTGGGTAATTTGCCCCCCCCCCCCCCCCCCCCTGGCCCAGAACCTGGGCGCCTACATTTCAAGCACGTACGTTTCCCCATTTTTCGTAAAAAGGGTTACAAAGTTTTTCGTTCGCGTATTAATATTATGGTTATTATTCTTTTATTAAATATAAGCCCCAGCGTCCTGGATACAGGATATCAAATTACGTATCACAAAGACAGCGTAATCTGTTTTCTGAGAAATCGATACTGTCTAGTTGTATATATAGCCAAGACATCTTCAAAGGCTGTATGTGCTCGAAAGCTCTTGTAACTGAGAGGGTTTATTAATTACAAACTTACACCGCAACCAACCCCAATATACTACACACGAGGTATACGCGACCTTGATAGAACGGGGTAGAGTTGAAAGTCCTCTAACAGCGCGCACCCTGAAAATGGGCCTTATATTTTGGGCGGAAGGTTTCGGTTTTCGCTGGCGTAGGATAATTTGAACTTTATAAGTCGGTGTTAGAGTCGGGATTGCAGTGGAGGGTTTACACAAACAGTCCCCCAGCGATCATCAATTAGTTAATGAAGAAATTTAAGCGCGGTGCGGTCTGAGATGTGTCGGGCTTAGTCGAACAAGCGCGAGAACTGAGACTTGGTGGGGTGCTTCCGTGCCCCCGGTTTCTACTTATACTTAAATTGATGACGCCCGTTGTGTCAAAGTTTGTGCAAAATGTGCCTATATTTTTCTGTAATACCAAAATCCTTTATTTTTATTTGTTTATGCTAGCCTAATGTATACAGCTGTAAATAATAATTGTATTATTTTAAATGACTCGCATACACAATGTCAGGTTGTAGATATTAATAATTTAGATTTGAAATTATCTACTATGAAAAGAGATAAGTACTTCTTATCTCATTTTTATAAAAGACGTATAGCCAAGTTGCTATTTAACTTTTTGTTTATAAAATCAGCCAAGTATTTGGCTTCCTCGACTACTGCTTTTATTGAGCAGAATATTAGTCATATTTTGAACGAATTGGAATATGTTCCAAATATTTCTTTAAATTAGATAATAAGACAATGGAGGAAATCTCTTGCAGAAATAAATTACCTTTAAATAGTCAAAATCCTACCAATTTAATAGATTCAAATATAGTAAGTGAAAATAATTGTAATTTAATTAATCTGGTGCATCAGAATTTACAAGGTATGGTAGGTAAAGAACTTGAAATTGAGTTATTTTTGAAGGAATTTAACATTGATATTATGTGTATATCTGAACATTGGTTTAGATCACATGAACTCATTTTCAACTTCAATGATCACCAGATAGCAAGTTCGTTCAGTAGAGAAAATGCCATTAGAGGCGGCTCTTTAATATTAATCAGAAACAATTTTAAATTTAAGGAACGTAAGGATATTGTGAGTCTCTTTACTGAACGAATAATAGAAGTGGCCTGCATAGAGCTGAACCATCTAATAATTGTAGGCGTATACAGGCCTCCATCAGGGTTATACGAATCTTTTGAAGTAACTATGGAACAAATTTTGTCAAAAATATGTGCATCTAACAAAAAGGTTATTATATGTGGCGATTTTAACATTAATTTATTAGATTTAACCTCAACTACTGTTAGATTCACATCTTTATTTCAATCGTATAACCTTTACAGTTTGTTTCAGGAACCAACAAGGGTCTGTGAGACTACAGCCACTTGTATTGACAATATATTTACTAATCTTATTCCAGACAAAAAAGAAATAATTAATAAGCTAAGTTCTGATCACTGTGGACAAATAGCCTCTTTTAATATCAAATGTGACAGTGATGCGAAGAAAAATCTTGTGTTTATTCCTGTGACCACAAAACGTATTGAGCAATTTAGAAGTAAATTAAATTCAAATATCCATTTATTGGACAGCTCACATAGCTCTGATGAAGCTTTTAATAAATTATTTAAGGTGATAAGAACTCAATTTAATTCAATATTTACTTCTAAAACGGTTAGAAACAGTAATAAAAAAACTAAATTTATTAATTGGGCAACAAAAGGAATAAAAATAAGTAGGAAAAGATTATATGACTTATATGATGAAAGGTGTATTAACAATAGTGAAGTATTTAAAGCATATGTTAGAAACTACTCAAAAACCTTCAGAAAAGTTTGTAAAGCTGCTAAAGCCCTATATATAAAAAATAAAATTAAAAACTCTAAAAATAAAATCAAAACAACATGGCAGGTAATAGCGGGTGAGACTGGAAATGTCACCTGTCGTAGCTCTGATTTTGAACTATACTTTGAAAATAAAAAGATTACTAATGATCAAGAAGTTGCGACGGTCTTTGAAAAGTTTTTTGCTGACATTCCGGTCTCAACGACAAAAAATTTAAATTCTTCGTCTGAAGCTGCCGAAAAGCTACTCAGAGACAATGTAAAGGAATGTGATGTCAATTTTAAGTTTAGAGAAATTAACCCCAGAGATATTATTGATACCTTTAAATTGTTGAGTATCAAAAATACTGCTGATCTCTGGGGCATGTCCACAAAAATTATTAAATCAATAATTGACATCGTAGCTCCTCATTTAGCAATGATTTTCAATGACTGTATAAAAAATGGTGTTTTTCCTGACTTAATGAAGCATAGCAAGATTGTTCCTTTATTCAAAGCCGGAACTGAATCGGATCCCACGAATTTCAGGCCTATATCAATTCTACCGACCTTTAGTAAAATATTTGAAAAAAATATTTTAAAACAATTACTAGTACATTTTAATTCTAATAATTTATTACATGATAATCAATACGGATTTACTAAGGGTCGATCCACAACGGATGCTGGTATAGGACTCCTTTGCAGTATTTTTGAGGCTTGGGAGGAGTCGCAGGATGCCTTAGGTGTTTTTTGCGATCTCTCCAAAGCCTTCGATTGTGTTGAGCATGCTACATTGATCAGGAAATTGCGCCACTACGGAATTAAAGACTCTGCTCTCAGCCTTTTGACTTCTTACCTTAAAAATAGGACTCAAAGGGTTGAGGTTAATAGTAAAAGGTCCAAAGGAACCAAAATAGAATTAGGTGTCCCACAGGGATCTATATTAGGCCCATTTCTTTTTCTCATCTATATAAATGACTTACCTTATCTAGTTAAGGATAATAATAATGAGATAGTGCTTTTTGCTGATGACACTTCACTTATTTTTAAAGTGAAGCGACAACAGTCGAACTACGACGAGGTAAACAGTGCTCTCTCAAAAATAGTACATTGGTTTAATGTTAATAACTTACTTTTAAATTCTAGTAAAACAAAATGTATAAAGTTTACTTTGCCCAATGTTAGGCAAGTCCAAACCAATGTAGTATTAAATGATGAGAAGATGAATTTGGTAGACAACACTGTATTCTTAGGTATTACACTTGATAGTAAATTACAGTGGGGTCCTCACATTGTTAATCTTGCAGGTAGGCTCAGTTCTGCAGCATATGCAGTCAGAAAAATTAGGGAAATTTCTGACGAAGATACGGCACGATTAGTATATTTTAGTTATTTTCATAGTAGGATGTCATATGGAATCCTTTTATGGGGAAACGCTGCCGACATTAATACAATATTTGTGCTGCAGAAGCGAGCCATACGTTCTATTTATAAAATGTCTGCTTTAGAATCTCTGAGAGATAAATTTAAAGAAATTGGTATTCTAACTGTTGCTTCTCAATACATTTTGGATAATGTAATATATGTTAGAAAAAATATAAGTAAATTTAAAGTTAAAAGTGACATTCACTCTAGGAATACTAGAAATAAGCACAAGCTAGATATGCCGGTGATCAGACTTAGTAAAGTCAGTAAATCTTTTAAAGGTCAATGTATACGCCTTTACAACAAAATCCCAGAAAACGTTCAAAATCTTTCCATTAATAAATTTAAAAAAGTAGTTAAAGAACGTTTGTGTGCCAAAGCCTATTATAAGGTCAATGATTTCATAAACGATGGCACACCTTGGGAGTAGGATGGCTTCTTGCAAGGCTACTTCTTCATTATTATAGGACTTACAATTATGTATGTGGATATTGTATATAATATTTAGTTACAAAATTGTAAACTTTATTTTAAAAGATTAATTTTTTCTCACTTTTTTTGGTAAAAAAGTGGGCCCCGTGCGAGTTTCTTACGCCGGTTCTTCTCGCCGGGTTAGTTCCCGAACCGGTGGTAGGCATCATGTAGGACTTTCTGAAAACATTTATTTTAAATTTATTCAGAAATAAAACAATTTTGATTTTGATTTGATTTGATTTTTATTTGACCATTTATTTCAGGCATCTAGGCCCACAATGCAAATAACTTACAGACTTGGCCGCGTCCCCATCAGACACGGCGCGGCACCGTCACCGTCACCGTGGTACGGCACATAATAAACATCCTATAATTTATCTAAATAATACACAACTCAAAGGAGCTCAAAGGTGACCGACTGACTGACTGACTGACATAGTGATCTATCAACACACAGACTAGACCAGTGGACGGATCGGGCTGGGGATGCAGGTTTTGACGTAGGCATCCGCGAAGAAAGGATTTTGATGAATTCTACACCCAAGGGGATAAAATAGGGGTTGAATGTTTGTATGAAACTTTGTAAATTTTAAACCGATCGGGCTGAGACTTTGATACCTAATCAATAATACTTCTACTACTTCTTAACGCGAGCGAAGCTGTGGACAAAAGCTAGTCTACATTTAAAATTTCCGTAAAATCGGTCTAGCGATTTAAGTGCAACTCGTCATAGTTTATCACGCGGAAACCATGAAATTTTCAGGAAATAGTATAGACTAGTTTCATCTAAATCAATTCAGACGTATAAGCGTGAAGAAGTAACAGACAGACAGACCGACAGAAAAATATATTATTATATTTCGAAAAGGGGTTCGTTTTATTATAATATTAGTATGGCTTTTGCATTATATCAACAACATTACGTGACATTTACGTAAAATTCTCAACTTCCCGGAATATTACAACAATAACACCGATAATACCTTGTAACCCCTTACCCCTTTTACAACCTTTTCACCCCTCCTTTACCCCTTTTACCCCGTTACACCCGCGAAGAGCGTGTTTACAGCCGTCGGCGAATTCGCCGACTTTCGACGAAAATCGACTTTTTAATTACCGTAAAAATGACGTGACAACGACTCTGCACCGGGAATTTTAACCGGATTATGTGCCGGATTTTCGGCCGGTAAATTAAATGAAATAGCGCATTTACTACCGTGCACGGGGACTTCAAAACTCAGGATATAATGCCGTAAAAATGGCACAGCCAATTTCACTAATTTAAGGCAATATTAACGCAGTTTTAATGAATACCTATAACGTGCTTCAAATATATTTTTTAATATAGACAATATTCTCCAGATTCAACTTTACGCTCATAAATGCGCGTAAATTAGGAATTTCACAGACAAATCAGCCCACAAAAAATAACATATATGATCCTTATTACGTGGTCTATTTTTTATCTGTGCCAAATTACATAAAAATTGCATAAAAAAAGCCCTTTCAAATAATTTTCAGAGCTTTTTTTCACATTTTCCTCTGTTCTTAGCTCCTATTCGCCGTAGCGTGATAATAATATTTAGCCTATAGCCTTCCTCGATAAATGGGCTATCTAACACTAAAAGAATTTTTCAAATCGGACCAGTAGTTTCTGAAATTAGCGCGTTCAAACAAACAAACAAACTCTTCAGCATTATAAACTGAAATTATTACTGTAAGATAGATACTGCAGCGAGACAAACATCTCACAACCTAGCTACATCGCGCTATCGAAGTTTCTGAGATCGGCAAGATATATACAATGTCTGAAATGATGGGCTTTCGACCAAGTATACCTTGCTCGGTCGAAAGATCTTGCCGCTGTACGTGTCCAGGCTGCACTGGTCCACGACGGTCGAGCAGATCGTGGACTACATCCGGAGCAAGACCCACTTCGTCTTGAGGGTCGAGCGTTTGGAGTCCCGCCACAAAGTCAATTTTAGCTCCTTTGTGGTGAGGGTCCCGACGCATCGACCTTCGAGAAGGAGGAGTTCTAGCCGATTGGAGTCGTCTACAGGAGGTTCCGAGGACGACTTCCGAACACGTCGCGCCCCACGTCGCAGACAATACGTGTTTAGCGCTTAGTGTTAGCTTTAGTTTATATGTTATATATGTTAGTCTATAAGGTATATATAATATGGGCCAAGATGCCTGATTTAAATAAATAAAATAAATAACAAGGTAGATCAATCCCATCAAAAGTTCGGGTGCGTTTGGATGTTGCGACAGCAATACTGCAGGCTGCTCAATATCTGCTGTCAAACGCCTGTTTAATTGCTAAGGTACCTAATAATTCTGCCGAAAAGGTCTTTGTTTGACCCTACATTTATAACACAAACAATTATAAATTACAGGTCAAAGAACGCAATCAGAAAACTATAGACTGCAGATCCTGGATTATGAGCTATGGGTAATGGGAGTGCCATCAAAACCAGTAAATAGCAGGTAAGGTGGTAGGGCAAGTAGACGTGCAAGGGTACCGACTACCTTTTTTGAAGAATTTCAGTCTTTATGTTAACTTGATCCCAATTACATTGAATTATTTATTAACGCGTAACTAAATTACTTAAAGTTATTCTATTCTTCAATAAAAACGTCTTATGTAATGCTTATATTGTAAAATAGAAATAATTTGGAACACTTGGGTTTCTTAAGGTTTAAGAACTGCTTATTTTCAGCCAACCGCATCATCACATCACTCTCAACATGCAATTTATAACACTAGTTACACCCCCACTGAGTCAGCACTAACAAACTACCGAATAGCCCAATGGGGTAAAACTGACCCCTTCTCTTTTATTTCACTGAGCAAGAAACAAATCTTAGCAGGGTACGTAATAAAATAATCGTTAGATTCGTTTAGACGAGACCAATTTCACGGTTTGCTGGCCAAAGGGATCCGCCGTCTCGCTCGCACGTGCCTCTCGCTCGCACTCGCTTTTTTACTGCGGATTTGGGCAAGGGTTGTTTTGATTGAGGATATTTTTGCGAATGCTTTTAGATGTTAAAGTTGAAGATCGGGAAGATAAATGGTTAAGATGGTGCTATTTCAGGCGAGTACTGAACGGGTTTTGATGAATTTATTAACATTTAGACATAGATTTAGAATTTTTTAACAGTTAGAAACATACGCATTGGTATTACTCCAAGAGAGTTGGCCTACACAGCAGAGGTAATGTGGCAGAAGATACTGCCTCTGAGATGTTATCAACACTAGCCTATACTGCCCTTCATACACCATTACCCTGCCTAAACGGTCCAGATTACTTAGTTACTTACATAAGATATAGATTATAGCTATTAAAGATTATATATAGCCTTTTCGTTGCAAGGCTTGATCTAGACCAGGGGTTCCCAAACTTATTTTGTCTACTGCCCACTTTGAGAAAATATTATTTTTAGTGCCCCCCTTGTTTCAATGCATCCAGATGAAATAGATCACCCTCCAGGCCTCTACACAACGCCCACATTTTTTTCTGGGTCCCACACCCCTTTAGACCTTCAGCGCCCACAAGGGGGCGTTATCGCCTACTTTGGGAAAGGCTGATCTAGCGGTATATGCGTCCGCCTTCACCGTGAGATCACAAGCAATAGTATGGATTTATTTAACCCATCAATCCCCAAGCGGCAGCCGGCTGGTGCATAACAATTGATAATCTATTGTGTCTGCGATACCCACGATGGAGGTGCTACATAGCGGCGCGGTCGTGCTGTCATTTACATTCATTGCTTGTGATTTCGCGATTTAGCGGCCATACCGCCCGTTCGCGCGGACGCATATAATTACCCTTTTACTAGGAGTATCGCGAATTATCTACGAAATAACCAACACGTAATGTAGCCCGTATCACGTATGTCAAAATTCGTTTCTGTCTATTTTTTCAGGGTAAAATTTTCCCATGAGTTTTTCTGTCACATACAGTATCTCCAGACAAAATTACATTAAAATGGTTAAGCGGTTTACACCTGACAAGAAAACAGACACACTTTCGCCTTTATAACATTGTATTGAGTACCTTCTTTAAACAGTTCATTGTACCTACATAATCTATAGTCTTACTAGCTGTCCCGGCAAACGTTTCTTTGCCATATAAAGTATTTCACCCGTATTATTTTATTGAAGTGACTAAATAAGTATGTCACCATGGCAACGTCCATCGCTATCCCGTCGCACAAACAATGGTCGCCGTCAGTCTCGAGTTGTAATAATTTACTATTATTTATTCAACAAATGCACTTATCAATATAAAAAGTACCCAGTAATCGATTCTCAGACCCACTGAATATGCATATAAAATTTGGTTAAAATCAGTAAAGCCGTTTTGGAGGAGTAGGCGGCCTAACATTGTGACACGAGAATTTTGTATATTAGATATGCATACGAATATTTAATTTCATTTTCATTTCATTTCAATATTATAATGCGAAAGTGTGGTGGTCTGTTACCTCTTCACACTCAAAACGCTGAACCGATTTTGCTGAAATTTAGTATGAAGATACTTTGAGTTTTTATCCCGAAAAAATGTACGGTTCTTCAAGGAATTTATGTACAATGGACTTGCGTAATCAAGTTAAGAAATATATAATCATCATATATACCGTCAAAATCATTACCCCTTTAAGTAAGTCGGGTAAATATAATCACACAAACAATAGCAATGTTTATTTCGAGTACCCCACTCCAACTTTTTGGCTGGATTAGGTAAACAAGCCAATACAAGCAAGGGGCGGGCTGTATTACAGCTATATAGTGGTAGTATAGATAGATAGGCTATCCGAGCACAGGGGAGCAAATCCCGTAGCTTGTGATGGCATGGGATAGCGTGGGATGGCGTGGGATGACGTGTTGACAGCTCTGCGGGCGGTGTGATGATGGCTGTGATTAACTCACTGGGATATATCATGGATATTTGACTACGGCGCAAACGGAGAATGGTTTGGTAATATAAGGTTTAAAATTAGGTAGAGATGAATATGTACGTATATACGTGGGAGAGCCATGCTTCGGCACGAATGGGCCGGCTCGACCGGAGAAATACCACGTTCTCACAGAAAACCGGCGTGAAACAGCGCTAGCGCTGTGTTTCGCCGAGTGAGTGAGTTTACCGGAGGCCCAATCCCCTACCCTATTCCCTTCCTTACCCTCCCCTATTCCCTTCTACCCTATTCAATCTTAAAAGGCCGACAACGCACCTGCAGCTCTTCTGATGCTGCGAGTGTCCATGGGCGACGGAAGTTGCTTTCCATCAGGTGACCCGTTTGCTCGTTTGCCCCCTTATTTCATTAAAAAAAAAATGTATTTATGATTCGCATAAGTTCAGACTTTAGGTAGAAACTTATCGTCGTAATCAATACGTATAATGTTAGGCCTTTGAGTTGCATTAGTCAGTGCAAGCCTGCCCAGATTAAGAAATATTTTTGTTCCTAGTGTGAAAAATATTTCTTCCTATCCATCCGGCTTATTGCAGGTAATGATTGATTCATATGCGTCCGCGCGAACGAGCGGTTTGGCCGCTACATCGCGAGATCACATGCTTGTGAATTGTGATCTAGAACAAAGTAGATATTAAAGCGTTCGTAATTTTCTGTCGTTATAGTGGGACAAACAATAAATAAAAATAAAAATTGTTTTATTACTGAGTAGATTTTTTTAAAATGCTTTCAGAACGTTGATAGGTACCTACTACTGGTGTCTACCACCGGCGAGAAGAACCGGCGCGGCATAAGAACATACATAATATAAGTAATGTGCTAAAATCATAACCCTTCTTTTGCCTTCGCCATTAGTAAAAAAAACATTATCCAGTAGCTAGGAATTAAAATGGGTTGTCTGCGAATGCGCGACTAATGGCGACTAATTTTGACTTTATTTGCATCAATGCTTCTTGATCAAATGACATGCATGTGTGTGGCGGATATAATTAATAGCCATATTATAGCTTTGTCAAAGTAGTAAAAAAGTTATTATCATTTTACTTAAAACGACGTTATCTTATACAATATATTAGTACCTGGATGACCGAGCTTTGCTTGGTATAGCAATCATTGACTTCGTGCTACATAATAACGCCATCTGCTGGTCGTTAAAACAATTAGTTGCTGACAAAATAGTATTATTATTCGCCAATAGATGTCAGAAAAAGTCATACTTTTCAGTTTATCGATTATCGATAAAACACGAATAAAAAGACATTTTCTGAAAATGATTCCTAGCTAGATCGATTTATCGCCCCCGAAACCCCCTATTACCCGGCTGCAACGATTTTCATGAAATTTATACTAAATTTCATGAAAATCGTTGGAGCCGATTCCGAGATTCCAATTGCTCGTTTAAAGATATAAGATTATAAGTAGGTAGATAATAAAAAAGATATAAGTAGGTAGTAGATGACGCGTGCAACTCCGTTGCGCCAAAATTCGTTTCTTGCGCGGGAACCGTACATTGTTCCGGGATAAACAGTATGTAACTAATGAAACTATACTATCTAACAATTAACCTAGGCCTCATACAGTACGTTGCCTTCTATTTGAATCACTCTGTCTTTAAAATATGCTGATTTATGTATAAGATTGAAGATAAGATTTTTATAGATAGAATTTAAGTATTTTGTTTTAAACTAAATGTAAGAAGTGGCTATGTAAAGATAATTTAAATATTTGTAAACAAAAACTTTCAAGTAAGTACATAAACCAAGAAACATTGTTTCGAATGAAAACAATTATAACATCTGAAGAAAATTAATTTTGTAGAAATTGGCCTACGAGCGCATGACGCATCGCTTTTCAGCGACGGGAGCCGCCACCTAGGTAGGTATCTCCTACATTTTTTTTATGAAATAAGGGGGTAAACGAGCAAACGGGTCACCTGATGGAAAGCAACTTCCGTCGCCCATGGACACTCGCAGCATCAGAAGAGCTGCAGGTGCGTTGCCGGCCTTTTAAGAGGGAACAGGGTAATAGGGGAGGGTAAGGATGGGATGGGAAGGGAATAGGGGAGGGTAGGGAAGGGAATGGGGTAGGGGATTGGGCCTCCGGTAAACTCACTCACTCGACGAAACACAGCGCAAGCGCTGTTTCACGCCGGTTTTCTGTGAGAACGTGGTATTTCTCCGGTCGAGCCGGCCCATTCGTGCCGAAGCATGGCTCTCCCACGTCTAAACATAGGTGGTGTAATCAATAGTAATATTATAAATGCGAAAGTGTATCTGTCTGTCTGTTACCTCTTCATCTGCGAACAGGGAACGGCAGAATTTGTATAATTGTAAAAACTACTGCTACCGCTTGATAAACGAATTTCAGATGTTGTGAAAAAACCTAAATTACCAAGAATCTGAAAGAAATTGTGTAACACTTTATATCAATTCTACCTTTTATTATTAGTTGTTACTTTGTTACTCCATTGTTTGTAAGGGGGGGCCTGGGGTACCAATATATAGGCCAATATATGGGCTCCATGTCTCCCACAAATTGCATAATATGTAATTTTTGGGAGGAATAAATTTATTATTATTATTACCTATTCTATCACATATACCTATTCCATTAGTTATTACTTATTAGTTATTACACTACATTTAGAAATGATTAGCAGAAATAATTGTGCATCTGAAAAAATCTAATTTTAAAATACGCACACAATAAAATACATACTAGACCTAAATATAATCAAAATCATCAGTTTTTAAAGTTTTTTTTTTATGAAATAAGGGGGCAAACGAGCAAACGGGTCACCTGATGGAAAGCAACTTCCGTCGCCCATGGACACTCGCAGCATCAGAAGAGCTGCAAGTGCGTTGCCGGCCTTTTAAGAGGGAATAGGGTAATATGGGAGGGTAGGGAAGGGAAGGGAATAGTTGAAGGTAGGGAAGGGAATAAGGTAATAGGGGAGGGTAGGGAAGGGAAGGGAAGGGAATAGTTGAGGGTAGGGAAGGGAATAGGGTAGGGGTTAAGGGATTGGGCCTCCGGTAAACTCACTCACTCGGCGAAACACAGCGCAAGCGCTGTTTCACGCCGGTTTTCTGTGAGAACGTGGTATTTATCTGGTCGAGCCGGCCCATTCGTGCCGAAGCATAGCTCTCCCACGTATAAAGTAGCAAACATACACTTTTTTTCAGTAATAATATTTATTACCGCACTCAGATTTATTTAATGACGATTAAATTTCAGTTTAATGAAGAGTTTGACAGATGATGTATGGGGCTTATGTCAAACTCTTAATTTAATTAGATATAAGTAATTAATATTCGTCTCTGAGTGCAGTTAGTCTGACTGTATTATGTTCGAAAGTATAATATAATATTATACTTCTATCAAAAGTAATCGAACGAATTTAAAATTATTACACGTTAAATACTTACTAACTACAAAAAAAAACCCTATTTTACCGAAATTAATACCAAATAATGAATTAAACATAATATATTAAGCAGTTAAGTATGTATGTTTGTTTACGTAGACCGTTTCTACTCAGACTGTATTTTATCAATAAATAAATAAATAAATAGACTGAATAATATTAATATGTCTAATTTGTAACATAACATATTTTATTCTTTGTATAATATAAAAATATTTCGCTAAATATTATGTTAGTAAACGCTTATACTCGAAAACGGCTGTACCGATTTGCTAAATTTTAGTCTAGAAACAATCTCAGAAGTCCAGGGAAGGTTTTATATGGTTTGAAAATTTAGGAATAATACAGTAATTATTACTGTATTATTCCTAAATTTTCAAACGGCTTTACTGATTTTAACCAAATTTTATATGCATATTCTGTGGGTCTGAGAATCGGCTACTGTGTACTTATTATATTGATAAGTGCATATTTTGTTGAATAAATAATAGTAAATTATTACAACTCGAGACTGACGGCGACCATTGTTTGTGCGACGGGATAGCGATGGACGTTGCCATGGTGCCATACTTATTTAGTCGCTTCAATAAAATAATATGGGCGAAATACTTTATATGGCAAAACAATGTTTGCCGGGACAGCTAGTTATCTGATAAAAATATATTTTTTAACAATAACCTATTTAAATAGCTAAAAAAAATCTAAAAAGTGTACGAAAAACAAGCCTGTTACTATGCCGTAGCGCCTCGTAGAACGGCGTAGCGGCGGTACTACGAACATATTTTATAAGGAAATTCAAAACTCAATTTCAGATACTTCAACAAATACATACAATATTATACAGGGTGTAACAAAAATAAGTGATAATACTTTAGGGTGTGTACGTGTTCCTTGTAGAGAGTTCACTGTGAAAGTAGCAGCGCTCAAAGACCAAAAATTTTTTTCACTTTTGTATGGGGAAACTCGTGACGCTCGGGCTCTTGCCCATACAAAAGTGAAGAAAAAAAATTCGTCTTTCAAAGCTGCTACTTTCACAGTGAAATCTCTACAAGGAACACGTACACACCCTAAAGTATTATCACTTATTTTTGTTACACCCTGTTAAGAATTGTAAAAGAGGTTGCCGCACTGGCCAGTAAGAATTGTTTTTAAAAAACTATTATTTTTGACATTGGTATATTGTCATATTTTTTCATTATTATTTCTGAGTCCAATGGCTTAACTTGTTTTTATTTTATTGCATTTTTATATTAATTATTTTCTAGTTCTAAATAAATATCCACAGTAAATTTTAGCCAGCATTTTAATTATTTCATTGGCCCATTTAAGACTTTTACATGGTCCTTCGAGCCGGATTATTGTGGATAAAGATTGTATCCAAAAGGAGCCGATATTCAACGGCATATTGATTGGACCAGATTATAATTGGAGAAATGTGGAAATATTACTACAGAGCTGGAAGAATATTGATTTCACCACATTATTGGAGAATTATTGAAGAATTATCATTATTGTTGAACTGAAGACTATTGGACCAGGGTAATTCAGGGGTCTCAGCGGTATTTTTGATTGTATTATTATTATTAACCCGCTAATGTGGTAAGGCCTAATTTTTATTATTTTCTTTGTGAATAGGTAAGATACACATTATATTAATTGTATCGATAATTGTTATTTCATTGTAACTGTGACAACATAATATTTTCATTGAATTGATTATAACCATATTATTAGGTAAAATATTACTAACTCGCTCGAGTTATAAATACATTGTAAATAATATTATTGTAAGTTGTCACAGAATTAATTGTTATTGGTTGTAGTATTAATTGCCAATTGTATATTTTCAGTATTTTGTTGATTTTATAATTACTCCCAAATGGCCGACGAGATGAAAGCTTTAGTAAAGAAGCGCGCGGCGTATAAGGGCCGACTTACTATTTTCCGCAACTATGTGGAGCAGCACGCGGAGGTATCGCTAGACAGTAAGGGTAGGGCAGAGCTAGAGTTGCGTTTGCACAAAATTGAAGAGTTGTACAACCAATACGATGAAGTCCAGGTAAGTCTGGAATTATTATCCGAGAGCATGGAGGAACAACTGTCCGAACGGACATGTTTTGAATCATTATATTTTGATGTTGTTGCTCGTGCTCGAGGGCTCCTCGCTTACCATGTTAAGGATGAGTCTGTAAGAGAGAGTGCTCACAAAGCGAACGGTGGTGCGGTTAGATTGCCCACTATACAGCTTCCCAAATTCAGTGGGTCCTACGATAATTGGTTGGAGTTTCGAGACACCTTCTCTAGTTTGATTCACTGCAACCCTGAAATAGATAATATCGACAAGTTCCATTACTTACGTGCCTCACTCGAGGGCTCCGCTGCTGTGGTCATTGAGTCGATTGAATTTTCATGTAATAATTATATATTGGCGTGGGATTTATTATGTGATAGATACAATAATAAACGATTATTGATTCAGAACCACGTCAATGCATTGTTTAATATTCCAACTTTAAATAAAGAGTCGTCGTGCAGCATTAAGAATTTAATTGATATTTTAAACAAAAATTTGAGAGCTCTAGAATCATTAGGCGAACCCGTTACACAGTGGGACACACTTTTAATTCATATTGTAACGAGTAAGTTAGATCAGAAAACGTATAGGGAGTGGGAGGAGTTCAGAGGTAGGATAGCGGATATAAATAAGATTAATTTCGATTCATTTTTAAGTTTCTTACGCAGCCGTGCAGATTTGGTTGAAACTCTAGAACTTTCACGTAATAAAAATTCATTGAATTATTCGAGTAAACCAAATTCTCAGCTTAGGTCTATGATTGGCGTGCAGCAACCGAAACCACTATCACCGACTCCGTGCCCGCCGTGTCCAATGTGTAGCGAGAGCCATAAATTATTTAATTGTCCTAAGTTTTTAAAATTAAATAGCAATGAGCGATTTAAAGCGATGCCAGCTTTCAAAGTTTGTTTCAACTGTTTGGAAAAAGGACATTTTTCTAAACAATGCAAAAGGTCAGGGTGTAGTATATGTAATAAAAGGCACAATTACAGATTGCATATTGACAATTTTAATGGTCAACAAGAGACAGGTAATATTACGATTCCAAAACCTATTGCCCGCGATGTCCCAGACACGGATGTCCCGGTTGTGACATTGACATCAAATATGAATTTAGATTGTAATATTAACACCGAACAAAGTGACGTTATTTTGTCGACCGCTTTAGTGAATATTTGTGATATAAATAATGAACTTCACACTGTCCGTGCTGTCTTAGATAGCGGCAGTACATGCAGCTTTATAACAGAGAAACTTTGTTCGACGTTAGGATTGCAAACTAAAATGGTCGAAAGGTCTCTTGTGGGTATTAATAATATAGAGTCCCAAATCAGTAAATCATGTCATGTAAATATTTCATCTGTCAATGGTGATTACAGCTCTAATTTAAATTGTTTTATTTTACCATTAATTTTTAATAAGATGCCTCGTCATCACATTCATTTACCAGACCTTAATAATATTCCTAAGGGAATTACTTTGGCTGATCCAGAGTTCGTCTCGCCAAAGGACATTGACATTTTGATTGGCGCAGATCTGTTTTGGTGTATTGTTGGATCACAAAAGATCAGTTTAGGTAAAGGTAAACCTTTTATTATTGAAACTAAACTTGGATGGGTCGTTTCAGGCCAATATGATTATAATTATTCTACATTGCACTCTAATAATTATTTACAATGTAATGTAACGAATATGAATCCATTACGAGATAAATATGACAGGAATCGTCATTTTACTCCCAGGAGGAATTGGAATGTGAGGAATTTCCAAGGATTATATTATTCGTCTTAGTGACGGTCGGTTTGTGTTCGCTTATTATTGAAAATGAATTCTTTTAGGGAGAGTCATTTAGTAGAGTTTTGCATTATTTATTTTCTTTAGAGCGTAGGTTACCGAAAGATAGAAAAATATTATAGGTATGAACTATTGGTTATTACCTGTTCTAACTATTATTAATAATGATGACGAATTTCATTGTGCATTACATTTATTATTAAATGACAAGAGGAATATTTTCAAAGTTCCAACTATTATTGAATGGGAAAATTACCAACTAAAAATGTTATGTTGAAATTTTTAGATTATTTTCTTTGATTTAAATTTTCATTATCATTAAAGCATTCTATGTTAATACAGTCCACTCATTATTTTCACTAAACTATTATTATTATTTCTTTATTGAAGAAAGTATTATTATTATTTGATTATGAGCATAAGGGATTAATGCACGCTAGACCACTGGTGGGTGATCTAACCAGCAATACTTTTGTGAACGCTCTTAACAGATTCATCGCACGGAGGGGTAATTATTCCGATTATAGTACTTCGTTTGTTGGTGCGTACAAGGAATTATCAAAATTCTTAAAAGATAATTCTGATATTTTGTCAATAATAATTTATTCTAATTATATTATAAAATTACATTTTATTTCTGCGTACTTTCTACAATTTGGCGGCATTTGGGTAGCAGGTGTAAAATGAACAGAAAATCATTTTATACGTGTATTAGGCAATTGTAATTTAAGGTTTGAGGAGTTAATTAAGGTACCACATTAGATTAAATTGACGCGATATAATATTATGTAAAATTTGAGACCCCTCACACCCTTGTCGTCCGATCCGGCGGATTTGAGTCCACAGACATCCGGACATTTTATTGGTCTTGTGATGACTTACTTATAACCTGACAAGTACAAGTTACCAGATCAGAACATACGTTCTGTGTCGAGAATCCACTTCATTGAACAATTGAAACAGCATTTTTGAACACGAAGAAGCAAAGAATTTGTATCCGAGTGCAAATATACATATTAAATGGCGTACTGAAATCGATGTTCTCACATATTATATGATGTACGATGGTGTTCGTCGATTTATAGAGGATTAGCGTACCTCCTCTGAATGGAAACTAGGACGTGTCGTCGCTGTCCATCCAGGCCGTGATGGTGTAGTGCGGGTTGCCGATCTTCGAACTTCTTCAGGAATTAATAAGAAGATCTTTTACAAGAATTTGTCCCCTCCCATTATGACCCTGAGTTAGATGTGTTTAGTTTTTTTCTTACATTTAATTTAGGTTTATTCTTCTAAGTTTTGTTTATGTTGTTGTAGGATATTTGTATTTAAGGTTCATTATTATTTTCTGTGATGTATTTTGGTTGAAAGTGTCTTTCAACGCCCGGGGGCATGTTAAGAATTGTAAAAGAGGTTGCCGCACTGGCCAGTAAGAATTGTTTTTAAAAAACTATTATTTTTGACATTGGTATATTGTCATATTTTTTCATTATTATTTCTGAGTCCAATGGCTTAACTTGTTTTTATTTTATTGCATTTTTATATTAATTATTTTCTAGTTCTAAATAAATATCCACAGTAAATTTTAGCCAGCATTTTAATTATTTCATTGGCCCATTTAAGACTTTTACACACCCTGTAGATGCGAATGTATTTCTGTGTATCTATTTTATTTTATTCTATCTGATTTGCAAACTATTATTCTATTGTTATAATAATTATGTTTTACTCACTCAGACTTAAAACGCTAAACTGATTTAAAATAAAGGTATGGAGATACTTTAAGGCCTTTTACATTTAAGATAATATAATCACAAGAAAAGAAAATGTTTAATTACATTGAGATTAACGAACTGCTTCGCACAAGCAACTTATTAAATTATTATGTCGTGTTTTTGAACCTTCATACATGGGCGTACCGAGGGGGGGGGGGGCAGGGGGGCAGTTGCCCCCCCCTGGATCATGTTGACGTTCCTACTAAGTATATTATCTAGTACTTTTATCTATAAAAATTAAAAATTAAGAACGAATTTTTGCCATTTGTTTGCAATACAATATTTTTACAACTAAAAATTATTAATTTTTTATTCTTTATAAACACCTAGCTTATGAAAAATCTGATTGGCCCCCCCTGGCCCAGAACCTGGGTGATTTGCCCCCCCCCTGGCACCAGAACCTGGGTAATTTGCCCCCCCCTGGCCCAGAACCTGGGTACGCCCATGCCTTCATATAAAAGAAATAATAGGTAATGGTGACAATAACTGAGCAAATATTAAACTAGTTAACGCGTTGCTTAAATTATTAATTATGTATTACTAGCTTTTGCCCGCGGCTTCGCTCGCGTTAAAAAATGTTTTTATTAATTTACGTGGGAGAGCCATGCTTCGGCACGAATGGGCCGGCTCGACCGCAGAAATACCACGTTCTCACAGAAAACTGGCGTGAAACAGCGCTTGCGCTGTGTTTCGCCGAGTGAGTGAGTTTACCGGAGGCCCAATCCCCTACCCTGTTCCCTTCCCTACCCTCCCCTATTACCCTATTCCCTCTTAAAAGGCCAGCAACGCACTTGCAGCTCTTCTGATGCTGCGAGTGTCCATGGGCGACGGAAGTTGCTTTCCATCAGGTGACCCGTTTGGTCGTTTGTCCCCTTATTTCATTAAGAAAAAAAATTTATATCGAAGTCTCATCCAGACCGGTTTAAAATTTACAAAATTTTATACAAACTTTCATCCCCTTGAGGGTATAATTAATCAAAATAGCGGATGCCTACGTTATAAAATCTACCTGCACGCCAAATTTCAGGCCGATCGGTCCAGTGGTTTAAGCTGCGCGTTGATAGATGATAGATCACTATGTCAGTCAGTCAGTCACCTTTGAGTTATATAATATATATTAAGATATAATCTATATATATAAAAATGGATTTTCAATTGTGTTAGTAACGCTAAAACTCGAAAACGGATGAACGGTTTGGGCTAATTTTAGTCTTAAAAATATATTCGTAGAAGTCCAGGGAAAGTTTTAAAGTGACACGAAGTTCACCGGGACAGCTAATATAATAATAATGTTTACATTTTGGATAACATTAATTAAAAATCACTTTATTCATTCTTATAATTTAGCATAACGATTAAAAAGTGAACAAAGTGTTATTATGTTAAACATGGATTTCCACCAGGAACCAACGGATATTAATAACACATACGGAATCTTTATCACAATATTCCGTAATGTGCAAATTATTAGTAAGTCGCTGTTTATTTTATAGCATTACTAGCTGCCACGGCAAACGTTTCTTTGCCATATAAAGTATTTTGCCCGTATTATTTTATTGAAGTGACTAAATAAGTATGTCACCATTACAACGTCCATTGCTATCCCGTCGCACAAACAATGGTCGCCGTCAGTCTCGAGTTGTAATAATTTACTATTATTTATTCAACAAAATATGCACTTATCAATATAATAAGTACACAGTAGCCGATTCTCAGACCCACAGAATATGCATATAAAATTTGGTTAAAATCAGTAAAGCCGTTTCGAAGGAGTACGCGGCCAAACATTGTTTGCGGCCACACGAGAATTTTATATACAAGATGGTATTGAAAATTCGTATTAAAATAAATAAATAAAGATTTATTGAATTCCATACAGTTTTGAGTTTACATCGTATAAAAAATGTATTGTTTTAAAAGTTTTCTGCATGTCAATTATTATAACAAAAAATCTAGTAGCAAATTAATTTAAATCACAATATCAGATGTCAAATATAATTAATAATTTAAATGTCACAATATTCTACAAATTCTTATTCATTAAATTACATTAATGTAATTTAATGAAAGTTCATATCAGTATATTAATATTATTATTTAGGGATGAGATGGGAAGTCAATGTGTGACTGTCTATTACCTCTTCGCCCAAACTGCAGAATTAATTTTGCTGAAATTTGGTATGGAAATACTTACAGTCCCGGGAAAGGACTTAGGATACTTTTTTCCCGGAAATTTGTACAGTTCCTGCGCGAATTTTTTATTTATTTATTTTTATTTATTTATTTTATTTATAAAGTACAACCACATCGTATACATTTTTTACTTACAACTAAAATAACAATTGGTATTATATCTGATGTACACGATAGCTACGGTGTACATAGCATTAATAACAATATTATGTATGTATTCTTATATTTAAATTCAACTGAGTTTCAACTGAGTTGCAGGCGTCATCCTGATTCATAGGTAGGTACGAGTATATTACCTTACTAAGGTGAATCAATTGAAACTGATAGTGCTCTACCTACTTCAATAAACGTAAAACAAGGTCCCTACAGCCTAGATAACTTTTGCAAATAATACTAATATAATACCCCCCACACCGGCTTCGGTGACGGTGGCCGGTTTCATTGAAACCAAGCCAGGTACTCAGGAGTAATTTTATAGTGCCCAAGTGTGTGCGCAGTACACAAGAGCACTTTCTATTCCTTTACTCTCGTAACCCTGTGCGACGGAAGACCGACACGACCGGCGAGAGATCAGACGCAGGACCGACTTTTTACATGCCTATCCGACGCATGGATCATCTTACTTGTCAGGCATCATTATCAGGTGATCAGCCTGTATTGTCCTAACTAAACTTGGAAATAACATGTTTCCAGCGCGGAAATCGAACCCACGACCTTCGAGTCTTAGCCACGTTCTTAACCACTGGACCACGGAGGTGTTCGAATATAATAATACTAATAGTATAACAATCGGCTCACCCGAATCACTGTCATCTCTGTCATAATGCGGCCGCCAATACTGCTCCTCCAATCTATCCGAGCGGCCGGTGAACTTGGTGGGGTCCAGGATGTTCTCCACGGAGAAGGCGATGGCGGGCCTGGCGGGCCTCGTCAGCCCCAGCGTCAGGTCGACGGGGGCCGGCTCCTCCATCCCCACCACATCCACCTCCCCGCTGCCCTCCTCGTCGCGAAGCATCGTCATCCTATTATCTCATACTCCGACGCTCACACACTTCACTGTCTACGTTACTTTTTTCCGCAGAGGCTATTCTAGGGTTAAGTACTTAAGTCACTTTTTTTCGCGGTTCGGATTTTAAAATTGGAACGTCCGAACTTAGCAGTCTCACTTTTTTTTAGTGTCCGTGGTTCGGATTTTGAAATTCGAACGCCCGAAGTGCAGTTTTTCGATTAAAAAATTGGGCTGCTAAATTAGACTTACGCGAGCTCGAGCGTCCCAAATTAGCAGTTGTTTAAAAAAATGGGGTGCGGATTTTAGTATACGCGGGCGCGTCCGTCTGCACGCAGCGTCGACGCATCACAGCGTCCCACGACGGGCCGCGGCGGGGGGCGGGCGGCCAGGGCGGGGAGAGGCGGGGCGAGGATCCACCTGATTGGCCACCCGCGGCGGGGCGTGGCGCGCGCCGCACGAACGTAATCGAGCAATAAGGTTTAAACAATTTCGTTTAATACGTTGAATTATGTAGGAGAGTGGCGAGCGAGTAATCGCGCAGGCGATAAGGCCATTTGCGCTACTTCGTTACGTATTAATGGGGCAGGAAATTGACTTATGAATATTAGAGGTAAGAGGGCAAAGCGGCGAGAGGGGGGAGGGGGGGGACAATGTATCGCGGCTAATGGGTCCGTGAGGCCGCGCGCGACCTCCGCGGTGCTTAGCGCGACCGTCGCAGCGACGGGTTAACGTTGTTACGCCTAGTTCTGTTTTTCGTCGGAATGTCTCGCTTATGTAATTCTCCGGTTGCTTCAAAATTCAAATATATAAATTATTGTATACCAACTTCGTCACGATTCTTAATCTTTAACTTTATCTCTATGTAGTTAATGTCTTTGACTGTTGAATCAGTCGTTGGTTCGATGGCAGTATCTTGTCTGTTAGCAACTCTAATTTTTTTTATGAAATAAGGGGGCAAACGAGCAAGCGGGTCACCTGATGGAAAGCAACTTCCGTCGCCCATGGACACTCGCAGCATCAGAAGAACTGCAGGTGCGTTGCCGGCCTTTTAAGAGGGAATAGGGGAGGGTAGGGATGGGAAGGGAAGGGAAGGGAATCGGGGAGGGTAGGGAAGGGAATAGGGTAGGGGATTGGGCCTCCGGTAAACTCACTCACTCGGCGAAACACAGCGCAAGCGCTGTTTCACGCCGGTTTTCTGTGAGAACGTGGTATTTCTCCGGCCGAGCCGGCCCATTCGTGCCGAAGTATGGCTCTCCCACGTATATTCATCTAAATTCTAAATGTAAGTGTTAATATAATATTATACATATTAATATAATATTATTATTACATATTAATATAATATACTAAATGTTAATATGATATTATACAAAACTATCATTAAAATATGGTCTATCACTCCACAATAAAATCTACTAGTAATGTTGAATATCAAAATCAAAATAAAATATAAAAACTAAAAGTTTATATTACTAGCTTTTGCCCGCGCTTCACTCGCGTTAAGAAGTTTTTTTTTCTTTTTTTTTAAAGAAGGCAGGTCACTGTAGCGCTGACGTCACTGCGACCCATGAGGATCTATTGTGACTCCTTCGCACTAGAGTACCGTCTCCAACCCAATACTGCTCATAAATTGAACGATATGGTTGGGGTTGGTGCCACGAATTTCCTCTGTGGACGAGTATTCGTGGCGACCAAGCTGCCTGTTCCTGCTCTGTAGTAGAGCAGGGCAGTCGAGGAGAAGGTGAATAAGTGTTTCATCCTCCTCCTCACAGAATCTGCAAGTCATTATGCTACAAATACCCATTCTGTTTAGGTGTTTGTTGAGCTTGCAGTGCCCAGTTAGGCTTCTGGTAAGGATTTTTAATTGGTTCCTACCCAAGGTGAGCACTAATTCTGATTGTTTCTTGTTGAAGTCAGGAATTAGTGCCTTGGAGTGTTCAAGGCCAGGGGTCTCAACCCATTGCTTCCTGCATAGTCTGTGACCCCATTCCTTGAGCACTTGCTTTGTGGTACTGGGAGTTATACCACAGACTGGTTCTGGACCATATATGAGACTCTCGGCCCCAAGCCTAGCCAGCTCGTCAGCGGTTTCATTGCCGGGGACGTTGCTGTGGCCCGGGACCCATACTAGGCGGATGTTGTTGTTCCTTCCTAAGTTAGAAGCGTTAAGAAGTATTATTGTTAATTAATAATTAGATTTCAAAGTCACTGCCTGATCGGTTTAAAATTGACAAAGTTTCATACAAACTTTCATCCCCTATTTTAAACCCTTGGGGTTGGTATTTATCAAAATCCTTTCTTAGCGAATGCCTTCGTCATAACATGTACCTACATGCAAAATTTCAGCCCGATCTGTCCAGTGGTTTGGGCTGTGCGTTGATAGATCACCATGTCAGTCAGTCACCTTTGAGTTTTATATATATACTAGCTGTTGCCCGCGACTTCATCCGCGTTAACATAGTTTAATAACAAAGATGGATAGTTTTCTCCTTTTTGTTTTTGTGGTTCCTTATACAAAGGGTAAAAACGGACCCTATTTAAACAAACGTCAAACGCAAACGTCAATAAACTTTCATGTTTCTAACTCAAGAAATGACGGACTTTCATTGAAACTTTCTACCCCAATTTCACCCCCTTGGGGGTAGAATTACCAGAAACACTTAAATACGTATCCATTCATTTTTAATAAGTAGCACAAAAATAAAGTTTCATGTTTCTAACTCAAGAAATGACGGACTTTCATTCAAACTTTCAACTCCAATTTCACCCCCTTGGGGGTAGAATTTCTAAAAACGCTTAAATACCTATCCATTCATTTTTAATCAGCAGTCCAAAAATAAACTTTCATGTTTCTAACTTAAGAAATGACGGACTTTCATTTAAACTTTCAACCCCTATTTCACCCCCTTGGGGGTAGAATTTTCAGAAACGCTTAAATACGTATCCAATCATTTTTAATCAGTAACCCAAACATAAAATTTCATGTTTTTAACTCAAGAAATAACGGAGTTTCATTCAAACTTTCAACCCTAATTTCACCCCCTTGGGGGTAGAATTTCCAAAAACGCTTAAATACGTATCCATTCATTTTTAATGAGTAACCCAAAAATAAAGTTTCATGTTTCTAACTCAAGAAATGACGGACTTTCATTAAAACTTTCAACCCTTTTTTCCCCCCCTTTTCAGGGTAAAATTTTCAAAATTCCTTCCTTAGGGGTGTCTACTTAATAAAACAACCCTACTCACCAAATTTCGTGGCTGTAACTTTTACAGTTTTTGCTCAGCGATGATGAATCAGTCAGTCAGGACATGTAATTTTATAAGTATAGATATAGATTATTTAGATTATTATGTATAGTAGTTTTTGAGCGTTGCTACTTTGATCGTGAACTCTATACTATTATAATAAATCATCCACAACGGATGTAAAGGCCTAGTTTTGACACATTTTATATGTATGTATCATAATTATACAAAATATTTTATATTACTTATACAGTGTGTAACAAAAATAAGTGATAATACTTTAGGGTGTGTACGTATCCCTTGTCTAGTTCACTGTGAAAGTAGCAGCTCTAAAAAACGAAAAAAAAATTTCACTTTTGTATGGTTAAGGGCCCAAGCGTCACTAGTTTCCCCATACAAAAGTGAAAAAAATTTTGGTCCTTCAGCGCTGCTACTTTCACAGTGAACTCTCTACAAGAAACACGTACACACCCTAAAGTATTATAACTTATTTTTGTTACACCCTGTATAATTATAATGAGTTATAAAGGTGTGTGTGTGTCCTTTATATAGAGTTAATAATTATACTTTTCCTAGCACATTTTAAAATAATGTTATGTACAGAAGGTAGACGATTCCTTCATGCATTGTCCCATTAAATTTTACCGTGGCCCATACAAACCACAATTTAACAGCCTCAAATTGTGTAAACATCGATTAAACGTGGGCCCAATTTCACCAACGCTTGTTAGAGTTAATCGTTTCTCAAAATCTCATGCCTTCTTTCGCTATTACGAAGATGAGGGAGACAACGTGTTTTAATCAACCATTAACTTTACCATCTAGAAGGCCATGGTGAAATCGAATTTTAACCTTTTCGCTCTGAAACGCTTCCCAGCTAATGCGTTGGCATGTAATGGCGGCAAAAAAGCGATCACCCGCGGCTGAGCTGTCACTGTCACAATGGCAGCTGTCAGCGTGACGGACGCCTGTCACTTTACTTTTTCAGCGGATCCAATCGCGTAAAGATCTTCGATTAAATGACAACGGCACGATGTGGTTTTTTGTTTGTGTTTCTTTAAAAATCGATTTGTACAGCGTGTTTCGAATCGGAATGCTAAAAATGGTTTTTTTCCCTGAATTATTAAAACTACTGATATTTAATTATTTTAAAGGCTAATAAAACAAGAATGGTCTGCCTATATAGATACCAGACAGCATAAAGCAGCGATTTCAGGCATAATACCTACTTATACAAGTAACAGCAAAGTTACTACTAATGAATTAATGATTATTACTGAAAAAAATTTGGTGCAAAGAAGCATCTAGTAATTCATAATCTATACATATTATAAAACAAAGTCGCTTTTTTTCCCTCATGTCCCTTTGTTCCCTTTAATCTTTAAAACTACGCAACGGATTTTGATGCGGTTCTCTTTAATAGATAGAGTGATTGAAGAGGAAGGTTATAGGTATAATAACATTCATTAAATAGTGGAGAAATACTGTTATTGTTGGGGTTTCTAATGTGATGTCGTAAATAATTACATTTTTTCCGCTTAGGTACATTGCAAACGCAAGCTGAAACCCTACGAGATTTATCAAAATAATGTACCAAGTATTGTACACATTGAAAACGTCTATAGAAAACTCCGCGATGGTATATTATGTCTATCTCATATGGATATCCCACAATAACATTTTTTTGCCATTTTCTTCTTACGACAAATAATGACAAATTTTCGAAGTAATTTTAATAAATACAGGATAAATCCTTATCCAATTAAATAACATTAATACATTGTTGATTTAAATTTTAATGTACATCTATATGGCCCTTTACAGCATATGATTTAGGCCGGCAACGCACCTGCAGCTCTTCTGATGCTGCGAGTGTCCATGGGCGACGGAAGTTGCTTTCCATCAGGTGACCCGCTTGCTCGTTTGCCCAGGACAGGAGTTCAAATAATTGTTGTCGTCCATTCCTCGATCACCCTATATCCATCGTTTAAGTGGAAATGCCTCCTCGTACCGCGATGATTTGCTCGCAGCTGGCCATCTTTGTGTCACAATCATCATCATCATCATTGACACCACCATTAATGACACAAAACGATCAACATCACGCTGTGCTTTGTCATTTAAATATCATTTTGGGTTTTTTTTTGCCACGATATAAGTTAAATTAGTTTAAAATCTAAATCTTATTTTGTTTGATTTGACGACCTCTGCGGCTCAGTTGGTGGGCTGTTGGTAGCTCAAGCCGGGGGTCGCGGGTCCCGTCGACGGAACAAAAAGTTTTTCAAAAGATATAAGTAATAAAAATCTTAAACATATGTACTTATAGTATAAAAGTATTAAATATTATATTTCCGTTGGCTGGTACCCGTAACACAAGTCCTTCAGGTACTTAGCACGGGGTCAGACTGACGTGGTGTGATTTGTGAAGCGTCCATAGATATTTAAAAGATGTCGGTAGCTGGTTTAAACTTTAAAGATGAAGTCGATTATAAAGGTATGAAACTTTGTATTGTACATGGAACTTAAACTTTTAGGTTAGTATAATAATATATTATTTCGAAAACGCTATCCCCTGTCCTTCCTGGGACTCAAGGTTATAGCAGCAAATCATTTATATGTCATACTAATATTAGAAATGTGAAAGTGTGTATGTCTGTCTGTATGTCTGTTGACTGTAACCTCTTCACGCTTTACTTAATATTTTAATCTCACATTATTATAATTAGGGTTAGCAACACCTTAAATCCATCGATAGCAAGTGATTGCTTACAGGATCAAACGTTTTTTTTTTTCATAAATATAATGGCACTTCGGCTATAACCATGGCCAGTGTCGAGTATAATATTATGGCGGGAAAACAATATTCTTTATACAATTTTTTCTATATCATCGTCAGGTCAGTCAGGTCCAAAGTCTAGTCAAAGTCTAAGTATAAAGTCAATACAGTCAAGAAGTCAAGTCGGTCGTTTCAGTAAAGTGGTAGGACGCTTTACTGAAACTTTTGATGGAGTTTTGGAGGGAACACAAAAGAGCACGTTTCTGGTTATTACATCACTTTCCTACACTTGTGCACGATAACGAATATTTAATGGTTAATATCCTACCAATATTACACATTAAAAACCCAGATAACACAATTTTAGGAAAATAATATAAAAACACAACATCACTCTTTCACATTCTTCCAAAAACCGTCAGGATGAAACGTTAATTTTCTAATTTAAGCGAGGTATAGTGACATATTAACTTTTTCACGACCCATCTCTCACGCAAGCGCTGTTAACATCACAAGTTCTCATTTCCTTTAATCTCATCTATTAATCAAGTTAAAAACATCTTCAAAAGCAACGATTCATTCGTGAATGGACAAATTTCCAGTAGTAATGATATCCGTTTTGTTTTTTTTTCGCCACCTCTCGGCGGGAACGGTCTCGTTCTTTTTTCGAATTTGTTTTTGAAATCGGAACACGATGTGAGAGCTATCACTTATTGACAGATCGTATTGATGTTTTAGCGTAGACTCTGCCCAATATATTCTATTGGGTGACGGGTGTAGAGTTATCGGCGCAGGTCCTACTCTCTTATGTATTATAGAAAACTTAAAATAAGTTTAACAAGTCATATTTACTTCCAATTATGTACTTAGAAAATATTAACCGTAATTAATAACTATTACTTTCCCCCAAAATCATTAATTATGCAGACGGGCAAACGCTCGAGCATTTTAAGCATTTATCTAACGAAAAAGAAAATTCTCAGAGGCTTAGGACAAGTATCGACACATCGTGTTTTGGATTTTCTATGCCTTTAATGACTTCTCAGGCTTCTACAACGATGATAGCGCTTGCTACGATTTTAGTTATCGAAGAATGAAGATACATCTCGTACATTCCACATCGATGTACCGATAAAGGAATTTGCTGCGGTGCGTTCCTATCGAGCGTCGGTTTCGTAGAAAAAACGTATCGAATCGATACCGCGGACAGATGGCCCTGTGTGTAAACATGTGTCACTCTAATTGCCGCCATGTTCGACACAAATCTAATTAATTTGAATTTCGAATGGAATTTTTCTGTTCTTTAATTTTTAATTGACTTTTTTATTGGTTGTGTAACTTATGTTGCAATCGGTACCTATGTGTATTGTGTACAGTAACTATATTACTGTACTGTACGTGTGTGTTAGAGGTCTTTTTTGTTTTGCTCCTAGATTATAATGTAGATGATGTGGAGTTGCGTAGAGTCAGCTTTTCAATCGATTAATACGTAAAAACACTGTTTAGTATTCATCTTGACTTCGCCATAGTCGGAAAAGGCTTCTCTCCAAGTTCAGCCTGGTTCAGCCATACTATAATATAACCATAGGCATGATTCACGACCATTGCGATGATGTCTATAGCATTATACACAATCGAAGTTGATTATGGGCAATCTTATACGAATATTATGCCATCGTGGCTAACGCTCTACGTTAGCCACGATGTTGCATTATAAGTATTATGTTGTGATGTAGAGTTGCAGAGTTGACAGACTGCCAAAATAATTAGGTAAGTTTTGGTCACGCCAAGACAAGAACTAATAAGAGCCATTTATATCGAGCAGTTCCCGCCACCCGTGACAGCAGGTAAATCGCTTCTGTCGACAAATCTAAAGCTACGAATCCAAACCAATAATTGGTTTTTGATAAGCATAAAACGAATCTGTCCTCACGTCTTAAACTTCCTCACCGTGACACCCAATTTGTGTGCCATTTGAAATCTTAATAAGCCGTCAAAACCAGGAATAGTTCCAACTAATTACGGCCGACAATTGACAAATGCGATGTACGATACAATTAGCGCAGGAATTTCCGAACGCAACGGAACTGTCAGCAGTGACAGCTGTCAACGTCAAAAGCGACTTTTGGCGGAGCGCGCAGAGGTCGTTTTCGCGCCATAATTGGGTATCGGCGGGGTCTATTTGGAGAGTGTTTGTCGTGGAATAAATCATGTGGAGCTGTCGTTGTGACAAATTACCTTCGCGCGATATCTTATAGTCGTTAGTCTTGGCTGTTCGCCCGGCGCATCATGATGGTTCGCTAAGTAGAAAGATGGGAAGCATTATAGCCCATTTAATTTGTTTTTGTTACGATACCTATAACTATGTTGTATGTTGGATGGATATAATTTAACAATTTAGTTAAATTATATATTTTATAACTACATTATGATGGTACAAAATATGTTTTGTATAAATAATTCATAATTTGAATAAAGGATAAAAGAAAAGCAAAAACGGTATATTTATTATTCTGTGCCTGACAGATTTTGTCTCTAAATAAGCAATCAGACGATATCAAGCGTTTACTAATAATTATTACTTGTTTTCCATACTATGAAAAATTTACTAAAACTAGCCAAATCGGCCAAATGTTAATCTCGCCAAAATTCTAGACTTTTAGCGAGACTAACAAAATTGGAAATTCGTTTTTATTTATATAGCCAAAGGAAACATGTATTAATAAAGTAATTAACTTGTGGTAATCTTGTGGTAATGTATATTTTTACCCGATAAAGTAACAAGGCGTTATAATAATCTCTGTAAATAATAAAGCTAAGTCGACCCCGCGACTGATGAACCAATTGAAATGACTGAAATACTTCCACAATGATTTACATCACCCGCCGGGAATGTTAATATCCAATTAGTTGGCGCGGTTAGGGCTGTCAAATGATGGGTTTAAAAAAGCTTTTTTTAATTTACAAGCTGAACCGGCGAACGTCGTTGAGGCTAATGATATGAAAACACTAATAAAAGACAATTTTATTCATAGTTATACACTATAATATAATAATAATATAATATAATATAAAAAATATATAATAATATATAATAATAATAAAAGTAATAAATAATATTTCTTTACATTTTTACTATAATATTTAGTAATTATTATCAATTTTAACAAAATATATGACCGGTTTTAAAACAAATCATCATCAGATGTAGGTCGTTACAGTACCTAATTATTAATATACTATAGGTCTACCAGAATTTGATGGCAAAAAGTGAGAAAGTAAATTTACTCTAGCAATACCGGGGTAATTGGAATTTTGATACTTTTTTTTTTCCTTAAATCTGCTGATTATGTGTGTGAAACATGCAAATACCTATATAAGTTTATCCAATGATCAAGGATATTTTATTTAAATCTGCTGTCAAAATTTGCCATCAGATTCTGGTAGACCTATACTTAATGATATTATTTCTTATGTAGTTAATACAAGCCTAATGTCATGAGCAAAGGGCAAAAAATGCGTTTGTTGTTTGAGATATTTTTTTTTGTTTAGTCCCCGTAAACATTAGTTTTTAAATGTTGTTTTTAATTTGTCAAAATGAAATACCTGTCTGATGAGAGCCTGAAAACAGACGGACGGAGAACCAAGTTTTAGTAATGAGGTCCCTCTTTTACCCTTTGGAAATTTGAAAAACGTAATCGGTGTAATTTTATCTCGTGTAGCAGCCCTACCTATTGCTGTTTAACTACCGAGTGATCTGGTTGACTCGTTGACAAACTGCTGCGTGGATTAAATCACTACATTTAAAATATCCATTGAGCCAATGATGATTTTACTGTAAACAGGAGTTGTAGTGCCCAAGTGTGTGCTCAATACACAGGTATTCTGTTACTTTACTGTCTTAGCACAATGGGCTAGATAAAACTACACGACAGAAAAGAGATGGATAATTTTTCTTGTTACACAGTTATCAGGTAGGTATTAAATAGAATTTGTCAGTTGTAACTTGTAAGATTATAATTCTACCGGCTACCTAGTACGCAAAAGCTACAAGTCACAACCTTCAAGTTAAGACACAAATTCGAAATTACTAGACCATGGGCTATAAACTATAAGTGTATAATTTTATATGTAAAAATAATCTCACGGACCCCTAATGAATTAATAAAATATTACAGCAGTTGATCGTGGATGTTTTAATTGGTGTGAGCGGCCATGTTGTTCACAAACTTTTTAATTAATCTCCCGACGCCTTCAGTTTTTGAACGAACCTCTCCACTTTTTTTTCTTAATTAACATTTTTAAATAATTGATGGCCAGGATTTATATTTTCTTCTGGTAATTTATTTTTGTAAATTAATAATTCTACGTGACTGCGGGGAAGTGTTGTGTAATAAATAGTACGGTATCTAGTTAATTTCTATACCTACCTACTCAATTTTAATGTGACAATCTTGTAATTTATACATTAGAATCGGCTTTTGACAATAGCCAACAGGCATCATCGTATGTTAGGTGTTCAGTGTTCTATTAAGAGGAGTCCACACCGCCCTTTTTTCCATACAAACGTTGTCGCCTGTTTCCTCCCTGGATAATGTTAGTAGAGTTATAATTTTTTTCCTGAACATCTACGGCCACTAATACAATGTCCCTATGTTTTCTTTTTTTTTTTCATAATTTTATTATTAAAAAGGTTAAGAACGTCCAAAAACCCAAAAAATGGCCAGATTTTCTGCTGTGTTTAAACATCCAGAAAACAGATTTGGCTAGATTATACAAAAAAATAAATAAAACATAGGATCACAGCTCAAGCCTTTAATGAAAAAAGTACTTAAATCGGTTAAGTTTTGGAGAAGGTATCAGGGGACAACGAATCGTTGATTTTCTAGATTTTCTGCAGTTGTCTCTATCGCGTTCTGCGGTATAGGCTATAGGTAAGGGAGACAGCTATAGATATTACACGTACTTTTTATTCATTTCTCTAGCCCCTGGTGTATCCTCTTAACCTAATAGGTGATCGAGCTTATTCCACTTGTCCTATTTAGGAAGTCCTAGCTAGGATCCTACATTAGGAGACTAATTAGAAGCTTCTTATTCCACTTGTCCTAATTTAGTGACTAAATCAGTTGTCATTTTGGTCAGACGTCTTCTTAATGACTCCAGTTCTATCAAAGCAACAAAAAATTGGTCTTCTCATAGGCTTAGCTGTTGGCTCAATGAAAATAAAAATAAATAAAAGGCGAAAAAGATGGTTGAAAGAATTTTTGTTCCACGTAAAATTATGAATTATGAACTTTCTGAACTACTTGCAACCAGCAGACTTAAAAAATTACCTACGAATGGATTCCAGATCTTATAACATAATATAAATTGACTTTAATACAGATTTAGCAGTTCCCACTACAGATAAAAGGTTGAAACCATCTGACAACACTGATTTAGTCAGTTAGAAGCCACATTTTTTCCGATTTAGGATCCTAGCTAGGATCCTAGCTTTCTAAATGTTATTCCACTTGACTAAATTTTTTAGGATTACGCTTAAGTAAATGAATTACGAAATCCTAAAACAAGGAAAATTCGATTTTAGTTGTTTTTCCTTTTTTGGGTTCCGTGCAAAGTTCAACCCGACCTTATAATTATTACTTTTTACGAGTAGAGCTCTCAGGTAAGTGAGGTAGTACCTAAACGTGTACTTATCTAATTGTTAATAAATCGAATAGTTAATCTGCTTCATATTAAAAACGTTAAAGCAATAGAAAAATAAACACGAACAAGCAAAATAAATCGCTGCAACCAGCAATTAATATAAAGAAAAACCTCGTAGCGAACAAAGCTTTGCCACCGAAAATCTAAAGCGTGAAAAAAATAAAAAAACATGGCGACCGCTCGCGGAAAAGCCCGCCATAATATTTTGATCGCGGCGACTAATTGGAATCCTGTTACAACAAACGACCCCGCTCTCCCTCCACAAAAAATGCCAGACAATTTTCATATACAACGTCAAAGTGCGGTTCTCCGTACACCGTTTCATAAAGTTTGTAAAAAAGTTAAAAATATACGAAGTTTGTATGAATTACTTTTTTACGTACTTACTTACTTTACTTTTAATAATGAAATGATTTCGCGATGTTGCCCACAACTTTTCAACTTTCTTCAGTGAACACAGCCCATTTCTCAAAATCTCCGTACCTACGTTTCTCAAAGCTTAAAGTGTTTCCATGTCAAATCGCGGGTTCAGTGGTACAGTTCGACAAGGCTTTATTTGAACGTGGGTGACATTGACGGGAGCGCTGCTGGTAGGAGAACTGTCAAACACATGTCAAAAATGACGTTTTTCTATGATAGAAGCGTTTAGTTCCTTTTCTCGCCACGCTCAAATAAAGCCTTGTCGAACTGTATAATTATTATATTATGCAAGAAGAGTTAGCAGATGGACACGCTTTTTAACCGACTTCCAAAAAGGAGGAGGTTATATGTTCGGCTGTGGATATTTTTTTGCATTTATAATATTATGAACGTATCACATAACTTATTATTTTCAATCTTGGCTTCTACTTTACAATAAAATAATCGACTAAGTGCGAGTTGGACTCGCGCACGAAGGGTTCCGTATCATTATAGAGTAAAAATAGCCAAAAAATTGTGTTTTTTGTATGGGGCTGCCATACGAAAAACACAATTTTTGCCCCCTTAATTATTTGTAAGTTTTTATTTTTAATTATTAAAGTACCTACAACTGAGTATATTTTGTGAACATTTCAAGTACCTACCACCTTGAAATATTTAATTTGTTTTGTTTTTAGTACCTATTTGTTGTTATAGCGGCAACAGAGAAAATTTTAGAAGTCTACCTATAATAGGGGTTCTTGAGATACAGCCTGGAGACAGACGGACGGACAGACAGACGGCTAGACAGACGAACAGACAGACATCGAAGTCTTTCTAGGGTCCCGTTTAACCGTTTTTACCCTTTGGGTACGGAACCCTAAAAGAGATCGCAAACGGCACACTTTTTGTGTGATCGAGTGCGGCGCACATACAGTCGGTATGGCGCGGTCATACAAATTGTATATGCGGCCTCAGACTCGATCACAAAAAAAGTGTGCCGTCTGCGATCTCCCTAAAAAGTTATCTTCTTTAATTTCCTATAAATTGAAATTAGCAATATAGAAACGAGTTATTGCTCTTATAATTCTCAGTTATTTTTACTCTCTAGAGCTGAGTCGTAGGGGTGTTAATTGTTTAGTGTTTTTAATTTTTACAAAACGACTGCAAGTATTTCCATTAAATTTAATGTGAATAAAGTTTTGGTTAGAGGAAAAAGGATCTAATTATTAAGTCTTGTTCTTGGGAAATCCGAAATACTAAGTCACATCTTCGTTCATCATCATCTTCGTTTGTTTATTGTAACGCCATCTGCTTTCAAATACTTGAACTAATATTTCGTATTGTTAAAAACAGAAATAATACAATAATATTGAAATAAAGACACTTTACTTTAAATCAGGTAAAACAATACATTCACAGTTTTTTATCACAAATACCGTATAATTTTAAAACAAGAGAAAAAATATTGTTGTAATTTTCCCAAGGCAATATAATTTCAAACCTTTCGGGCACAAAATAAGATACATTTCAGCGTGACAGCTGTAAAATGTGAAGGTAAGCCAATGACGTTTTCAAGATCAAGGGTAAATTAATATTGTCACTGTTCTAAATTCAAACAAAAAACCAATTAATCGAATGTTTTTGTTTTTAGAAATTGTGTAAAAAATTGTAATGAAATTGTAATGAAATTCTTAGATCTTAAGTCTTATTTGGTCTACACTCTACAAGACGTTTCTCGTATGTAATTAAGTACCTAGGTAGGTACTTTATTTCGGCAGAAGTCGTACAGGAACCGTACATTTTTGCGCAATAAAGTTTCCTAAAGAATTAAAAACAAAAACTCGTCCTATAATCCTATTGGGACGAAATTTTGTGGGACGACCAAACAGTGTTTATTATTTGAGTCCTGCCAAGTCCTCCACAATTTCATCAAAATTGGCTTAGCTTCGAAAACACAATAGACATTATTACAGACGACACACTATTTCACATTTCTGATAATAATATGAGGATTAAGGACCTATTAATGTAAGTCCTTAAGGTAAGTATTTGTTATACTTAATATGAATATGTATGCTAGTCTGTAAAGTATAAATTGTATTATGGTTATGGGCCTAGATGCCTGAAATAAATGGTAAAATAAAAAAAATAAAAAAAATAATACTTATCCCTTTTTCAAGGTAATCAAGTGCGAAGGGAAAACCTGCTCTAAAATAATGTATGCGTGGTCATTATGATAAGGACAATCTTGTAAGAAGCTCTAGTTAGAGCGCTTTCGTACTGTGACGTACGATTCGATTCGATCCCGCGCAATAAACGAGGCTAGTCTTGGATATTTACTAATATTACAAATGCGAAAGTATGTCTGCCTGTCTTCACCTCTTCACGCCCAAATCGCTGAACCGCTTTTACTGAAATTTGGCATGAACTTTGAGTCCCAGGATAGGATAAAGGATACTTTTACCCCGGAAAATGTAGCTACTAATCCCACGCGATAATCGATTTTTGGCGCAACTGAGTTGCGGGCATCAACTATTTTTAAATATTTTTTCCTTTGTTTTATCAAATCTTAACTAACTAATTAAGAGTTAAGACCAAGGATTGAGATGTAAAAAATGTGAATGGTAATCTGAGCGCTCTAGCAACAATTCCTGGTTCAGAGCCGAACGTTATGGCTGACCGTGTACTCGTCTGTTGAGTAATTTAAAAAAAATAAAAAAAAAATTCCAAATTCGAAGTGATGTTTGACACATTGAAAGCGGAGTTGAAATTAAAATGGCGCCAATATTTGGCAGCTTCTTTTGGTAAGTTTTTTGTTGTAATTTTTTTACTCGTAGTAATGGTATTACAATTTTCAACTTTAAACATAAAATTTTTATTTACATAATACTTGTGTTTGTATTTATTATAAGCTACTTGTTTATCTACAAAAGTCAAGCTTGAATGATTTTTAGGGTTCCGTAGTCAACAAGGAAACCTTATAGTTTCGGTCTGTCCGTCCGTCTGTCTGCCCGTCTGTCTGTCTATCCATCTGTCTGTCCGTCTGTCTGTCTGTCTGTCTGTCCGACTCAGACTCGACTTTGCTCGGAGACTATAGGACCTATAAAGCTGTAATTTGGCACGAATGCACATATTAATAATGCCGACAAAATGGTAGGTAAGTACATAAAATCTTAAAAAATATTTTATGGTACCATCCCTACACATGAAGCGGGGATGAATTTTTTTTTCGCGTCTACCTCATCGTGTGGGGGCGTTCGAAAAAATCCTTAAAGTCCAGTGTCCCCCCCCCCCTCTACCAGCTCAACGGTTGCTTCTGGAAATGTGAAAATGTTCACGGAAGTAGGAAATATGCTGAATTTAAAAGGAAAATTATCACAGCTAAGAAGACTTCATGAGCAATAGCCGATCAACTAAACAAAATATATTCGGCGAAGTATAAAGGAACTTTTCGTTCAAATTGCTTTGAAAGTAACTGAGATGATGTTGTTAGTAGTGTAAAACACGTTATAAATGTACATTCATTTACCATACAAAACTTATCAAACACTGGTGGACATATCTTCGGATAAAAATCCCTAATTAAATATAGATTAAAAAATGTACATTCATTGACCATACAAACATTTTAAGAAACTAGCGGTACTACGGAACCCTATATTGCGCGTGGCCCGACACGCACTTGTCCGGTTTTTATATGTAACCTAGGGGCCTAAACTACCCTACTTTAAGCTTTGAACCAAGTTTTAGCGGACTAACACCATTGAAGTCCAAAGAAAGGTATTTATTGTTTTGGCAATACAACATGCATAGTATAGTTAAATAGATTTTTATATGTCCTTTTATATGTATACAATTTTTTATCCCATATTTTATCCCCTTGGGGGTGTAATTTCTCAAAATCCTTTCTCAGGGGATGCCTACGTCATAGAAGCTTTATGTAAGTACTTATGCAAAGTCTCAGCGATCGCCGATCAGTTTAAAATTGACAAAGTTTCATACAATCTTTCATCCCCTTTTTTAACCTCTTGGGGGCAGAATTGATCAAAATTCTTTCTTAGCGCATGCTTACGTCATAACATCTACCTGCATGCCAAATTTCAGCCCGATCCGTCCAGTGGTTTGGGCTGTGCGTTAATGATAGATAGCGTTAATTAAGTATATAATTATTGTTAAGTATTAGTTAGATTCTCGTGTCACAGTGTATGTGCGCGAACTGCTCCAACACGGCTCAACCGATTTTGACGAAATTTTGTATTTAATTCGTTAGGCCTGAGAATAATAATAAATATTATATTTTGTCTAGGTACTTATTATATTGATAAACAATGTTGCCGGGTCAGCTTGTATATATTATTTTCTACGTGGCGTTCGGCTGTGGATATTATTTTTTTTGTATGTTTTACCGAAATTTTTAATAATATATTCTTTAAGCTCCGGAAACCACATGCACAGAGCCAGCACATATTTCAATTATTCCATTTTCAAGGTGAGCGCCTTCGTGAATGAATACAAAATGTACTGCAAGCTTGTAGGAATAAATTAAACAAAAGTGCAACAAATTATTGTTGTTACATCAATCTAACATCTCAATTTTCCATATTATTGTAATACTTAAATACTTAATAAAAAATATTTTATTTTTGTAGCACTTGGATGACTTAGTTTTAAAATATAATAAGTAGATAATAATATTTAGTATTCCACGTACGGAATTTTAATTAATTATAACATTGTCCTATGACCTACGAATCGCGCAAAAACTACCATTAGAATATAATGACACAATAAAATAAGATTAATTACTTACTACCTCATTACTATACATATAACATAACAGTATTTACTTCCGAAATCCAAGGGTAACAACTAACAACCTAACAGGTGTTGATAAAGGTAGTTGGTACTTGTTAGTTGTTACTTGTTACCAAGCAAGCTACAATTTTAGATCAAGAAACATAGAAGAACTTTCTTTCAGGGACTAGACTTTCCGCGCGACTCCGCTCGCGTAAACAAGCAAATCTGCGGGAACCGCAGTTTCCTATATCCCGTGCCTGTATCCTACCCAGTTGTCTATATTCTACTCTCTTATATCCTTAAACAAGCAATTCTTGTATATATATTATATCTATATAATTGGAATCTCGGGATCGGCTCCAACAATTTTCATGAAATATATAGGGGGTTTCGGGGGCGATAAATCGATCTAGCTAAGAATCATTTTTATAAAATGTCATTTCATTCGTGTTTTATCGAATACCGAGCAAAGCTCGATCAAATAGCTAGTAATATTATAATATTAGGTGCCAAATCGCACAGAAATCGCCCCCCGTACCTACTCTGTGAGATAAACGCGTTTAAACGTTGTCTTCAGCTTTAAATAATATAGTAGGTAAGTATAGAATACAAACACATAATATCCATACTAATATTATAAATGTGAAAGTGTGTCTGTCTCTCTGTCAGTTACCTCTTCACGCTTAAACCGCTGAACCAATTGTGTTAAAATTTGGTATGGTATGTTGAGTACCGGGAAAAGATATATACCCCATAGTTTACTTTTCGTATAAACGATTGTTGGCGTAGCGAAGTTGCGGGCGACATTTGGGTAGTAGTATTGTATTAAAATTTGCGTAATAATCTTTTCCCAGCGAGCTACGGCAGCCTGTGCACCGGGATGTCCATGGGCTGGACCTCCCCCGTCTTCCCCCACCTCCGCTCCGACCACTCCCCGCTGCCGAGAGAGCCCACGCTGTCTGAGGAGTCATGGATTGGATCTCTCCTGGTGTTGGGAGGGTTGCTAGGTAAGAAAACGCGAAAAATATACCACCCTCATCACCTTGATGAGTAATTGTCTTCCACCGTGCGTTGTCGCGCAACTTTCTTCCGTCCACTGTAAAACTCTGGAAGGAACTGTCACCAGTAGTATTTCCGAATCAATACGACCTACAAACCTTCAAAAAGAGAGCGTATTCCCTCTTAAAAGGCCCGCGACGGACCACGGACGTAGTCTTTCCATCAGTTGACCCCTTTGCTCGTTTGCCCTCTTATTTTATAAAAACGTGGGAGAGCCATGCTTCGGCACGGAGACCGGAGAAATACCACGTTCTCACAGAAAACCGGCGTGAAACAGCGCTTGCGCTGTGTTTCGCTGAGTGAGTGAGTTTACCGGAGGCCCAATCCCCTACCCTATTCCCTTCCCTATCCTCCCCTTCCCTTCCCTTCCCTACCCTCCCCTATTACCTATTCCCTCTTAAAAGGCCGACAACGCACTTGCAGCTCTTATGATGCTGCGAGTGTCCATGGGCGACGGAAGTTTCTTTCCATCAGGTGACCCGTTTGCTCGTTTGTCCCTTTATTTCATAGGAAAAAAAACACAGAAGCTAAGAAAATCCCGTCAGAGAAGCTTAGATAAGTTTCTCTGACGGGAAAGGTTTGGTGTGATTTAGTGCTAAGAAGGCATGAAGGTAAGTAGATCAAAGTGCAGTTTTGATGTCCGCTAAACTAACCAGCGAAACACATCGCCAAGACGTGTCATGGCGCTTGCGATGCAGGGCCGAATTTATATATTTTTTATGAGTAAATGCTTCTTAATTTGTTTTACCATATTCTTAAATATGGTAATCATAGTAGGAAGGAAAGATCTAATAACTGTCATCGTTTCCAGGTCCGCTAATAACCGTACCTCTCTCCCGGCACATCGGCCGTCGCTGGATCATCATGGGCTCCAACCTGCCGCTGCTGCTGGGCTGGCTGCTGGCCGGTGTCGCGGCGGATCTGCCCACGCTGTACGCCGCGAGGATCATGTGGGGCTGCGCCACGGGCATGCAGTTCGCGATGGTGCCGCTGTATATTGGGGAGATTGCTGAGGTAAAGAGGTCTTACGGCCGCATTCAGTGATTTAATCCATACTAATATTATAAATGCGAAAGTGTGTATGTCTGTCTATCTGTCTGTTACCCCTTTACGCCCAAACTACTGAACCGATTTTGCTCTTTGATATGGAGACACTTTGGGCGTGAAGAGATAACAGACAGATAGACAGACAGACACACCATCGCATTTATAATATGTGTTAGTATGGAATAACTAGACAATTTATATTGTCATTATCTAGACTACATTTATGTCATTACTCATTACCTAGACTACCTTTATGCCATCACCTAAACTACCTTTATGTCACCACAAACTACCTTTATGTCATTTTCGTCTCCCCAGGACAAGAACCGCGGCGCGCTCTCCGCTCTGTTCCTCCTGTTCATCAACGTGGGCTTCCTCCTGGCGTACGCCATCGGCCCCTTCTCCAGCTACTGGGGTCTGACGGCCACCGGCGGGATACTGTCCCTGGTCTACCTCCCCTGTACGTGGCTGATCCCGGAGACACCTTTCTTTTTGGTGTACAAAGGTATAGTATTTTAAAGGTCTGAAGGTGCCATGGGCAAAGGCCTCGTAGGAGCTCCGCGAGCGATACAATTGTTTTTATAAATGTTATTAGACACCAGCATGGAGACTTATTTCATTCCAAGACATAACATTCTTTTTTTTGTCTTTGAATTTAGGCCCCAAAAAAGTTTGAGAACCGCTCTTTTGAAATAATAAATACGTCTTATAATATTTTAACATTGTTAGTGGCGGCCGAAAAGGAAGATCTTCCGACCGAGCGAGATAGCATGCTCGGTCAGGCCGAAGCCCACTGACGTCATCTCAGACGTTGTATATATATTGCCGTTCTCCGAAACTTCGATAGCGCGATGCAGGAATGTTAGGCGAATTGTGGGTACCGCCACCATATAAAGTAATAAATATGTCTTATAAAATAATACATACATACAATAATACATACATACAATCTAGAATAGGACACAATATTACTTACTGCAATGTACGCTTTAGCGTGGCACATTGCCTTTAGGCAGCACCAGTAACGTTGACCTCGCTTCTGTCAATATTCTGATATTCAGACGTGTGCAACATGACAATATTAGAAGCACGTGTATTATTTTCCTCTATGATAAGAAGCCTCCATTTTTCCTTATGATGGCAGAGTTATTCTCCGCAGGTAAAACCGAGGAGGCATCCCAAGTATTACAGAAACTACGAGGAACATCGAAAGCTGGAGTCCAAGCTGAGCTGGAGGGTCTGCAAGCGGTGGTGGCGAGGGAGTTCAAAGAGGAACCCTCTATCAAAGACCTGTGGGCTACTAGGGGACAGGTGAAGGCTTTGGGTGAGTCACCATCTTCTTTTTGCCACAGACTTGGGTCTTTTTTTTAATGAAATAAGGGGGCAAACGAGCAAACGGGTCACCTGGCGGAAAGCAACTTCCGTCGCCCATGGACACTCGCAGCATCAGAAGAGCTGCAAGTGCGTTGCCGGCCTTTTAAGAGGGAATAGGGTAATAGGGGAGGGTAGGGAAGGGAAGGGAATAGGGGAGGGTAGGGAAAGGAATAGGGTAGGGGATTGGGCTTCCGGTAAACTCACTCACTCGGCGAAACACAGAGCAAGCGCTGTTTCACGCCGGCTTTCTGTGAGAACGTGGTATTTCTCCGGTCGAGCCGGCCCATTCGTGCCGAAGCATGTCTCTCCCACGTATGCTCCTCCGATAATACTCCTGCGAAAATAAGGATGTTTGCACCTGAGTTTCAAGCAAGGATACTATTATAATTATATATTATACTAGCTGTTACCCGCGACTTCGTCCGCGTCAATAAAATGTTAAATACATAGGTAAAAAATAAAAAAGTAAAAAAACTGTCCTCTTCCTTTTTGGAAGTCGGTTAAAAAGTAGCCTAAGTTACTCCTTATTACATCAGCTATCTGCCAATAAAAGTCCCGTCAAAATCGGTCCAGCCATTTCGGAGATTAGCCGGAACAAACAGACAGACATACAGACAGACAAAAATTCTAAAAATTGTTATTTTGGTGTAAGTACCGTATAAATATTCATATGCATGTAGTAAAAAACGGTTATTTTAAAATTACAAACAGACACTCCAATTTTATTTATATGTATATATTTTACGGATGACTTGAGCAGATTAGAATTTGCCTCTTGCTACAAGAAACAAACGAGAACTGACTTTACCAGATGGGGGAACAATTAGTTGTAACAATACCACCGGAGGGCATAATCATAATGCATTCTAGTTTGGACAGCCAAGTAACGGCCGTTCCCAATATTTGATATATCTCTGGTTTTGCCCTACTAGAGATAGAAATAGCTCACAATTGACATAAAATATATGTCTCTAATGTCTAATCTGAGCTATTCCTATCTCTAGTAGGGCAAAACCAGAGATAGATCAAATATTGGGAACGGCCGTAAGATGACACAAATGTATGCCTTTAGAGGCGTTTTTGACATCTTACTATCTTACCTGGCCAAACTAGCGAATGAAGTAAGTTATCCGGACCAAAACGACCTGCAAACCTGCAAGAGAGCGTGTCCCCTCTTAAATCAGGGCCCGATATAGGGGGGGGGGGGGGCAAACCGGGCAATTGCCCGGGGCGGCAAATTGAGAGCGGCGCGGTGTCGCATCGGTGGCCTTCGTACTCGAGTCCAACTCGCACTTGGCCGGCAATTATTATTTTGCCCGGAGCGGCGAAATAGCTGGATCGGGCGCTGCTTAAAAGGCCGGCAATGCACTACTTTTAATGTTGAGTGGCCATGGGTAGTTGCTAACCGTCAGGTGACCCGTTTCTTTTGATGTAGCGAGTATCCATGGACAGTTGCTTTCCATCTGGTAATCCGTGTTCTCGTTTGTCCCCTTATTATATGAAAAAAAAATCGTCCAGGTATCTGCGTGTTCCTGGCGATGCTGCTGCAGCTGTCTGGCATCGACGTGCTGCTGTTCTACATGGAGGAGCTGCTGGTGAAGGTCGGCACCCGCATCTCCGCCTCCGATGGCACCATCATTATGGGCGTGGTGCAGGTATAGTGTAGTGTGCTACTTGAATTTCTTCTTTCTTCTCTTTGGGATGAAGGCTACGGCTTCAGATTGAATAGATACTATATTGAAAATATGTAATTGCAAACCTAAATACTTTTTAGAAAAATGTTGTTGAATATAATATTTTGTTTGTTTCTAAAGAGACTGTCATGAACAAGCAGAGACTTGTGAACCAAACTACCTCGCTTCAGTCTCCTTAGTCCTTACTCAGGCAATTCTTCACCTTCATTTCACACCTTCTTACAGGTGGTGACGAGCTGCGTGACGCCGCTGGTGGTGGACCGGCTCGGCCGCAAGCTGCTCATGTGGACCACCTCGCTGGGCCTGGCCATATTCCTGGTGAGCACTCTGACGTACCCACGATTAGATGGCCGTTTCTATGACCTTTCCTTTCCGAAGATCTCTGGCTGCAGGCGTTCTTTGGAGTAGGGTATTAAACTGGCTGTAGGCCGTGAAGAGCTGTGACCACCAGCAGCCAGCACACACGTTGAGTTTTTTACCATGGCCAGACTTTGACGTTCCGGTAGGATTCTGCCACCTAATCTGTCCACAATATTTTTTTTATGAAATAAGGGGGCAAACGAGCACACGGGTCACCTGATGGAAAGCAACTTCCGTCGCCCATAGACACACGCAACATCAGAGGAGCTGCAGGTGCGTTGCCGGCCTTTTAAGTGGGACTATGCACGCTGGATCTGAAGCGGCAAATAAAATATCGAAAATCCACGATATTTACGATTTATCTTGACACACAAACCACCTCTTTTTTTGACCAGCATTCTGTGTGCAGGGTATAATCGGCGTGTACGCGCTGCTGGACTCTCACTACAAGTACAACGTGGAGCCGTACGCCTTCATCCCGCTGTTGTGCCTCATCGTCTACATGGTGCTGTTCACGCTCGGTCAGTACATAATATCAGAGAAGTTGATTCCTAGGCAGATGGGGGACCTAAGTCATTTGGTCGCGTTAAGTCAAACGCATCCGACCGATCACAGCTAACATTGAATTGACATAAGCCGACCACATGACTTAGGTCATAATATACAACACGACTCACGAGGTAACATTGAAATTAAAATATGTCTCAATAGATGGCGCTGTATACTGGAAGCACAATAGACATAACGACCAGTAGTTCGACTGCAAAGAGACGGACAAGTTTCAATATCTGTCAAATTCGTCGGGTTTCACTAGGATTATAAACGGATTGTGCCTCGCGCTGGCTGATATAATTTGTTTTTAAATATTTAAAATAAAGATTTCAAAATTGGATTCTGACAATTTTAATCGCATGTGCCAAATGAAACATAAACAACAATACGACCAAAGAGGAACACGTCCAGCGAATATGTCATAGTTTTAAATTCGTAGATAACAATTTAACAACCCTAGCGACGATTTTCGTCATAATACGTCAAATTTAAAAATTTCAACATCAGTTCTAAGTCGGCATACTCTATCATTCTGTCTACTCTGCTAGAAGCATCGCGCTAAACCATAAAGTTAATATACCTAGCGGAATAGAGAAACAAAGGCCTGAGCAAGAGAGATGTCACTATCAGTAACACTGCGTGGTAAAAAGAGACGTTTGATATATGACAACAGCACTCTTTCTTTGACGTCCAGTCGGCACGTGCCGCACGTTGACAATTTAATCTCATAGAAATCATGTTCAATCATGCTTGTGTATACCTACACATATTTTTTCACACAGATGAAAAGCAATTTTGGTTTCGTTTGACAGCTCGAGATTGTTGCTCTATTCCGCTAGGTATATTAACTTTATGCGCTAAACATATTTTGACCCTACTATTGAAATTTTAAACAACATTATTTTTATGTTCTTTCCATCGGTTCATCAATTTATTCATAGCAACACATCACATATTGACTATTAATAAATAATGTCATGATATTATTTAAAGTATAATTGATTATTTTATGTTATCATTACAAAATATCCAGGTGTGGGTCCGGTACCGTGGATCTTGGTGGCGGAGATGTTCCCGGTGAAGACCAAGTGTCTCGCCAGCGGCATCGCCTCCTTCATGTGCTGGCTCGCAGGCTTCGTGTGGACCAGGTGAGACCATATTGCTATCTCCCATCTCGTTTCCACATATACATGACACCAAGTGTCTCGCCAGCAGCATCGCCTCCTTCGTGTGTTCAGGCAGATCCTAACCAAGCATCAACTGGGTGTAATTTTACATCCAATCATCACTATCAGCAGCCACCAGCTACTACCATATACAGGGTGTAACAAAAACAAGTGATAATACTTTAGGGTGTGTACGTGTTCCCTGTAGAGATTTCACTGTGAAAGTAGCAGCGCTGAAAGACCAAAATTTTTTTTCACTTTTGTATGGGCAAGGGCCCGAGCGTCACGAGTTACCCCATACAAAAGTGAAAAAAATTTTTGGTCTTTCAGCGCTGCTACTTTCACAGTGAACTCTCTACAGGGAACACCTACACACCCTAAATTATTATCACTTGTTTTTGTTACACCCTGTATATTCTATTATATCCTACGAATAATAAAAAGTAAAAACTAAGGAAAAGTAACTCCGTCAAAAAACATGCTCCACAATTATACTTGTCAAAAAAGTGTACCTTAGGTACCTACACATTTCAATACATTTGCAATATTTAGGTGGCCTTGAGCGGTATAAAGGCTGACGTTACATGACAGATCAAAAGAAACCTTTAAAACGGTAATACTATGGGAGTTACGATTCCTTAGTTTTTATTATTCGTAGATTATATCATAAGCGAAACACCCTACAGTTAATATATTTTTTTTTGTTTAAGCCATAAAGTTAATATACCTAGCGGAATAGAGCAACAATCTCGAGCTGTCAAACGAAACCGAAATTGGTTTTATCTGTGTGCGAAAATATGTGTACGTAATACGTATACACTTACACAAGCATGATTGAACGCGATTTCTATAAGATTAAATTGTCAACGTGCGGCATGTGCCGACTGGACGTCAAAAAAAGAGTGCTGCTGTCGTGTATCACACGTCTCTTTCTACCACGCAGTGTTACTGATAGTGACATCTCTCTTGCTCAAGGCCTTTGTTTCTCTATTCCGCTAGGTATATTAACTTTATGGTTTAGACGTGGGAGAGCCATGCTTCGGCACGAATGGGCCGGCTCGACCGGAGAAATACCACGTCCTCACAGAAAACCGGCGTGAAACAGCGCTTGCGCTGTATTTCGCCGAGTGAGTGAGTTTACCGGAGGCCCAATCTCCTACCCTTTTCCCTTTCCTACCCTCCCCTATTTCCTTCAGTACCCTCCCCTATTTCCTTCCGTACCCTCCCCTATTCCCTTCCCTACCCTCCCCTATTACCCCTTAAAAGGCCGGCAACGCACCTGCAGCTCTTCTGATGCTGCGAGTGTCCATGGGCGACGGAAGTTGCTTTCCATCAGGTGACCCGTTAGCTCGTTTGCCCCCTTATTTCATAGAAAAAAAAAAAACTTTATGGTTTAAACGCGATCGTTTTCAGGTTTTTCCGCGAAGTGGCGGCCTCGTACGGTATATACACGGCGTTCTGGATCCTGGCGGCGTGCTGCGCGCTCGGCTTCGCGTTCTCCGCCTCGCCGCTGCTGCCCGAGACCAAGGGCAAGACGTTCGACGAGATACAGGACATGCTCAATAATAACAACAGGTAGCTTTAGGAGCAGCTCTTCTGATGTTACGAGTGTCCGTGGGCGACGGTAGTTGCTTTCCATCAGATGACCCGTTTGCTCGTTTGCCCCCTTATTTCATAAAAAAAACTTACAGAATATTATAATACTGGCGTTTCTTATAGTCAAAATGGAATGAGCGTGGCACCAGCGGTCATTGACATTGCTTGTCTAGTAGCGATGTTAGGTCAGTCGAGTTCAGACATATAGGGCAACCTCAAATTAATTATAGCAGATTATAGTCAGAATTTTTTTCGCCAAAGGCCTGATAGGCTCCGCGAGTAATACAAGACAAAATATTATTTTTGGGGGTCCATTTTAAGAAGTAACAATTTTTGACGGACCACGGCCACCAAAAAAGTTTCAGAACGGCTGCTGTAGTGTACAAACGTTAATTACAAACATATTTAATTAAAATATGCTTCTGTTTCAGGAGCAAGGAGCCAGACCCAGTCGATGTTTAGTGTAAGGATATAGTTATAGTTAAGATTTTCCTGGTAAAGTATTATATTTTTATTAATAAATCGAGTTATAAACTTCTTTGTCAATCAGTCTGCATGTGTATGTGTTACTTACTTGACACAGTTAAACCGATATTTTATTTGTATGAAGAAGATACTTTAAATACGGGCTAGTTTCTAAGCATATAAAAATGTACGGCACCCACAGGTTCTACGACACAACGACTTTATTATGGGATACAAAAACACGCGTATAAACCAAGTTACAATAATATATTTAATATTTATAATATAGACTTAATTAGATAATACAATATTACAATACATGTGTTCATCTCTGGAACTGCAGCGGGCAGATTCTTAGCCCGAGGACGTCTTTGCCGATCTCCGCGACGCCGCACACTGGACATAACTTGCCCTGGAAAGAGAAAAAAGTTATTTAAAAAAAAACATGAAAATATTAGTCCATCTTAAAAAAATCACGAACACACGAGCGCTCGCGCGTACACAGTACACACACACACACACACACACACACACACACACACACACACACACACACACACACACACACACACACACGGGAGCGCTCGCGCGTACGCACCCACACACGCACGCAGGCACGCATGTATGCACGCACAGACAGACACCTCTTCGTCACGTCTCTATTGTAATTACGTTTCTTTGTTTTTTCCAGGTAAGATTTTTCTTACTTATAATTGAAATGTAATAATTTAAGGTTTATGTTATGTGGATCCACATTACTTACTAAAATAAAAACTTTCGTTTTTTCCAGAAACCCAATTGTGTTAGAATTTTTCTAAGAAATAACCTTAATTAACTTGTGTCCTGGCAAGAAGCTGGCAGCGCACACACACACAGAGAGAGAGAGAGAGAGAGAGAGAGAGAGAGAGAGAGAGAGAGAGAGAGAGACGTCAAACTAATATCACTCCTATTCATACTACTCAGAAAATACTTCAATTTCGATTTATATTACCTTGTGTTCTGGCAAGAAGCTGGCGGCGCACAGCGCGCACTTGACCTCGGGTTTCCCGCGGTATATGGGGGTGTAGGACAAGCCGCAGATGCTGAACGGGTTGTGCTCGTCGTATAGCAGCTGGTGTTCATCTGTCGGGGACTTCTCGCACGCCTGCAGGATCTTGCGCGCCTGTTGGGCTACTTCCGGCCGGGGACCTGAGAAAGATTATCTAGTTAATACCAGTGGACTTCTTTTCACTAACTTATTTATATAGCTACGAATAATAAAAACTAAGGAAGAGTAACTCCGTCAAAAAAAGTGCACCAAAAGGCTACAAAATGTGACCCGAATACATACATATTCAATCATGACATTCAACCAGGTTGACATGAAAATTTTGTCAAACTCATTTTACAGTTTGTTTACATTGGTTTGTTTACGTACTTTTTACGTAGCTTTTTACTATAATATGTTTGTTGTTAAAATGCTTAAATGCCCTGTGAAATGGTGTACGATCCATATCGTACATCAAGCAGTTTTAGGGTTTTAAGGAGTCAGCGTTTAGGACGCGCTCGCGTAATTAGTTAATTATTTTATTAAAATCAGTTCGTTCGCATCGATCAATCAAGGCGATCGCGCGTGCTCGCACACCCGGGTCATTTGATCATCAAGTATATCAATAAATCAAGTAACGGTTTATCAAGTCAATCGTTTTATTTATCAAGTAAAAGGAGTAGTAGTTAATCAAGGACACTACATCCTTTATGGTCCTTCGTTTATTATTATTTCGTGAAGTGATCCTAGCAAGGTGCTTCGTGAATAATAAGGACTTCGCGAGTGAAAACACAGACAGTGTGACTTTTCGTGAAGTGATCAGTGGACATTGGATTGCAGTGCATTTTTTATCAAGGAAGTTATATCAAGAGTAGAGATGGAAGATCTACTATCAATTCAGCAACAGTTGGTTGGAGCCATTGAGCAGCTCTACTCCAATTTCAAGAAAGATGGGCCGGAGCGCAAGACCGGTGACTACATCAGGAGGAGACTGGAAACCCTGGATCAATACTGGCAGGAGTTTCAAAATAACCACTTCAAGCTATGTGGTTACAGCGACAAGTCTCACGATTATTTCGTGACCGACCAGTTCGAGTCAACCAAGGAGCGCTACGGGCACATCCGGTCGGTCATCGTCAACTATCAAGCACGGGACGCCAAGCCGACTACATCGCTGCTGCGGCCGGCAACTCCGTTGGGCGGCGCGTCGACGCCGCAGCCACCCGCGCGCATCTCGTCTCCAGCAGCAAGGCCAGACGGCGTGCACGAGGGAGAAAATCAGGTAACTTTCAGGGCTCAGGGCGTCAACAGCAGGACGGACGAGTTGCTCAAGAAGCAAGCGAGCAACTTCAGGGCTCTACAGAGAAAGGTAACTAGTGTTAACTTAGATACGGAGTTAGATAAATGGGAGCTGGATGACATACTGAAAACTTTACAATCTCGTTGGTCGGTAATTGATTCTTTACATCTTGAGATAGATAGTGAGCTAGAGGGTAAAAATAAGGAATATGATTCAGCATTTTATCAATATGAACAATTGTACGAAGACATCAAGAGGTCTATCAATAGGAAAATCAGGTCCATGTGTCATAGGGAGAAGTCGACTCCACAGATGGAGTTGCCTACTTTTAGCGGCAGTTTCCAGCAGTGGACGTCATTCAAGGACTTATTCACGGAGACTATCCACACCAACGCATCTCTATCAGGCGCACAGAAGATGCAATTTTTAAAGGGCAAGCTCCGAGGTGAAGCTGAGCGCTTAGTTCAACATCTGCAGATTAGCTCAGACAATTACATCACCTGCTGGGAGATATTAAATAATAGGTATAATAATAGGAAACTTATTTTTACGTCACATATCAATACGTTAATGAACCTTCCAGTGTCGCAGCAAGCATCGTTAGGACATATCAAGAGAATCCACGATACGTCACTGGAATCATTAAACGCTATAAAAAATCTAGGTGTAGATATAAGTACGTGGGATCCTCTACTTGTACATATTTTGAGCCATAAACTTGACGCCGACACATATAACGAGTACGTAGCATCATTAAAGCAACCGAGGGAATTACCTAGTCTAAAGGAATTTCTAGATTTTCTTGAAACAAAATTTACAGCGCTAGAGACTTCACGGAAAAAACAAGAAAATCCGACGGCGAAGCCTAGTGCAAAATATACATATAATTTTAATCATAACTCTAATAATTCAGACAATCGTTTTAATTACAAGAAACCAACATATTTTTCGCAATCGAAAGTATCAAGTAACCGAGTCAATAAACCTGCATATCCGGTAAAAACAGCTTGTTATTATTGTTCAAACCGCGGACATGGCTTATATTATTGCGCAAAATTTCTAGAACTACATAATCATTTGAAGCGAAAATTAATTATTGACAAGAATTTATGCAAAAATTGTCTCTATGATCATGAAGGTAAAGGTTGTTATTCCGAATCACGTTGTCGAGAATGCAACGGCAACCATAATTCAATTTTGCACGATGCATTTTGTAACAGTTCATTCACGCCGAAAAATGCAGAGTCGAAAATTTCGAAACCAGAGGTTGGTAACACTCATGTGTCCGTGGAGGGCAAGGACCCCGAAATTCTGTTGGCAACAGCCATGGTGCGGGTTCAGGCTCGGGATGGCACCTATCATAATATCAGGGCATTGTTAGATCAAGGATCGGAGACTACGCTCATATCAGAGAGAGTAGCTCATATTTTAGGTTTACCGCGCAAACATTGCCAGGGAACCATAACTGGAATAGGCGAAAAGGAGAGCAACTGCAAGGGAATTATTAAAATCAAGTGTAGGTCTAATCAAGAAGACTTCTCATTCGAAACGGATGCTTATATCATGAATACTTTAATCAAGAATCTGCCCTCCTACAGCTTCCCTAAACCAGAATGGCCCGCATTAGAAAATTTTCCTTTAGCTGATCCTTTCTTCAATGTGAGAAGACCAGTAGACCTTCTCCTTGGAGTGGATGTTTTTAGCAATTTATTGTTGGATGGAATTTACAAGGCCGGACCGACTCTACCTTTGGCGCAAAAAACGCGCTTAGGTTGGATTTTGAGCGGTTACGTAAAAAGAAGCTTTAAGTGTAATATAATTGTGCACGATATCAACGACATCAGTCAATTTTGGCAATCGGAAGATATATCCGAGTCATCTTCGATGTCCCTAGCTGACCAACAGGTCGTAGATTTTTACAACAAGACAACTATTCGTCTGGCGGATGGCAAGTATCAAGTGCGCCTCCCCCTTAAACAAGAAATAGAAAATAAATTAGGCCAGTCAAAATCAAAAGCTATTGCACAGTTTAAACAGTTAGAACGTAAATTTAATAAAAATCTAAATATAGCACAAGAATATAAATTATTTATCAATGAATACAAACAATTAGGACACATGATACACTCGAATAACTCCGAGTCATCAGATTACTACTTACCGCATCATTGTGTTATTCGAAATGAATCAACTACAACTAAATTAAGAGTTGTTTTTAATGCTTCTTCGCCTTCTTCGACTGGTTTGAGCCTGAATGATTTAATGGAAAGAGGTCCAAATTTACAACAAGATCTGCAGAGTCTTCTTATCAAGTGGAGACAATTCAGATTCGGTTTTACATCTGATGTGGAGAAAATGTTTAGAGTAGTATGGTTACATCCGGATGACCAAAAATATCAGAAAATTATTTGGCGAGATTCATTTTTTGACGAGTTAAGCATTTTTCAGCTGACGACAGTGACATACGGCACCAAAGCCGCGCCGTTTCTGGCGATGATGACTCTCCGACGTTTAGCTCAAGACGAGAGACAGAATTATCAAGATAGTTCTGCTCCAAAGGTGATTGAGTCAGCTTTTTACATGGACGATCTCGTATACGGAAGTCATTCTGTCGAATCAGCAAAGCGTTTGATACAAGATATAGTAGCGATTTTAAAGTCCGGAGGATTTAATCTACGTAAATGGAAGGCAAATAATCAAGATATAATTCCTACAAGTAATAACAGCAGTAATGAGCAATTAAATTATGATTTTAAAAATACTGAGTCATCCAAAACATTGGGCCTTAGTTGGAATCCACAGCAAGATCAATTTACATTCACATCAAAATTAGACTTTAAGACCAAAATTCCCACAAAACGTATTTTACTTTCGAATATATCAAAATTATTCGATCCATTAGGTTGGCTTTCTCCGATTTCAACTAAAATAAAACTATTATTTCAACAAGTGTGGCAGTTGCAGTTAAAATGGGATGAACCCTTACCTGAAAATATTATTAAGGAATGGGAAAGCATGAAAATAGATTTAGAAAATATAAGTAATTTTTACATGCCGAGATGGTTAGGTATAACAGAAAATAATGTCATCGAACTTCACGGCTTTTCCGATGCATCAACAAAATGTTACGCCTGTGTTGTTTATTGCAAGGTAAACACACACGGCCAGACGTCGGTAACCATGATAGCAGGAAAATCAAGACTGGTACCTGTAAATAATAAACTTACTTTACCTAAACTAGAGTTATGCGGTGCTCTATTACTTATTAAACTATTATCAAAAATCAAGACTTGCCTGGAAACATATCAAATTAATACTTACTGCTGGGTCGATTCTATGGTAGTATTAGGATGGATCAATGGTGTACCGGAACGCTGGAAGCCGTTCGTGGCCAATAGAGTTAAGCAGATTGTCGACGTGGTGCCGCCCAGCAGCTGGAATTACGTCAAGTCAGAGGAAAACCCAGCTGATAGCGCTAGTCGCGGTTTGTCAGCATCCCAGTTAAAATATCATGAACTTTGGTTTAAAGGGCCGACTTGGCTGAAAACTGAAAATTTATCACATATTCAAAAAACATTTATCACGGATCAAGAAGTGAGAAAAACTAAAAAGGTAGTTGCATCGGTAACTCAAAATCAACAAGAAAATATCATAAAAATATTACTGCAGAAATATAGCTCGCTAAGCAAGATTGCGAGAATTTTAGCATGGATATATAGATTTATAAGCAAGAAACAAGTTGTAAATAAATACTTAACAATAAGTGAAATAAAGCAAGCAAATATAAAAATTATTAAGCAGTGTCAGCAAGAATATTTTAGCGAAGAAATAGAAGCATTAAAGAAAGGAAAAAGCGTAGCATCAAAAAGCAAGATTTGCATGCTCAACCCTATATTAGATCAGGATCAAGTTTTAAGAGTTGGAGGTCGTTTAAAACATGCAAACATTAACTTAGACATGAAACATCCTATTATCATCCCAAAAGGTAGTCGCTTGTCTGAGTTAATAATAGATCAGTGTCATGAACTTACCTTCCACGGTGGCGCTAAACTCACTTCGGGGATCATTCGACAAAAGTACTGGTTGGTAGGGGGACTCAAGGCTACAAAGAAGCGCATTTATCAATGTGTTAAGTGCAGAAAGCACAGTCCCAGACAGCACTATCAAATCATGGGAGATTTACCAAGATCGAGGGTGAATCCGTTGCGGCCATTCTACGATACAGGGTTAGATTACACAGGTTATGTGTTCGTTAAGGCCAACAAGGGCCGAGGTATTCTAACAACAAAGGGCTACGTTGCTGTGTTCGTCTGTATGGTAACAAAAGCCATACATTTGGAGCTGGTTTCGGATTTGACGACGTCAGCATTTTTAGCAGCTTTGCGTCGAATGTCAGCCAGGCGAGGAGTGCCGAAAAATATGTATAGCGATCAAGGTACAACTTTCATCGGAGCAAACAAGGTTCTGCAGGAAGAATATCGGCAAATTTTATGTAAATTCGAAAACACAGAATTTATCAATGAAGTGACGCGCATGGGTATCAAGTGGCATTTCAATGCCCCCTCTTGGCCGTCAGCAGGTGGACTGTGGGAAGCTTCGGTCAAAAGTCTAAAATATCACATGAAGCGGGTGATAGGCGAACAACGTCTTACCTTTGAGGAGTACTCTACATTGCTCTCTCAGCTCGAAGCCTGCATCAATCAGAGACCTTTATGTGCTATGACCGAAGACCCCGACGACTTAAATTGCCTAACACCATCACATTTTTTAACTAGCGGTCCTCATCTCGCATTTTTCGACACCGAAACAGATTTACGTACTCGTTGGCATCATACACAAAAATTATTCGAGGATATCTGGAAGAAATGGCGACAAGAATATCTAACGCAGCTATCAGTCCGCAGCAAGTGGAGACTACCGCAAGAGAACATCAAGGTCAACGACATAGTGCTCATACAAGATAGCAATTTGCCGGCCGGAAGGTGGCCACTGGGCCGCGTCCTGGAGCTACATCCCGGAAGCGACGGTTTTGTGAGGGTTGTTACGCTAAAAACAAAAAGCGGCATCATGAAACGCCCCATAGTGAAACTGTCCATATTGCCTGTTAATCAAGAACAGTCAGATGAAAATATCAAGAATCCGGACGATGATGTAAAGCAAGTATATCACGTTACTAAACCTATCAAGAGAAATAATAATTACAGCTTTTCTAAATTAGTATTTACAATTTTATTATTTATTATGACCTTTATATCAAGCTCAGAAGGTTCATTTAATGTTACACCGCTACAAAATCAAAGTTTATACTTCGACAAGGTGACAAACATGGCTCTCATCAAGGAGGAGTGGCGCCTAGTCGTCTACTACGACATGAGTCCCTACTGGGAGGGCTCATTAACAGCTAGCAAGTACTTAGATTATTTACAAAACATATGTGATAGTAAACAAGACCATTCACAATGTGCAGCGATCATGTTACAACTACGTCACGGCTACGAACAACTAAGTCACTATAACAATGTTATGATGAGCAAGCAAACTTCGCGCACGCGACGAGGACTGATAAACGGAGTCGGTAATATAGCAAATTCCTTATTCGGAATTCTGGATAGTAATTTCGCTGAAAAATATGAACAAGATATTGAGCTTATCAAGAAGAATCAAGATCATCTCGCCGTTCTCTGGAAGAATCAGACCTCCGTCGTTGAAGCTGAATTTAATCTGTTGAAACGTACAGAGGATATCATGAACAAGCAGCACAAGATTATCAATCTACGTTTAAATCAGGTGGAACAACAGTTGAACGAAAACTAGAAAACTAAGAAGGAAAACTTAGAAAATAATGATTTTATACTTTCCGCAATAGTCGCCAGCAATTTACTTAATCATTTAAAAGAAATGCAGAATACCCTATTAGACACTATGACTAATATATACAACGGACAGCTCAGTTTACACCTATTGACACCAGACCAACTTCGACAAGAATTAAATACTATATCAGGAAAAATATCTAAAGACTTATGTGTACCTTTTGAGAATATAAGCTTACCTAATATCTATCATCTATTAAAAATTAAAGCTAGAATGTCGACAAATTACTTACTGTTTGAAACAAAAATACCTCTAGTTCACCGTGACAGTTTTGAAATTCATAAAATCATTGCCGTACCACGTTTAGTAAATAATAGCATCATGATTAATATTAAACCCGTATCAAGTTACCTAGCGATTAACCTTCAAAAGGACGCTCTGTTGCCTATTACTGAAAGTGACCTAAAAACGTGTCTGCAGCAGGAGTCAGGCACTCTATTATGTAGGAGCAGGTCACCAGTGTACTCCCTGAAGGATGACGAGAGCCTTTGCGAAAAGGATGCAGCCTCCGGGAGATGCAGGATCTATCACGAGCCATGCCGATCACAGTGGCATGAGCTACATCAAGTCAACACGTACTTTTACTTTTATTGTCAAGAGCAGAATGTTAAAGTACTCTGTGACGATCAAGTTTCATCGCTACAGCTGTTTCAAGCTGGCTTATTGACGACAAATCAAGGTTGTCTTCTGAAGTTCAAGGACTTTACCGTGTACACTCACAAACAGGAGGTGAGTGATCTGCACATCAAGGCAGATGTTACTGCCCCAAAGCTGTCGCCGATCAACTATCTTTTCAACATATCGGTACCGAGCAACGGCACTATTAGCGCAGGGGACGAGGACGTCAGCGAACATTCAAGGCAGCTGACACATCTGCAGAAGCAGATAGAGGAGATAAAGCAGACCGTGCCGCTGTACGACAGCGTCAGCAGCCACGACATTCATCACTATACGGCGACGTACGTCATCGTTATCGTGGCTGCTGTTGGAGCAGGTGTCTGGGGAGCGCGCAGGTTCCGGCGCCGGCGGTCGGCGCGGGCGGCGGTGGAGCAGGTGGAGCAGCGCGCAGGGCGGGCGGCGCCGCCCACCCCGGAGGTGGCGAGGCGGCAGCCGCCCTCCTCCTCCACAGCGGTGATTGACAATCAGTGTGTGTGCAGTGAGAGTGACAAGTGTGTTAAAAAGGTTTCGCGTCATATAGGCTATATTAACCCAGGTTATAGTGATCCGTGCAAACAAGTGCAAGACTTTAAACGGGTGTCGTGTTCTAACGTACCTAAGCAAAACAAAGGCACGTCACCGACCTTTTGTTCTGTATAAGTAATCGGTGACGATAGAGTTAAGTTTAATTCTTTGTAAATCATGAATTTTTATTTGTACTTTACTTACTAACAAGTGTAGGTTAAGGACAAAATGGAATCACCTTGTATCATCTCATCACTACTAACTTCTCTACTTTTCGGTGTGGGAGCATGTACGATCCATATCGTACATCAAGCAGTTTTAGGGTTTTAAGGAGTCAGCGTTTAGGACGCGCTCGCGTAATTAGTTAATTATTTTATTAAAATCAGTTCGTTCGCATCGATCAATCAAGGCGATCGCGCGTGCTCGCACACCCGGGTCATTTGATCATCAAGTATATCAATAAATCAAGTAACGGTTTATCAAGTCAATCGTTTTATTTATCAAGTAAAAGGAGTAGTAGTTAATCAAGGACACTACAAATGGTGTAGAAGTCATACAGATACGACTTTTAATACAGGAATAACCTTTCATCTGTAAGTGAATTGTTTAAAATTATGCTTAAATTTCTTATATTTTTGTCGACCCAAAAAAGATGGTTTATTTAAGTTGGATGCTATTATATTTGCATAAAATTAAGCTGATCTCTTTGTGTTTGTCTTATTAAATTTACATGTTATTCTAAAAGTTCAATAATCAAAAAATAATATAATTACAAAATTTTTACAAAGTCGCCATGGACAGTGTTATGCAAGATGTAACAATTTAATCATAAACGAAATTTTGGGGTCTGGCTGACATTATACTAAATGCGTTATAAGATATGGGTATTCTCATATTTCTTGCTACGGTTTTTTTACAACAAAACAAAAAAAACATAATGTAATATTTTTTTTATGAAATAAAGGGGAGGGTGACGAAGGGAATAGGGTAGGGGATTGGGCCTCTGGTAAACTCACTCACTCGACGAAACACAGTGCAAGCGCTGTTTCATGCCGGTTTTCTGTGAGAATGAGGTATTTCTCCAGCCGGCCTATTCGTGCCGAAGTATGGCTCTCCCACGTATCAAAATCTTAAATCGAAAAATTACGTTCAATCCACAAAAACAAATAAGTATTTCCTTTAATATTGTAAATGAACAAAAATAAAAACTGCTAACTATTATTAAAATATTATATTAATTGTGAGTTATAAACTGTACAAAATTTACGCAAGTTTTTAATTTCAATTCTGTAATAATTTAGCACATAGATTTTTGTAATCTGAAAACGTCTTCTCTAGGTGCTCGGACAGTTTTAGATTCGCCCGAGTCGTACAAGGTTTGTTCATGATTAGGTATTACATGTTACATATCATAATTATTATCAATGTCTTAAGTATCAGAGGAAAATGTTTGATTTTAAAATAATAATTATGTGCTCGTTTCTTCGTGATAGTACATGTTCTTGGTGTATACTGCATTATACTATCCGCTTTTGACAATTATTTGTTTCATAAGTCATAACTATGACAATGACAATAACCGCGCAGGCTGTCGTCCGGCGCGCAATATTATGATACGTTACCTGGGATACGACCTTGGCGAAAATCTGAATTGTCATATTTTAGTGTTCGAAAAGGAGCCAAATTTAAAACGGTTGAAGTATGGGAGTTACGTTTCCTTAGTTTTTATTATTCGTAGTTATATAGATTATGTAACTGTTCATAGTTATATTTACACAGTAGACATAATCGGTCTTACCACAAAGTACTAAACATCTGTTGAACAGTTGTTTTGTGACCATTTTGTACTGAATTTTTCTCTAATCGACTGTTCAACGAGTGTTTAAATCTTTTGTGGTAAGACCGATAATGTCACGACTCCCATAAAATGTTTGTTTGTAAAATGTATGTGCATGTATCCTGTATTCCAAGTAGGTCAGTGACCAAAAAAACTTACTAAACAGATTTTGATCAACATAGATCTAATAGCCGCACTCAGAGACATTAACTTTCATTTTATAGTTTGTGCGTTTTAACAGGGTGACAGTTCTCATATTCCTTGCTACGGATTTTTTTTACAAGAAAACAAAAATGATCAAAATGTAATAAATTATATTCCATCTACAAAAACAAATATTTCCTATAATTGTAAATATGAATAAAAATCAAAAATTGCTAAATGCTAACTTATTAATATAAAATTATAAATTTTAACTGTGAAAACAGGAGTATAAAATTATTGTTATGAAAATATTTGAAAAATGATGCATGAAACGGAACTTACGCCAATAGAGATTGACACTGTTGAATCGAAATCAAATCGATAAAAAAGGCGGCCATCTTAAGTCGCCGGCGCCACTCAGTCGGTACAGTACGGTACGGTACGGTACGGTACGGTCAGTACGAATTCGATAATTTCGATTGCAATTCCTTTACGAAGTGATTCGATATTTTTAAATTATCAATTAATTTTTTTTAGGTAACTTCCTACGAATAATAAAAACTAAGGAAACATAACTCCCATACTATTACCGTTTTAAATTTGGTTCCATTCGAACTGTCATGTAACGTCAGCCTTTATACCGCTCAAGGCCACCTAAATATTGCAAATGCATTGAAATGTGTACCTAAGGTACACTTTTTTGACAAGTATTTTGGAGCATGTTTTTTGACGGAGTTACTCTTCCTTAGTTTTTATTATTCGTAGGTAACTTCCCTACTATTGTCAATTATTATCTGTCACCCATATCATCATAAAACGCACAAACTATAATGAAGTTTTTGACAGATAATGTATGGGGTATAAGTCAAAATCTTCACTTAATTACAGTTTAATATTCGTCTCTGAGTGCGGCAGTAACTTATGACATTTAAATATGATTAACCTTCAACTTAATGAAGAGTTTGACATATAATGTATGAGGCTTTAGTTTCAAAAGCCACAACTCACCTAGCTCCAGCAATCGTCTAGCGAAGCTCGCGGCCGTTCTGTAGTTCTTCAACTTGAAGAACATGTTCAGTGCCGTCCGTAGCGTCAGTATCTGGTGGACGGGCTGCAGCTTGCAGTGTGTGAAGTAGGCGGCCATCTCGCACGTCCGCTTCTGTTCCTCGAGGGTGTTCTTCGGCATCGCTGAAAAGAAACAAGTGATAAATTAATACCCATGGGCCATGATATTTTATATTTTTCTTTTTAATCTTTTATACTATGCACCACCTATACAGGCGTTTGAAATAATTTAATAATCACAAAAACATATCAAATACTGCTGCTGCCCGTCCCGGGAGGGGTGATGTCATAAATTTTGACAATGTGACAGATGTGAGCAGGTGGGTGAAACTTCCGAACGAAAAAAAATTCCAACTTTAAACGTAGCACTTTAAAAAATTTAGGACTACGTTAAAAACACCACAAAGCAAGTGATAAGTTGAAACTACGAGGGCTGCTATTTATGTATCCGGAATTAAAAAAAGAAACAAACATATATCATTTAATATGGTTTTATTGCTTTTCAAAATATTCGCCGCGATGATCGACACACTTTTGCATACGCTGGAACCAATTTTCATAGCACTTTTTCCATTCTGATTGAGGTATCTCCAAAACGTGCATTTTGAACGCATCAACAGCCTCTTCGCGGCTCGAAAAACGTTGACCACGTAATTTGTTCTTCGCGTATGGAAATAAAAAGAAATCGTTAGGTGCCAAATCAGGGCTGTACGGCGGATGACCAGTCAATTCGATCTTTTGACCCTCCAAAAACTGAGTTGTTTCAGCTGAGGTGTGACAGCTAGCATTGTCGTGATGTAATATGATTCTGCGTTGTCGGTTGTCCTTTCTTATTTCTTCAAAGACTTCTGGTAAACAAATGGTCGTATACCGTTCAGAATTAACCGTTTTACGATTCTCTAATGGCACTGTAGCCACATGTCCATTAATTCCAAAAAAACAGGCGACCATTTGCTTCAAAGTACTTTTTGCACGAGTAACTTTTGTTGGTTTCGGCTCATCTTGGAACACCCACACCGTTGACTGTTGTTTAGTTTCGGGGTCATATGCATAGATCCAAGATTCATCACCTGTGTAGATATTATAAACGGCTTTTGACGTACCACGGTTGTATTTTTTTATCATTTTTAGGGTTCCGTACCTCAAAAGGAAAAAACGGAACCCTTATAGGATCACTTTGTTGTCCGTCTGTCCGTCCGTCCGTCTGTCAAGACCCTTTTTCTCAGGAACGCGTGGAGGTATGAAGCTGAAATTTATATCAATTACTCAGGTCTACTGTCCCTTGAAGCTGTGAAAAAATCAAACTTCTAAGCCAACGCAATCAAAAGATACAGCCGTTTATGCCACAAATTTTCGACACTTGCAAGGGAATCAAAACCTACAGGGTGCTTCCCGTGAACTCAGAATCTTGAAATTTGGTACGAAGCAACGTCTTATAGCATAGATAAAGGAAAAATTACGAAAACCATAAATTTTTAGTTACATCACATAATATATATTTTTTTTAATAATTTTAAACTTACTACCCATTTCCTCATAAACGCGTAGAGGTATTAAATTGAAATTCATACCAAATACTCAGGTCTATAATACCTTTAAGCTGTCGGAACCCTCGGTGCGCGAGTCCGACTCGCACTTGGCCGGTTTTTTTGCACCAATCGACACGAGCCCGTTTTTGATCGATTGTCAAGTTGTGCGGAATCCAACGCGAACATATTTTTTTTACAGCCAAATGTTCGTGTAATATCTTATGTATGCTCGTCATACTTATGCCTAAGGACGCCTCTATCTCGCGATATGTAACATGACGATCACGCATTATTAGTTCCCGCACAGCATCTATATTTTGTGGGACAACAGCTGTTTTTGGGCGACCTTCTTTATTTTCATCCGTGAGCATAGACCGCCCACGATTAAACTCACTGTACCAGTGATAAATTCTCCAAAAGTTGCGGTGAGTTGAATAAAGCACTGTTGTTGATTTAGCCCACGCCGAAAATCGTAGTAAATCATTGCACGAAAATGTTCACGCGTTAAATCCATGGCAAATGAAGACACGCAATTTTCAAAATGACGCCACAATGGAAAAATAATTGACAGTCACATGAAACAAAATGTATTCTTCAACCAAAGAGTTCTATTTTCAAATGTTGTAATTACTTTTTAAATATTGTTCTTGTAAGTGGCCAGTTCCGGATACATAAATAGCAGCCCTCGTATAGCAGAGTAGACAGAATTATAGAGTATGCAGACTTAGAATTGATGTTGAAATTTTTACATTTATCGTATTATGACGAAAATCGTCGCTAGGGTTGTTAACTTGTTACCTACGAATTTAAAACTATGACATATTCGCTGGACGTGTTCCTCTTTGGTCGTATTGTTGTTTGTGTTTTGGCACATGCGATTAAAATTGTCAGAACCCGACGAATTCGACAGATATTGAAACCTGTCCGTTTCTTTGCAGTCGAACTACTGGTAGTTATGTCTATTGTGACTATAGTCAGAATGGAACAAGTGATAACTGATAAGTTTATAAAAAATATAGACGGATTACGTAAAAAATACACGTTGTAACCATGCAATGGCACAAATAATAAGTTTTTTGTCAGATGTCAGACTACGTAAAAAAACGTGTGGCACTCGGGGACTGCCGCGGTAAAGCTATTGCATAATATTTATTATGCAATTGTAATTCGCATACGTCTAGTCGCACGCAAACAAACGCCGTGATTGTGGCATTTTTTCGTTACGGAATTTCTCCACCACCAGCAGCGGCAAGGCGCAGCATCACCGCCGCGGCACGCTACACCTCTGTTACTGACCTTTCCTAGCGGTCTCCATCTGCAGCCCCAGCAGGTAGTCCGCACATATCGCCAGCAGCTGCTGCGCCTCAGCCAGCTCCTGTCGCGTCTCCACCACCAGCAACGGCACGGCGCGCGCGACGCGGCGCAGCACCACTGCCGCTTCGGTGAACTTCCCGCCCGTTGTCAGCACGTAGCTCTGTTGGAGTTGCGCGACTAGGTCGTTGAGTTTCACCGCTGGACAAAAGAGAGAATGTAACTGTTAAATTATATCTAGAAATGCGAAAGTGTGTATGTCTGTGTGTTAACTTTCCACGCCCAAACCGCCGAAATAGTTTTTATCCTGGAAAAATGTACGGTTCCCGCGCGATAACCAAATTTTGGTCCATCTAGTCATATCATATACTCACTGACGACGGGCAGTCTGTCCTTGTCTGTGGGTCGCGGCAGCAGCGCGGTGAGCGGCGGTAGCGCGGGCAGCGCGCCGAACTGCATGCGTGCGCACGCGAACATGCTCGTGAACGTGTCCACGTACGGCTCGAAGTTCACTATGCCCACTTGCTCGTTCAGCATTCTAGAAGATAAATATCAATATTTATATGTAGCTTGAAATTCGAGTGTTAGTAGATGTGAGAAAACACTAGCGCCCTCTCTTTCTATATTTAATGCAGGCTCTACACTCGCGGCGCGAATTGCGGCTGCGACTCACGGATGCTACGCGCCGTGAACACGAAGCTGCGAAACCCTCCACACTCGCGGTTCGCGGCCTTCTCGGGTTTTCACGCCGCGAGTGTAGAGCCCGCATAAAACTCTTGAAAAAAAAGTTCCACACTGTGTATACAGAGGTTATATTTAAGCAGCACTCCGCGTGGTTCAGTGACATGTTGCAGGTATCTGCAGCTCTGCTGCATATTCTGCGTTTTACCGTTGAATTGATTTAGGCATATACATAACCCAATATTATACAATAAATACACATTTAGACACAGACAAAAATCTTCATACCCATAGCTGGGCATTAACTCGTTAATCCGTTAATCGTTAATCCGTTAATCGTTAATTAACGAAGTAAACATTTTGATTGACGGATAAAATTTTAAGTTAACTTTTAAAAATATTAACGGACTCGTTAACTTCCGTTAATATGCAGAAGTCCGTTAATCGTTAATCCAATGCCTACTATTTACCGCACGGCACCGCGGCGCGGCGCGAAAACAGGTTCAGACAGTATGAAACGACAAGTGCCGGGCGGGCTGGCAGCGCGGCGCCGCGGCACGGCAGCGGCGAAACAAAAACAATACCAGATACATTTTCAGGCGCATGCGAGTGAGAAGAGATTTGTTTAGTTTTATCATTTCATTACTCAGCGTCGGTGCTTATAGAGAGAGTAATTTGTTTATTATTATTATTATAAATCATTTGCATGTTGATAAAGAAGAGTGCAGTATAATTTAGTTAGGTAGAATACAATAATTATAGAAGTATTTTGTTTTGTCCCTAACCTGTTCACTTCCAACACCTTAAACCAACAGGTTTTGTATGTACACTAACGCAATGATATAAGTTACAAGTGTTACAACAAGGCCATATTACACATATTAACGGATTAACGATTAACTTTAACTTGCGTTAATTTCGTCCGGAATGTAACACTTTAACGTTTATCGAAGCTAACATTTTTTTTAACGGATTAACGACTAACGAAGTTAACTATTTGATTAACGGTGCCCAGCTATGTTCATACCCCTTTAAAACGGTAATAGTATGGGAGTTACGATTCCTTAGTTTTTATTTTTCGTAGCCTAAGAGCAACAAAATATTCAACTTTTATATAAGTAAATTTCACCTGCACGCCATCTCGAACTGTCCCAACGCCACTGCGTCGTGCGCTATACGTAACGTGCCCGCCATAGCCAAGCCCGCGCCGCGCGTCGGCGCCACGAAGTATGCCTGTTCCTCTTCACCGTCCATGTTTGCTAGAAAGAGAAAGAAGAGTAAGGTCGTGTTCATACAAAAATTTCCCGCTGTTGGTTATTGGTTAGGCAGTACTAAGTATTGACCGCAACTCCGTTGCGTCTAAATTTTTTATCACGCGGGAACCGTCCATTTTTCCATTATAAAAAACTAAATACATAGTATATACAGGCCGGGCCGGGCCCTAAAATATACTCCATACCAAAGAGCAAAATCGATACAGCAGTTTAAACATACAGACAGACAGAGACACTATCGCATTTTTATATTATACGGAAGCATGGATATTTATTTGTTATATCATATTGGTAAAAAACTGTTTTTAGCTTAACTATAAATAAATAGATTATGCCACTGATGACTGCGTCAAAATGCACTCTAAGTTCTAACAGCCGCACTCAGAGTGGAACATTAATTACTTAAATGTAATTGTTTCAAGATTTTGACATAAGCCCCATACATTATCTGTCAAACTCTCATTAAACTGCAGGTTAATTATGATTAAATGTCTCTGAGTACGGCGGTTAAAGACTTAAGTAGATTGAAGTGTTTACCGGAGACTTTTGCCATTGATTAATGTGCAAAATGCATTCTCAAAGAACTATGTAAATATAAGTGTTTACCGGAGACAGGTGCGAGCTCCTCGGGCAGCTCGAGGTCATCATCGCCGACGTCCCACCCGCCGTCGGAACACGCGTCTTCCGCAGCTGCTTCCTCGCCATCCTCCTGTAAAATAAATAAAATATCTTTATATTTTATTAAAAAAAAGGGTAGGGTAAATGACTAGTGATTGGACAGTACCAGTCATTGGAAAAAGCACAAAAACACTATTTATTAAGGTTGCTTTAAAAACGACCTATTTTTAAAGTAATAGAGCGCCTGATTTTAAAGAAAAACAGGTAGTTTTTAAAGCAAACTTAAAAAATATAGTGTTTTTGTGATCTATCCAATGACTAGTACTGTCCAATCACTAGTCATTTCACCCTTTTTGAACGTCGGAAAAAGAACGTCGTAACTACGATGCCTACCACCGGTACCTCTAGCATTCATGTGTTAGGCATCATGTTAGATCTTCAAACATAGAAACGTGCATACTACGCATAAATACGTGCACGTATACGCATGCTTCGTGGCAAACAGCCTTCTACTTTGATGAACATGAATTTAGTTGGGAAAAACAGGGAAACATCATTATTTTTACACCCAACTGTGATATTTTTTGCTACTTTTGAAATTGTGTTACACAAAGTTCAATTGTCAAAATTGTGACCATTCAGTCTCGAAATCAGCGGGCGGGAGCGGCGGCGGTGCGTTCCAATGACCAATGTATAGATTTATATGGACAGGCCTTGAAAGCCGTTCGCCGCACGGCGTACTAGATTGCATAATAATATAATAATATCCATATAAATCTATACATTGGAACCCGCCCCGCTGACTTCGAGACTGAATGGTCACAATTTTGACAATTGAACTTTGTGTAACACAATTTCAAAAGTAGCAAAAAATATCACAGTTGGGTGTAAAAATAATGATGTTTCCCTGCAGTCCTTCCGAGAACAGACTATATAACATCGAATAAATTGATTCACAGGCAGTGGACAGATATACGTCATTTGGTCGGATTATGTCAATTCAATGTAAGTCGTGATCTGTCAGCAGACCAAACTACGTAGGTCTACCATCTACGTATGAATTAACTTCTCTGATAGTACCTTGTTCTCAGCCAGCACGTCCTCGTCGTCGCCCCAGGCGCCGGCGGCCTCTAGCGGCTCGTCGGTGACGGCGGCCACCGCGCCGCCCGCGCCTCCAGCACCAGCACTCGCCACTTCGAATAGACTCCTGAAAAATATTATATTGCTTTTAAAATTAGGAGAAATCGAGCAAATGGGTCATCTGATGGAAAGCAACGAGGTGCAGGTGCATTCCCGGATTTTTAAACGGAATACGCTCTCTTCTTGAAGGTTTGCAGGTCGTATTGGCCATATGGACTTTGCATCCGTTTTGGATGATTTATCTATCTTCTGAGCTAAGTAACTACACTCTTCAAACACTGTTATAGTGATGAGACAGACAACGTATAACAAAACTAAGTGACTATAATTTAGGGTGTGTAAGTGTTCCTTATATAGAGATCACTGTGAAAGTAGCAGCGCTGAAAGAACATTTTTCAACTCTTCACCATACAAATTACAAAAAATTGGTCTTTCAGTGCTGGTACTTTCACTTTTAAACTCCCTACAAGAAACGCGTGCGTAACGACCTAAGTAATTTGGTCGCGTTAAGTCAAACGCATCCGACCCATCACAGCTAACATTGAATTGACATAAGCCGACCACATGACGTAGGTCCGTCAACTGCCTCTAGGAATCAATTTCCTCGATGATACATACCCTAAAATACTATCGCTTAGTGACATATACTTATCTATGCTTACTTTGGTCGTCGTTGCCATAGTACCGGACTTATTTATGTCACTTCATAACTATTATTTACAAATAAAGGACTACGATACAAAATAGTATTTTAACTCATAAACCTATAATGCTAAAGACCAACAAAGAGTGCGAGAGAGAAGAAAATCCTTTATGGAATTATAACAAGATGAAAAGAGAGAGGCAGTCTAATGAAAATTGTAACCACTTTTATTTGACAGGTCGTCAAAACTCGTCAGTCGTTTTTATGCCCTTTCGGTATTTCCAATATATTGTTCAATTTGTTTGTTATTTTTAATAAATATTATTATATTTAAAAATGTTGACTTGTGCTGTAATTGTTTGCAGTGTAAATCATAAGAATAATCCTGAAAAATATACATTTCACAGGTAATTAATCTTCATGTCCTAATTGCTACGATGTGTTTATTTTTGCTATATTCTGTCTTTAGTTCTCTATTTCAAATAAAATATTATGAATCCTCCCTTTTACTTTCATATTTTGCATAACTAAAGGTACTATTGTTCTTATATTACACAAATTTTGAAGAAAAATTTTTCATCAAAATTTTTACATATACGCTAGTGCTTGAATCAAATTTATCGATATGCTTATCGATATTTTACAATAACATAAAACTAAAATTAAAAATCATTTACCCTTTATATTTATCACCTTAAGCCCGGTCGCACATTATCCGAAATTTCTGATCAGAACAATTCGGACGCCCGGCGGAACGCACTCTGTTCATACATTTTGTTGTAGACCCATCATACTAAAAGAATTTCTGACGTGTCAAAATGTATGAGCGGGGCGGGGCGTCCGAATTTTAGTGATCACAAATTCGGATAATGTGCGGCCGGACTAAAAAAGAACATATTATCTTATTTTAACTAAAAGTATATTATAATATAGCTAATATAATATAACTACTATAATATAGAGTGACTCTAAAACTAGAGGAAGGTTTATATTTATATATCATAATCATTTGTTTTACAGATTCCCTCAAGATCCTCTAATAAGAGGAAAATGGCTGAAATTAATTGGGCGTGTTGGTTGGAATCCCAAGAAAAATTCAACAATATGTAGCAAACATTTCATTGAAAATTTTTAAAGAAAAAGTAGAATAAATACTATTTTGGTTAAAGGAGCTATCCCAACTTTATTTGTGCCAGTAAGTTTGACATACTGTTGCACTTGTTACTGAAGCAATTATTAAAAATAAGCAATTATAAGCAATTATTGCTTTTTAGTTCATTTAAGATTATATTTAAATGAACTAAAAAGTATTAAATAATCCTTATTCTGTACTCAATCTTCATAATTTTGAAGTCGGTACCAGTCCTAAGTATATAAGTTGCAGTTATACCTATTCTGTCAGAGAACTGGCGATTAGGTTAGCTGGTACCGATTGCAAAATAATGAAGATTGAGAACAGAATTAATACTGAGTACAGAAGAAGAATTGTCATTACCTTGGAAGTCGGTTTTAATTTTTTGTATAAAAAATGATAATTTTACTCTTTTTAGCTGTCCTTAAGGTTTTCTATACCTACAGTTGGTGTTTTAAAAAATCAAAATCAAAATTGCTTTATTTCTGAACAAATCTAAAATAAAATATATTTTCAGAATACATGGTGCCTACCACCGGTTCGGGAACTAAGCCGACGAGAAGAACCGGCGTAAGAAACTCGCACGGGGCCCACTTTTTACCAAAAAAAGTGAGAAAAAAAATAATCTTTTAAAATAAAATTTACAATGCCGTAACTAAAAATTATACAATGTAAACATAGATAGATACATAATAATTGTAAGTCATGTAGAAGTAGCCTTGCAAGCAGTAATTCAGCATTCCCAAGATGTGCCATCGTTTATGAAATCATTGACCTTATAATAGGCTTTGGCACAAAACGTTCTTTGACTACTTTTTTAAATTTATTAATCGAAAGATTTTGAACGTTTTCTGGGACCATAATATGTTCCCATTTGAATATCAAGGAGTCACCTCGATTTCTCATGGTTTCCATCACCAGACCACCACTTTTGTGAACATAATACCTACTCGGAACAATACAATGTACAACAAAAGAAAAAATTTGAAAATTGGTTCATAAACGGCGGAGTAATCGTTGAACATACATAAAAAATATATCCACAGCCGAACGTCTAGACTCCTCCTGTTTGGAAGTCGGTTAAAAATAATTATAATAAAAAATATTATGATATTTTATGATATGTATTTAATTTAAGAATAAAATATAATATACTATGTGTGTTGTTTACTTTCAATGTTTACTTTCAATGTAAGGACTGATTTACCAGATAGATTTTACCTGAGTAATAAATAAATAACTTTATAATGTGTTATGTGTATATTATTTACCCCTATAAGAACCTCATGTCATAACATATCCGACGATTGAAAAATCATTCCAAAAGAAAATGTGTATCTACTTTTCAATCGTCACCTTTTTTGCCAATTAAAATTTATGATACCTAATTTGAAATACATATCTGTCAAAGTTGCATATTATTTATTTCTTATAGAAACTCAGGTAAAATAACTCGAACGGACTATACTATCGATAGCAAAATACTATACTATCGATAGTAAAATATACATCACTAGCACACGCACACATTGACAGATCGAAAATGGTCACGCATTTTCGGGTTGTCAGGTGGTCTTTACGACAGTATATATTAAGTCTATGTTTTAACTACACGAGCTGACATATACTTATCTATGCTTTCTTTGGTCGTCGTTGCCATGGTGATATACTCGTTACTTCACTTCATATTCTTTACAATAAATGACTACATACAAAATGCTATTTTAACTACACAACACTTAGTTTTGTTACACCGTATAGTATACTCACTTGGACACAGCCAGCAGCGGCCAATTCGGCTGCGCGCGCGCGACCGGCAGCGGCGGGCGCAGGAACACCGCGTCGGGGTTGGCGGCCGGCACGGGCAGGTTCGCCGCCTCCAGCGCCGCCCGCAGTTGTTCCGCCTCCTCCAGCTGCTTGTGGTTGATGGCGGTCAGGTAGGCCAGGGAGAGCTGTAGAGAGATAAAACGTTTATTATGTCCTCATTTTTAATTACAGACTTATAATATCAAACTGGGAAACAAAAATACGTATAGCATTCGGGCACTGCCGGACTCAAAGCCTGCGATTAAAGCTATGCAATAGTTAAAAAAAAAAGTTATCACCGCATATGCATGTATACGCATTACGCATTCACGCACGTACGTTACGTACACATCTGCGTGCAACCGAGCCTACGAGCATAGTCTACGAACGTGTGACGTCATCCCTCGTGTGTGTGTTATCGTCCCTCGTGTGTCATTCTAGATGTATCTCTGCGAACATCATCCGGTTTACAAACATGTAACGTCACAGTCACGCTCTCTGGAGCACAGTCACGCCGTATATCGCCGTCACTGTCACGCACGGTGTGATCTGATATCGCCATCTCCGTCGCACGGTGTGACGTCAGTCACCGAGCCGCAGCGCCCCCTAGAAATGCGCGGACACGTCGCGCCCGATATCGCCGTCTCTGTCGCGCACGGTGTGATGTCACTCACCTGGCTGGCGTTCTTGAGCAGGCGTATGCGCTCTGTGACGTCACCGAGCAGCAGCGCCCCCTGGAACTGCGCGGACACGTCGCGCCCGATATCGCCGTCTCTGTCGCGCACGGTGTGACGTCACTCACCTGGCCGGCGTTCTTGAGCAGGCGGATGCGCTCTGTGACGTCACCGAGCAGCAGCGCCCCCTGGAACTGCGCGGACACGTCACGCCCGATATCGCCGTCTCTGTCGCGCACGGTGTGACGTCACTCACCTGGCCAGCGTTCTTGAGCAGGCGGATGCGCTCTGTGACGTCACCGAGCAGCAGCGCACCCTGGAACTGCGCGGACACGTCGCGCCGTATCTCCGCTATCTTCATCATCTTCCGCAGCTTGTCCAGGTTGCCCGTGATGAGGTACAGGAAGGAGAGTTTGTCGAAGTTCTTCGTGCGCTGGTAGCACATCTCCACGATCTGAAAAAAAAATGTGAAACTAAGACGACTCTTTGAGATGGATGGATTCAAACGATAATGAATACATTGTTTTTTTTTTATGAAATTAAGGAGCAAACGAGCAAACGGTCACCTAATGGAAAGCAACTTCCGTCGCCCATGGACACTCGCAGCATCAGAAGAGCTGCAGGTGCGTTGCCGGCCTTTTAAGAGGGAATAGAGTAATAGGGAGGGTAGGGATGGGAAGGGAAGGGAAGAGGGGAGGATAGGGAAGGGAATTGGGCCTCCGGTAAACTCACTCACTCGGCGAAACACAGCGCAAGCGCTGTTTCACGCCGGTTTTCTGTGAGAACGTGGTATTTCTCCGGTCGAGCCGGCCCATTCATGCCGAACATGGCTCTCCCACGTATATTGGGTTTTCTTTATAAAAGGCTAATTACTGATGATATACCCTAAATTTGTTTACACATCACTTTATGTTAGTTACAACTTACAGCGAACAGTTTACCATTGATTTCGCGTAACTAACAAAGGTATAAAATAATATTTTGTGGTTCTTGCATAAGCTCCCTGGGTTGCAGTAGGCCTACTACGAAACTATTTTGAGACTCAAACAATCGGACGAGAATGCCGCGTCTTGCTCTAGCAACGTCATTTTACGATTGTTAGAGCAGGACGCGGCATTCTCGTCCGATTATTTGAGTCTCAAAATAGTTTCATGGTACAAGGCCTGAACCTCGGCACCATATTATATTTACCTGGTGGTTACCAGTCTGCAGCGCCGCCTCAGCGAGTCTGTCCCAGGCAGCAGCGTCGTCCAGGCTCTTGGCAGCATCTAACGCTGCCTCAATGTTCCCACACGCCAGCGCAAGTGACAGTCTCGTGCGAGGTTCTTTCACGAAGTGAAGAGCCACTTCTGGGTATCCTGTATACAAAATTGGCAGCTTGTTTTATGTTCTATATTATTTGTTACTTTTTAAAAATTAATCTTACTCTAAAATATATAAAAAGAACTAGTTTTAGCCCTGTTTCAATTATAAGTTAGGTATGGAAAATAGAAACATCAAAAAGTTAAAATATCTGTTTTTATCGGTGTCATTAAATTACTAAATTATTATACATAAAATGTAAAATAAGTACACCTGAATATTTTGGTAAGTATCTAAACAGTGCAATCACTACATAAAACACAGCTGCAAAGATAGAATTACCCTTCTCTTGGAGGTAAGCAATGATGCTCTGTCCCACGAGCTTAGCGGTGCGCACCATGTGGAGCACCTGCTCGTACTGCCGCGTCACCAGCGCCAGCTTAAACCTGGGTGGTGATGATGATAATTAGTACCTTTGTTATAAAACACTCTATCTATGAGTGAAAACCGGGTTGAAATATGTTGGGTAGTTCAAAAGATATGAGCGAACATGCATACAAAATGAATGTTTAATTTCAGGAGCTATCTAACCGTAGGATTTTTATTGTTAAAATGCTATATGTCATGATATAGCTGTCAAATATCTGTGTGACACGGAAGACCCTACCATCCATGTGGTGGCAAATGACCAGATGGATGGTAAGGTCAAATTAAAAAAACTTAATAGTCTATGGTCCTCACCTGTACTCTGTCGTGTCTATAGTCAGCACCTTGGGTTTGGCCTCGCGGTCGAGACAGACGACGCGCGCGGCGCCGCCATTGGGTGCGGGCAGCACGCGCATTACGTATACGGGTACGTCCAGAGTGCGGATTATGCCGTAGTCGCTATAACATTATGAAAATATTTTAAGTCCCATATTTTATGTTAGTCCCACACTCCCATCCCACAACCTTTACATTTTGTGGTACACTTTACGGAAAAACTATCACGCCTATTGATTTGTGCTTTAACATAGTAATTTTTAGATTATATAGACCAAGGAAGGGTGGCCAACCTTTTCGATACTTGGGCCGAAATTCGGAAGAAGAATTTTACCCCGGGCCGCACTACCAAATTTTATGTATACTCGTAGTGGAATTCAAGTCAAAATCGGATAAGTCCTAATTTTTCCTATAGAACTTAGAGCTTTTATTTTAAAAGTAAAAGTAGAAGTAAAAGTAGGTATGATAAGGTAATTTTAGTATTGACTTTTTTACTTAAAAAAAATGTGCTCGGGACAAGGTAACAGACGGCGGGCCGCGTGTTGGCCACCCTTGATATAGACGTTATACAATGTTGCGTCCCTGTTGATATTTAGGAAAAGTCGCTTGAGCGACAAGGACAATACATTATGTGGATAAACAATTTAGCGTACCGTTGAGAACGAAATAGAAATACATCCATGCGCGAGTGAATAAGATAAGTAGCGATTGGTCAAAATCGACAACAAATTCAAGTCGAATTTAGCAACAGTGGCTTTATGCGCCAGTTTAGCTCATGTATGTATTTCTTCGCCAGTTTAGCTCATGTATGTAGTGGTAAACTATTCTGAGAGTATATTAAAGACAACTTATTTAAAATACATATTTTTTACTCACCCATCCTTACAACAGTATTTGATGTGATTCGCGGTGGTGTATATGAAGACGGGTTGCGGGCAGCTGTCGTCGAACGCCCCGCTCTTGACCCTCGCTCCCTCGGTAACCGTGCACAGTTGCTCCAGGCGGCGCGTGCAGATGGTCACAGTGTGTTTGCCGAGCAGCGCGACTAGGGACATGTCAGCGTTCCAGACGGCGTAGCGGCATTTTGATAATTTCAGCTGATAATACAGAGATTAAGCATCAGTTTACAGTCTTATTTCTGTGAAACTCGATCTTAACTACTATCCGTTCGCGGTAAGTTTGCCGCTGTCAACTCGGTTCTGTGAGTGACTGGGAGTGAGTGAGAGAACGGTAGTTAACAGCGGCAAACTTAGCGCGAACGGGTAGTAAATCATTATAATCATGCCTGTTTTCACCAACTGCCTCCTGACGTCAAGTGTTCCCATCGGCCTTTTAGGGTTATGTATGTACCATCGAGGAAATTGATTCCTAGGCAGTTGCAGACGGACCTGCGCGGCGTCATATGGTCGGCCTATGTCAATTTAATGTTAGCTGTGATCGGTCTGATCGGTCTCAACGCGACCAAATTACTTAGGTCCCTCATCTGCCTAGGAATCAACTTCTCTGATAGTACCTCTCTAAATAATTATTTAAAAGTTAAAACAGCAGAAGTTTTAAGTTACGAATATTTAATAAATTACATTTTCGAAAAAACTTGTTGTTGTGTTATGTTTTACAAAAGTTAAAAGGTAACCAGGCGCGGTCGCAGCCTGAAATTTTGGGGGGGGTCACTCACTAGTCACTACACCAATATATTTTTTTATCTGCGCCCTCGGATGGTTCTGGGTTGACAGCTGTCTTAGGTCAGTGGTTAGGGGATAGCTAGAAATTTTCTTTTATTATTTGGCAAGATTTTGAGATTTTTCAATTTGTCCTTAGATTTTGGGAGGGGTCATGTCCCCTGTGACCCCCCCTTCGGACCGCGCCTGAAGGTAACCCACAAAAATTAGTGAAATCTTGTAGGATATGTCCCTTATGGCCCTTAATGGCCGCTAGGGAACATTTAGAGTTAGGAGGCGGTTGGTGAAAACAGTCAGTAGTGTTTTATAACTTAATCTGAGTTATTCTAATAGTGAAAAATTTGTTTGTCGTGGCGACGCGTACTCACCGTGGCGACGGTCCGCTTCTGCTGCACGTCCAGCAGCTGGACGGCATCGGGCTCGCGCAGCAGCAGCATGCCGGTGCCGGCGTACATTATCTCGTCGCAGTTGGGTGTCGCGATCTTCTTCGACACTTCATTCTTGAGGTTGCGGATTACTAACTGTGAAAAAAAAGTAGTTAGCTATCACATAATTATGTTACTTTGAAAACTTTAATCTTATGGTGAAAATTGGCAGAATATAGTGATAAAGAGACTAGCTAGTCACACATGTAAATTTTCTGTGCAAGAGAGGCAAAAAATTAAAATTAGCAGTCGTAATTTTATGTCCGAGTAGCCATCGGAGGGGGCGCGGCCTTTGAGCGGCGTGACGCCACCAGTCACCACCTCTTCGCACTAATTGGTACTTAATTATTAACTTATTTAAACAAATATATTTCGCACATACCTGGTTATTCTTCTCCAGCGCAGCAAAGCGGTTACGTGCGACCCACACGGCGGAGGAGGCGTGGCCTCTGAGCGGCTCGACAGCGGGCGCCGCCCCCTCGTCGCGCGGCGCAGCGTACAGCTCGTACGTGTGCGTGTCGCCCGCACGCCAGCTCACCAGCACGCACCACTCCGCGTGGTTCAGTGACATGCTGAAAATATATATACATACTTACATAGTTATATACACATTAAGGAAGATTACTCTCATGTTGTCAGATGACTTGTAACTCACCTGTACGGCTGCACTCGTCCGCCGCCTTTGATCTGCATTACGGGCGAGTCCTTGTGAGACTGCATGTCCAACTTACGAAGCTGCCTGTTAACACAGAAAAATATTAAGCCCCAATTTCACCAACGTCTGTTAGTGTCAACAGCTTGTTAAAATGTCATGTCTTCTCTTTCATTCATAAGAAAAACGAAAGAGGTAACGTGATACTAATTCGAGCGTTAACTTTAACAGTCGTTGGTGAAATTGGGGCTAAGCCTTAAAATATTAAGCCTTTTACTGCCGCAATCTTCTTCTTTAATTATGGCGACCTCAGTGAGTTGCCAATATCAGAGTGGCTTTATGTTGACTTTGCTCTATAATATAGGTCTGGTGCTACCACACCCAGGCGCGGTCTCGGCCTGAAATTTCAATTTTTTTTTATCTGCGCCCTCAAACGGTTGGGGTTTGACAGCTGTCTAAGGTCGGACGCAGTGGTGGGGGATTGCTAGAAATTCCCTTTTACTATTTGGCAAGATTTTGAGATTTTTCAATTTGACCTTAGATTTTGGGGGGGTCATGTCCCCTGAGCCCCCCCCCCCCCCCCCCCCTTCGGACCGCGCCTGACCACGCCCAGAGACATTAAAAAATGATTAATGTTCAATTTAATGAAGTTAACAGATAATGATGGGGCTGATTTACTATGGGACTTATTACATTTACCTGCCTTTAATATAGAATGTGTGTGCGTGTGTGCGTTCGTGCAACCGTGCGTGTGCAGATTCACGTGCGTACGTGCGTGTGTGCGTTCGTGCATGCATACGTGCGTGTCTGTGTCTATACGTGTGCGTGTGCGGATTAGCGTGCGTGCGTGCGTGCGGTCGTGCGTGTATTTACCTGTCTTTGATATAGAAGAGTGTGTTGTTGTGTACGGCGTAGGCTGGTCTCTCGCGCTGCAGCTTGAACAGCACCATGCCGGCGTCGTGGCCCGCCGCGAACAGGTTCAGTGTTGGATGGGCGGAGAGGACCCAGAATCTGTGAAGAATTATAGTATGAACTTTGTTTATCCGGGGTTCGGTCGAGTGTTATTCTTTACGAAAATAATAATTAATAATTATTTACAAAAATAATAATCAAATGTTATTCTTTACGAAAATAATAATATCCCACAACCTGAGCACTTTTGTGGTACACTTTACGGAGAATCTATCACGCCTACTAATTTGTACTTTAACATAGTGATTTTTATTTATATGTAGATGTGTTATCATCGGTCAGTCAAGGTTTGGTTACTATTTAAATATTAAAAAAACTGCCTTAAAGATTATTACAAAGCAGAAAAATGACGCGAGCCCTTACAAAGCTCGGCTTTTAGTTTGTAATATATTATGGAGTCTCATGGATAGAATAATAAACAAAATTTTATAGATTTAAAAAATTTTGCCAAAATAACGCCGGATTCTATTAACTATTTGAATATTTATTTCTTGCCACAATGGCCTTGAATGTTCCTCCTTTTCCTTCCTCCGCCTACCTTTCATCCTCTCTACGGAAGGTGTGCAGACAGGTGCGCTTGGTCATGTCCCACACGCGGATGGACTTGTCCTCGCTGTTGGACAGCAGCAGCTCGTGCCGGGCGTGGAACAGCGCGCACGACACGTTGTGGTAGTGACCGCGGCACGCGTCCACCTCCCACGCCTGGGAAAATTCCAATAATTAATTAAACACACATAATATTATACAATAGAATGAAGCAGGCAGAGTACTGTAAGTCGTCTACTCTCATGGCTAAGTTTAACTTGCAAATTGATATAGCAATCAGACTATGTATGCACACCAAAAAGAAATTAGTTTGCAGTGTGTTATGATAAGGTTGTAAAAAAAAAGGTGCAAAAAAATTGCCACAAAACAGTTCAAAAAATGAACAAACATAAAACAAAATACAGTAACAATTTTGCTGTGATATGTTATGATAAAGGTTTATACTCTACTGGATGACGCCCGCAACTTTGTTGCTCAAAAATATCACGCGGGAACCGTACATTTTTTCGGGTTTAAAAGTATCTTATGTCCTTGCCCGGGACTCAAAGTATCTCCATACCAAATTTCAGCAAAATCGGCTCAGCGGTTTGGACGTTAAGAGGTAACAGACGCAGAAACTTTCGCATTTATGATATTAATATGGATGGTGTATAATGTTGTAAGTAATCTACACATGTGAGCTTGGATGCGAAACAACTTGGACTTATATCAAGTGTCATTTTTGAATGAGGAGACTCAAAATGACACCATCGATAATTCATAATTTGGCCACATGCACAATAATACTTAGATGACATAAGGGCATATGTATAAAACATTGGTTTCACTTAGCAAACTTCACAAGTACCTAGCCACATGTTTTTTTACTTCCTATGGAAAATATCATATTTTAAATGGATAAATATATAAAAATTATAGCTCACCTTAGCATCATTCATTCGCCACAGCTTAACCTGTCTATCATCAGCGGCTGACACGATCAAAGGTAGCGTGGGATGGAATGCCGCCCAGTTCACACCTCGGTCGTGGCCCTCCAGAACATGCTTCACCACCGCGTCCGCCTGCAAGAGAAGAGGTGACTGCACTCCCATCCCATCCCGATACGTTAATCATCTTTTATCACAAAAGATAGACGGATAGATGGAAATAGAAAGATGGTAAAGATAATGATATGAGTTGTAAATATAATACAATGCAGATTCAATTTAACACATTGAATTTAAACATTTAAGCACCATATTTAATTCATTAAATATTTACGAGTTTTCACAAGTTACTTAAAAAATTATATATTACATGTCTTCAGTCAAAACATTACATACAAAGCACATTTGCAGAGCTCATAAAAACTAATGCACAGCACAGCTGTACAAAAGAAAGAAGCTAGCAACATTTTTGTGGGTAGGAGTGACAAACAAGTGGACATGAAGCTTGTAATAAATCTACATCACCATATACAGCTAAACAGAGAAAAGAAAGATAAGAAGAGTATCCAAATTAGCATAATAATACCTGTCCAAACAAGTCTGTCGCTTGTGGGTTACGTAGATGATCAGCTAGCCCTGTGGGTCCAGGGGCTACACTCTTCTTCCTCAAGCCGGAGAAGTCCCACACTCGGACTGACTGGTCCAGAGATGCGGAGACGATAAGATCCTCAGTGGGATGGAACTGAGCACACATGACGTAGTGGTTGTGGCCCGTCAGCACGCTGATGCATTGACGAGATTGCCAATTCCAGATTCTTATTGTCTGTAAAACATAGGAGTAGCTATATAGTTTTTTTTACTTCCTTTGTGTTTCAGAAATTTTTACATGCAAGATGGAATCCTGCAAGAATAATGTATTGTCCCATACTGTAAACCAGCCTATATCCTCTTCAGTCTACTGTAGATCTAACAACGCCTCCGTGGTCTAGTGGTATAGAGTGTGGCTCTTGACTCTGAGGTCGTGGGTTCGATTCCCGCATTGGAAACATGTTATTTCCAAGTTTGGTAAGGACAGTGCAGGCTGATCACCTGATTGTCTGACAAGTAAGATGATCCATGCGTCGGATGGGCATGTAAAAAGTCGGTCCTGCGCCTGATCTCTCGCCGGTCGTGTCGGTCTTCGGTCCCACTGGGTTATGAGAGTAAAGGAATAGAGAGTGCTCTTGTGTACTGCCCACATACTTGGGCACTATAAAATTACTCCTGCGTAGCTGGCCTGGTTTCAATGAAACCGGCCACCGTCACCGAAACCGGTGTGGGAGCTATTTAATATTAATTAACTGTAGATCTATGCCAAATTTAATTAAAATTGGCAAACTACAAATGGTTTAATTTAGATTTTTTGAATGCAAACATTTATTTAAACAGACATTGCTAAGATTAAACTAAATAAACAACAGCTTTGAACATAAAATAATACTAAATTGTGTTATAACTAGTTCCCAGTGATGCCTGCAACTCCCATTGTGGTAAAATTCGTTTATTGCAAGGGAACTGTACATTCTTCCCAAGTGAAAAGTATCCTAAAACCAAATTTCATCAAAATCGGTTCAGCAGTTTGGGCATGAAGATGTAACAGACAGACACACTTTTGCATTTATAATATTAGTATGGATGTTACCTGATCATCAGAGGCACTCAAAATCCACGGGTATTCATGATGGAAGAATGTTGTTCTGATGTAGTCCAAGTGCCCCAGCAGCGTGAACAGACATCTCCTCTGCTTGTAGTTCCACACCTGAAAACACATACAGTCTTATGATATAATATGATATATTAACATTACAGTCTCTATAAAAAGAAACTATTATTTCCTTACTTAAGTATCCTCAAAATGACATCAAAATTGGTTTAAAGGTATATATTATAAAGAGGGGACACAAATTATTTTGTAATGTTAGTAATGATTTTATTGCAAAGATCCATGTAAACCACTGTTAATTTTTTTTTATGAAAGAAGGGGGCAAACGAGCAAACAGCTCACCTGATGGAAAGCAACTTCTGTCGCCCATGGACACTCGCAGCATCAGAAGAGCTGCAGGTGCGTTGCCGGCCTTTTAAGGAATAGGGTAATAGGGGAGGGTAGAGATGGGAAGGGAAGGGAATAGGGGAGGATAGGGAAGGGAATTGGGCCTCCGGTAAACTCACTTACTCGGCGAAACACAGCGCAAGCGCTGTTTCACGCTGGTTTTCTGTGAGAATGTGGTATTTCTCCGGTCGAGCCGGCCCATTCGTGCCGAAGCATGTATAATAAATAATATAATGTTACTATTGAAGCTGCAAGATTACTAGCATAGGCTACAGCAAACATCATGTTTCCTATACCAATAACATAGAAAAGGTATCCCAGTGCTCGAAAGACAATAAGTGTAACAATTATATATTGTACATACATCCGAAACTACTTAAAAAAGAGTACTAGGATCTCTTACTAGATAGAAAGACCATAAAACAATATTGTATGGTGATTTCATTGACTAACAAAAAGCAACTTTACCTTGATTTTGTAGTCATCCCCACCGGATACGAAGAGCGGCTGTTGGATGTGGAAGTGTATACCGCGGACGGGACCATCGTGATCGTCGAATTTCTCCAGCAAAGTGCACATACGATAATCCCACAGCTGAATCACACCGTTGTGCAAACTTGCCAAAACCCATGGCCGTTTAGCATGGAATGATATTCCTTTGACCCGAGCCGACTTCGTCTCGAACTTCGTCAACATTTTGTAATGTATTTATGGACTTTTTGTGGTATTTTATTCGGTAATATTCAATTAAATTCAATCAACACACGCAAGCAAATAATATCGACATGTTCTGTCAAAACCGGCTGACGTGACACGTCAATCGTCATTCTCAATTGTAATGCCCGCTCCACACACTCGAGTTTCGCGAGCATGCATGCGATTCATCAATAATAGAGCTCATTTAATTTGCCACTACTTTTCAAAATTGATCTAAGTAGAAAAAGTATGATTTAATTAAATTTGATATCGATGTTCGGTGTAAAACAGAATTTTGCTTCCTATTGTGTTACCTTTTCTTTGAATCAAAATATAAATAAAAAATAAATCAGTAAAGTGAAAATAATGTATTAAAATTGTAATTTATCGTTAAATTTCGCTCTGGACTTTTTTTCTGTGTCACCTTGACAGCAAATCGCGCATAAAATTTTGTTTAAATATAAATTTTTTCTCGCGTTCCTTTGTCTCGTAACAAAAGCCGGAGAACAACAAGAGAACTTGAGATGAATGTATGAATGTATGTATAATAATAATGTGATTAACGCAATCACATAATTATTCTCACAATGATTTGAAAATTTAAATCATAACTGAAATTAATTCCCGCAATTTCTCGTTTATAAATATGATTAAATGAATTTGTTTGATTGTTTTGAACTTGCAAGTTTCATATAAATTTACATTCATTTTTTATTTATTTATTTTGTTGTTATACGGTACATGACATTTGCCATTTAGAGCTATACTTTTAGTTTATGGTAGACAGACGCAACCATAGATAAGAAGTAAAAGAAGAAGACCAAATTTGAAAACAATTCTAACCTCATGAAAGTTTTTTATTTACTTTATTTTTAATTTTCATATTTTCGATCTTTTAAAATTTTAATTGTGGAAATCATTTTAGTAAAGAGAAATGACCGTTCTTTGAAACAGGGTCCTTTGAATTTTATTCCCATTGTTTATATGCAACATAACCTAAACAATACACAATGAGCGAAAAAATGGAAGATATTGGTAAAATATGTATCCCAGGGATGAGACTTTGTCTTGCCAACAAGGAATACATCTCCGGCCCTGGCACACATGAGCTAGGCGGGTATATTTATGCTAGCCTAGCTGGAGTACTAAAAATGCAAAAGGATGAGAAAGCTAATGTATGATAATTTTTATGTTTATTTTTGTATATCTCACAAGTCACAAAGACAGTGGCTTACTTAAAAAAAAATCTTTCTTTTTCAGACAACCTCAGTGTCAGTGGACAGTCCTCGGACGCCCAGTGTGCTACCAAAAACTGGTGACATAGTGACTGCAAAAGTGACAGTAGTGAACTCCAGAATGGTTCAGTGCATGATTCTCTGTGTAGGTCCATCAGTTCTAGCAAGACCGTATAAGGGGATACTCAAAAAGGAGGATATCAAAGTGACAGACAAAGACAGGATTGATCCGTACAAGTGTTTTAGGCCGGGCGATGTTATTTTGGCCAGAGTTGTATCCTTTTTTATGTTAATACTAAGATGATAGCTACTTTTAAAATACACCCAAACATGCTTAGCTTAAATTTAATTGTACAGTATAATTATTTATTCAGTTATTTCATTTTTAGGGTTCCATACACAAAGGGTAAAAACTGGAGCCTATTACTAAAACTTTGTTGTCTGTCTGTCTTTCTGTCTCCAGGCTGTAAGTCGAGAACGGCTATAGCTAGACTTCTGAAATTTTTAACAGATTATGTACATCAGTTGTCGCTATAACAACAAATACTAAAAATAAAATAAAGTTTTAAGGGGGGCTCCCATACAAGAAAAGTGATTTTTTTTGGCCTTTTTAGCTCGTTTAATCAATAATGGTAACAGCTAGGCACTTTAATAATTAATAATGAAATTAAATAAAAGTAAATATTTAAGGGGGGCTCTCATACAAAAAAAAACATTTTTTTTTATACCGGTACGAAACCCTTTGTACGCGAGTTCGACTCGCACTTGGCCCATTATTGTATGAATATCTACATACTGCCCAGTTATAGTCATTTTCTAAAAGATACATAAATAGTACAAATTACTATAATTATATGTTCAGGTTTGTATGTAACTTTTAATCAATCAATCAAATCAGCCTTAGATATTTATCTACTGCTGGACATAGGCCTCTCTCAATGACCACTAAGATGGCTGATCTCCTGCTACTCGATGTATGTAACTTTTACATAATTTAAAATCAGCACAATATTTCCTTATAACAAAACAGTTGCCAATGACAGAAATCCATTGGTATCACCTATCAACAGGGGAGAATGAACTTGGCGTTGTCATAGCCACTGCAGAAGGATCTCCCCAAGGCGTCAGTATGGTGCCGATAAGTTGGTCAGAGATGCAGTGCCCTAAAACCTTGGTGAAGGAACCGAGGAAAGTTGCAAGGGTCATACCAGAGAACATAAATCAGAAATTATTTCCCACTGACACAAATACTGAAGAAAAAAAGGGAAATAAAGATTGATTACTTCTACATTTGTTGTTTTTTATACTAATATTTCTTTTTTATAAAATAAGGGGACAAAAGAGCAAATGGGTTACCTGATACTAAGCTACTACCATAGAGTAATAAAGGTCTCTGCTACTACCGTCGCCCATCAAATCACCAATGGACACACGCAACATTAGAAGAGCTGCAAGTGCGTTACCGGCCTTTTAATAGGGAATACGCTCTCTTCTTGAAGGTTTACAAGTCGTGTTTTGATACAACTTAGATATTATAAAGGAATAGCGCCAGATTGTATTGTTTCACCAGAACGACTTGTTATGTGCACACATGTTTTAAATAAATAAAAAAATATATTGACATTGATATGCTTGTCATGTGTCAAAACTCAAAATCATATTATCTATTTGACATTTGTTTTCATTTGTGGATAAAATGCATTTGATAACGATAAAGCCCGTAATACAAAGCATAAAACATCTAACGTAGCCCGTAAATCGTGTAAAATATTAGTATAATGAAACCGATCATTCCTGTGTATATAAAACTTTAAGTCTAGTGTAAATATTTCCATGTTTGTCAAAGTAAAGTACATCGCACGAACTCATTTTCTGGCTCGGTTGGATTTGCGCTTGTCCTCAGTTTTGGTCGCCGTTATCGGGGCGGAAGACGTGTTCAAACATAAAGGATGAAGTTCGCTGAGCATTTGAGCGCTCATATAACACCAGAATGGAGAAAACAGTACATAAACTACGAGGTAAAATACCCTCAATATTTTATTGAGTTGTCCATTCCACTGTCTCTTTACATGGTTATTAACATTATCGCAGCATGACCGATACAGTATTACATTATTGTAATAAAAAGAGTAGAATATATATTATGTATTTTAAGTATTATGTAAAAATTTCGATTATAAGGAGCACATAATCACATGATACCAATAGCAAATACAAGACGAGTTTCAATGATATCTCACTCGTTTTAATATAAATCAATGTCATCTGTATGTTTATATTCATGAGTCATGTAATTATGAATGAAAATTCTTTTAAATTCAAAGATACAGGAACAGCTGACAATGTTTTCTTTTTTTTAAAACATTGCTTTGAGGGAAACTTCTCAGTTCTCAGTCTATATTTACCAATAATGTTTCTGTCTGTTTGTACACTGACCACTCAACTTATTTCTGGTAAAATGTGGTATAAATTTACTTAAGCATTTATCTAAGCAAAAGATACAACAGCTTTTTTTTTTTTTTTTAAATATACCAAACCATTCAATTAGTAAAGGAATCCATACTATAATATTATAAATGCGAAAATGTGTCTTGTCTGTCTTGTCTGTTACCTCTTCACACCCAAACCGCTGAACTGATTTTGCTGATTTGCCATGGATATACTTTGAGTCCCGGGAAACACCATGGGATACTTTTTATCCCGGAAAAATGTACGGTTCTTGTGCGATAAACGAATTTTGGCGCAACGGAGTTGCGGGCATTATATTAAAATATTAAAGCTAAATAATAAGATAAATATAAATAGACAGTGCATAATGAGGCAAACAACTAAGTGTATTGCTTAGGAGTAACTTTCGAGTTAGGCTCATAAATAACCAGTTCTGTCTCCAAGATCTATTTCTGTAAATAGCTTATAATTATTATGAGATGCAGATAAACAGAATTGCATTGTCAACTGTTTATTAAAATCTAGCTTATGCATAATTATTTATATCAATGTTAAAATATTATATTGTAATTATGTGCATAGTATAACCTAAGAATAGTATATTTTTTTTTTTGCTTATTTAGGTTACACTAAAAAATTAATAAAAGATGTTTCTGCATATTGTGCTCAAAATGCATATTTGTACCTTTTCTGGATGAAAAGTATTTTAAAGCTAATGTTGATTATAATTTATATTCAGAATTCAAACTGTTTGCCAAGTAACATTAGCACAGTTTATCTTTAAAATTAAAATGACTTCAGAGACCGCCCATCTTTCCCATTTATAAAAGTATTTATGTTTATTATGTATTGTATTCCAACAATGTATAATAAAACATTTTCATGTCATTTCTATTGATGTTATATATATAATATATTATAGGTTGGTATCTAGTGTGTAAAATGAATCCAAAATGCTATGAACCTTACCGGTTTTAACTTTGTTTGAAGTGTCCTTGACTTATTATATTTCGTTGTACATTAACAATCATCATCATAAGCTTATAGCAGTGTTTTTCAACCTTTTTTATGATTCAATATTATTTATATGGCATATACGGAGGTAGCTACGCCCCAGGTCTTTAAATATTAATATTTTTTAGGAGATGAAAGCGATGCTGTACACGGCGGTCGAGGAGGCGCCGTCGGCCGAGAACGTGGAGCCCGAGGTCCTGTCGCGACACTTCGCCAATTTCGATGAAACATTCTTCCATTATTGCGACCAGGAGTTGAAGAAGATCAACACGTTTTATTCAGGTAAAACTAAAAATCAAGCAAATACAGGGTGTAACAAAACTAAGTGATAATAACCCATTCACACCCTAATACTTTAGGGTGTGAATGGGTTCCATATACATAGTTCGCTGTGAAAGAATTTTCGTCGCCCTTTACATACAGAAAACCATATAAGTCCAGAGCTGGTTTTGTTGGAGGGTACTATCCATACCTAAAGTATTAGTTGGAAGGTAAAATTCTCTAAGTTGGTGGTGGATGGCTAATGTTGATTGGTTGGTTGGAAGATAGGAATAAGTCAATTAGGGGATGGTCGACAGTACATCCGAGTGGAAGTTGTCTTCTTCTCTCACTAGGAAGATGCGGTTTTAAATTGTGTTATTTCAGAGAAACTGGCGGAGGCGACGCGCAAGTATGCGACGCTGCAGAGCGAGCTCAAGTCACACTTCGACAACAAACCCAAAGGCGCGGGGAGAGCGCCACGACGGAAGGTAGGCGAGTAGGGACAATCCATAAAGTATATTACACGATTTTTGTTTTTCGTGCGGAAACCGTACATTATTCCGGGACAAAAAGTATCCTATGTCCTTTCCCGGGTCTCAAATTATCTCCATGTGGTTATGGAGATAATTTGAGACCCGGCAAAATTGAAGTATGTAAAACTACCTACTCTAAATACATGATCATTTATTTCGAAACCGGTCGTGTAATTTATTAAAATTCATTTCTTAATATAGTGGAAAAAGTGCACAAAAAATTGTGTTTTGTTAGTGTTCAACAAAAACGGTTCAGCAATTTACGTGAAGAGGTAACAGACAGACAGACACACTTTTAAATTTATTTTATTAGTATAGTACACTTTTTATCATAGCATCCAGTATTCATGCGAGGATGAAAGAGATTACTACTTACTTAGGGGGGTATTACATTATCATTTATATTGGATCATTTCTATGATCATATATAGGATCCAATATATATGATCATTTGATCATATCTGCATACATTATCATATTTTATTGATCCTATTTTACGTCATATGTGGTTTCAATAGCCAATGGAGAGCGCTAACGCTGACAGGTATTGACGTCAGGGTTACTAGATCTCAGAGAATTCGATTTGTCAAAAGACATCGTCATTTTTAATATGGCTTGTTTTTTGTTATTTCAGCAAGATTATCGAAGTATATAATTAGAAAAATAATTACATTACATTTTTTGAAACATATTAACGAACAAGAAATTAAAAATTGTTTTTTATATTAAATAACTGGCAACACCTATTTCTATGACCGTATTGGATCCAATCTCTCAGCAAATGTCAAAAATCTATGATCAAGGAAGAAATGAATCATATGTCTATATTACATTATCCAATATCATTGACTCAATGATCTCGGATCCAATATATATGATAATCTAATATCCCCCTTAAGGATAATTTTGTACCTTCTGCAATCGAACTTTCAAAGTTTTTTTAAACAGGTTCAGGAGTTGAAGCTGGCTTTCAGCGAGTTCTACCTGAGTCTCATCCTGCTGCAGAACTACCAGAACCTCAACTACACCGGCTTCCGCAAGATACTGAAGAAACACGACAAGGTACGCCGGGTTTGGCGGAGGCCTCGGTATCTTCTAGCTGGGTTTATAAATATAGTTCTACGCAATCGACTTACCTAATAAAGAAAAGCGGAATATTAAATTTCGAGTTGAAAATCTAAAAATACGATTTACTTTGATCAAAATGATAAATTGTATACTAGAGGCATATCGGTTGCACCTTATCTGTCATTCTTACTCAGTTATTGATTGATGGATCATGTAAATTTGTAGAGCATGTTATGTATATTCAACATCGTAATATTAAAAACAACGTTTGAAATGACTAAAATGGGCTGAATGTGATCCCACCCGATCTTACTTTCTTACTACCTTATACTATGAGGCTTAACGCTATATTTCCACATTATAATACAGCTTTCTAATCTCTCTCTTCATTCTCACAAGTCACATGCAGCTCCACAACGCACGCGCGCAGCTAGGCGTCTTTTCACTCTAACACCAGCAACATCTATATTTCCGTATCACTCATGCGCGGCATGGCGCGCAGAGCAGGTCGAGTGCTCACACTTCTACACCGACACGCCTCTCTCTCTAACACCACCGTCCGCCCTATCTCCGTCTCACTCTAACTCTCTCCGCAGCTGCTCAACGCACACAACGGCGCGGCATGGCGCGCGGAGTAGGTGGAGTGCTCACACTTGTACACCAACACGCCTCTCGCTCTAACACCACCGTCTGCTATATCTCCGTCTCACTCTAACTCTCTCCGCAGCTGCTCAACGCACACAACGGCGCGGCATGGCGCGCGGAGAAGGTGGAGTGCTCACACTTCTACACCGACACGCCTCTCTCTCTAACACCACCGTCCGCCCTATCTCCGTCTCACTCTAACTCTCTCCGCAGCTGCTCAACGCACACAACGGCGCGGCATGGCGCGCGGAGTACATTCCGCCCACCATGAATGTATCTAGTATATTCATAACTCCTAAACCGCCCACCATGATACCTGCTGTACAGTGTAGACTATATTGTACGTCATTACAATAAAAATAAAATCGTTACACAAAGCTACCTAATTTACCTCGGTAGCAAACAAAACTGAGACCCTTCTACATAGTACAATAATTGATATAAATTAAAACCTTAAGTGTATGAAACTTAACATTACTTATTAAACATCGCAAAAATCCCGAACAATTATAATAATATTATACTAAAAATTAACAATTCAAAATTTGTGTCAAAAGTGTCTTCTACCTTCCCGAGCATATTGTGTGTACTTAGTTTTGGCTGGTACTCTACCCGATACAACCCAACCAAGTTTTGTATTCTGAGCGGTCAAATTGCCAGACGAATCACGAGTGATGCCATTTTGCAAAATAAGACCATACACATCGGCACCTAATACTAAATCTACATTAGTCTGTTTATCATAGTTGGGATTAGCTAAATCTAAAAATAATGAATCTGGCCAGCAACTCTTTTTAATTCTGTCAGTAGAGTTTGAGGATTGGGTTGAAGGTAAACTATTCAGAACACAGGCTTGGATTTTACAACAAAATTCTCTGGCAGTGGACTGTATCGTTAGCTCGACCATGTGTTCGACTGACAACGTCTGTTCCTCTCCCCCCACTCCTGACAGGACTCTTTTTACAGGAATCTTGCGAAGTCCCAACAACTGGACAGCCTTCTCGGAAATAAGTGAGGCTTGCGATCCTTGGTCAAGTAATGTTCCAAAAGACGCACAAGCTTTCTTCGTCTCTACTCTTACTAACGCAGTAGGCAATATTACTTCTGCATCGTCTACGGGTGCGACAGAGTTCGAAAAGCTGTTAATATTCTTGCTACCGATCGATGGTTTTCCATTATTTATGTTCTTATTGTAATAATAATAATTACGGTTTCGAATTTTAGAATTTGGCAAACTATTTTCAGCATGTAGCAACGTGTGATGTCGTCGATTACACCTCTGACAGGCATTGTGACGTCTACATCTTTTAGCCTTATGATAGGCACCCAAACAATTATAACAAAATTTCTTACTCCGTATAAAATCAACCCTATCAATATGTTCTTGATTAAAAAACTCAGGGCATTGATCTAGGACATGACTTCCTCCACAGTATGGACATTCCTTATTGGCAGTTACAGTAACATATTTTGTTGCAAAAACATGTGTCCTTTGCGCTCGATCATATTTAGATCTTTTTTCTCTTAGCTCTAAATATTCCAGAGTCCTAAATCTAGCTTCTAAAAATTGTAAAAAATCTCCAAAACTTGGTAAATTATCTATAAAATTATAACTGATTTTCTGCTCCCATTGTTTTCTCGATTCTTGATCGAGTTTTTCGGATACAACATGAATAATTATAATGTCCCACGTCGAGGTATCAACATCTAAATTAGACAAAGCATTTATACACTCGTTTGTCGTATCTAGTAACTGCTTTATTCCCTTGCTGTCTTCAAATTTTAAATTGACTTGGCCAAATAAACGATTCATTATATTATTAACTAAGAACCGTTTATTACCATACCTTGCTTTCAATGAATTCCAACATTTCTCGTAGTTGTTGTCTGTGATAGCGATATAATTTAATAGCTGCTCGGCCTCTCCGGTAATTTTACTTTTAAGATAGTATAGCTTGTGGATATTATTTAAATCAGAGTTGTTATGTATCAGTGTGTCAAACAAGTTCTGGAAGGTCGGCCATTCTGTGTATTTCCCAGAAAAGGCCGGTATTTCTATTGTTGGCAAATTAATAAACTTTGAATGATCAACCTTTCGTTTTTTAGCCAAACCATCTGTAGCAGCAATATCTTTCATTACTAAAAAAGCCTCCCATAATTCACTCTTGTATTCCATAAATACTTTCTCTACTTGATCATAGACCATGCTCGTTAGATATTCACAGTCATCTCTTAACTCGTCCATATTCAATAACGCATAATGGTTTCTCTCAAACTGTGACCATGTATTATCTAAGCTTTCAAGTCTTACCTTGAACCAAGATCGCGTTAATGTACTCCTAGATAACCCTTGAAAATTTGCATGATCGTTAACTATTGACTTCTGAATAAAATTCTGTATACGTAGTAGCCCCTCCATATCTTCAGGTTCAAAATATTTTATTCTCAACTTCTTGTTTATGTGTCGTCAAGGCAACTAGTCTGAATTTTCTTACCATTTATATCTAGCTTTGTTTCTATATTAAAGAACTCTTATTAACTGTAAATCCATAGTATCCAGTTCTAACTCTTCATCCGGCTAAAGAATGACCATGAAGAAAACACCTAAAGGTCTTCTAAACATTTATTTATATTATTATTGCACGAATCTCTACATAGCTCTTTACAGGTGGAGTGCTCACACTTGTACACCAACACGCCTCTCGCTCTAACACCACCGTCTGCTATATCTCCGTCTCACTCTAACTCTCTCCGCAGCTGCTCAACGCACACAACGGCGCGGCATGGCGCGCGGAGAAGGTGGAGTGCTCACACTTGTACACCAACACGCCTCTCGCTCTAACACCACCGTCTGCTATATCTCCGTCTCACTCTAACTCTCTCCGCAGCTGCTCAACGCACACAACGGCGCGGCATGGCGCGCGGAGCAGGTGGAGTGCTCACACTTGTACACCAACACGCCTCTCGCTCTAACACCACCGTCTGCTATATCTCCGTCTCACTCTAACTCTCTCCGCAGCTGCTCAACGTACACAACGGCGCGCGGAGCAGGTCGAGTGCTCACACTTCCACACCGACACGCCTCTCGCTCTAACACCACCGTCTGCTATATCTCCGTCTCACTCTCTCTCCGCAGCTACTCAACGCACACAACGGCGCGGCATGGCGCGCGGAGCAGGTCGAGTGCTCACACTTCTACACCAACAAGGACATCGACAGACTCATCAGTGACACAGAAGCTGCTGTCACCAATGAGTTGGAAGGTATAACCTGGTGTTTCTATGAAAATGATCCTTATGTCGTTGCGTTGGTACAAAGATTAGATCAACATAACTGACCAGGCCAGAGACATATTTAAGTAGAGCATTTGCTGAAGGCATTTAATGATTTGCCAGAGACGTATTCAAAAAGATTGTGCGTTACATATAAAATTAAGAAATATAAAAGTGTATGCTTTTCTTCCTTTTTTTACTTAACTCTAAAACTGCCTAGCGCCTTATTAACACCAATTTTTTCACCAAAGATTCATAAAATTACCACGCTGTTTCCAATGAAAGAGACGCATATATCCTCTATCTTTCTCAGGTGGGGACAGACAGAAGGCGATGAAGAAGCTCCGTGTCCCACCGCTGGGAGAGCAGCAGAGTCCGTGGACTACTTTCAAAGTGGGGCTGTTCTCTGGATCCTTCATAGTGCTGGCTGTGGCTGTGGTGCTTTCGTGTGAGTATCTTGGACTATAGACTCTTATATTATGCCGTAGCAGCGTTAAGAGGACGACTTAAAAGCTGTAATAATGTTGCATAAAAATAAAATAATAATCGGTCAAGAGCGAGTCGGACTCGCACACGAAGGGTTCCGTACCATTATAGAGCAAAATTAGGCCAAAAAGTGTGTTTTTTGTATGGGAGCCCCTTTAATTTTTTTTATTATTAAATATAAAAGTACAGATATAACTAAGGACTTTGAGCAAAATTCAAGTACCTACCTGTTGCCATCTATATCTATCTATACATATTATAACTAAGGACTTTGAGCAAAATTCAAGTACCTACCTGTTGCCATCTATATCTATCTATACATATTATTAAACAAAGTCGCTTTTTTTTCTCTCATGTCCCTTTGTTCCCTTTAATCTTTAAAACTATGCAACGGATTTAGATGATTCTTTCAGTGTTAGATAGCCCATTTATCGAGGAAGGCTATAGGCTATATTTAATCATGCTAAGACTAATAGGAGCGAAGAAATAGAGGAAAATGTGGAAAAAACTGGGAAAATTATTTGAACGCGCTAATCCCAGGACCTACTGGTCCGATTTGAAAAATTCTTTTGTGTAGTGTTTTAGTGTTAGATAGCCCATTTATTGAGGAAGGCTACATGGGCGTACCCAGGTTCTGGGCCAGGGGGAGGGGCGGCAAATTACCCAGGTTCTGGGCCAGGGGGGGCAAATTACGCAGATTCTGGGCCAGGGGGGGGGGGGAGCAATTTTTATGTTATTTGGCACAGATGAGAAGTAGACCACGTGAATTATCATAGGCTATCGATTTTAATAATTTTTTCAGTGGCTATATATTTTATACCCGTGCGACACCGGGGCGGGACGCTAGTTATTGATATAGAGCAAAAGGGGCCAAAAAAATTACGTTTGCTGTATGGGTGCCGTGTGTAATATTAATTTTATTTTGTTTTTTGTATTTGTTGTTATAGCGGCAATAGACATAAATAATCTGTGAAAATTTCCACTCTCTAGCTATTATCGTTCTTGAGTTACAGCCTGGAGACAGACAGACAGACAGACGGACAGACAGCGACATCTTAGTAATAGGGTCCCGTTTTTACCCTTTGGGTACGGATCCCTAAAAAGCACGTGTAGCACTCGGGGACTGCCGCGTTAAAGCTAAAGCACAGCATTATTTATCAACATGCTAATAATATTAGAATCGAATTTTTGGGCTAAGATACGAGTATTACACTTTTGGGAAATCTTTTTGCATAGGTAGAGTAATTTAGTACAATCATAAATTAAGCTAAAAGATTGTTATCATAATTTACAATCCACACAATGAGGTAATGAGGAAACCGCATACCCATAAATAATCCTACGCCTTAATCCTTTGCACAAACATAACTTATCTATTGGAACAACATAACCTTTACATAACTAAAGCTAACATTATATAGAGAATGTTAATCAAGGTGAAATAGATTTGATAGGAAAATTTTGTATTTCCCTTCTAACAGACATAATACAAATAAATTACAATAATAATAATATTTATAGAGGCTTCACACCACGTCAGTATGGCCCCGTGCTAAGTTTACGGTTTGAAACTTTATTTCTCAAAAATAATTACAATAATTCACTTACTTGAGAATATGGTACCCGAAGGACTTGAGTTTCAGACAACGGAAATATATTTAATACTTTCATAATACTTATACATAATAATTTTATATTTAAGATATTTATTATATTATGATACACATATTTAATACACATCCATGACCAGGGAACATGGAAATAAATAATTTAGCCACAGAGGTCATGAAATGACAAAAGTTAACTTATTCTGTTTTTGTACTTTATTAGAGTGTTAATCGTCAGAAGTTGGCCAGAAATAAAAGAAAATTTAAACTAAACACTTTTAAACTGTTTACTGCAAAGCAGCAAAACAAGAGGGGGAGACAATATTATAGATATTATACATACTTTCGCATTAACTAAACTAAAAATAGTATAGAATAAACAATCAAGAAACACGCGTGGCACTTGGGGACTGCCGCAGTAAGGCTATTACATAGCTTTTTTTAATGCCCAAGTCTGGCAACGCCGCGCCGTGCCGGTCGGAGTGGCGGGTGTAAGGTTTTTCGTTACGGAATTTCTTGATTCGGTCACTGCGCTCAGCCCGCGATAAAAGATGTGCATTTAGCTTAAAAACATTTAATCCAATGCAGAAAAATATGGGTTTTTTTCAGCGTTCTTCCACGAAGGCGGTACGGACAACCTCAAAACTGCCTTCCGACTGTACCGCGGTCCATTCCTCCTGGTGGAGTTCATCTTCCTCATCGGCATCAACGTGTACGGCTGGAGGTCTTCCGGAGTCAACCACGTGCTGATCTTCGAGTTGGACCCTCGGAACCACCTGTCGGAGCAGCATCTGATGGAACTAGCCGCCATATTCGGTGTGGTCTGGGCGCTGAGCATACTGAGCTTCATATACAGTGCGAGTCTGAGTATACCGCCGTTCGTCAATCCACTCGCTTTGGTCATCATAATGCTGGTCTTCCTCATGAATCCACTGAAGGTGTTCCGACATGAAGCGAGGTTCTGGTTTCTGAGGATATGTGTGAGTATTCACTTTTATTTGAATACTAAGTGACGCTTGTTGCTTCGGGCGTATATATAGATTTGATAAGGAGGGGGTCCCTAACGTAAAAAAAGCGGCCAAGTGCGAGTTGGACTCGCCCATGAAGGGCTCTGCAGCAGCAAATCGGTAACGTGCTTAGGAAATCAAAAGTATTTTTTAGGGTTCCGTACCCAAAGGGTTCACACAGGACCCTTGCTTGTTGCCAAAAATTTTCATCACCCCGTGTGATAAACGAATTTTCGTGATAAAAAATCGTACATTTTCCGGTATAAAAATTATCCTACATCTTTTCCCAGGACTCAAAATATGTCCATAACAAATTCTGCCAAATTTGGTTTAGCGGTTTATTGATTGCATACGTAAATATGCAAATGCATCACTGTCACTTACATGATCCTAGGAGCACCATTCTTTCCCTTCTTTGTTACGCTTTATTTTCTAACATCTCAAGCTTAATGTCTTCTATTTCTAGGGTAGGATCCTAGCGCCTTTTTGTGACTCTTTCTTTTCTGACGGCTCAGGCTTAAACCTTCTGCCATTTCCAGGGTCGGATCCTAGCGGCGCCCTTCGCTGCGGTGCTATTCGCGGACTTCTGGCTGGCTGACCAGTGGAACAGCTTCACGTACGCCTTCCTCGACCTCCACTACCTGGTGGCGTTCTACCTCGCGGGCGCTGACTGGTTCACTGCTAACAGTGAGTAGATCGGTAGACTAGTAGACTAGTAGACTGGTAGACCAGTAGACTAGTAGACCGGTAGACCAGTAGACTGGTAGACCGGTAGACCATAGTAAAGCAGTAGACCGAGTAAAGAGGCGTCCAAGTGCGCTCGTAAGCTAAATTACGATAGCTAAAGGTGATCGCACATTTGTCCACAACGTACGAGGTGCACGCGCTGTACGGATCTCTTTTTGAAATTCGTTGTATGAAATGATGTGAAACCTCGCACATTCGTCCGCACCGTACGCGCCGCATTTCGTGTAATATGCGGTGCGTTCGACGCGTACGGCGCGTACGGTGCTGACAAATGTGCGCCAGCGCGATCAGTATAACCGGCCCTAGACGGTCAATAATATTGTTACGTGCTAGGGTTCGAGGATTTGGAGAGAAAGACCTGGTGACTCTCTTGAAGACTTTATTAACACTGCACTAAACACTAGGTCACAACACTTAGCACTAAGTCCAAACACAAATCACTAGGTCCAATCACTAAGCACTATCACTGTCCTAGGTCGTAGCCAAGTCGCAGGTTTCACTGGTTCACTCACTATTGATCACTCCGAAATCGCCTTGATGATCGCTTAGATTGAACTGAACTGCCGGGCGTGCCTGCGGCTCTTTTTATATGGCGAGACGAATTCCAGAAATTTCCCGATTTCACGTAAACAAGTAAACAACCGTGGGAAATTTCTAGTAGGCTCGGGAATGTGCCACAATAAAACTGCCGTCCTTGCGATAGTGCAGTAGGTTGAATTTAATTTAGACCTTATGGACTCAGTCATAAGGTCTAAATTCAAACACGCTAACAAATAAAGGGTAAACACGTAAACAAACATTGGACCTTTTTAGAAGGTTCGAGTATGTACTTGCGCACCACGTGTCCGTATACCATGTACCGTAACACTACTCCCCTCTTAGAGATGCTCGTCCCGAGCATCATTGTTACTGCCATGGTAACGCGCCAGACGGTTCCTACGACTACTCCTGGTCTGTGGTCCCTTTACAGCAGCGCAAGTAATACATCTGTGGCACCAATCCTGCACATCATCTCTCCAATGCAACCAGAAGAATCGTTCTCGCACTTTCCTTAGCATCCTCTTGACGCCTAGATGACTCCCTGATACGCCCTCATGTATCTCGCGGAGAACATCTGGTACTCTTGCCCTTGGGACAATTATCTGAAAATAGAACTCTCTGCCGTTAGCCTTCTGCCATTTCCGGTAGAGTAGTCCGTCCTGAAGTATCAGACTGTCCCATTGCTCCCAGTACGCCTTAGTGACAGCGCCAGTGGGTGCAACCTCACTCCAGATTGGTTTTATGTCACCCCGTTTCTTCCATGTGATGATGTGCCGAAGGTCGTCATCTTTTTCTTGAGCCTGTCTCATAGCTTCATTCTCCATGTGCCCCAAATTACTTGTTCTCTTTGTTCCGCTCCGTGCCTGGGAGGTAACAGTTACCGGGGCTTTCTCCGCGTCATCCAGTACTCGTCCCTTAGTTCTGGATTCTATTCGTTCCGCATGATTCCGGGTAGGGGACGAAACCGCTTGCTTCTTCAACTCCTCCATTTGTTCCTCGATCCTTTTTATCCTTGCCATCTGGGTCTTCTTCTGCGGACATTTTAGCTGAAGATGGCCCCTCTCACCACACCTATAACACATGGCTTCAAATCTTTTCCTCGTAGGAGCCTTAACTTCCTTGACTTCTTCAGAGACCTTGTGGATCTTATGGGTCTGCCGTATGTCATGGCGCACAGCCTCGACTTCCAAAGCATGCGCTAATGCTTCCTTTAGCGAGGTATGGTGACCAAGTCTTACTGCAGCCCTGACCTCCAAGTCTTTGATTCCGTCGACAAATCCTTGAACAATATTTGTGTCGACCATCTTGGTTTCGGCTCCTGGATATGCCTTCCTGACGAGTTTTTCAATTTCCAACGCCCATTGTTGAAGTCCTTCTCCTGAACGTTGGACTCTGTCACGCAGTTGGGCACGGAACACGTGCTCCAGGTGTCGCTCCCCGTATCTGGATTCCAGTGCCTCCATCAGGTCTTGGAAACCATTTCCCGTATGTGGCAGTGCCTCCAGAACCGACACAGCTTGCCCTCTGAGTGCAACAGTGAGAGCGGTCAAGCATTGCTCCTCCGTCCATCCGTTTGCGGTAGCAACAGTCTGAAATTGCCGACGATAAGCATTCCAAGAAGTAGTGCCGTCGTACGGTGGCACCTTTACTCTTGGTCCTTGCGCCACACCAGTGACTCCACTAGACACCGCAACTCCCGTAGTTTCTAGGCGCACTACTCTCTTCTGTAGTTCTGTGAATCCGGTTTTCAAATTTTCCACAACCGTCTCTAACCCAGTAACTCGTTCTTTCATTACGTCGACATCTTTACGAAGCTTAGTCACCGTGTCACTAACATCCTTTATAGCTCCAAGTGCTTTTTCTTGGAGGTCTTTTTGCTGCTCTTGTGATTCTCGAATCGCTCTGATTTCAGCCTTCTGAAATTCTTGCAAAGCGCCGAGCTTGCGGTCTTGTGACTCCATCATTGCCCTTTGAGAATCTTGCAAAGCGTGAATTAACTCAATTATGCTTTCTAATTGAGGAGCCATTTGAGGGGCCGTAGAAACAACGGGTGTGGCTGGATGGATGGAGCTGGTCGACGGGGCCTGAGCAGGCAGGACTTGAGTAGGTGGAGCCTGGTGGGCGGGGCCAGTGGGCGTGGTCTGAGTGGGCGTGGCCTGGTGGGCGGAGCCAGTGGGTGTGGCCAGAGTGGGCGTGTCCTGGTGGGCGGAGCCAGTGGGCGGGGCTTCGCCCAAAGTGGGCGGAGCCTGGTGGGCGTGGTCAGTGGGCGGAGCCTGGTGGGCGGGGCCAGTAGGTGGGGCCTGTCCCTCAGTGGGCGGAGCTTGGTCCCCAGTGGGTGTGGCCTCCGCAACTCCTCTCTCGGAGTCAATGGCAGCAGCTCGCTGCGCCCTTGTCCTGACACTCCCCTTGAAGTCCTCTCTCGGAGTCAATGGCATCTCCAAATCTCACTTCCGACACCAGTTGTTACGTGCTAGGGTTCGAGGATTTGGAGAGAAAGACCTGGTGACTCTCTTGAAGACTTTATTAACACTGCACTAAACACTAGGTCACAACACTTAGCACTAAGTCCAAACACAAATCACTAGGTCCAATCACTAAGCACTATCACTGTCCTAGGTCGTAGCCAAGTCGCAGGTTTCACTGGTTCACTCACTATTGATCACTCCGAAATCGCCTTGATGATCGCTTAGATTGAACTGAACTGCCGGGCGTGCCTGCGGCTCTTTTTATATGGCGAGACGAATTCCAGAAATTTCCCGATTTCACGTAAACAAGTAAACAACCGTGGGAAATTTCTAGTAGGCTCGGGAATGTGCCACAATAAAACTGCCGTCCTTGCGATAGTGCAGTAGGTTGAATTTAATTTAGACCTTATGGACTCAGTCATAAGGTCTAAATTCAAACACGCTAACAAATAAAGGGTAAACACGTAAACAAACATTGGACCTTTTTAGAAGGTTCGAGTATGTACTTGCGCACCACGTGTCCGTATACCATGTACCGTAACAATATTACGCAATGCATGATATTTTTAATTTTGGGGCAATAAAATTGCTCGTCTAGGGGCCTGCTTAAAGCTTAGGCCAAACCTACGCGATCAGGCGATAAAACACACATTTGACAACTTGACGCTCCGCTTCGCAGTCGCCTGGTCGCGTAGGTTTGGCCTAAGCTTAATGCATTTCTTCTGTCGCGCTGTCAAATCTGACACCTGTCATTACCCAGACGAGTTCGAGTCCACGACCTGGTTCATCGTGACCCGCGCGTGTGTGAACATAGTGCCGGCGTGGACGCGGTTCTGGCAGTGTCTTCGGCGGTACCGGGACAGCAGGGAGGCGTTCCCGCACCTGGTGAACGCGGGGAAGTATAGTACCACGTTCTTCGTGGTGCTGTTCTCCACGCTGAGGGGTTTCTATGCTGGTGAGTATACGTCTTAAGAATATATAGGATTATTTTTTCACCAGTACAATAAATCATATATAAATACGTAATAGTTGTCAAAAATAAAAAATACTAGCGATTTTTGTTACTACCCCTTTGGAACAAAAAAACAAAAATATCAAGCCCCGGACTTATCCGCTAAACTACTAAAAAATGTGGATGCACTACGCATTTGAGGCAACTCTCACAGTGATGTCTACTTTCACAGTGATTTCTATATTATAAGGGACGGTTTCTTCAGTTTGCCATGCTAATCCGACCTCTCCATGTTATAGCTGACTACACGGACTCCTACGCAAACCCCTTCCTCTACGCGTGGTTGATCTGCCAGTTCATATCGTCCATATACACGTACACGTGGGACGTGAAGATGGACTGGGGGCTGCTGAGCGTCGGCCCCGGCGCGGAGAACCCGCTGCTGAGAGATGAGATCGTGTATAGTCCGCAAGTGAGAACCTAAGGCGACAGTTTCAATATCAGCGGGGGCAGCAGCGGCAGCAACCGCGACCCGTTCCAATGTATAGATTTATATGGATAAGCCGCGCGCCGCTCTGTTGTCGAGGCTTATCCATATAAATCTATACATTGTCACGCGCCGCCGCCGATCCCGCCCCCGTTGCCCGCTGATTTCTTCAACATGGCTGGTCATGACATATCAACATGAAAAAATTTCTTATGTCGCCGTCAGCGCAGACAGAACGGAGCGTAGCGGATAGGATTTAAGTAATGCGCTTGAAAATAAACATTAATTTTTTTTATTATTATTATTATTAACAGCCGTTAGTGTCCCACTGCTGGGCAAATGCCTCCCCTGCCTCTTTCCACGTGTCTCTATTCTTCGCTGTATTTGGCCACTCTTTGTCTGCAGCTCTAGTCTAGCTCGTCGCGCCACCTTTTCTTGGGTCTGTCCCTGTTTCGCCGACCGTTTGGTTGCCACTCCGTAACACATTAAATTATTACAGTAAAATGCGGATTCCCGCGTATCCTCGAGGGCGCCCGAGCACTTTTGTAATGTTTAAGCATTTATGCACTTTAGTACTTAATTTTAAAGTTTTTTTCAAATTTTCGTAACGCGATAGTCAAGTCACAGTTATTACAATGCTTATGCATATTTGACATTGCATACGAATAACGATAATGTAAATGTATACATATACTAGATGTCCCGCGCGGCTTCGCCCGCGTAAATTAGAAATTTTACAGAATCCAAGGTACATTTTCCCATAAAAAATATTTCCCCCGTTTTTCCCACATTTTCCTGAGTTTCTTCTGTCGTATTAGTCTTAGAGTAATAATATAATATAACCTTCTCGATAAATGATGAGTCTTACTCGATAAATGATCTATCTAACACTGAGATAAGTTTTTAAATCGGACCTGTAGTTTCTGAGATTGACGCGTTCAAGCAAACATACTCTTCAGGTTTATAATATTAGGTAGATATAGATTTTTTTTAATTATCGCTTGACAAACTCGAGTCTCGATCTAAAAGACTATGAAATGGTATAATATGGTAGTGATGATGATGATGAAGAATGTAATTTGCATAGTAGCATATGCTTTCTGTTCTTAAAACAACGCCGAAACTCCCAAACTTGTATCTATAAAGAATCAGGAATTCTCTCAGCACCTTCCGAACCACGGTATACCAGGTATATCTCGGTGCAAAATCTTACTTGTTGGTAGCATATGCTTAGAATACTTCTCACGAAACCGAAGTCACCATATGTTTCCCTATAAGTTTTGAGGAATTCCCTCGATTACTTATGGATCCTTCATCAGATCACCACTTTTCTGAATATAATACCAAATTGGGATGATACCCTATATACCAAAAGAAAAATTTTGAAAATCGGTTAACAAACGGCGGAGTAATCGTTGAATATAAGAAAACGAACATAACACCTCCCCCATTTTGAAAGTCGGTTAAAATTGTAGCCTATGTGTTATTTATTTCATATTTTAATCAGCACATGAATTGAATAACAAAATTTTTTTCAAATTAATCGTAGCACCATCTGTCAGGACAAACTAAAATTGAAATAGAATAATATTGAATGCGATGATAGCGCCGTCCGCCGGATCTAATGTAAAACATTCCAAAATCAACAACTCCTTATAAATAAGAAATTAATTGAAAAAACATTTTCCAGTAGACCAAACTGTAAATCTAAACCATTCTCGAATCTCCACGAACACACACAAAATATTTCATCAAAATTGGTCCAGTCGTTTAGGAGGAGTTCAGTCACATACACACGCACACAAGAAATATATATATTAAGATGTATGAAAAATTAAAGTAGGGTATAGAGTTTAATTTTTTTGTATGCAAAAATCGCTGCTACAAGACAAAGCAGTATATTTTGCCAACAATTTGAGTGAGGCAAATGCAACCTTATCCCAACTGTATAGAGCACAATTCCCCGCAGTTCTACTACTTCGCGATAGTGGAGGATCTGGTGCTGCGTTTCGTGTGGGTGCCGTCGTTCCTGCTCACGGAAAACCACATCGTGACAGGAGACACCATGGTGTCTGTACTCGCGCCGTTAGAGGTGTTCCGGTGAGTACAGCCCCCTTGTCCTAATATAATACCCCCGAACCAGTTTCTGTCTGAAACCAGACCAATTACGCAGGACTAACTTTATAGTGCCCAAATGTGTGCGCAGTACATAAGAGCACTATCTGTTCCCTTACTCTCATAACTCAGTGAGACGGACGACCGACGACTGGCGATAGATTAGGCGCAGGACCGACTTTTTACATGCCCATCCGACGCAAGGATCATCTTACTTGTCAGGCAATCAGGTGATCAGCCTGCATTGTCCAAACTCGGAAATAACGAATCAATTTAATGAAACTTGGTAGATTGGTGTCCCGGGAACGGACATAGAATAGTTTTTGTTGCGGGAAAATGTACGGTTCTCGTACGATAAACGATTTTTGCCGGTACGGAGTTGCGCATGTCATGTGGTATATTATTATTAATGCGAAAGTGTGTATATCTGTTCATGCTTTTCTCTGTTCACCTCTTCACGCTTTTGACATGCACAATCAAGATTTGTGCGATCAAAATGAGACAAACACAACTTATTTCTTAATTTCTACTTGCCTCGCAGTAGCGCAGGTGCATGAATATTATATTGCTATCTCGTTCTCAAGTGTAAGTGTAAGGGCGTTCGCTGCATTGAGCGTGTGCCCGCCGCGGCTGCAGGTCGCGGGCGCCCGCGCCGTGCGCTCGCTATAGTAATCGTGCGACGGCTGACCCGCTCAACGTGCGACGGCTGACCCGGTCAACGTGCGACGGCTGTAACGATTACTATGGCGAGCGCACGGCGCGGGCACACGCTCAACGCAGCGAACGCCCTAAGATCAATAGACGAATTACTGTTTGGCCTTTGTACCGGAATATCTGCTAAGATACCTAATGCGATATTCATCTTTGCGTGCCCAATAACATCCAAATTCGTATTTCTCTTGCCAGCCGCTTCATCTGGAACTACTTCCGCCTGGAGAACGAGCACCTCAACAACTGCGGAAAGTTCCGCGCCGTCCGCGACATCTCCGTCGCGCCGCTCGACTCCAGCGACCAGGCGCTCATACTGCGCATGATGGATCATCCGGATGGAGTCCATAATAGGTAATATTGCGTATGTAGATGCGTACGTAGACGTGTAGCAAGCGAAGACGTATACGCAGCGAGCGGATACGCGTACGCAGCGAACGTAGACATAAACGCAAAGAGCGTAGACGTATACGCAGCTAGCGCAGATGTGCACGCAGCGAGCGTAGATGTATACGCAGCGAGCATATACAAACGCTCACGGCTAGCATTGACGTATACGTGGCGAGCGTAGACGTATACGCAGCTAGCGTACATGCACGCAGCGAGCATACACACGCATGTACGGCAAGTTCTGCGACTACTCCGTCGCGCCGCTCCACTCCAGCGACCAGGCGCTCATACTGCGCATGATGAATCATCCGGATGGAGTGCATAATAGGTATAGTACGAAGAGAGTATAAACGTATACGCAGGGAGCGTAGACGTGTACGCAGCGAACGTAGACGTGTAAGCAGCTAGCATATACGCATACTCGCACGCATCGAGCACATGCACGCAGCTAACGTACATTCACGCAGCAAGCATGCACACACATGTACGGCAAGTCCCACGCCTTCCGTGGCTGTCATCTCCACACGTTGACACTTGACAGACCCATTTTGTGTCAACCGTCAATCCTTGATTTATTTATGCATATCATGTCATCTCTCTCGTTCTTTCTCCATGTAAGAGACGGCATAATAATAATGAAAAACAAGGCAATAAAACGTTATTTTATAATTTGGCCTTTGTATTAATTTTTATAAGCCTAATTTTCCCAAGTGTATAGAAGTAAAAGTATTTAAATGCAGTTTTGTGACAATTATCTTTTTTTTTCAGGTTAACAAAGAAGAAGCATCCTAAAAAGACGAAGGAGGTGGACCGGAAGCCTCTCATCAAGAAGGAGTCGATCCAGGAGCTGGCGTTAGAGCTGGACCTGGCGAAGGTGCTGTGACTGTGATGTTAGTTAAAGTATTATATATTTATAGATATCAACGAGGTTTCATTTGTATCCCTAAGGATACAGCCCTGGATTTACAGATAGGACGGATAGCCGCGGCTTAGGGGCTGCAGCGTCCTAGGCAGTTTTTTTATGAAATAAGGGGGCAAAGGGGCATACGGGTCACCTGATGGAAAGCAACTTCCGTCGCCCATGGACATTCGGAGCATCAGAAGAGCTACAGGTGCGTTGCCGGCTTTTTAAGAGGGAATAGGGTAATAGGGGAGGGTAGGGATGGGAAGGGAAGGGAATAGTGGAGGGTAGGGTAGGGGATTGGGCCTCCGGTAAACTCACTCACTCGGCGAAACACAGCGCAAGCGCTGTTTCACACCGGTTTTCTGTGAGAACGTGGTATTTCTCCGGTCGAGCCGGCCCATTCGTGCCGAAGCAAGTGACGGATTAACACTTAATCAAATTAAGCAATTGCCTAGGGCATCACGTCTGAGGGGGCACCAGAAGAAGGTTCGAAGGACGAAGACCGATTCTAGTTGACATACGGATAGGGAGCCCACAGGCATGGATTGCTTAGGGCATCAAGTAGTCTTAGCCCCAATTTCACCAACGACTGTTAAAGTTAACGCCGGAATTAGTATGACGTTACCTCTTTCGATTTTCATATGAATGAAAGAGAAGACATGACATTTTAACAAGCTGTTAACACTAACAGACGTTGGTGAAATTGGGGCTTAATCCGTCACTGGCTGAAGCATGTCTCTCCCATGTATAAAATAAATAAATTATATTTTATGACGATTAAAACACAACTTGTGTTAGGCGTTTAATAAATATAAACATTAAAATGCGTCCTCCAAACATCACAATAAAGCTTAATTACAAATAATACAACATTTATATATCTCTGTAAGACACTTGATAGGGGGCGCCACTGCACTTACGACGTTATACAACCATACAATGTTTGATCGTTTTTAAGTTTACAATATATACAAAGTTACAAGAAAAATATACATATTACATAACATTTAAAGTAAATTAAAACAGTATTTTTACAACAAGTTATACACTATACAGGCTGTAACAAAACAAATTGATAATACTCAAGATTGTGCATTATTCCTCTGTATGGAAATCTCTATCTATATAAAGGACACACTCCCTAAAGTATTGTCACTTTCTTTTGTTACACCCTGTATAATTATCTCTGATATTTTTTATATTAAAAGATTTTTGATGACAGAGTTTTTATTAAAGAAGTATGTTTTGAAACTAGAAAATAATGTTTTGACCGGCAATTTAGACAGTTATGTTTGCTTGTGTGTTTTGCAAAGTTTATCTTAAAAGGGCGACTAAAAAATCAAACATCGTCCTTCTCTCTTCACACTCACGCCCGTCTTTCATATGCCAGGTGAAAAAGGACGACGCGGATTTTTTCTATCGAGAAAATTTTAAGATATCGTGTTTTTGCTCAGATCGGATTCTTGGAAATATAATGTAGTATCTAATTTTAGAAAATGAAACGATTCGTGGCTTATTTTCAAGTATAAAAAACCGGCCAAGTGCGAGTTGGACTCGCCCATGTAGGGTTCCGCAGCAGCAATAAGGTTTATTTTTATGAAATTAAAAGGGTTTTGATTTATTTTTATTTTTCAGTTGATTTAATGAAAGTTTATTTAAGGTTTACCATTTATGACGTATAAAAAAAACGAATTGATAGATTTCGTTCAAACCAATTTTCGTTGGTAGTTTTTATAGTAATGTACATCATATTTTTTTTAGACTTATCATGCCCCTACTTTAGAAGTTAGTTAGTTTCTCGCAAACTATTCAGGTTAGAAAAAAATGATATTAGAAACTTTAATATGATTTTAAAGACCTATTCATAGATACCCCACACGCATAGGTTAGATGAAAAAAAAATTTTTTTGTTGGTTTAAGGTTTACCATTTATGACGTATAAAAAAAAACGACTTGCTAGATTTCGTTCAAACCAATTTTCGTTGGTAGTTTTTATAGTAATGTACATCATATATTTTTTTTAGAATTATCATGAATTTACTTTAGAAGTTAGAGGGGGGGGACACACATTTTACCACTTTGGAAGAGTCTCTCGCAAACTATTCAGGTTAGAAAAAATGACATTAGAAACCTCAATATGATTTTTGAATACCTATCCATAGATACCCCACACGTATAGGTTAGATGAAAAAAAATTTTTTTGTTACAGTTATACCTATGGGGACCCCTAACATTTTTAATAATTTTTCCATTTTTGTATCAAAATCTTAATGCGGTTCACAGACTGTATCTACTTACCAATTTTCAATAGTATGGCTCTTATAGTTTCGGAGAAAAGTGGCTGTGACATACGGACGGAGAGACAGACAGACAGACAGACATGACGAATCTATAAGGGTTCCGTTTTTTGCCATTTGGCTACGGAACCCTAAAAATGAATTATAAAATCGAAAATTTTGGGTTAGTCGCCCCCAAGGCAGTTGTTACTTCAGTAAACAAATTCACAAAACTTGAACTACAGACAGAGAAGACAAAATTTACTTATATAAAATTACATAAATAAAACAATTGAAAGATTCTATACTATTTCTGATTCTATAAAAGTGCGAAAGCTACAAGAAACCTAACCTACTAAAATAAATATGTTTTTTCTTATAATTTGAAATTAGCTTAAAAGCTGTTTGGAAAATATCTGTGCACGAGAAGACTAAAGGAAAACGTAATTATGAATTACAGACTTACAGGGATGTTATTTTGTTTGAAATGTTAATTTTAGCTTTAACTACACAACAGCAAAAACTTATTATTGGCATGTTAGCGATATTTTAATATGTATTATTTCTAGACTTATTAATTGTTATATGCCGTAAGTTTTTCCAATTTGATAAAATAAATAAATAAGAGTGTGACAAATATCGGAATTAACGCCGCCATATTGTAAATTGACATTTTAAAAATATCACTCCTTCCTGGCTACCTCTTGGCTCAATAATGACATGATTGGAACGTGTTAATTCGTTCCAATGATGTCATTAGCCATTGAGCCAAGAGGTAGCCAGGAAGGAGTCTGAAAAATATTTTTAAAGTGTCAAATGGCGTCGTTTGATGACGTCATCACAACTTTACAGTTTACTAGCCGGTAGACTTGGTTACCTATATTTCGGAACACACACTTCGAGTGACAGCCCCCAAGGAAATGCCATTGACGTTCCAAACCATCCACCATCAGAATATCGATCTCGGAGTTTTACTAATGTTTATATAGCTATCAACTATAGTCAGCGCCCGATCCAGCTATTTCGCCGCTCCGGGCAAAATAATAATTGCCGCCCCAAAACCGGCCAAGTGCGAGTTGGATTCGCGTACGAAGGCCACCGACACCGCACCGCGCCGCTCTCAATTTGCCGCTCCTCATTTTTGCCGCCCCGGGCAATTGCCCGGTTTCCACCCCCCTAGATCGGGCCCTGACTATAGTATATTGAGAGAAAAACGCGGTGAGACAAAATTGAGGTTTTTATCACATTGTGCCTTGTAAGCCTGTACATTATTTCATTGCTTTCATTTTATTTCATAACAATTAAACGCGGAAGCCTGCTTCGATACTCTATAAATGCAGTGGCGCATCTCACTATATTGTTTCTTGTCTTCGTATAATCTTTACGTCGAACTTTTATCTGAAAATGAATAAAATTCATTAGAACATAGGAATAGAAGTCTTAGGCCGGTGTAAATAGTCAGTACTCAAGATGCATCTCGGTCTCAAGACGCGGTTCGGCTCTATGATTGGTTCAAATTTACGTGGGAGAGCCATGCTGCGGCACAAATGGGCCGGCTCGACCGGAGAAATACCACGTTCTCACAGAAAACCGGCGTGAAACAGCGCTTGCGCTGTGTTTCGCCGAGTGAGTGAGTTTACCGGAGGCCTAATCCCCTATCCCACTCCCTTCCCTACCCTCCCCTATTATTCCCTTCCCTTCCCTACCCTCCCCTACCCTATTCCCTCTTAAAAGGCCGGCAACGCACTTGCAACTCTTCTGATGCTGCGATGGGCGACGGAAGTTGCTTTCCATCAGGTGACCCGTTTGCTCGTTTGCCCCCTTATTTCATAAAAAAAAAAAATTTGACAGCCAACCAATCACAGAGCCTGAACCGTGTCTTGAGACCGAGATGCATCTTGAGTACTGACTATTTATACCGACCTTAAAGCCGAGATTTCCGAGTCGATTGCAGATTGTGTCTTCATGTTTCACTTCACGTTTCATAAAACTGACCTGACATTTTGTATGGCATAGCAACCGCTTAATATCATACAAAGAATTTGGCCGTTAGTGTAGTTATGTTTAGTGCGGTCCATTTTAATAATGACATAATATTAAAGGATCATTACAAAAATCGACATCACATTCTTTGGAGCTACGCAAGCTACAGAGAAGACGTTTTATAATGCTCAGTGTATGTACAATTATACATCTGTATAGCTCACAGGACCGCAGTGCCTCCAGCCGACTGGTCGAACAGGTTTAATTTAAACCTAGCTAGCAAACCTAGTTTAAGCTAGCTCCAGAGCCACTTTCATAATGCCCGAGTGTGTACGCAGTACACTCACCTACTACGACCGCAGCGCCTCCAGCCGCGACTGCATCTCGTCCAACTCGCCCTCGTCGGGCTGCTCCTCTCTCTCGGGCTCCACGCTGGCGGCGGCGGCGGCAGCGGCGGTCGGCGGCGCGGGCGCTTCGCCCAGCTTGCCCTGTGTTAACTCCCAGAGCACCTACAAGTTGTATATAAAGTGAAAATCTAATATGGTAAATTATAATCCTTCTGATATCGCCTATATGTAGGCCAGAACATGTATGAATCTAATGACGTGTTTGTCATTAAAATAAATAAACAAAGAAGTTACGATTAAACAAACTTATATTTTATACTAAATGACAACTCCATTGCCCCAAAAATCTATTATCGCGCGGGAACAATTTTTCCGGGATAAAAAGTATCTTATGTCCTTTCCCGGGACTCAAAGTATCTCTATACCAAATTTCAGCAAAATCGGTTCAGCGGTTTGGGCGTGAAGAGGTAACTGCAGCAAACAAGATCACACATACCTTATCCACCTCAGTCTGCGCCGCTTCCTCCATCTCCTCCTCATCCTCCATGCCGGACATGGTCTCGTCCAGCATCTCTTCGATGATACCCGCCTTCATCATCTCCTTGCTGAGCTCCTGCATCGTGTGTGCAATCTCTGGCAGGCGGAGGAGCTGCTGCATCGCTTGCATCACCTGGGAAGGTTGGCATGGAGAAGTGTAAGGTATTAAAAACATGAGTACAACTTTGTATTTACAATCAGAGGAATTGATTCACAGGTCTATGGCGGCCCTATGTGATTTTGTTTTGTCAAACCTAGCCATTGGATCACCACGTTCTGAGATCACCATTAACATCAAATTGTCGTAACTCAACCAAAAGATGTAGTCTGTCCTCTGCCTAAGAATCAACTTCTTCTTCTTCTTTAGTGGCAGTTTCGTGGATTGCCAATGTCAGAGTGTATCAGATAGACATTGCTCTATTTAATGTAGGTCTGGTGAAGCAACAAGGGTATGGTTAAATAATTATATTAGTACATATTTACAAGTTGAAGAATCAACTTCTTTGATGTTACAAACAAATAATAATAACAATAATATTTGTCTGTTTTTTTTTTTTTTTTTTTTTAATCTTTTTATTTTACAGAGGCTTTTAACACTCAAAATTTTTCTATGTTAAAAAGAAACTTGATATGAAAACACTTTTTAAATCATGCTTAAAATAATTATTCATGTATCAAAAAGAATAACATTATTGCTAATGTTCTGTCTTGATAAAAATAGGAGAAAATACTGGTCCTTTTTGTGACTCAGCATCACAGAACACTTATTAAAGTTTAAGATTCTATATTGAAAGTGTACCTCTGTTGATTTCTGCAATGAACCCGCTACCCTCAGAGTGGCTGAAAAGTAAAAATAAAAAATAAAGCATTTACATTTTTATCTTGAAGAATATTTTTTTAAATAATTGTAGCTCATAGCTGTACTATAACTTAAAATCAAACATTAAGTCAACATCGGAAATTCGTGGTACCAACCCCAACCACATCATTCAATGAACCCATCAATCCTGGCAGGCGGCTGCCGCATAACAATTGAAAATCAATTGTCTGCGATACAAACAGTGGAGGTGTTAATGAGTAGCATTGGATTGGGGACGGTACTCTACTGCAAAGGAGTCACAATAGATCCTCAAGGGTAACATCAGGGCTAATATGACATGCCTTCAGGACAAACAAAAAAAAATTAAGGTTACACAAGTAAGTTGTTATATAATTTTCTACAAGCTCCACATTTAATGTTATAGGTATATTACCTAATTGGTTTTTCATCTGCATCTGTACAGAGTTGAGGTGGGCTTTGCTTGTGTATATTTTGCTGACGGCTTTCCGCGACCTGATGATTTCTTTGGCCAATATTGTACACACTTGCTTGTCATTCTTGGTGGCGGCTTCCTTGAGGGACCTCTTTATTTTTTCCTCCTCTCTTTGTATTGCTGAAATGAGAAGAAAAATGCAACATAAACATTTTTAAAGAGCATAATATGCTGTCCCACTCTTGGGCACAGTCCTCCCCCAAAGTTTTCCAATCCTCTCGATCCAATGTAGCCGTAGGCCAGCCTGGCTCCAAAAAACATTAGCCTTAATGGGATTTTGTAGGGAGATATGTGTAACTGTGGGGAAATTATCGTTGCTTCTATATTTAGGATACTAATAACTAAGTACTAACCTCGTATTTGTCTGTCCAAATTATATCCTTCCTTTCTCAGCTTGTGAGACCATTCATTTACCTAAAAAAGGGAAAACTTGTTTTCAATGTCTTTAAGTTATAGGAGCTTTATGTACACTTATGACGTTACCCATATTGTAGAAACAAACCATTTCTTTAGGATTTCTTTCGGGCGATTTTCCAAACAAACCCATTTTTACTAATTTACGAAAAATATTTTTCAGCAATTTGTTTGTATTTTACTTGAAATGACACTTGACAATTTAATTTTGACGTTTGTCAAATAGTTGCCAATTTTTTAAACTAAAACTGCAATAAAATATATATTATAATTTAAAAACAATCCAAATGGGAATTATCTACCCACGAATAAACATATTTAGTCGTGTATTTGACTCTTTAAAGTACATTTGAAGGCTATCACCTAAACAAAAAAGTTGTTTTGGTTTATACTTAAAACATCATGACTCGGGATAAAGTCGTAATAAACTATAAAGTCGAAAATCAAAGAGTAGGACTCCAAAACACACTTTCACATTTTGATATGGGAGTCAGGACTTAGGGACAAACATAAAAAAAGGCGAAGAAGCTTACCTAATTATATATTTTTTTCTTTCATTGTCATAGGCATTTGATAATTATAAAATAATAATAATAATTTATTGAAAACAACAATATAGTCTGTCAAGAAAGTCATAATAGGTGGGATTTTTTTTAAATGAAATAAAAGATATGAGAACTTTATTAATTTGAGATAAAAATGTGCAAGGTGACAATATTTAAAATGTAATAAGCGTTCTCTGTGAAAATACAAAGAAAAAAATACACCATAAAAGCGTGATTACGTTTAGAAAATTTTCCCGCTTGTCATGACTTTCTTGACGGACTATACATCTGATACAAAATATTTTTACAGGTAGGTACATTATATTATTTTAAGATTACAGACGTTTTACTGCCGAGTTTCTATGATGTCTGCACTAGGCTGAGCCTGTCCTGCAGATCACCAAAATAGTATCTTAATTAAAAACAATTAATTCTGTAAATAAAAACAAAGTTACAGGTTACTAAAATTTATAAAATTTTTCCTGTTCCCGTTTATTTTACTATAAATGAATGGGTGTAAATATGGACCAAATCTTCTAGCGAAACTAGAAGATATCCGTGGTAACGGTACCTTTAATATTATTTTTTTGCGCAATGTTTCGTAATCTGGAGATTTAAGAACAGCACGATGTTTCTTGACAATAACGCGGAGTATAAAAAGAGCACGAAGAGACAAAAACAAACCGATGTTCAAAATAATATATTTTTATGTGTACTAAATATTTACTACGCAATGTTCCAACTGCAGATAAAATATTATTTAATACCTAGTCCCAACATTATGGGGAAAAAATATTTTCCTGGTATGCCTAAAAATGTATGATCTTTGATGACATACTCTGTGACATCATCGTTTTGCAATGTAGCGTTCAGAATTTTAGAAAAATTTAAACTTACAATTTTTGAACGTAAAGGTCAATGTCACTGTCATCTTGTCAAATTGATGGTGTGTTTCAAAACTTTAAGCAGGAATTTGCCGCCTCAGGTTAATTTTTAATTTAGCTGCGGTAACCAATCAATTTACAGAATCAGTGTAGCCAACCCCTCAGTTTTAGCTGTAGATCTACAGTTTTTCGGGAATCCTCTCAGTTTTCAGTTTAGGCCTCAAAATCTACAGTTTTTATGAGCTAGCTGGCGTCATCTATTTTATGATATTAAACTTAATATAAAGTCTGACAAGGCTTTAAATGAACGTGGGCGAGGGCGCTGCTGGTAAAGGAGAACTGTCAAAAATGGCGTTTTTGTATGATGACAGCGTTAGTTCCTTTTTTCGCCACGCCTTGTCGAGCTCTCGAGCTCTAATCGAAACAGATTCTAATGGTCATCAATCGATTTAATAGATGGCGTTAGTTGCAGATAGTCGTAGAAAGTTAGGATAGCGTTAAGCGTAAAGAAGAATAGGGGCAATAATTGTTACGTTGTTTATATGTCTTTGGGTACAATCAAAAGTCTAAAATTAGTAAGGTGGAATAAGCCCCACCGTCTGTTTTACTGACATAATGTCGGTAAAAAAAACTTCATGATATTATTTCTGGTTTTTAATTTCCGGCTTCCTAAAATAAATTCTATTTGTTACCATAATTAAATAATAAAAAATCATAAAGAATAAAACTGTAGATTTAGGGTATACGCGCACGGGCAACTTAGTTGCTCGGCGATTTATTTGTCTCTTGATGAAGTCTAGGAGCTAGTATGAAAGTGCGCGCACGTAGCGACGTAACTCTGAGCAACTTTTTCGTTGTCCAGAGCCCGCGACGCAACTGTCTCCTTCCCTATTGGTTTCTATGCAAGTGCGCGCACGGGCAACAAAAAAGTTGCCGACCGGCCAGTTGCCACTCGACCGCCGCTGCGTTAGTTTGTGTGTACTTGCAGCAATGAGTTTCTAAAATACTAGAGTAGCAATAGCAACGTCTTACAAAATATTCTCAGAAATGCGTAACCACTTGATAGCTCAAAAGACAATGTCAATTCATAATGTTATTGTGTCATTATGTAGGTCAGATATGCCTGCAGACATCTTCGAAGTGGCAACGCGTTGCTGCCGTAAACTGCCAATCTAGTAAGATTCTGCACAGTTTATCGAAACTTTCGACACTCATTCTAAAGTAACTAAAATTTTTTTTTGGGTATGCTCTCAATTTCATAAAACTAGTATAAAATTTCCCGAGAGTCAGCCGATCGCTCCATAGTGGATGCACCCAATATTCTATTTTTCGACGCTTTCTTCGGTTTTTTATAGCGAGTGCATCGACCACAGCCTTCTCGACCAAATCCATGTTGATGACTGTCAAGAAAAAAACTGAAAAAAGTCGGGTTGCTGTCGCTCTCGTGCGCGCACCCCGGCGACATGGCAATTATTTTTTCGAAAGAGATAAATAAATCGCCGGGCAACTTAGTTGCTCGGCGATTTATTTGTCTCTTTGCGCGCATGGTCTTACTGTTTTTCCATTTGAGATTTACAGTTTTCTACAGTTTTTTTCTAGCACATCTACAGCTTAGCTCTGTAATGTAGTTGGCAACACTGGACAGAATACTATTCGAGCTTCAGAATCATAGACATAATTCAGAATGCACCTTGTATGATTTATTTTGTCAAAGTAATAGTTTGGATACCTATTATATTTATGTTACTCTATGGTTTGGAAATATTTCCGTAGGTATTTGTCATCATTTCAAAAATATTTTATAATTTTATTTAATGAAGTGATAAGTGCTCAAATATTGTAAATACCTGCTACAGTTCACAGGTAAAGTATAGCTTGATAAATAGTACTTGCAGTGAATTACTTCTTTGAGATCGGCATTCGGTTCAGCGAATTTGAAAGTGTGATTTTCCTGAACAAAAATTATTTAGAGTATGACTACAAGTGGTATGTGTAAGCACAATGTATGACTTCTAAGTTTTCAAGTAATAATCCTTCATCAAAGTAGTTTTTTGCTGTGCAAGTCGTAAAGGTTAGGAGTAGTTTCTTGTAAGGGTGGAATGTCAAAACTATTATGAAATTTTTCCCGCCAGGTGTAAAAATAAATAATTGCTCTTGCTCAATCACTTCTTCACAAATCAAAGTTCACAGTCTTATCAGTTACATACATAAAGTTAATATACCTAGCGGAATAGAGCAACAATCTCGAGCTGTCAAACAAAACCGAAATTGGTTTTTTTATTTTTTTTATTTTTTATGAAATAAGGGGGCAAACGAGCAAACGGGTCACCTGATGGAAAGCAACTTCCGTCGCCCATGGACACTCGCAGCATCAGAAGAGCTGCATGTGCGTTGCCGACCTTTTAAGAGGGAATAGGGTAATAGGGGAGGGTAGGGAAGGGAAGGGAATAGGGGAGGGTAGGAAAGGGATTAGGGTAGGGGATTGGGCCTCCGGTAAACTCACTCACTCGGCGAAACACAGCGCAAGCGCTGTTTCACGCCGGTTTTCTGTGAGAATGTGGTATTTATCCGGTCAAGCCGGCCCATTCGTGCCGAAGCATGGCTCTCCCACGTATAAAAAATATGTGTACGTATACACTTACACAAGCATGATTGAACATGAATTCTATGAGATTAAATTGTCAACGTGCGGCACGTGCCGACTGGCGGACTGGACGTCAAAAAAAGAGTGTTGCTGTCATGTATCATGTCTCTTTTTACCACGCAGTGTTACTGATAGTGACATCTCTCTTGCTCAGGCCTTTGTTTCTCTATTCCGCTAGTTATATTAACTTTATGGTTACATATTTCTTTGAATTGAAGCCTATGCACCATAGAGAAATATGCATATCTTTTTGTTCACATGTACTCTTATCTAGCTTTTTTTTATTTAAATAACTTTATTATTATTAATATATAATGCTTAACCATAATGGAACCATTCACATGGCTCCTTTTTAGGGTTCTCTACCCAAAGGGTAAAAACGGGATCCTAGATTACTCAGACTTTGATGTCTGTCTCTCAGCCTGGAGATAGACCTCCAGGCTGTATCTCAAAAACCGCTATAGCTAGACTTCTGAAATTTTCAGATTGTTTATTACAATAAATACTACAATTTTTTTAAGGATTGCTTCCTTACATTACCCATAGTTATATGAATTTTTGGCCTTTTTTGCTTATAATCAATATTGACAATAATATCATGTAGGCTTTTGAAATATTCACATATAATACTTAGTTGTATTAACAATAAAACCAAAGAAAAGGGGGCTTCCATACAAAAAAATAAAAAATATGCCCACTTTCACTCAATAGCGGTACGGAACCCTTCGTGCGCAAGTCGAACTCGCACTTTTTATATTACATAAAGTAATAAGAAATACATGGAGACACATTCATTTAGTCGGTTTTTTTAAACATACTCAAAAATCAAAATCATGAGACAAGTTGAAAAATTTCATGTTGAATGTCTAATTTAAATATTTTCCCCTGCTTTCCCTTCCTTAAAATATTTTCCAACTTCTGTATATTCTTTGCTAATATTTCAGATTATATTAATGCTTGTTATTTTAAGACGATTATCTTTTTACATAAAGTACACATACTTAATTAAGATTTTGAAGGATTTTGTTAATTAAATAATGTACCTATTTTGAGTAAAATCTTATCAATTGCATCACTCACGTCAGAGAAATTTATGCAAATAGGTATGTACTTTTTATACAATGTGCATAATAATTTAGAATTTTTATCTCAGGAAACAAAAATTATTTTATAATTGCAATGTTACTTAAAAACTTGTTTTTGTTAGATCTAAAGGTATAAAAATTAAAATTAATGAAGATTAATTGTTAAACAAAAAATAAGAAGTCACAGTTCTGCTAATCGTAAGTATTATGAATAAGAATAAGAATTGTTTTATTTCTGAATAAATTAGAAACAAATCTTTTCAGAAAATCTAAGTAAATGTAATAACTAATAAGTAATAAGTAAAAATTATTATATATGAAAGTGTGTCTGCAGTCTGTCCGTCTGTCTTTCACCTCTTTACCCATAAACCACTTACATACTTTAAGCCCGGTAAAGGACATTGGATATTTTTTATCCTGAAAAAATGTACGGTTCTCACGTGATAAACAAATTTTTGTGCAACGTAGTTGCAGGCAATGATATTCTATGTTACTAACGTAACTAGATAGGAAGTTTACGGTAGCAACGCGTTGCCACTTCGAAGATGCCTGCAGGCATATCTCACATACATAATGACATAATGAATATATGACTTGACATTGTCTTTTGAACAAAAAAGTGGTTACGCATTTCTGAGAATCTTTTGTAACACATTGCTACTCTAGTATTTTAGAAACTCATTGGTTGCAGGCATCAACTACGTATAGGTCTAAAATAAATACATAATGGATGTAATTCTATTATTTGCCGGTTTTACAATATCTATAGTACTTTATGTAGTTTACTAGTAATAATTTAATTCGAAGTTATAGGAAAACTCTATAAACGAAACCTAAAAAGTGAATAGTTTTTTCTTTCTCCTCAAAGTTCTCCTGTAAAATAGGCACAGACCTACAGTTAGGAGGTATTGGTTTTTCAATGACGATGAGTACATTTTTAGGAAGCCGTTTTGGGGTGTGTTCACAAGTTACGTAAGTTCGATTTTGACGATATTTAGAATGAAATGACGATTTTTACTATAAAACTAGTAAAAATCGTTGATTCAATTATTGAATTCTATGTTGAAGGAAAATGTTTGAAATGTTTCAGTATTCATTTTCTTTTGAGTTTTGCTTTACACCGTAGTTACGCTAAGTGTCTAAACACACTAGGCTGAATTACGCCGGCGTAAATTCCGCCGCGTTTACGCCGCGTTTCAAACTCATACAAAATACGGGCGGAACGCGAGAGACGACACACTATTCCGTCGCGTATTTGTATGCGTTTGACATTTGCGGCGGAATTTACGCCGGCGTAATTCAACCTAGTGTGCTTAGACACTAACGCAGCAGAATGATTTTTTGTGAAAAAATATAATGTAAGCGTTACTTGACACCGATTTATCGTCAGGCCTTGGTATAATTTCGTGTGTTGTGGGATGGCATCGCTAGTTATCTCACGTTCAACACGTCTGACACGTTTTATATATATTTTTTACTAAAGATTTTTGTTGCGTAACTTTTACTAAACACATGAGACAAAATAATAAAGTCACGAATTTTTAAATAATTTTATAAACCTAGAAGGATCTTCGCTAATTCACCAACAATACAAGTTCAACGCTCCTTCCCCGTCTTTGTATGTCACTTGTGCCCTATTCAATGATAATGTGGAGTAAAAATAGCCATTTGTGGCCAATTTAAGTTGATTTAGGTGTGCGGGTCAACTGTGGACAGGCTTCATGAAATCCATACTAATATTATAAATGCGAAAGTGTGTCTGTCTGCCTATCTGTTTAAGCGTCACACTTGAACCAATGAACCGATTTGGATGGGCTTGTTGAATACAGAAACCTAAAACGGAACCCTAACTAGGTGATTTTTTTAAATATAGTTTGAGTCCCGGGTAAGGACTAAGGACATAGGATAGTTTTTGTTGTTAAAAAATGTACGGTTCCCACGCGATAATGAATTATGGCCCAACTAGTTTTGTACCACCTGTTGCAAAGTGCAAGTGACTGGGCGTCGCTAGTGTCGCTAGTTGTATTGGTGCGTGTCCAAACTTTCACTGGTAAACAGTAGCTAACAAGTTATCTAGTCTATAATAGCTAATGGAAAAATAGTCTAAATAGTCTAGTTTATTAAAAGTCTAAAAAGTATCAAACAACTAAAAATCGTGACATTCTATCTAGTGTTATTTATGTTTTATATAAGTGTTATATATGAATAAAGTATATTATTAATTAATAGAAGTTAAGGAGTGAGCACACTGAGACGGGCCGTGCCGCAAAAATCCGCCGCGCCCCGACACAGTGTGCGATACGCGCATCCGCTTCCATACAAATTGTATGGAGGCGGATTTTTGCGATAAGCCCCGGCACGGCCCGTCTCAGTGTGCTCACTCCTTTAACATTATTAAGAACGAAATGTCGCCCGCAAGTCCTTTGCGCCAAAGTTCGTTTATCGCGCAGGAACTGTACATTTATCCGGCATAATTTCATACGTGGGAGAGCCATGCTTCGGCACGAATGGGCCGGCTCGACCGGAGAAATACCACGTTCTCACAGAAAACCGCTTGCTTGGCGTGAATCAGCGCTTGCGCTGTGTTTCGCCGAGTGAATGAGTTTACCGGAGGCCCGACCCTATTCCCTTCCCTAACCTCCCCTATTCCCTTCCCTTCCCTATCCTATTACCCTATTCCCTCTTAAAAGGCCGGCAACGCACTTGCAGCTCTTCTGATGCTGCGAGTGTCCATGGGCGACGGATGTTGCTTTCCATCAGGTGACCCGTTTGCTCGTTTGCCCCCTTATTTCATAAATAAAAAGATAAAAAAAAAGATAAAAAGTATCCTATGGGCTATGTCCTTTCCCGGGACTCAAGCTATCTCCATACCAAATTTCACCAAAATCGGTTCAGCGGCTTAGGCGTGAGGAGGTGACAGACAGACAGACAAATACACTTTCGCATTTATAATATTAGTAAGTGAACGCCTCCGTGGTCTAGTGGTTAGAGCGTCGCTCTCGACTCCGGAGGTCGTGGGTTCGAATCCCGCGTTGGAAACATGTTATTTCCAAGTTTGGTTAGGACAATGCAGGCTGATCACCTGATTGTCTGACAAGTAAGATGATCCATGCGTCGGATGGGCATGTAAAAAGTCGGTCCTGCGCCTGATCTCTCGCCAGTCGTGTCGGTCTTCCGTCCCACTGGGTTATGAGAGTAAAGGAATAGAGAGTGCTCTTGTGTACTGCGCACACACTTGGGCACTATAAAATTACTCCTGCGTACCTGGTCTGGTTTCAATGAAACCGGCCACCGTCACCGAAACCGGTGTGGGGAGTATTATTATTATTAGTAAGTATAGTATGGATTGAAAGCCAAAAATAACCAAGCTGGATACCATTGTACAATTATTTTTTGCATTAATAACATAATAAATGTTATTATTTCTAAGGAAAAATGTTTCTAATCATGGGAAAATATTTTTTTTGTACTGGCCAAAGATTTTGCGTCAGTATTTTGATTTAATTCTTCACATACTTATCATAATACTTTGTTTGTTTACAGACTGAGAGACTGACTGTGTGTTGGCTGGCTGAAAAGGTATGTGCATATTTTCGTAGGTATTCAAAAATTCTAAACTTATAATAATATTATCCACAACGTATGACCGAAAAATCTTAATAAAGGGAAAAGTTACACTACAAATGAATTAGTAGTTTGAAAATTTGAAAAGAAAATGGTTGTTTTTTTTAATGAAATATCAAATAAGGGGGCAAACGAGCAAACGGGTCACCTGATGGAAACCAACTTCCGTCGCCCATGGACACTCGCAGCATCAGAAGAGCTGCAGATGCGTTGCCTGCCTTTTAAGAGAGAATAGGGTAATAAGGGAGGGTAGGGAAGGGAAGGGAATAGGGGAGGGTAGGGAAAGGAATAATATTTAGGGTAGGGGATTGGGCCTCCGGTAAACTCACTCACTCGGCGAAACACAGCGCAAGCACTGTTTCACGCCGGTTTTCTGTGAGAACGTGGTATTTCTCCGGTCGAGCCGGCCCATTCGTGCCGAAGCATGGCTCTCCCACGTATAAAATATATGGAAGCTTTATTCAGTTCTTAATAAAAAATGTGGATTTTATGTATAGCCAGGCGATGAATCGAGTTAAAGGTTTGTTTAAATTATAAGGCAAAATATGAGTGATTGCCTTTATCTTATAAAATGTAAGACTAACTTCATCCAGTTACGTCTTAAAATTAAATTCGAACCTCAAATCTATGAATGGCCCCAAACGGATTGCTTGGGGCCGTTCCAAAATTTAAAAGTAAATAAAAAAGGCATCATCATATTATTTTTCGTCCTAAATATCTAAAATAATAGCGCTGTGTTCCAATGACCTCATAATAACCAAAACAAAGTTTTAGTGCGTAAAACGAACTTGTTCTACATTTTTTGTTTACATTTTTAGGGTTCCGTAGCCAAATGGCAGAAAAAGGAACCCTTATATTGTGGCATGACATCAATCAATGGCCGTGTTCGTCGGCGTATTTTTGGACAAACCTTTTATTGCGCATGTCCAAAAGATGTCATGGCAACGCCATAACAAGTTGCTGGTCAAGTCGTAAACAACGTCTTAATTGTTTATACATGATTAAAATAATAAAAGCTAAACATAAATACATAAGCCAAAATTGTCTAACAGCCGCACAAATAATTTATTTAACACTATGATAGTGTTTGATTATTTTATTTTGGAAAATATGGATATGGATTACTTGGAAAATTTTAAAAAATTAATTGTTTTTTTTTATGAAATAAGAGGGCAAACGAGCAAACGGGTCACCTGATGGAAAGCAACTTCCGTCACCCATGGACACTCGTAGCATCAGAAGAGATGCAGGTGCGTTGCCGGCGTTTTAAGAGGGAATAGGGTAACAGGGGAGATTAGGGATGGGAAGGGAAGGGAATAGGGGAAGGTAGGGAAGGGAATAGGGTAGGGGATTGGGCCTCCGGTAAACTCACTCACTCGGTGAAACACAGCGCAAGCGCTGTTTCACGCCAGTTTTCTGTGAGAGCGTGGTATTTTTCCGGTCGAGCCGGCCCATTCGTGCCGAAGCATGGCTCTCCCACTGGTTTGTTCATTGCAAAACGCCACCAACAAATTGCAATTAGGTTAAATGTCAAGTCGTATACAGTTGTCGTTGCCATGGCATGACATGATTTGGACATGCGCAAAAACTAGTTTTTGCAGCGAATGCGCTAAAAATTACGCCGACGAACACGGCCAATGAATAAAATAAATAATGTCAACAAATAAAATAAATAATAAATAAAATAAAGACGGTAAATAAGTAGTATTACTTACGTAGTAACTAGTAATCTGTGGTTTCTTAAATTCTTAACTAAGCGGTTTACACATGTAAATTCAAATACCATAAATTTTTTTCTGCCTTATTATATCGATTTTATCAATGATATTCTATGTTACTAACGTAACTAGATTGGAAGTTTACGGTAGCAACGCGTTGCCACTTCGAAGATGCCTGCAGGCATATCTCACATACATTGTAAGACATTGCTACTCTAGTATTTTAGAAACTCATTGCCAATGAGTTTCTAAAATATTTTATGACGACAAATTGAGCCTAAAAATTGCGTGCAATATCTTGGATATTGCACCCAATTTTTGGGTCGAAAATGATCTTTGATTTAGATTTTTGACCCGTAGTTCGTAAATCGTAATCTATTAGGTAATGTATTTTATCATGTAGGTTTTAGACCCAAATCGACCCTAGGACGCTAATTATTATTTCGAAATCGCTGGAAGGTGGTTTGAAGGTGATCTACTTCATTTAAGAAGCAAAGTACGAGCTACGATCTTGTTACATATACATTATACATGTATAATAAAGCAACTACTATATTATATTATCTTAAGGGCTATTTAATATCTATTTTTATAATGATTCATTTAAGGATCGGATTCTTATTAAACGTGTTACTTAATATTTTATGAATGAGCTCTGATATTTTCTTCCATTGTCCTTTATTTCACATCCTCGTTGTGGATTAATGGGTGACCGCAGAATTCTTTGTTTAATAATAAATGATATTGGTTATTTATTTGACTGATAAAATTAAAACAATTACGACCTTAAAACAATTAGTTATGGTATTATCAAAATCTTCACTAAGCAATTAATATTCGTCTCGTGCGGCAGTTAGTTGACAAAGCGCAGTAAAAGTCTTGTAGCACCTCCATGGTGCAGTGGTTTGGATTGTGGCTTTACGTCGGAGGTTGTGGGCTCAATGCTCGTTGTTAAAAAGTTTGGTTTGGACAGTGCAAGCTTGTCACCTGATTGTCTCACAAGATGATCCATGCGTCGGATGGGCATGTAAAGTCCTGCGCCTGATCTCTCTCCAGTTATTGCGTACAAGATGACGCTTGCAACTACGTTGGACCAAAATTCGTTTATCGCACGTGAACCGTACATTTTTCCAGGATAAAAACGTATCCTATGTCTTTTCCCGGGAATCAAAATACTTAACTCCATACCCAGCAAAATCGGCTTAGGCGATTTGGGCGTGAAGAGGTGACAGACAGACAGACTTTCGCATTTATACTTACGACTCTGTGGCTCAGTTGGTGGGCTGTTGGCAGCTAAAGACGGGGGTCGGGGTTCGAATCCCGCCGACGGAACAAAAAGTTTTCAAAGTTCCTAGGTCATGGATGTGTATTAAATATGTGTAATTATAATAAAAACTTAAATATAATTATTTTTCTTCTGTTTGTCTGGTACCCGTAACACAAGTCCTTCAGGTACTTAGCACGGGGCCAGACTGACGTGGTGTGCCGTGTGAAGCGATCATAGATATTTAAAAAAAATACCACCATGGAAAGTGTAAGTATATTGATATTGGTCGCACAGAACTAGATCTTGTAAGTCTGGAATCTAATATAGATCTACTAAATCTTGTCCTAAGATGTCAGGTCATAGACCATAGTGTATCACAGGGCCAGGGGTGCATTGACGTCATTCACCCACTGACATAGCGTCAGTACGCGTTCAAATTTATATTGCCTCTGGTTGGATCTTATATCAATCAACATAAAGACCATTATCATGTAAATCCGATGTCAAAATTGATACATTTCGTCATTAAATGACGTAACATTTTTTGTGCTTTGCAAAGATGGTTGTGAATGAAAACGTTTTCTAATTATGTTTTTTTTTTGTTATATTTGCGAGTGAATGCTTTGATTAAAAAGACTAGACTGTACTTTTAACAAAAACAGGTCTCTGTAATTAGTTAAACTCTACTGTAAGCTCTCCTACAGGCTACAATACGCGAGTGGAAAAATAAAATCGGCCAAGTGCGTACCGTTCCGTATCGTTATATACCAAAAGTAACTAGATCAAACATTTTGTTTTTTGTATAGGTTGTATAGGTTTGTGCCCTTAATATATATATTTTTTCATTTTAATAATATGATTATTAATTCATGAAGCCCTAAGCGGCCGCATCCGGCCGCGATAACAATAGATAAGCTATTGTGTCTCGTTATTCCACGATCGATGGGTTAATTATTGAAGTTAACATATAATTAAGATTTTTGTGAAAATATGAAGTGGTGGTCATTATTGATATAGAGCAAAAAAGGCCAAAAAAAATCACGTTTGTTGTATGGGAGCCCCATTAGATATTAATTTTATTTTGTTTTTAGTATTTGTTGTTATAGCGACAATAGATATACACAATCTGTGAAAATTTCAGAAGTCTACCTAAAGCGGTTCTTGATATACAGTCTGGAAACTTAGCGACTCAGGTGGCGCATGCACGTGACCGCAGGACAGGATTTGCCAACCTCCTTTGACGTAATTTGTGGACGGCCCGTCGCATTATCATTTGTCACATTCAATTTTTTTATAACCAAACAGTTCGCCTGATTGAAAGCAACTACCGTCGCCCATGGGCACTCACAACATCAGAAGAGTTGCAAGTGCCTTGCCGGAGTAAGAGGGAATGCGCTCTCTTCTTGTAGGTTTGCAGGGCCAGGTAGTATTGGTCCGAAAATACTGCTGGCGACAGACCCCTTGACGTAATATATGGACGGCCCCTCACATTGTCGCGTTCGAATTTCAAAAGACTGATGGCCACCGTGCACGTTAAGTTAATGAGTAATTGCGGCCGTTCCGGCGGATGGGGTGTAATGATAGCTCGCACGAACGTCACCACACGGTGGACGAACGGCGGACAATGTATCATCGAGCAAATTGATTCCTAGGCAGCTGTTGACAGACCAACTTTTTACATAAGTCGGCTTATGTCAATTCAATGTTTTGGGTTTGACGTAACGCGACCAAACTACGTAGATCTGCCTAGGAATCAACTTGTCTGATAAGTGATAGTACATAATTTAAGATGTACTTACCGTCAGAGAAATTGATTCTGATTCATATAAGCAGATGATGGACTTTCGTTATAATTGGTCGCTCTTTGTCAAATCCATGATAGTCATAATTTGACGGCTACGCTTGCCTTCTCTCTCTCTCTCTCTTCCTATTTAAGGGCAAAGCTCTTGTCGATGTAGCTGCTGCCACTTCACCCTGTCCTCGCCAGCACTTGCATTTCTCTATGCATGACATTAGCATTACCAGCAGTGCCAGACGAAGACAAGTAGACTTGGTTCTGGACATCGTTGTGGACGTAGTGTCCACATTCTGAGGATGCTCCCGCTGTGGAGTCCACAGTCCACACACACAGTGTTGGGGCGAAACGCGCGTCTAGTTTTTCAACCTGCATGGTGGTGACTGGTGAGGGGCCTTACACGGATTTGCCAACATTATTGCTTGTGTGGTGGTGGTAGTGTTTGCAGGTTCTTGCATGCGTGTGTACGCATAGGCAGTGACAGTGTGGGAGAGGAGGGAGGTGCTGTACGCATGCCTATGCGTACACTCACTTATTTACGGTTTATTTCGCGGAATATTGCTAAAAATAATAACAAACTATTTTTTTCTCAAGAATGTTGTTGAATAGATGAGGTCCTGTCAAAAAACATAAAAAAGTCTCAAGTTTAGACCTCAACTGACTTTGGCGTCTAAACTTTAGACTAAAGTATTTGAACTATGGTGTTAATAGTAACCAGTTTGATGGAATGACTCCTACATAATCATTACTTGGAAACCGGACTTTTATCCAGGGTTTTTATACAAGTGTCTGTGATATTTTGCCTTCCATGTGACGTCTATGTCAAGGACATAAGGATCACTTTTGAAAGTGTGTGATGAAATAACTCTGAATAACTCCTAGCACCTGTCAATCTACAGTCAGTTAACAAAGTAGCAACATTAAGGGTGGGTTGCACCAACTTACTTTAACTATAAATATAACTTTAACTACAATGCAAAATGTCAAATCTTTGGTTAAAGTTAAAAATGGACGCCATCAAGACGCCATATTTAATATTTAACCATAACCATAGAGCTCGACAAGGCTTTAAATGCACGTGGCGAAAAAAGGAACTAACGCTGTCGTCATACAAATTACAAAAACGTCATTTTTGACAGTTCTCCTTTACCAGCAGCGCCCCCGCCCATGTTCTTACAAAGCCTTGTCGGACCAGCAACGTCTTCTGTCAAATTATGTGGTCAAAGTTAATATTAAAGTTAAATTAGCCTTCACTATAACCATAACTTTAACTTTAACCACGCCTCTGGTGCAACCCAACCTTATACAACAAGACGCGACTCCTATCCGTTGTTGTGCAGAAATTAGTTTATGATTCGCGCTTGAACCGTACCTACCTTTTTTCGGGATAAAAAGTATCCTATGTCCTTTTCCGGGACTCAAAATATATTCATACCAAATTTCAGCAAAATCGGTTCAGAAGCTTGGGCGTGAAGAGGTAACAGACAGACAGACACACTTTCGCATTTATAATATTAGTAGGGATAGAAAACAATAACCTTCCTTATGGCGCACTAGGGTAATAGGCATGATGACTAATTTTTTTTCTTATTGGTAATTGAAAGACCCTTAAAAAAAAGAAACATCGCTGAAAGAATTACTCTGATAGCTTAAAAATTCACCAAGATATGACAATTCAAACATCTCATAAAATAGACCGGCCCTCCTCCTTTTGTAGCACTTTGTATGGAGAAACGCTCCATACAAAGTGCTACAAAAGACTGACGTCACTCTTTCGTAGTTTGTACGCATCGGAAGAGAACTTTGTTCGATAGGTATATTAAATATTGCGTTTATGAAAGTGGTTTCTTAACAAAAGTAGCTTTTAATTGCATAAGTTATCGAATGGTATACAAATATTAAGAAATTTTAGAGTTCGTATTAAGAGTTCGTGAACTGGCTACAGGCAGCCCACTAAGCAATTTACCATCAATTCACCTATAATTCACTTTAAATGACAATTGTACCAACCAGCGTGGAAGCTGAGCAAACTTTTTCAGCTGCTTAAGGTATTAATTGTGTCAATTAATACTTACCTTAACATTTTTAACATACTTTTATATTATATAAGTTGGTTAAAAAGTGTTTTTTTTTTAACAATTTTTTTTAAGTAGCCATTTTCAAAAAAAGTTTAGTTATTTATTGTTAAATATTTTTATATCTATAGTCTAAAGTATTAATAAACCCTTGTAAAAAAGTGTCCGACAATGTTTGTTTTATTTATGTTTCTAAGAATAAAAGGAGTTCTATCAAGTAAAGTCATTATAACGATTTATTTTAAAAGTTTAAGTCCACCCTGCGGGGTCCCGCAAATACCGGGATCCAGCGGGATTGTGATGGTTCAGTCCCGCAAATACCGGGATTAAAATTATCCTGCGGGATTGTATTCCCTAGTCCTAACATACGCAAATTGTGATAAAACAAATATAAAATGTTGTTATTGTTAACTACCGTTGACTCGTCCTTATCGAATACACTGATTTTTGTGCAAACATTATCAGATGTGAAACAAAGGCAAAATAACATGTTAGGGTTCCGTGTAAAATAATAATAGTTAAAAAAACAAGTTTTTTTTAAATCGCGCCATGAGACTTAGCTATGCCTTTTATACGTGGGAGAGCCATGCTTCGGCACGAATGGGCTGGCTCGACCGGATAAATACCACGTTCTCACAGAAAACCGTGAAACAGCGCTTGCGCTGTGTTTCGCCGAGTGAGTGAGTTTACCGGAGGCCCAATCCCCTAACCCCTACCCTATTCCCTTCCCTTCCCTTCCTTTCCCTACCCTCCTCTATTACCCTATTCCCTCTTAAAATCTTCTGATGCTGCGAGTGTCCATGGGCGACGGAAGTTGCTTTCCATCAGGTGACCCGTTTGCTCGTTTGCCCCCTTATTTATTAAAAAAAAAAAAATTTTGGGCGAGGTTTACTCTTTTTCCGTCTCCCAAAATTTCTAAAGAGAGTTTAACATTTTTAATTTTTTAATCATAGCAAAAAGCTAGCTTATAAAGTCCTAGTATATTATTAATTAGCTTCAAATTCAAATATTATCCGTATTACGGCTGTAAAATGTATGCCTGAATGAGCATACCGAACTAGGTTTTTAGTTGAAGGCAACCAACACAAGATATATCTATATAAGGTATGTCGATTTAGACTTCTAGTACTAAAGTTTTTAAACCTGTTTAGTTGAGACTTGAGAGTAAAAACATTATATTAAGAGGATACACCAGGGGCGAGAGATATTGAAAATAGGTATTTGAAAATGTATTGCTGTCTCACCAATCTCAAGTCTCCCACCGCAGAGCGCGATAGAGACAACACGAGAAAAGTTCTAATAAAAGAACAGAAAATCTTCGATTCGTTGTCCGCTGATTCCTTCTCCAAAACTTAACCGATTTAAGTACTTTTTTCATTAAGAATTAAAGCAAGGCTTGAGCTGTGTTCCTATGTTTTATTTTTTTTGTATATTTTAGCCAGTTTTGTTTTCTGGGTGTTTGAACACAGAGGAAAATCTTGCCATTTTTTTGGGTTTTTGGACGTTCTTATCTTTTTTAATAATTAACTTATGAAAAAAAAGAAAACATGCTAATAGTGGCCATAGATATTCAAGAAAAAAATCATAACTCTACCGGCATTATCCAGGGAGGAAACAGGGGACAGCGTTTGTATGGAAAAACGACGGTGTGGACTCCTCTTAAGAGCCTGCTGCCAAAACGCTAGCCCCGCCTACACACACCGCTATCCTCCAATTGTGATATAATAATGATTCAATGAATCGTGCCTCCGAGCTTTGTGTTTTGCGCTGTAGCTAATAGTGAACAATATCGCGTAACAACGCGCAACGGTTCCCGCATTATAGCACGAAAGTAAAGGTCGTAAGTCCCAAAACTGTTTTTTGATGATTGATTACTTAAAAACTAAATACAATACTAATATTTCCTTTAGTTATTATTTTATAAAGTGTGTAATTGTAGTAGTGCAAGTTATTGAATTAACTCAATAAGTGTAACGAAAAATAAAACTATAGAGTCAAAATAAGTGAATCGTGTTTCCCGTTAGGCAAATACCAGATAAATATAAAATGATTAAATAAATCTCAATTTCATTTAAGTCAATCGTGTTCCGGGATCGTAATACTAATACTTATTAGAAAACACAGCAAAATGTTACAGCCCGCTCTTAAAACACCTAAGTAAAATATTTTGGCCCCGTCTTAATCTTCCATAGGAAATATTAAATAATCTACATAATTATTATAGGTACTAGCTATATATAAAATAGATATTATATAAATTCCCACGATAGTTTGTTTTCCGTGTAGAAAAGAAGATAGAAAGGATAAAAGATAGATAACATCGTAATTTTTTCTGTCTCGATATTTGAAACATAGCAAAAGTCGTTGAACTGTGTCTTTATGAGTTATCGGTCAAAATTCTTAATTATTATTGCTGTTGTTTTTATGATTTGAAGAACAAAAGGTAAAGCTGATTGGCTGATAGTTCAACTAGCAGGATTTGATGGAATTTTTGAAATTCTGGACACATGTTAAGCATGAGGGAAAGTTTTCTTCTTCATTTTTAGAAGCTTTTTTGAGCCTTTGAGGGGGTTAATATCATCAGGGATCAAAGCTTGTTTAATGTTTCCCAGGAATAGCGGAAAAAAAATGTTTAAGATAAACAATGTGTTATTTTCCACCTTTTCGATTTCCGCCTGAAACAACAAATAGGTTGACCGGTCAAGCCGACTCATTCGTACCGGGGTTAATATTTGGGCGATGGGAGATAAGGGCCTTAGCCTGATGAGCATAAAACAAGTCGGTCCTTCGCCTTAGCGACTTGTTTTATGCTCATCCGACGCATGGTTCATAACTTTAAGACAATCAGGTAATCAGAGCAGCTACGTCGTCCTAACCAAACTTGGTAACATCATTTTTCCAACGCGGATATCGAACCCTCAATCACCGAGACAAAAACCACGCTCTAAACCGCTGGACCCTGACCACGGATGCGGTGCGAGGCGAGGCGATAGGCAAAAAAATATGTTTTTTTGTATAGGAGCCCCCCTTAATTAAATACTTTATTTTAATTTTAGAATAAACAAAAATTACGTTTGTTGTATGGGAGCCCTCCTTTAAATATTTAATTTATTTTGTTTTTAGTATTACTTGTTGTTATAGCGGCAACAGATATACACAAACTGTGAAAGTTTTTGAAGTCTAGCTACAGCAGTTCTTGGGATACAGCCTGGAGAAAGACAGACGGACAGACATCGAAGTCATAGTAATAGGGTCCCGTTTTTACCCTTTGGGTACGGAACCCTAAAAATGTATCCAAATTAACATACAGCTCTAGACAACATTTTCAAAGTGACAAGAAATTCAGAACTTACATTCAGCTCACAGGTCAGCCAATATTTACGTAAACGCCGGCGCCAGTCCCCGACACATGATATTCCACCGAAGGTTCACACTTTCAAAGTCCGCGGTTGGCATCGATAGTCGATACCGTCTGAGCTGCGGTGAGGTTTTGTCCATACTCCATACTACGTACCAAACTACCAACATAATATTATGAGCATCAGTCTGTAGTATATAGGGGGTTTCAGGGGCGATAAATCGATATAGCTAGGAATCATTTTCAGAAAATGTATTTTTATTCATGTTTTATCGATAATCGATAAACTGAAAAATATGACTCTTCCTGACATCTATTGGCGAATAATAATACTATTTTGTCAGCAACTAATTGTTTTAACGACCAGCAGATGGCGTTATTAAGTAACACGAAGTCAATGCGTGTTTGCTATACCGAGCAAAGCTCGGTCAACCAGGTACTAGCCTATAATACATATACCATTGCTTAGGATGCAGGAATCAGGATATTTGGCTTCGCCTGTTTTTTTTTATTTATAAAATCAGGGGGCAAACGAGCAAACGTTTTTTTAGACGTGGGCGAACCACGCTTCGGTACGAATGGGCCGGCTCCACCGGAGAAATACCACGTTCTCACAGAAAACCGGCGTGAAAGGCGGCGGCATGGCTCTCCCACGTATAAATTAAAATGTAATAAAAATGTAAGTGCATTGCATTGTTTGGGGCTCTCACGTTTCATGGATTCGGGTGTTATCGTGATTACGACAATTAGCGAAGATTTCCATGCGCATTATTAATTTGGGAGTAAGTACTGCGGGGCTAAAATGGTCACATTTAGCAATTCCTCTCAATTTCTTTATAAATTCAGCAAATAAATTGTCAAAACTGTCAAACTGACAAATGTCAAATCAGTACAAAAATACAGAAATTAATTGCAAGCAGAGTTGCATTTTGCGATTTTAGAAAAATGAATCTTATGATTTATATCATGATTCTTCAAAGCGACCATTTTAAATAATACAACGTTTTGTCCATGTCTGACGAGCAAATTTTTATCGAATTAAACAATTAAAGTTACATAAGTTTGAGTGACTATGACGCCTTTACTACTGTACATAATATTGTGGATCTTTTTATTTTCATTACAGATGTCCAATGAACCATAACCACCTTTCGCTTTATCACGTTGATGAACTATCACAGTCCAAAGAGGTTGAATAATATTTATATCAAACTCTTTGGATCTTAATATAGCTGTTATATTCCGTATATAAATATTACTAATGACATGATAATTATATTCATTATCACTATCATGTGGCCAAGTGTGTGATCGGATGATCGTGTCCTCGTTCACCCCTGAACCCTACTGATAGTTAATTTAAACATTCTTACTTAAACTAATAGTTTCTTCCTATGCTTTCACTGATAATAATTTCACTGATAGTGAAAGTGGAATATGAATCAATACTACGGCCTTATAGCAAACTGATGCAGTTTTGTTTTGTCATATCAGACCAGAGAGTGGCTGTTCGCTCAGTAAGACTCTATCATCTAATATGGCATTATGCGTGTGTTATAGGTATTTCATTTGCTAATTTGTTCCTTGTCTTACTAACTAGACCACTAAATAAAATGATGTTGTAGTTTAACCCCTTCCTTTCCACCCTTGTTCCCATAAAATGTTAGGAACTAGGGAAACGAAAATTTAGATTTTCATTTCCGCGCATGAAGAAAACATCACCATATTCGTTTGCTATTATTCTGGTTTTCATCAGTTTTCTCTCTTTGTACTATGTGTGAAAATTTATAAGCAAACATCGGTCCTACTTAATTTCGTTGGGTTATGTCAATTCCAGCTAACAGACCACGAGTTTCTTTAATTTGAGATAACTCGACTAAAGATTAAAATCGGCCATCTGCCTATAATAATAATTACTCTGATTGATCTTCCTATGATTACAGAAGATTTATTTTGATATTTGTGATATAATTGCTTTCCTCAGGACCATTTAAATTAATTTCCGTTGACCTGTCTACGTACTGAGATGTTTATTTATATCCACTATCTGTCGTGGAAATTTTCTCATATATCTTCTCTCTCTATGCTCCGTATGACCGCTTTACAATTAGGTAATATCTCATGGCGATAAGCAATAAATTTATGACGTTGTATTAATTGTTCTAAATTGATCTTTGACAAAGGATTTTATTTCCTTCTACATGCACCCATATTAACATTTTCGTCCGTTTCAGTAGCATTATCCTCTAATAGTGCCTGAAATGTTACGTCAGAATGACTATAAAAATACATTTTTAATATATTTATCGTCTGTATTTTCATTAATTAACTTACAAGAACTTTACTCGTGCGATAACAGAAGCGATTTAAATAATCATATTTATGTCTGTAATAAAAGAAGATCTTTCTTTATTTAAAGTCGTATGACAAATCAGTACCGCTGACAAACCTGGTGTGTTACTTTTGGACCTTATCACCGTGTTACAAGGTCGAAATGCAGCCAAGCTTTGTCGTACGTACGAATGCACTGAAAATATCGAACATTTCCTTTGTTCGTTCGACACTCGATTATGATGTGGACGTACTTGTACTTTTGAACTCTGGTCTTTGTATGTAGTACGGAACAATTAACAATACATAATTGATAAGAAATACATTTATTGTTGAAAATTTTTGGGTGTATCACAAGGCGCTATATTGGGACCACTTTTGCCTCTAAGGTATTCCTAAATAAAAAAATTGGGAGTTCCACAGGGGGCTGGTATTAAGCCCGTTTCTGATAGAATTTTCACAGTAAGAAGTGAATGAACATATTTTTATGCTCGCTTTAGAGAACAAAATGGAAATCAATTAGAAAGGTTAAATGATTGACCCTTCCCGTGGTAATGATGCAGCATCCTCGCAATTACCAACATGCGTGATGCACGCGATCAAAGGCCTTGGACAGTTCGTAAATAGCGAATTGGTACAGGACTCCTCTGTAACGTATCTCTCTAAAAATCATTAACGCTGTGAGGACAAAAAATTGAAGATGTGTATTAAAAACTATCTGGAATATATTATTACAGATCTAAAAACTTGTAATTGACTTTCTGATAACTAGAACTTTACTATTATTTTAATTACTTAGGTATAAGTTTTCCATGTAATTAAATAAACAAGTATTATCATAATAATTTATGACTAAAAACTGAACCTGAAGATAATTAAAATCCTAATTATTTTCGTAATCACAATGTAAAGAATATTAATTAAGTATAAAGATTCATGCAATGAAAAACTTAAAGGATTCATGACATAAAACTCAAGAATATTAAAATTAAAATTATTTTACTAATCACAATGAATATAGGAATATAGTAAAGTCAGTCTTAGTTGAAACAATTCTTCAAATCAGGAAGTAGAATCACTAAATAAGGCTACATCGTGTGCTATACGTAATACGACTAACTTCCGCACACACGCAAAATGTGCTAGCAATAGTACTAACGATACTTACGACGCAACAAACACTGCACATAAAGACGACCTTGTTAAAGATGTTTCGACTTTAAGTTCCCGATTTTTTGCTCACGAATGAAACCAGACATCTGTAAAACTTATAAAAATTATGTTATTTGTTAGCGTCTATCACACAGCAATCAGCATACATTTTTCTTTCTTTTTTGGAATGAAGTTCCTTATCGCGCGTTGCGAAAGGGGGCTAGACGGAAAAAGCTGTAACGACACTCTCTCTCTCATAGAAAGCAAGCAAAGTTATGAATGTTTTTTTATAACTTCGTTCCATCCGGGTGATCTCTTGACACCTCTCATTTTTTTTTAATTATTGCTTTACCACCTTACTCATAAAGATATTTATACAGTCTCTGTCTGATCTGCTTGTCTGGCACATTGAAAAAATTACAGGCAAAGACACCCAACCTTGTAAGAGCTGCTTATAATATTGTCTTTATTAGTTTGAGTGAATTTATTTCCCATTACTTTTGTCCCAAAACCTTATCCTTCAGAGTGCCCAAGATCCAAGTTTAGGAACAATAATGTTTATTTATAAGTCATGCTCTCTATCAAATGATGCTCCTGTAGCAGCTTCTCCCTTACATCTGTTATCGCATCGTTATCGCACCAATTAGGTCGTCATTGTGCTTATTTATCTATCACGCGTTTACCCATCGCGAACCTTTACACTACCGGTCACTCAGTCACTGCGCAGCCGCGGAGCCGTGCGCGCGCGCTCCCAAATCTGACCTTTTTTTTTTTACAAGTGCAAAATTACGATCGCGGGCGCCGGTCAAATTCAGTCGCCGCTGCGCCGCCGCGTTGTGCGCACGTACGCGATTCGAAAGTCGAATCGCTTTGACGTTTAATTTTTTTTCCGTAAAAGTGGAAGTGCAAAGGTATCACGATTGAGGTGCTACGGGGTGATGTGAACGCCAGCATGGAGACGGTGTATCACGCGTGGAACGTGGTGGACCACGCTCGGGTGGCGAGTGGCGCGGCCGAGCTGGCGATATTCACGGCTCTGCTGTACTGGTTCTTCACATCGAGGTATGCTGCGCACGCGCAACTTTCCCGTATGCGATGTGTGTTGAATTCGTCGCTGGATGCTTGAGTGTTTGGAGTTTGGACTCGGTTCCGATCAACATGTTAACTAGTTTGTGAATCGAGGTATTTGAACCTTTGGGACTATTTTTAGGTTGGATTGAAAAGGTTAGGTTCTCTATAATTAATTGTGGTATGACAAAAATTTAATCAATATAGGCCTATCCCACAACATCCTCTATCTATGCTATGCTGAGAACTTGAGGACAAAAAATAAAAAACGCTAGTTCTACCAGTTTACTATTAAAATCAATTTCACTAAAATCAGTATGCTCTCTTATGTTAAAGAGTTGAATAGTTTGAACAGATGCACAAAAGCAAACAAAATCAACAGGATAAATATTGAATTTACGATGTTTGCCGAAGTAAAATAAGTGTGTGATGTAAAAATAAATACAACTCTATTCTTAAACTAGCTGCTTTGACTCATGTTTAGCAATACACATCGGTTTGAGATTTCATCCACGAAATAATATATTCAAAATAAACTGTATAATAAAAAAACACACAAAGATGTTATCACTAATTGCAATACACCAAAGTATTTAAATGTTTCATAATATACCTAATTAGCAAAAAATTTTAACAATCGCATTCAAGTTTAGAGGTGAACAAAAATGTTCACGAATAAAGGAATTATACAACAAGACATACAGCTAAGACTTCACAAACAGCTAGTTTCCAAACAGATGTTGATGAACTCGTTGGTTTTACATTACAGGTAGATACGTGTAATGTAAAACGAACGAGTTGTATAAAGCGGAAGGCTGGGGCAAAACTGAATTCATTAAAAAATTACAATCGATTCACATGAAATAATAATAAATTCTTTATTGACTTAATCAGTACAACAATCCTATGAAGACTCTGACACCTAAACTAGGCTAATGCCCGTATCTCAGGAGTCAGCGGCTTCTCCCAATAATATAAATTGCGTTGTTCAAAACATGGCCAAAGAGAAATTTAGATATGAGATGAAGAACAGGAAAAAATCAAATTAATATACCAAACAAAGAAAAGGAAATATCCACAGCCAAAATAACTTCTTTCTTTTTTGGAAGTCCGTTAAAAAGAATTCAATTGTTTGAATGATAAAGAAAAGAAATCCAAAGTTAGGTTTAGTACAACGCAACAAGTGTTATAAGTTATAACACACATGATGCAATGTTAATACAATATCAACCACCGATACTGAAATAAACAATAAACAAACGTCACGCGTTACGAAGCGAAAAGTGTTACTGAAATAGAAAATTAAATTCCTTGACACTGGGGATAGGCGGGCGATAGATCATGTGGAGTATAAAGTTAGAATTGAAGACGTGAGTGGATGAAAGGGGGAATAATTTGAAAATTGACATTATTTTTGCCGAAAAAAAAATATATTTGCCGAAATGGAAGACCGGGAAAATGATTTGAATTCCAAAAAAATATTTTGAAATCCAAAATGGATTTTATGCGTAGCCAGATACATTAGCCAGATGCAGTAGATAAGTTACAAGGTTTGTTCAAATTATTAGAGAAAGCCCAGTTTCTGAAGACTTTTGACTTAATTTTATCTTCTTCTTCTTCTTTTTAAAAATGCCCCCGTAGATCTACTCGCTGGCTTTTTTGATTGGCTAACGTCAAACACCGTCCTGCGAGAGGAGGGAGGAGGTGCCAAATGCCAATCAACAACGCTGTTGAATAGATAAATGTAAAACACCTCCAAAACTAGGTATCAGCCATTTGTAATTATTAATAAAATTAGAATTATTATTTCCAACTAATCTTATATTAGAAAATAGTAACTTATTGAAGAAACGGGAAGATCTGGTTCTTGTTAATTAATACTCTCCCAAGAATCTTGGTAGTGCCGATGGCTCACCAATAAGAGTACGGTTACACGGTCAGTCTGGCATCAGTTCAGTTCATCAGTCTAAGACTGACACCAGAATGATGGCCGTAAAGTACATAGTAAAAAAATATCAGTCCGTCAATCACACGGTTACAAGATCATTCTTCCGTCAGTCTGGACCAGACTGATGGACTGAACTGATGCCAGACTAACCGTGTAACCTTAGACTAAGATCACTGCTATGGTCCTTCCCAAAACTGCTCCTGCGCTTCACCTACAGATCCCATTGTGTTACAGTTATCCATTGTGACCACTGCTCTGGTCTTCCCAAAAAATTTAACTCTTTATCTGCCGATGGCTCACTAAATATGACTTCCTGCTATAGTCCCTTCCAAGAACAAGAGCCTTTTTACTGATAGTTCACCACGGTGACAGGTTCTGAGTTTCTCTGTTGCCTTCCATAAAACAGGAGCCTCGGACCTACTGAATCTACCGATATTTCACCATGGTGACATCTGCTCTGGTCCCTGCCTAAACTCGAACGTTGCAATCACGGATGTACCGATGGTACACTATTGTATAAAAGCCTTTATGTTGATAGTTCACCACGGTTAAAGCCCCGGACTTGCCGATGGCACACCATGGTGACACCTACCTGCACCTACTTAGCCATGCTCCTTCTGGAGTAGTGTGTGATGTATGTGACGGTGGTTCACTATTGTGACAGCTGTGTGACGTAACGACTAACGACGTTCCTAGTAACAATCGCCGGTGGGCGGTGTGTTACACTGACCCCCTTATGCAACGCCGGTAACGTTATAGTTGATGGATGCTTCTAGAATCTAAAATAATTAAATTAAGAAATTAAAAAAAAAACCCCGCCAAAACAACTTTAAAAAGTAATGAAATAATATTTACTGCCTTTAAGTTCAAATAATTCCTCACTTGTGTAAAGTAATATTTTAGTCCATAATTGTTGTCACGGTGTGTCGGGGGACCGCCAAGTAAACTACAACCTACAACCGCCAAGTCGCTGATTACCTATCTCGATTCAGATCGCTGTAAATTGATCCTTAAACTTGTTAAGTGAAATTAAACATCTACATTAGCGGTCCCCCGACACACCTTGACAACAATTATGGACTAAAATATTACTTTACACAAGTTAGGAATTATTTGAACTTAAAGGCAGTAAATATTATTTCATTACTTTTTAAAGTTGTCTTGGCGGGGTTTTTTTTTTATTTCTTAATTTAATTTTATTTAATACTTTTTAAACTTGTGTTGGTTATAGTGCAGAATAATTCCTATCAACAGAATCATATTCTCATGATTACCATCTATCAATGTCCTTTTCGATGAGGCTGTTAGAATGAGCCCAAACATGAAACCTCCACTTTGGGTTCATACGAAGCTCGGTTCCTATAGAATTCAGGTGATGCTGCAGCAGCAGCATGTAAATATTTACTGTTTATACTTTATCTACTTCTTAGTGGTTGTCACAATTAAAATGAGTCCAAACACGAAACCTCTTAGTTGGCTAGGAGTTGGATATTCTATAGATTACCAGGTGATGCTGCAGCACCAGGTCAACTTTCCATTATTATGTGTATACGTATATTGTATTTTCACAAATATCACGAAGTAGAATAAAATATAAAACCCATCAAACGACTACAAGTTGCTAACGGCCTTTCATGAACCAGATAAACCCTGATTGTCCAGGACTGAGCAGGCTGATGATGATGAATTATAGCTAAGAACACTCTCGATCATGTCAGCTTTCAAACAAAAGAAATTAGATCAAAATCGGTCCACCCGTTTGGATGCTACGATGCCACGGACAGATACACACACAGACAAACAGACAGACACGTCAAACTTATAACACCCCTCTTTTTTTGTCGGGGGTTAAAAAGACATTTGAAGACGTGAGTGGATGAAGTGGTATTTTGCATCATGAGAGCAATTATTTATTTTTTTGCCTTATAATTTGAACAAAATTTGTAACTTACCTACTAGGTATATCATGTAGTTTTATATTATGGCTGTATATGGAAGCCATGTTTTTTTGTTCAAATAATTTTCCCGGTCCTAAAGCCACCATTTATGTGATTTATGCAAAAAACAAGACAGTTTTCAAATAATTGTTAATTAATCATCATTCATCACTAGGGTATGTAATGTATGGTAGGTCGCAAAAATTCAGTTTTTTAATATTATTATTACGGTCATAAAATTGTGTTCGCCAAGACCGTGGTAACTTTGAGAAGGCCCTTATGAAATAAAGGTTTTTACTATAATACCGTAAATTGTTCTGGCCTCGAAAATACCGGACTGTACGCATATATACCGGACATCCGCCAACCCTATTCATCACCCATCCACTCATGTCTTGATTTATATCTTACTAGATGACGCCTGCAACTCCGTACGCAAAAATTCGTTTATCGCACGTCAACCGTACACTTTCTGGGATAAAATGTAACCTATGTCCTGTCTAGGGACTCAAAGTATCGCAATACAAAATTTCAGCAAAATCGATTAAGCGGTTTGGGCGTGAAAATGTAATAAACAAACTTGACTTTCGCCTTTATAATATTAAGTAATTTTGCGTATTTTCGTTTATGATTAATATTTGTGTTGGCAATGAACCCCTCGCGTCGAATCTGAAGGCCTCCTCCAGAGTTTTCCATGCTTCTCTATTTTTAGCTATCTCCTAAAATCTGTCATCGAAATTCATATTCAATCCCTGATTAAAAAGTATGACGCGTCTATGTCTGTCCTGCATCGTAGCATCCAAACGGGTGAACCGATTTTGACTAGTTTTTTTTCTTCGTTTGAAAGTTGACATGATTGAGGGTGTTCTTACTTCTTAGGATTAGATCATCATAATATTCATGCTGTTCAGTGCTCACTGCTGGAATATTTGGGGTTATCAAGTTCGAGTGGCAACTCGAACTTGATAAAGCCCATTTTTTTGTTACTTACATATTTTTTTTAATTAGGTAGGTACCATATTTATTTTCAAGACTAAGGGCCTGTTTTACCAGTTTCTGATAAAGTGCCGAATAGGCTATTCACAACTTGTTTGACAGATTCTCCATATTTCATCTGTCAAGTTAAGAGGAGTCCACACCGCCCTTTTTTCCATACAAACGTTGTCCCCTGTTTCCTCCCTGGATAATGCTAGTAGAGTTATAATTTTTTTCCTAACCTTTCTTTTTTTCTACGGCCACTAATACAATGTCCCTATGTTTTCTTTTTTTTCATAATTTAATTATTAAAAAAGATATTATGAACGTTCAAAAACCCAAAAAATGACCAGATTTTCCGCTGTGTTCAAACATCCAGAAAACAGATTTGGCTAGATTATACAAAAAAAAATTAAACATAGGAACACAGCTCAAGCCTTTTTTTAATCTTTAATGAAAAAAGTACTTAAATCGGTTAAGTTTTGGAGAAGGAATCAGGGGACAACGAATCGTTGATTTTCTGCAGTTGTCTCTATCGCGTTCTGCGGTATAAGCTTGAGGTAAGGGAGACGGCTATAGATATTACACGTACTTTTTTTTAATTTCTCTAGCCCCTGGTGTATCTTCTTAAGTGGTGGATAGCCTATTCGGCACTTATCAGGAAGTAGTAAAACAGGCCCTTAATCTTTTAGCATACCTTACAAATTTGATATTATAGGTACTTAATATACCTTTGTTCATGACAAGACAATGAAGTATTAATCACAGTCGATATCTGTTTTGAGCTAAGTTTAAACTGTACTTAGATGCTCCAAACATATTAATTAGATTCATTCACCTTGTAGAGGTTAGATTTAGTTAGATGAGTGATGACTGTTTTTTTACTGGTTGGTTGGATTTATATTCGTGCAAGCGCAAAAAAATTTTATGAGATTTGTATGGAGAAGCGCCCCAGCGCACAGCATCACGAGTTTCCTCATACAAAAGTGAAAACAAATTGCTCTTTCAGAGCTGCACTTTTACAGTGAACTCTATACACAGGACTCATACACATATATGTGTTCGTCTGTTTATATATATATATATATATATATATATATATATAATACGAGCTATTGCCCGCGGCTTCGCTCGCGTCAAGAAGTATTATTAAATACAAACTTTCATCCCCTATTTGAACCCCTTGGGGTTGGAATTTATCAAAATCCTTTCTTAGCGGATGCCTACGTCATAATATCTACCTGCATGCCAAATTTCAGCCCGATCCGTCCAGTGGTTTGGGCTGTGCGTTGATAGATCACTATATCAATCAGTCAGTCAGTCACCTTTGAGTTTTATATATATATATATATATATATATATATATATATATATATATATATATATATATATATATATATATATATATATAGATATATATATTTTGTTGTACCTTAAATTATCGTAGATCGTTGCATGCCTCGATTTAAAGCGGGTAATATTCCAATCCAATGATCTAATCGAGCATTGGATTGCGAGTTGCGACTGAATTTATGTAAACGGGCACTGGAAGGCACTGGAACTCAGTGCATTCCAGTACCGATTGATATTATTCCAGTAGCAATCCAGCGCTGGATTACGATAATAAAACCTGCCATACCATTAAAATTCGAAATAAGATGAACATAAAAATATGAAAAACGAAAATTACTTTAAATGAGAATAATACCTAATTGTGAACTATAATTTTAAGTTAATGCTTAAATGTTAATTTAATGCAAATTAAAGTTTAGGCAATATTGCCAACTTTAATTCATCATAATTCTATGAAACAGTGTTACCGACTCATGGGGTTTGGCCTTATTGGGGAAAAAAATTTTTGAATGGGATTTTTGGAAGCATTTAATTTTTGGGTACTTTGTGGGCTGTTTTTCTTTTTACAGTTGTTATAGTTAATTAATAAAAAATAAATCATACAAATACACTAACATAGTATGTACTACGTACTACTTACTACATCAGTGTACAAATAATGTTTTTTCTACTTAAATGAAATATTTTATCAAGCACTAGATGACCCGGTGAACTTTATATTAAATTATATCACTTTCCTCCGAACATAAACCTTCCCTGTATTTCCACGAATATTTCTACACTAAAATTAGCTAAATATTTGGTTTAGAACTTCTCGAGTTTTAGGAAGACTATTTAAAATTAAATAAAATCCATACTAATATTATAAATGCGAAAGTGTGTCTGTCTGTCCGTCTGACTGTTACCTCTTTACGCTCAAACCGCTGAACCGATTTTGCTGAAATTTGGCATGGAGATACTTTCAGTCCCGGGAAAGGACATACGTGGGAGAGCCATGCTTCGGCACGAATGGGCCGGCTCGACCGGAGAAATACCACGTTCTCACAGAAAACCGGCGTTAAACAGCGCTAGCGCTGTGTTTCGCCGAGGTAGTGAGTTTACTGGAGGCCCAATCCCCTACCCTATTCCCTGCCCTACCCTCCCCTACGCATCTGCATCTCTTCTGATGCTGCGACTGTCCATGGGCGACGTAAGTTGCTTTCCATCAGGTGACCCGTTTGCTCGTTTGCCCCCTTATTTCATTATAAAAAATAGGATATTTTTTTGTCCCGGAAAAATGTACGGTTCCCACGCGATAAACGAGTTTTGGCGCGACAAAGTTGCGGGCGACATCTAGTGATTTATATAATACGGATAGATGCAATAAGAGGAATGAGGTGTTTGTAAATTGTAGCCCAATTTTCAAATATTATAAAGGTTTCAACTTAGATTTTAGTCTAAAATATGTTCTTCGGAGCTGGTAACACTATCTATCTATCTATCTAATCTAAAAATTATGAATTGAGTTCAGAAGCCGATTTCACATATTATTTTCGCGATCATATTGAGGGCACTACGCATCATCTGATAACATCTACTGTTCAAATATGTAAACATATTATACTTATTAAAATGGGTTATTTAATATGGTACTTAAGCATGAAAGACGTTTATCATTGTGAGATAAATAACAAAATAAATATACTGTACTAGATGACGAATGAAATGAAATGCGAATTAAATGCGCGTATGAATTCTGAACGGAATAGAGTAATACTTTAGAACTTTATTCCCTCTATTCCGTGCTTTTCTGGTATAAAATTTGGCCGTTGCCGACGGCTTTTAAGCCTTTTCAGTTAACGATCGAAAATGAAACTATTGCTAAAACCCCGTAAAACGTGCCGTAAACACATCTTGCAGTCAAAACCGACTGCATAATGCGGTCGCCGCATGATGATCTGCAGACTGCAATACACGGACCGCTCGAGCAGTTCTTGAGCGGTCGCTGCAAATTTTAAAGCGTCTCCCAGACTTACGCGGCCTGCGGTGGCGCGGGTGGTGGCGGTGCAGGTGGCGCGGGCGGTCAGTTGGATGACTTGGCCGCGTGGCCGCGTGTGTCTGTGTCGTTCCTAGAACTCTCAAGTCTCAAGTCATCCAAGTTCCAACTGACCGCCACCGCCACCGCAGGCCGCGTCTGTCTGGGAGACGCTTAAGAGGATTCCACACCGCCATTTTTTCCATACAAACGTTGTCCCCTGTTTCCTCCCTGGATAATGCTAGTAGAGTTATAATTTTTTTCCTGAATATCTACGGCCACTAATACAATGTCCCTATGTTTTCTTTTTTTTCATAATTTAATTATTAAATAAGATATGAACGTTCAAAAACCCAAAAAAATGGCCAGATTTTCCACTGTGTTCAAACGTCCAGAAAACGGATTTGGATAGATTATACAAAAAAAGCAAAACATAGGAACACAGCTCAAGCCTTTTTTTAATCTTTAATGAAAAAAGTACTTAAATCGGTTAAGTTTTGGAGAAGGAATCAGGGGACAACGAATCGTTGATTTTCTGGATTTTCTGCAGTTGTCTCTATCGCGTTCTGCGGTATAGGCTTGAGGTAAGGGAGACAGCTATAGATATTACACGTACTTTTTTTTCATTTCTCTAGCCGCTGTGGTATCCTCTTAATGCGACCGCTCTAGAGCAGTCGGTTGGGTTCCGACTGCAACTTGCTGTCTGTCTATGGCCAGTCTACGCTGTTATTACCGCGGGCCGCGGCTGACAAAACTGTCCTGTACGACAAACGACAATTCGTCAAAAATGACGATACTTCTTGCTTTATGTATGTTCTAAAGACTGAGAGTACTGGAGGACATAGATTGCTCTTTATCCCGAAGTATAATGTTGTTTGCATTGTTTCAGCCGCGTAGCCGATATGCTGGAGGTGGTGGGGGAGCGCGTGGGGGGGTGGTGTGGGCGCGACGGCTCGCTGCGGCAGGCGGTACGCGCGCGCCGCCGCGACGTGTACGCCAAGCTCGACGCCGACGCCGCTGTGAGTATGTACCGTGTGGTGCTGGATTAAGGGCCAACCCACACGTACCACAACCACATCACATCGCAACGACAAAATGTCGTCGAGCAGTGGTTACGTGTGAATGGTGTCGCTGTAGCTTTTTGTAGTTGCTTTGTGGTACCGACAAAATGCCGACAAGGTTACGTTGTCGCCAGTGGTTGCAATGTGGTCAATGAAACGGAGGGAGGGAAGAGCGCGGACGGTGTGCGCGCACTGTCATTGCATCGACGCAACGTTGTGGTTGCGATGTGGTCGGCCGTGGTTGCGATGTGTTCAGTATCACACAAGTGGTCGACAACGACTGCAAAATGTGGCACGTGTGAATGGTTCAGTTCATTTACAATACGAAATATACGCCCGACCACGTGGTGTGGGTTGATTGTGGTACGTGTGGTTGGCCCTAAGCGGCGCGTCGTTTATTTTCAGCTCTATCGGGCAGGCAGGGACGTAGACGCGAGAATGTAAATAGTCTAGACTAGCAGATACAGACAATAACCAGACCAGCCAGCCAGCTCAGCCGAACCTGTATAAAAAGAAAGTCTCATTAAGAGGAGTCCACACCGCCCTTTTTTCCATACAAACGTTGTCCCCTGTTTCCTCCCTGGATAATGCTAGAAGAGTTATATTTTTTTCCTGAATATCTACGGCCACTAATACAATGTCCCTATGTTTTCATTTTTTTCATAATTTAATTATTAAATAACATATGAACGTTCAAAAACCCAAAAAAATGGCCAGATTTTCCGCTGTGTTCAAACGTCCAGAAAACAGATTTGGCTAGATTATACAAAAAAAAGCAAAACATAGGAACACAGCTCAAGCCTTTCTTTAATCTTTAGTGAAAAAAGTACTTAAATCGATTAAGTTTTGGAGAAGGAATTCTGGAAGGAGTTTTGGACAAAGAATCGTTGATTTTCTGGATTTTCTGCAGTTGTCTCTATCGCATTCTGCGGTATAGGCTTGAGGTAAGGGAGACAGCTATAGATATTACACGTACTTTTTATTCATTTCTCTAGCCCTTGGTGTATCCTCTTAAATATATTAATAGGGTTTGCATCGCAATGTATGCATGTTCCTGTAGTCACAACTCACAGTAGTCGTAAGCCGATCGCACATTTGTCAGCACCGTACGCGCCGTACGCGTCGAACGCACCGCATAGTACACGAAATGCGGCGCGTACGGTGCGGACGAATTTGCGAGGTTTCACATCATTTTATACAATGAATTCTAAAATGCGGCGCGTTCGGCGCGCGCGTGCTAATAAATGTGCGATCACCTGTAACTGGTAACGTCTACAGAAACTCGTGCTCCACCTCCTTTTTGCTCAACGACGCCGGGAACCGCGAAAATCCTTTGACAGGTCGGCTATCGACGATAACCAATAATGCTTTAGGGTGAAGCCAAACGAGCGTAATTTCAAATTTGTGAGTTGTGAGTCGCAGAATTTCGGCTGGCAGAAATTCTGCTGCATTCAGTTTAATATAAAAGTCCTGTTCGATTCACACGAGCGTAATTTTGTGAGTCGTGATTTGTATGAAATGATATTTACGCGACCGAAATTCTGCGACTCACGACTCACGAGTCACGACTCCCCACCCGCTCGTTTGGCTTCACCCTTACGTTGCTTCACGCTTTCTCGTGGTTCTCTGCATCGTGTACAAGGACCATAAGCGCAACAGTTTGTCTGGGTGACTGGCACTACCCTCTAAAGTCTAATCGCAATCAAGAATTGAAATACAATTTAGTATGCCATGGGATAGTTATTGTTTTTCCTGAATGAACGGCAATTCTAGTTTATGCATAAAGCTACATGACGGGCACAACGGAGTTCGGAATCGTTGACCGATAAAAAAACTCCTATGTCCTTTCCAGGGACACATAGTATCTCCATGCCATCTGACGTGGGAGAGCCATGCTTCGGCACGAATGGGCCGGCTCGACCGGAGAGATACCACGTCCTCACAGAAAACCGGCGAGAAACAGCGCTTCCGCTGTGTTAAGTTCGCCGAGTAAGTGAGTTTACCGAAGGCCCAATCCCCTACCCTTTTCCTTTCCCTACCCTCCCCTATTTCCTCCCGTACCCTCTCCTATTCCCTTCCCTACCCTCCCCTATTACTCCTTAGAAGGCCGGCAACGCACCTGCAGCTCTTCTGATGCTGCGAGTGTCCATGGGCGACGGAAGTTGCTTTCCATCAGGTGACCCGTTTGCTCGTTTCCCCCTTATTTCATTAAAAAAAAAAAAAAGCCAATTCTCAACATCTTGGGCGTGACAGACAAGTACACTTTCGCATTTATAATACGCGCACTCGGCGCCATTATAAATAAATAAAATAGCAGACTTTACGTAATAAACAAATGATTTACTGCTAAGTTAGTTATGAGAATCAGATGCGAGACAGTGCAAGTCAATGACCCGGACCAGACGACAAACGCTCGTACTTGATTTTTTTTTTGATGCTAGTAGCCTAGTAACGTGCCCAAAAAATAATTTCATATATTTATTTCCCTTATTTTCGTTAATTATTGGGCAGAAAAATCCTGAACTATCTGGATAAGATAGTGAGTAACCGATATCGAAGAAGGAAAAAACACGTTTGATATTCAGGACGAGTGTTGTGTAGGTCAAGATCACAGCATGAGGTCGATCTCACGGCTGATGGGGATCCAAGGTCGAAGGACTGAAGGACAATGAGTGCTTACTGCTTGTCAAAAACTCAAAATGCATTAAGAGGGCGACTAACCCCAAAAATCAAACATCGTCCTTCTCTCTTCACACTCATGCCCGTCTTTCATATGTCAGGTGAAAAAGAACGACGCGAATTCATCGCCAAATTAGTTTTTTCTCAATAACTCGATAAATATACAACATTTTTGAAATCCGATAGGTCGATCTCTCGATGAAAGAATTTTATACAATGTGTTAAAATATTAACTTAGTTCAATGCACGGTTATGGCAATATATAATTAATGGTATTGCTTAATTCCTACTATATATAATTAATGGTATTGCTTAATTCCTACTAAAATAACTAAAGAAAAGAGGCGGCAAAATGCTCCACACGCGCCCACTGACGTTTCGCGGAATAACGCGCCCACTCTAGGGTTAATAAAGTTGTGGATAGCCTATCCGGCACTTTACCAGGAAGAGGTGAAACAGGTCCTTAGACTCCTTAGTGTATGTTTTCTACGCAATGAGTCAGTGGTAGGTACTATACTAGTGCAAGGCCGGGTCGACCTCACGCCTTACTCTTGGGGATTTTCTTGAGGATAGATCATTTGCCATTGAATGCACGTTTGAAACGTGATCATCAAGGCAGACACTATACAATGTATAGTATAGTAGCCAGTAGGTATACATAATACTACAAGGTATAACAAAACTAAGGGCCTTTCACCACTTTTTGATAAAGTTTCGAATAGGCAACCGTTCCGTTTTTGACAGCTCTTCTCCGTAAGTACTTGATCTGTCAAGTTATCAAGAAGTGGTGAAACAGGCCCTAAGTGATATAATATAATATTTTAGAGTTTAGAGTGTGTAAGGCCCGATAAATAGTCAGTCCTCAAGATGCATTCCGAGTCCGATTGTTTGAGTCCCAAAACCGTTTCGTGGTACAGGCCCTGGTCACAAAACAATCGGACTCGGAATGCATCTTGAGTACTAACTATTTGTCAGTACTCAAGATGCATTCCGAGTCCGATTGTTTGAGTCTCAAAACCGTTTCGTGGTACAGGCCCTGGTCACAAAACAATCGGACTCGGAATGCATCTTGAGTACTAACTATTTGTCAGTACTCAAGATGCATTCCGAGTCCGATTGTTTGAGTCTCAAAACCGTTTCGTGGTACAGGCCCTGGTCACAAAACAATCGGACTCGGAATGCATCTTGAGTACTAACTATTTGTCAGTACTCAAGATGCATTCCGAGTCCGATTGTTTGAGTCTCAAAACCGTTTCGTGGTACAGGCCCTGGTCACAAAACTAGTATCGAAAATATTTCAACCAGCAATGAAGCTTTCATTGAGATCCACCAAATTTTGAAGTACGCATCGGGTCACAAAAATATTATTAAATGGCACGATTATGACTAAGTGCTCCCAAGTCCCACACAAAACTGCAAATTCGCAACGCAATGTAATTTTTAGTATTTTTTTTTTATGAAATAAGGAGGCAAACGAGCAAACGGGTCACCTGATGGAAAGGAACTTCCGTCGCCCATGGGCACTCGCAGCATCAGAAGAGCTGCAGGTGCGTTGCCGGCCTTTAAAAGGGAATATGGTAATAGGGTAGGGATGGGAAGGGAAGGGAATAGGGGAGGGTAGGGAAGGGAATATGGTAGGATATTGGGCCTCCGGTAAACTCACTCACTCGGCGAAACACAGCGCAAGCACTGTTTCACGCCGGTTTTCTGCGAGAACGGTCGAGCCGGCCCATTCGTGCCGAAGCATGGCTCTCCCACGTATAAAAAAAAAACAAAGTTTTGTTGCAGTTTTTTGCGATGCGAATTCGCAGTTTTGTGTGGGGAAATGGCGCATTATACGAAAAGGTTCGCCATCCCTGAGTGTAGGCTTAGGGCATAGCTTAGGATGCTGATTAGAGATCGTGTTTGTTGTCAGGTGCGCAACGCGACGCTGTACAGACTGAAGGAGGGGCCCGTGGTGCCGCCGCCGCAGCCCCACACCAGGCCCACTATTGGGCTCGCCTGCCCACGCTGCGCGCCGCACTCCAGAGTAAGTAAAATGTTGTAAGAAACCTAACTTTATTGCTTATCGCGCAGGAACCGTACATTTTCCCGGGGAGAAAAAGGATCCTATGTCCTTTCCCGGAAAAGTATCTCCATGACCAAGACACGCTAAACTTATAAAACGGAAAACCCCTCCTGTTGGTTTTTAAAAGCACCGACTAAAAAAAATAACAAGAACTTTGTGCTAGTTTTCCACTAGGTCATTTAAAAGTCAGAATTCAATAATATTATTCGAAATTTAAATAAACTACATTCAAAATAAGAATTTGAATTTCAAACAGTTTTAATTTAAGATGTACTTATAATAAATAATTATTATATAGTTATAGTTCCATTTAGCGTTAAAAAAAGATCAAAACGCTAGGAGGCATTTTGAGCATATTTTGAGCGAACGCTAAATTGATCGCTCAAAATATGCTCAAAAGGCCTCCTATTTTGAGCGAACGCTAAATTGAACGCGCGGCGGTGATGGTAAACAAAAAAGTTTGGTTCAAACTTCAACGTGCAACACGTGTGCAACGTCATGTCGGATTATTTACTGTGCGTGCTAGTAGCTCCCTCTGCTTCGACCTTTTCGACATTCCTTATTCTTTCGTACATATTAAATTCGCAAAAAGTTTTATTCTGTTTAAAACACAACGGTAGGTATGTATTGTGAGTATTTCATTGTTTAAAATGCTAAATATTCGCAGACTACGAGTTTCGACGAATTATTATGACACGCCACACTTGCAAAGGTCATGCAAGGTCAACTAAAAGGCGAATTCTTGTCAGATACAGTTATTTCGCGAGGAGCTTTTCTTGACTTTTGCAAGTCAAAAAACTGGAGTTTCAACTTTCAGCCAGTGCCGTAAATAGGGCGGTGCCACCGGTGCCCAGGCACAGGGCGTAGACTCTGGGGGGGAGGGGGGGGGAGGGGGAGGGGCGCAAAAATGGCCAGACCAGGCAGGTATATTATTTTATACAGGATAATTTCCCACTGCACCCCTAGTGCTGCACAATGTGGGTGGTATAATCATAACAGGCGAAAGGCCTACTTGATATCAGACGGCTCGCTTGCTTGTTTTCCTATAACAGTTCATTAAAAAAAGTTTGTTTTCCAAAATTTTAGTACCTATTACCAACAGTTAACACCATGTTTTATTTTATCACCCTGAAATAAAATAAAATAGGCCTATACATAGAATTACCCCTATCATTTCTAAAAAAAAACAAGGGCGCACTCGCACAGGGCGCAAAAAAAGCTATTTACGGCACAACCCCTACAAATTCATTATTCAAATGATTTTACACGACCGCACATTAGAGACACGACAGTTTTTAGACAGACTATCGCATAATAAAAAGTACTAGACGGCGGAGACGCGCACATTTGAAACAAAACGTCTCATAAACAAAGTTGTCTAATGCGTACAAGAACTGCACGGCGACAAGTCTGACTAACGACCTTCCCTTTGAAGTGTATGCGAGCGCGCACATCAACGAATTTCTTCTAAAACCCAACAGTCCGGTCGTAAACCGGACGGTGTGTGTCTTGGTGTGCGCCGCGTGGTAGACACAACTGTTTCTCTTTAAGAGCCCATATGACCCTAACTTGACTACATACTTTAACCTAGATCTCAAAATCTGTAAGGTCTAGAAAACTGATTTTTTGACACAAGTAACTTCAGTTCATAAAGATTAAATGCTCAAGACGAAAACACGATTACTCAAAAATGCTCGATAGTTTCTTTTTTACAAAAAACCTTGTTTTAGACACATTTTTGCTTGGATCTTCGAAGTTTGCTGTCTTTTCTTTAATATTTTTTAATATCTAAAAAGGTATTGATAAAACCTAAATTTGCTCAAAACACTTTTTTCATAATCATTATAGTTCGTCTTTTATTCAAGTAAAACTAACTCAGCGATGATTCCGCGCCGTCCTTTTTCACCTGACATATGAAAGACGGGCGTGAGTGTGAAGAGAGAAGGACGATGTTTGATTTTTAGAGTCAGGTGAGCTCTTAATCGTAAAGCTGACTCGTCTATGTGAAACAAGATTGTCCAAAAAACTGTCGTATCTCTAATGTGCTCTCTCTCTCTCTCTAAAGGTCTTAAGTAACATAAATATGAATGGATTTTTGGAATTGGAAAAATTATATTTTATTAATATCGAAAAAAAATTTTGTCGTCTTGTTGTTTGACATTGAAATGTGTCGATGGACCGACAGAACCGGTGTTCTGTTTACGTGTATGTGTGTCAGCCTGTCAGGTCGCTTATAACTCCAAGGTCATGGATAAATATATTTAAATATATTACAAGAAATGTAGCATCATTTTGTATTTTGCAAGTATAAACGAACTTTCTTTAGGAAAAAATCCTGCTTTTTACCCTACATTTACTTGAGAGAGTGATTTCCACGAAAAACTAATTTTCTTTTAGATGGCTTCCAAATAAGAAGGTTCTGTTCGGACTCGACTATTATTTTTAACAGGTTGTTGTGTCACATGACGCATGACGCATGAGTCATACTGTCAAAGCTATCATTCAAAGTCAGGGTGACCAATATAGGACTCATTGAATATAGGTGAATATATTGTGGAATTAGCAAGTAAAATGTTCAGTCCATGTATGTTAATATTATTGTTGCACAATAAACGTCTAGAAACTTTAAAGAGCAAAGACTCCATTGCAGTTTATCACTGCATCTACAAACAAAATTCACATCAGAATCTGCGCGAGAGCAACAGTTGGAATAATCATCTTCAACTCTGCGCAGTGTAATCATTTTTTTTAATGAAAATAAGGGGGGGGAACGAGTAAACGGGTCACCTGATGGAAAGCAACTTCCTTCGCCCATGGACACTCGCAGCATCAGAAGAGCTGCAGGTGCGTTGCCGGCCTTTTAAGAGAGAATAGGGTAATAAGGGAGGGTAGGGGAGGGAGGGGAATAGGGGAGGGTAGGGAAAGGAATAGGCCTCCGGTAAACTCACTCACTCGGCGAAACACAGCGCAAGCACTGTTTCACGCCAGTTTTCTGTGAGAACGTGGCATTTCTCCGGTCGAGCCGGCCCATTCGTGTCGAAGCATGGCTCTCCCACGTATAAATTTTTTCAACTTTTAAGAAAATCAGCTATTTTGAAATTTTAAACATTTATTCAACTTTTAAGAAAATCAGCTATTTTGTACGCACAAATCGGAATGTATCGCTATTTCTCGAATTTGTAGAGATATAGAGTCGTTTGGCATCATTTAAACCAGAGGTACCCAGACTTATTTTTTCTACTTTAAGAACAAATTATATTTTCGCGCCCCCATTGTTTCAATTTAAAATGCATCCTGATGAAATAAATTAATCACCCCCCAAGCCTCTACACAACGCCCCCATTTTTTGTTTCTAGGTCCCACTCCGCCCTCCTTCAGACTTTCAGCGCCCACAAGGGGACGTTATCGCCCACTTTGGAAAAGGCTGATTTAGGCTGGTTTTATAGTTATGCGTTTCGCAGCGCCGTTGGAGCGCGCGCGTTCAAAGCTGTAACAAACGTATGGACGAACGGCGCTGCTCAAGCGCGCGACTTTAAAACGCTACTACTACCCCCATACATCTTCGAACGCGCGGCGCTCCAACGGCGCTGCCGAAACGCTTAACTATAAAACCAGCCTTAAACCTACTGACTCATCCTTCTAGACAGTTCTGCATAGTGGTTATGGTTACACAACTAATTTGTCCGTCGCGGTATCCGATGTTGCAACCTACAATGTCCCTGTCACCACACTAGTGCTGTAATGTGGATAGGAAGGAAATAGTAAGGACATTAAGACACTCGTATGTTTGTACTAAGAGCTACTACTAACATAGGAGGATTCCACACCGCCATTTTTCCCATACAAACGCTGTCCCCTGTTTCCTCCCTGGATAATGCTAGTAGAGTTATAATTTTTTTCCTGAATATCTACGGCCACTAATACAATGTCCCTATGTTTTCCTTTTTTTCATAATTTAATTATTAAATAAGATATGAACGTTCAAAAACCCAAAAAAATGGCCAGATTTTCCACTGTGTTCAAACGTCCAGAAAACAGATTTGGATAGATTATACAAAAAAAGCAAAACATAGGAACACAGCTCAAGCCTTTTTTTAATCTTTAATGAAAAAAGTACTTAAATCGGTTAAGTTTTGGAGAAGGAATCAGGGGACAACGAATCGTTGATTTTCTGGATTTTCTGCAGTTGTCTCTATCGCGTTCTGCGGTATAGGCTTGAGGTAAGGGAGACAGCTATAGATATTACACGTACTTTTTTTTCATTTCTCTAGCTGCTGTGGTATCCTCTTAAGTAAAATGTTTACTAACACTACATAGTCCACAGACCGCAATAAAAACCGTTTTATTTTATTTAGAGCGTGGCCGATGACATGTATCTAACAATATAATATTGTAGTGATCAATTTTCATTTAATTTTGCCAAATGTTATACAGGGTGTAACAAAAACTAAGTGATAATACTTTAGGGTGTGTACGTGTTCCTCGTAGAGAGTGCATTGTGAAAGTGGCAGTGCTGAAAGACCAAATTTTTTTTCACTTTTGTATGGGGAAACTCGTGAGTCGTGATGCGGGCGCTACCTGGCGCTTGCTCATACATAAGTGAAAAAAAAATTGGTCTATCAGCGCTGCTACTTTCACAGTGAACTCTCTGCGAGGAACACATACACACCCTAAAGTATTTTCACTTAGTTTTGTTACATCAATTTTTACTTATAATACCACAAGAGCTTTATTTGTTTGCAGGGAACCTTGAGGGAAATGCCAGATAATTTTGAAGCTCGTGTGGTATTCGGGGGATTATTTTTCCGTCCCAAATGTCGGCCAATAGAATTAGAATTTGTTTTTTATATATAGCAACTACCAGAGAAAATTTTCAAAAAATTATCAGTATAATACCATGTAGGTTGTACCACGTGACGTCGAATGGTGCAATTCTATTGGTCGATATTTGGGTCGGAAAAATAATCATTTTATTTTCTAAATGTACAGCTTTGCGGGCGCATACGTAATTCATTAAAATATTTACGCCTTATATTACGAAATAATGACATTGTTTATACAATACAATAGCACTTTGTACAATGACTCATAGACTTAGGGAATGTTATTATTCGACAAATTTACTATTCGAATAATTCGAATATTATACAAAAGTTTTCGAATAATTCGAATATTATTCGAATAATTCAAAAATTTTGAAAAATGCTGAAAATTCTGAATAAAAGTAACAAAAAGCTTCGTACAACGATGTACAACCTATTTTGTTAATACAATGAAGTAAGCAATCCTTATTTTTACTTTTATCAACATCAATCTTTGTAAATGACATATTTAATTTTTATTGTTAAACATTTTAAAAATGTATATTTTAAGGTTACAGCTAGGCAATAAAAGGAAAGGCTGTAAAGTGTAAACCGTTTTCGATCGTAGCACCTTTTACTTTTCTCATGCTTAGTTTTGCTAGGCAGCAGTTGAAATTTAATAATAATATGAATTATGATATTCGATGTAATAATATCTGTTTATCAATACTAAGTATTACTAAGCCATCTCACCCGTCTTTTTGATATTTTTGATCCATGTTTACCTGGTTCACCTAGTCGGCTTCACCTGTGTCAACGTGGCTCGAAATTATAAAAAAGGGCCGCTAGAAAATAAACACCACAACAAAGAAAAAAATTGCAATAAAGCCCAGGGGGAGGGTGAAACAATCCTAGAGCTGGTGACTTTAGTAACTTGAAGTTTGATAACGCCAATAACAAGATATTAAGGAGCCATCGACATTTTTTTATACTGTACTAAATGTTTCAATTATTAGTCGAGGACTGCCGCGGTAAAGCTATTGAATAGCAAATTTTCATCAACTTGTCGAATCATAGATCACATATCGCGAGCTTCAAGCGAGAAGGGCGTATAAAAAATGATCTTTTGTATTTTAACTACATATTTCAAAACTCTCAATATTGCACTTACATCTATTCCCTTCTTAAAAATGGAGCTTGTTACATTAACACCCTTCTGGCGTAATACCTCGATCGTGGGAATCGCAGTTCAATCGTTATGCGACAGCCGGGTGCCGCTAAGGGATTGATGGGTTAAAGCCCGCGATATGTATATATGTAACCCTGTAGGGTGTAACAAAAATAAGTGATAATACTTTAGGGTGTTCCTTGTAGAGAGTTCACCGTGAAAGTAGCAGCGCTGGAAGACCAAAATTTGTTTTTCACTTTTGTATGGGGAAACTCGTGACGCTCGGGCCCTTGCCCATACAAAAGTGACAAAAAAAATCGTCTTTCTGCTGCTACTTTCACAGTCAACTCTTTACAAGGAACACGTACCCACCTTAAAGTATTATTACTTATTTTGGTTACACACTGTATAGTTATCACGGTAGACAAAAAATTTGAGAAAGTTTGAAAGAAGTCAATGGATAATCTGTATCCATTGACTTCTTTCAAACTTTCTCAAATTTTTGGGCGTGGGCGATCATTACTGACGATACCTACTGAAATCCATGACTGAAAGGAGTTTATATCTTCATTTGCATGTCTTTAGGCAAAATAACGTCTGAAACATAGTCAACGGCGACGATGAATGGTCGTATACTCATTAGTTAGACTACACAGACAGATTTATATATTATTATATCATTAAAGATGTAGAATATTCATAAATAATATTATTTTTCTGAAATAAACTTAAATAAGTTCTTATTCCATGTTAATTTTATGTTTGATAGCATTTTAAACTAAAATAAAAAATATTTTTACTATTCGAATTATTCGAAAAATAATTTGCCGAATATTCGAATAATAAAATCGTCGAATATTCGAATAAAAAGAGTATTCGAATATTCGAATAACATACCCTACATAGACTAGATTGGTAATAGCCAATAGGACAAACTTTACACTATACTGACTCTAAATTAAGCCTGCAAAATGAAAAATGTTGAGGTAGAGCTAGGCAAAGCAGTTACTTCTTATACACTGTGTAACAAAAATAAGTGATAATACTTTAGGGTGTGTACGTGTTACTTGTAGAGAGTTCACTGTGAAAGTAGCAGCTCTGAAGGACGAAAAATTTTTTCCACTTTTGTATGGGCAAGGGACCGAGCGTCACGAGTTTCCCCATACTAAAGTGAAAAAAATTTTTGGTCTTTCAGCGCTGCTACTTTCACAGTGAACTCTCTACAAGGAACATGTACACACCCTAAAGTTTTATCACTTATTTTTGTTACACCCTGTATACAAGCTGCATAAAAACTTATGTAGTAATGCGAGTTAATTGGTCCGCTAATAATAACTAACTACGTTGGCTGTTGACACTTAACTGTTTAGTTAAAAGTTAACGGTACCGTATAGAGCTAATTATATCAGTTAATAGAATGTAATTATTAATTATTAATTAAATATTAACGCACTTATAATATGAAGGCGTTTGTGTGTGTATATTATGTTGCTGGATACTTACTTTGTAAAGGATTTTATAATGAAGTTTATTATGGTAGTAGTTAAAGTTAGGATTTACATCATATTAAATTCCACTATTTATTGCAAAAATTACCCTGTCGTATTTGTGCGGGCTAAGCCACAAGGAAATGATTTTCATGGCGCTGTGTTCAACATAGACTGGTTTCGGTGACTGTGGCCGGTTCATTGAAACCAGCCAGTTACGCAGGAGTAATGGGGATTGTCAATTTTTTTTAATTTTGCTCATTACAAAAACATTTCGAGGAATAAGGTCAGTAATCGTTTTTCTGTATATAAACGAAAAAAATACCCATTAGTTACTTATATTTTTGAACAAATACGTTTAACCTTTGTTTGACCTTCAATGGCGTTAAATAATAATAATAATAATATCTATGGACGCTTCACACCACGTCAGTCTGGCCCCGTGCTAAGTACCTAAAGGACTTGTGTTACAGGTACCAGACAACGGAAATATATTTAATACTTTTATACTATACATATATTTAAGATTTTTATTATATCATACACATCCAGACCCGGGAACTTTGAAAACTCTTTGTTCCGTCGGCGGGATTCGAACCCGCGACCTCCGGCTTGAGCTACCGACGCGCTCACCACTGAGCCACAGAGGTCGTTAGACACACATTAAATTAGCAATAAATTCGACCAACATTACGTTTCGAACTTTTGGTAAGCTTCTCGTATCAGCTATCACATAATGAGAACTTGCATTTGACGAACCAGCCATTATAAATAAGATTGAAAGGAAATTTAAAACATATGCAGAGGTCAATTGGCGGCCGATGATGACGTCAGAGCAAAACTTTAAAAAATTATTAAGAAAAAACTAGCCAATGAATTTCAAAATTATTTAATTTATATTCTTAAAATACCCTATTTTAACGAAAAAAAAAGTACATGTGATTTTTTTTGGACAAAGCCCATTGCTCTGCACACAGTGCACGAGCACTCTCTCTTCCTCTACTGTCGTCATAAGTCATAAGTAACCCAGTGGGACGGACGACCGACACGACTGGCGAGAGATCAGGCGCAGGACTGACTTTTTACATGCACATCCGACGCATGGATCAACTTACTTGTCAGACAATCAGGTGATCAGCCTGCATTGTCCTAATCAAACTTGGAAATAACATGTCGAGCTCGCTCTAAACCATTGGACCACGGAGGCGTTTCTAGAGTCTAGACTATTAAGTTTAGCCTCTAGGCACATACAATTATTATGCTTTAATGGCTGGGTCATCGAACCGGCGTTGGCGGTATAACGGATATCGGCTATACGTGGGTTCACGGTCTACTGGAGATCGGAAGACCTGGGGTGATCAGCACTTGGCCATGATCATCATGAGGAAAGGAACTAACTTACTGGAAACATACATTTTCCAGCGGAGATGTTTTAAAAGGAGGAAGAAAGGGAAATATGTCCTCTGTCGTGGTCAACTCTACAAGGTGTAACAAAACTAAGTGATAATAATAATATCTATGGACGCTTCACACCACGTGAATCTGGCCCCGGGCTAAGTATCTGAAGGACTTGTGTTACGGGTACCAGACAACGGAAATTATACATATATTTAATACTTTTATACTATACACATATTTAAGATTTATTATATAATACTATGCACAATACACATATGTAATACAAATCCATGACCCAGGAACTTTGAAAACTTTTTGTTCCGTCGGCGGGATTCGAACGCGCGACCCCCGGCTTGAGCTACCGCCTACCAACAGCCCACCAACTGAGCCACAGAGGTCATCATCTTCAAATCGATAATATACTTCAAGGTCTGAATGGATTCTCTATACATAGTTCGCTGTGAAAGTAGCAGCGCTGAAAGAGTATATTTTTTATTTTTGTATGGCCAAGCGCATCAGTGTCACGAGTTTCCCCATACAAAAGTGAAAAAAAAATTGGTCTTTCAGCGCTGCTACTTTCACAGTGACCTGTGAAAGTAGCAGCCTCACAGTGACATTTATTTATTTACATACACACCCTAAAATATTATCAATTATCATTTATCAGATATCTTATATACTAGTCTTTCATCAAAATTGGTTTATTAGTATTGGAGCTTATTTAAAACAAACTTTTCTCCTTATAATACATTATAATATATATGATCAAACATAATATTATGCATTCTACAAGTAAATAAACGTTATTTATTTTGTTTTTCGCGTTTCGAGAGTCAAGGTTGCGGCCTGCGCGAAAACTAAATCCAATTGCATATTACAATTTACATACTGTTACATAAGAATAAGTATATAAATTGCTAATGCGACAGCAATAAAGTCGTATATATGTGTTTTTCAATTTGGTTCAGTACTAGCCAATTAAAATAAAACATTATACTTTAGAGTTTCATTTTAAAAGACTAGATGACGCCCGCAACTCCGTTGCGCCAATATTCGTTTATTGCGCGGGAACCGTAGATTTTTCGGGATAAAAAGTATCTATAAATATGTCCTTTTTGGGCTTCGATCACTAATATACAAGATACACAGTCCCATACAAAACCTCTCGAAAATCTGTCGCCGAGTAAAAGTGTTTAAAAAAGTATACATTTATCTAAAATCAACCTTAATAATAGTTATTAAAGATCTTTATATAAAACAATGTACAATGTGTGTTTACAAAGCAATAAATTTTTACGAACGACGCACGCTTCAAACTAAATTCCACCATCCGCGTATATGTCTTAAAGTTTAAATTATTACAATTCCAAAAAAGCACTTCAATAATTTTACGGCCGCACTTCGCCGCTGGAACAAGGTGAAGTGAAGTATGAGTGGAGTCGAACAGGGGGCCTACTACAACCTCTTATAGCAGTATTATTTTAATCTTACTTTATTATTTCGTACCATCACCTCTTAAAAGTAAGATTACTTTATGATTGTTCCGTCAAGACGTTTTGTGACGTCATGTCCCAATATCATTCGCTCTCAGCGTACCACGAGCTCCATTTTGACACCGTTTGACAGATGAGCAAGATTACTTTAACGTCAAACTAGCGATCTTAAATCCGCTATGAAATATCAACTTTTTTAAGATTGTTTTGCATTTTTTACTGTTTTTTAGTAAAATTATATTTGAAAATTGAGTACGGTACGACTTTAAATTACGCATATAAATTACGCATAACAAGAAAAGTCTTAACTTTATTTGTATTTAAAGGTAACCATGTACATAAAAAACGGCTTTTGCTTTGAGATAACCAAAGAATTAAATATTTACGTACCTTCTATTTACCTTATAATAGAAAATATCGAAACAGTCTTCAAAGTCGCGCAACTCACACACCACTTAAAACTTTTTTGTTTTAGCGTACCACAACAACACTTCACGTCTTATTTGGGTTTCAGCATTGGTTTTTCAACAATTTCACTATTTGATTTAATTCTTATTGTTAACAATTTAGCGCTGAATCGGTTTAATTTATTGAATTATTTGAGTTTAGTACCATTCAAATTCTCTACAGTCACTAATAAGTTTTTTCTACATTTGTTCAGACTAATTAGACACTTCATTTGTTTATACTATCGTGTGAGAGTGACAAAACGCTTTATAGCTGCTATCTCGCTTCCACCCATGACAATTCATTTGTTTACACAATCGTGTGAGAGGAACAAAGCGCTTCATAGCTGCTTATCTCGCTTCCACCCATAGCAAAATGTAAACAAATAATTTGATATCGTTCGTTCTTTCCCATCCCTAAGCCGGAATAAAACAAGATTGTTTTCATACACTTTAAAAAGTTCATGGTACGAATCAAAGTAAGGTTATTGTAATCTTACAACAAAGTGTTCTGGAAACATGATAGTTTTAGGAAAGGTTGTGGTAGGCCGCCTGTTCAAAATTTTTTTGTTGATTGTAATAATTTTAATAGTCAATTTTTTAATTTTTCCGAAGTTTAATGTATAAAGTGTGGAGTAATTATTTTTACTTGTAATATTATGTTGTTCTAATATGTTTAATTTTATAGTTAACTAAAATATACGTGTATATTTTTTTATTTATGAAATAAGGGGGCAAACGAGCAAACGGGTCACCTGATGGAAAGCAATTTCCGTCGCCCATGGACACTCGCAGCATCAGAAGAGCTGCAGGTGCGTTGCCAGCCTTTTAAGAGGGAATAGGGTAATAGGGGAAGGTAGGGATGGAAAGGGAACGGAATAAGGGAGGATAGGGAAGGAAATAGGGTAGGGGATTGGGCCTCCGGTAAACTCACTCACTCGGCGAAACACAGCGCAAGCGCTGTTTCACGCCGGTTTTCTGTGAGGACGTGGTATTTCTCCGGTCGAGCCGGCCCATTCGTGCCGAAGCATGGCTCTCCCACGTCAATTGTATTATATACATTGTATAATATTAGTATAATATACATTGAATATAAATGCTTAGAACATACAACGCTAGTTGGCTTGAAAAATTGTTCGCATCTTTGCCGTGCTATAACTGATATCCAATCTCCACATCTAACTGGATCTCGAGGAAACCTTAAAAGAATATATTCCTCAATAAAATAAATAATAATTAATAGCGACTCCACCAAATGGAACAGAAACACAGTGTATAACCCGAACATTTCAAGTGGGCATGATAAACTACGAGAAGTACCTTTAGTATGAGTATTCGCAATTGAGATGGTTTATACCTCGTGTTGATTTATTTACAACTTAATTTTAAAACTGTTTTTTGTTGATTTCTTAACGAAATACCAATATTTATAATACAATTGTATGAAATATATTAGGATAAAATTAATACTTACCGGAAATATGAAATTCCATCCTTTTTTGCGTTTTAAACGCAATTTTTTTACAATTGTTGAACGAGTACTGGGACATGTTTCCCAGCGGAGCGTTCGAGCACTACTAAATCGAAAGTCCACCAGAATTTTGCGTTTGCTGCTCTTTAGTGAGGTCGTTTTTTGCCGCGGACTGTGTATCTTGTATATATTAGTGATCGAAGTTTTTGGGACTCAAAGTATCTCTATACCAGATTTCTGCTAAATCGGTTCAGCGGTTTGGACGTGAAGAGGTAACAGACAGACAGACACACTTTCGCATTTATAATATTAGTTTGGATATGGATGTCAGGGATGGCGAACCTTTTTGTATTAATGTGCCCTTTTTCTGAAGAAGTCATAAACGTGGTATTAAATTTTTACCGTGGTATTCATTCGTGGTAATAATTACTTCGGTACTTACTAGTTTAGTGACCAGTAGCGTCTCCCAAATTTTATGTCACCTGCCATGACTGGTGGCACGCGTGCCATTGGTTCACCATCCCTGGCCTATGTCATAAAGTGGCGTTTTATATTTGAGTTTTTGTCGCTTGCAAGTTGCAGTAAAGGCCGTAAAGTCACTTTTTGCAACGCTGCGTGATGCGTCGTGACTCGTGACTCGTGTCTCATAAAGTTTTCCCTCAATCCAAAGCATTGATAATATGTTATGGTAGAATCGAGAATGACTCACGATGTTTGCAAACAGATTTAACTTTAAGTCTTAATATAGACGGCTATAATAGGACGTAGGGCTGTCGCTACTTAGTTACCAACTACTACAATATCATAATTTGTTTATTATAAGTTATAACATCTCTGTTTAGAACCCAGTTTATGACATATATATTAACCGTATTGAAAACATACAGAAGAAATTTCTTAGATACGTGCAATTCAGATCTGGAACGTACTTGAACAACTATTTCGATCGCTGCAAAAAATTCCATCTACTGCCTTTATCTGCTAGACGGAAAGTATCAGACCTGGCTCTTCTTATTAATTTAGCCAACAGCTCAGCGGATTGCGCTGATCTCACCAGCAAAATCCAGCTTCGCGTTCCAGCAGCCTCGAGAAGAAAGCGTGACCTACTGCATATTCAACACTATAGTACTAATTATCGCCAAAATTCTTATATGATCAGGGCTAGTAGAATGTTTAATGAAATATCTCGAATAATTGATGTGGACCTATTCTTTACCAATGTAACAACTTTTAAGAAAGAATTTAATAATTTCTATTTTAATTGTAACCTGCGCAATTCTATTACTTAATACGTTATTACAATAATTCTTGTTCTGTTTTTCTAATTTTTTTCTAAAATTCTAAATAATTGTGACCATTGTCTATCGCTGCTTTGTTTTTATTAGCATTTTTCTATCTGTGGAAACTTTTAATTGGCCTTCTTGTATTGTATATTTAGATTCTATGTGTATGTTAGCTGTAAGTTTTCCAAAAATCAATAAAATAAAATAAAACATAGGTTACTAGATGACACCAGGCAGCGGGGCTAAAATGTTCGCTTCGGAGAATCATATTATGAATCATAATATGATTCATTTTTTAAAATAGCATAATGGTCACTCTGCTTGCAATTCATGTCTAGAAATTCGTACTATTTTGTCAGTTTGACAGTTTTGACAATTCATTAGCTGAATTGATTGAGAGGAATTGCTAAATGTGACCATTTTATCCCCGCTGCAATTCCGTTGCGCCAAAATTTGTTTATCGCGCGGGAACCGTACATTTTCCGGGATAAAAAGTATCCTATGTCTTTTGCCGGGACTCAAAGTATTTCCATACGAAATTTCGGCAAAATCCATTCGGTTTAGGTGTGCAGAGCGTAACAGACAGACAGACAGACAGACGGACAGACGCACATTCGCATTTATAATATTAGTATGGAGTATGGATAATTTAATAATAGCCAAGGGGATAACGGGAGCCAATAGGTTGAAAAACACTGGCCAAAAGCCTTCCTCGATAAGTAAACTATACAACAGTTATACATCTATTAGGGTGAAGTCAAACGAGCGTAATTTGTGAGTTGTGAGTCGCAGAATTTCGGCTGGCAGAAATTCTGCTGCATTCAGTTGCATTCAGTTTCATACAAAAGTGCTGTTTGATTCACACGAGCGTAATTTTGTGAGTCATGATATGGATGAAAAGATATTTACGCGACCGAAATTCTGCGACTCACAAGTCACAACCCACAAATTACGCTCGTTTGGCTTCACCCTAAACTAACCGTGACCCCCAAAAATCTCGCAGGTTCAAATAAAAACATCTACATATTATTTGTTATGTAAATATACAAATAATGAGATGCTACATCTAGGTGCTAATTAACTACGAGGTAACTCCAGTTTTTAAAATTGAAAGTGGCACTTCTAGGTAACAATTAACAGCTAATATACAACATGGCATGTTAGTGTTAGTATTGTAAATATATGTGAGTAGAATATTATAGAACATAACTACAATGTTAATACACGTGCCATCGAATGTGATAACAATTCATTCATTGACATAGGGCTGACATATAAAAACATACAAACTCCGAATAATAAAATATACTTACTCCGAATAATAATATAGTTTGTCAACAAAACTATGTGATTATACTTTATGGGCATGGGCAGTTTAGGGTGTGTATGAGTCCCCTAAATAGAGTTCACTGTGAAAGTAGCAGCGCTTACAGAACTTTTTTTTTGTGATTGGTATGGGCAAGCGCCCGAGCGTCACGATTCACGAATGTTCCTACTTCCTAGTAAAAAAAAGTTACTCTTTCAGCGCTTCTACTTTCACAGTGAACTCTATTTATGTGACAAGTTGACAACCTATCCTATTTCGATTTTCATGAAATTTAGTATATAGGGAGTTTCGGGGGCGATAAATCGATCTAGCTAGGCATCATTTTTAGAAAATGACATTTTATTCGTGTTTTATCGAATACCGTGCTAAGCTCGGTCAAATAGCTAGTAATATTCATGTAAGTAAGTGGAAGAAACTATACCCTTCTACAGAGGTAAATCTAATACTTGAGGTAAATTCTAATTTGGTGCAATAACGATGTAAAATACACCCATGACATGAATTTAGTTGTGAAACACCGATCCACCTTCACGAATCTCGTTCATTTTGAATTTGGAATTTGACCCACTTTTTTATTATTAAATTTTAAAAAATGTGAAGATTTTTTTTATTAATTATAGTACCTAGTACGGTCTACTATACTTCGGGTGTTCCGTGTTACGTTTACAGTTAGGACTTGGAATATTTGGAGACTTGGAAAACTTTACGACATTGTGCCAATAATGAATAAACGTTTATCGCGCGGGAACCGCGCATTTTTCCGGGATAAAAACTATCCTATGTCTTTTCCCGGAACTCAAAGTATCTCCATGCCAAATTCCAGCAAAATCGGTTCAGCGGTTTGGGCGTGAAGAGGTAACAGACAGACAGACTTTCGCATTTATAATATTACAGTATGTATTGCAGTAGTCTGTCTTATGACTGTCGCTTTTTGGGACTCTTCAGTGATCGCTTGCCCTTACTTATGGATTTAACCTTCCCTGGTTCACATGTACTTATTCATAAGGAATTGCCCTTACATCCGTGATTTAACCTTCCGTGGTTCACACGTACTTATTCATAAGGATTAAAATTAATTTATGTAAATGTATTTTGGACAGCCCTATTGGCTATAACGCACAAGTGTCGGTGGCGTGATCGAATTCGACCAACCGAGCGCCCGCCGTGCGACGACCCCGCCACGACCACAGACGATTTTCAACTCTATGCACCCAAATTAGAGTTCAAAATGCAATCGCCATGATGAGTGGAGGTCGCCACGCAAACAAATTTCAACTTTAATCTGCTATAAATAAAGTTTTATATGTAGTGACTGTATTGTGATTTCACGTGGTGGTCCCACGTATTCGCGAACTTCGTTAATCAGGAACGCGAAAAGTACCATCGAGGATGTTGATTCCTATGCAATTGACAGACCAACGTTATTTGGTCGAATATGTCAGTTCAATGTTAATTGTGATCTGTCAGCTCTCAGCTGGGTTTGACGTAACGCAACCAAACTACTTAGGTCCCCGATTTGCATAGGAATCAACTTCTCTGATAGTAGTACATAATATGTATTAGCAGGCTCCCATTCATACAACAATAGACTCTAAAATCTTATTAATAGAGTATAGTATACCGTATATTAATTCGATCGTAAAAATACAATGAAAATGTACAACGTTTGAAATTTACAGCGCTTTACGTTTAATTGTATTTAAATTTACAGCCGGGAAACTAATTTACCTCAACACATAAAAGTAATGTGTATGTTAGCATATTTAATGGTGCAGCGGCAAAAAACTAAGAGTTTATTTTATTTGTGGAATATTAAGTATATATGTTAAGAGACGTCCACAAATTACGGAGGTGTTCTTTTAAAATTACTGACCCCCCCTCCCCCCTGGTGAGATTTCGTGAGATTTTTTTTAACCTCCTCTCCTTACGTAAACGCGTTGGATGACGCCCGCAACTCCGTTGCGCCAAAATTTGTTTATCGCGCGGGAACCGTACATTTTCCGTGACAAAAATATCCTATGTCCTTTCCCGGGTGTCAAAGTATCTTCTTACCGAACAGCAAAATCGGTTCAGCGGTTTGAGCATGGAGGTAACTGACAGACAACTTTCGCATTTATAATGTTAGTATGGTATGGATATGGATTCGTTTCGCCCTACTGCGGGGCTAAAATGGTCACATTTAGCAATTCCTCTCAATAAATTCTGCAAATGAATTGTAAAAACTGTCAAACTGACAAATGTCAAATTGGTACGAATTACTAGACATGAATTGCAAGCAGAATTGCATTTTGCGATTTAAAAAAATGAATCATATTAAGATTCATAATATGATTCTCCAAAGCGACCATTTTAGCCCCGCTGTAATGAACATATCAGCTGATGTGTTATAACTGGCTAACAATAAGTGCAGTGTGCAGTGGTGCGTTTCTGCAGTCCGCGCTCGGTTAATCTCGACGCGAAAGTTACTTTAAGAACTGTTGGTCAGTTTAGCTGGCAAAAAGTGTGGTTTCCGTGAATACAGCGATAATTTTTGAGCGACTTCCAAAAATAGGAGTTTTCATGTTTAACAACTGGTTCTACAATATATTGCATTCGTTGCCTCTTAAAGTGTCACAGCAACTTACAAGCTTCTGAAATTTCAAATGTGTTAGTGGATCAGTGGGGTTTTCACAAAACCTAGTTTTGTGAAAGCCGCACCCCATAACACTTAACTTATTTTATGTAAAGAAAATGAGTCATTTTAATAGAAACTCTACTATTTTAAGCGCGACGTCCTAACTTTTATCCATCTCTAGTTATCCTCTACCTATATTTCTCAATTTTTGATTTTGTACCCTTATTTACCTGGTCCTCTTGTTCCCAGGAATCATGGCAAGAAGCAGACGGACAATCAGACACAGTAGCCAACATATTGGACATCGGACGCCAGAGGTTCGCTGGTGGAGGAGTGGTGTCCAGACACCTGTGTGACCTAGCGCAGTGTCTGCAGCTGGAGACACACGACTATAAGGATGTGACGCCTGAGGTGAGTGGGAGAGATGTAGAGGAACTAGGAAGGTGGAGGAATAGTTGAGGCAGAAGGCAGGGTGAAGAAGTAGACAGGGTGAGGGTGGACGACAGGATGAGGCAGTAGTCAGGGCGGCATGGTGGGAGCAGTAGCAAGGTTAGACAGCAGATAGGGCGACACAGGACATGCGGTAAAAAGTGTGGTGGTTCAATACCTGTTAAAAAGTCCTTACATATTATACGATTCATTGACACCATTACCCTCTTGTTATCCGACAAAATATGAGTGCTATTTCACATTGTACCATCTTGTTTTGTTGTCTTGCAAATAAACCTTATACTCGTTCTCATTTCCAGGTGGTAGCAGACGCGCGGTTCCAGAACGCCATCGACGAGGAGGCTCGGCAGCTAGCGGACGGCGAGGGGGGGTACGCCGCAGCGCGCAGACGGGTGGAAGCCCGCGCCATGGCCGTGCTGGCCAGCATCAGCTCAGCTATGAGCAATAACGTGCTTAGGTGAGTGCCGTAGACGAGGCTAGGCAGCTGACTGACGGCGAGGGGAGGTAGTGCGCGGCGCGCAGACGAGTGGAGGCCCGCGCTATGGCCGTGCTAGCCAGCATCAGCTCAGCGATGAGCAATAATGTGCTTAGGTGAGTGCCATCGACGAGGAGGCGCGGCAGCTGGCTGATGGCGAGGGGTACGCCGCAGTGCGTAGACGGGTGGAGGCCCGCGCCATGGCCGTGCTGGCCAGCATCAGCTCAGCTATGAGCAATAACGAGCTTAAGTGAGCTGGGATGTAACTTAAGCAGGCCATAAACGCAAGTACTTGACAGGTCTGCCTACTGCCTGTGCAATTACGCCTGTCAGGCAAAATTGAGGTAAATCCTGCACAGTTCTGTAACATACACGCTCTGGTTTACCTGAACAGTTGATCTGTTAAACTTAGGATATTAAGATTAGGATAGGACTTTAATGAATTACAAAATGGTTTAGCATCACACGGGCCCCTGATAAAGTTTCGGCGAGCCGCGGGTCAGGGATGGCTGCTTTAGGGGGTATTCAGCTCTGAAGGTCTACTTGACCTCCGATAAAGAGTTAAGCTCAATTTTTTATCTTATTTTCTTCTCGATAAGTGTAGGAATCTCGTCTTGCACTGCCGGACATTTTTGACAGTTGCTTCCCATTGCCAGACCACGTCAAAGTCTTATACTTTAGGGAAGTTTTGAAGGGAAGTGACAGGAAATAGGCTAAAACGGCAGCGATTTATTATTTATCAGACTCGTATCATCTAAAACTATAATATTTTGTTGCAGGCTAGTGGCGTGGTTAACACACAAAGCGGTGCGTCGCGTAGCGGGCGCGGGGTGCGGCACGCGCGCAGCCGTGCGTCTCGCCGCGGCGCGCGCCGCCGGCCTGCCGCTGGTGTTCGTGCCATTACACCGCTCGCACTTGGACTACATCCTAGTGACGTTCACGCTGTACCTGACGGGCGTGAGGCCGCCGCTGGTCGCCGCCGGGGACAACATGCGGATACCGCTGTTCGGGTGAGTGTTACGCCGGCACGCCGCTGGTTCATCCTAGTGACGTTCACGGCAGAGCGCTGCCGACGTGCCGCTGCAGTTTTGTCACATCCCGTAGAGAACAACCGCAAGGATGGTATCACCAAAACTTAAATTGATTATTATCAAATTTACTCGACATGTCCTTACAGCGATAGTTTCTGCACGTTCAGGGTCTGCAAATGAAACATTGCTTATAATAATTAACTTAAAGTGCGTACAAATATTATGTTACATAATTTTTACTGATTTTAGAGTCTCCTTGTGTAACGCATTAAATTTTTTTTAAGCTTATTCTGCCTAAATGTGTGTTAACACGTTAAGCTCATGCTAAAATATATTAGCAACCTAACCTAACCTAATAGATAGTACTATCTACGCAATTAACATTAAATATTTATGTTAATTGGTAACAAAGTCCCACACAGCTGATTAGAAGTACTATCTACGCAATTAACATTAAATATTTATGTTAATTGGTAACAAAGTCCCACACAGCTGATTGGATTAAGAACTAACAACTTACGTTTGTTTCTAGGTGGTTCCTGCGCGGCTGTGGCGCATTCTTCATCCGACGCGGCCAGGAGGGCTCCAACCACAACAGTGATCACATATACAAGTCGGCACTTAGGTAAATATCTCCTAATATATTATACAGTATTTAGTATAGAGATACTGTGAGTTGTGACTCCTGAAACAGGATATTCTATACAGGATGCAATTAAACCTTCCTGCCAAATTTTGATATAGGTATTGATCCTTGCTAAATTAAAAAATACACGTATTTTTTCTTTTATAATCACTCAGTACTAAAATGTTGAGAAATAGCTTCCGAAAGTTATCCTAATAAAAAACACTACAATTAATGGACACGACGCGTCGCCCGCGCGTGTTGTGACCCCCTTGTATGTGTTTGTGGCGGTACCCACAATTCGCCTAACATTCCTGCATCGCGCTATCGAAGTTTCATAGAAGGGCAAGATATATACAACGTCTGAAATGACGTCAGTAGGCTTCGGCCTGACCGAGCATGCTATCTCGCTCGGTCGGAAGATCTTCCTTTTCGGCCGCCACTAACAACGTTAAATGTTTAACAACACAGCACGATTCAAAACCATCTATCGTCCTAATATTGCAACTTTACCATTTATATGAGTCCAATAAGACAACGCGATTTAAAACCGTGCCAACGCCATCTTTCGACGTACTAATGCAACTTTACCAAACTGTGTCCAGGGCGTACATCCTAAACAGCCTGTCTGCGAACAACAACCTGGAGTTCTTCATCGAGGGTGGACGCACCAGGACCGGGAAACCGCAGCTACCTAAAGGTATGCTATGTATAGCACCATTAACTATTGTTAAAATGACGGTTTTCGATATTTAATTTGTCCCAGATGTAGTCTATGTTTCCGTAAAGTCTTTCTCGTCAATTATTATCATGTGATATGACAGCTACATCATGACATATGACAGCTGTTATATCAAAACCATCATAGTTTTACAATAAGTTTTTTTGTCACTACATTTTGTCTACTGTCTACAAAAACTTATTGTAGACAGTAGACAAAATGTATGTTGTGCTTAAATTATGCCTTCTCATATAAATGTAATTTTTCTATGCTGCATGTGGATATAAAGCATTTGAAATTGGTAAGTATAGTAGTATAGTGAGATGTATTATTTTTCATTTACTATACTTTAGTATTAATTACTATACTAATTAGATATTAATAGTACACTTATGCCAGCACATGTTGTCCTATACTTACCGTAATTTCCAATGTATCAACTATCAGATAATGTTTAAACTCATACGACAACGTCAATAGATGAATTTTGATAATAATCACGAATTAATGATTAACACAATACATATTATGACGATTGAATGTAAAACTCTGGAAAGAACTGTCGCTAGACTATTTCCGGATCAATACGACCTGCAAACTTTCAACAAGAGTGTTTTCTCTCTAAAAAGGCCGGCAACGCATATGCAGCTCTTCTAATGTTGCGAGTGTCCATGGGCGACGGTAGTTGCTTTCCATCAGGGACCCGTTTGTTCCCTTATTTTATTAAAAAAAAACTCGGGTTGTGCTTGCCACCGGACTATAACATTAACTTTAAATTTTCAGCGGGCATACTCTCAGTGATCCTGGACGCGTACCTCGAAGGAACCATATCGGACGCCCTGCTGGTGCCAGTAACAGTTAACTACGACAAGCTAGTAGACGGGAGCTTCGTCAGAGAACAGCTCGGGGTGCCCAAGCGTATGGAGACGTTCTGGTCAGCGCTGCGGGGGATTTGGAGGACGTTGAACACTAATCACGGTGGCATACGAGTGGATTTCAACCAGCCTGTATCGCTAAAGGTGGGTTTGAGGTTGTATGTCAAGTTTGAGAGGTGTATGACAGCACTACGGGGGATTTGGAGGACGTTGACTAACAATCACGGTTGTATACGAGTGTATTTCAATCAGCCTGTATCGCTAGAGGTGGTTTGATTGTATGTCAAGTTTGAGGTGTGTATGACAGTGTATATCATGTTTGAAAGGCGTATGACAGCTCTACGAGGCATTTGGAGGTCGTTGAACGCTAATCACGGTGGCATACGAGTCGATTTCAACCAGCCTCTATCGCTCTAAAGGTCGGTTTGATTGTATGTCAAGTTTGAGGTGTGTATGACAGTGTATGTCATGTTTGAAAGGCGTATGACAGCTCTACGAGTGATTTGGGGGTTGTTGAACACTAATCACGGTGGCATACGAGTCGATTTCAACCAGCCTGTATCGCTCTAAGGGTGGGTTTGATTGTAAGTCAAGTTTGAGGGACGTATGACAGTGTGAAAAGGTGTATCACATTATAGCATGTTAAATATGACAATATAATATGTCGCGCTGGATGATGATATACGGCTGGATATTTTACGTATAGGTCACTATATGTCATGATTTATTTGAGCACAGTAAGTAGTGTATGCCATGCTTGGTACTACTAATATATATTCTGTGGCCATGCTCAAAGTACAAATATGCCGACATAAAATGTTATGCTCTAGCATACGACTGGACTTTTAATCTGCCTGCATAGGTACTTATGACAGTATAATATATTGTATTATCTAAATATATATGCCAGGCGCAATCATTTTTCAAGACACTCTGCGACTGTTTGTGTTTAAAAGAAGTATGCCAAGGTCAGACTTCTAATTGATGTTTTGTTAATTAAGCCTAAGTTTGGGGCGATTGCCTCTAAACCTATATTATTTATGTATTTAACAATTTGCATCTACCAACTCTCAGGAGCTGGTATCATCGTTCGACAAGTACAGCCACATCCTGCCCGCCGGCGCGGGGTCAGGCGAGGAGGTCAGCCTCGACCGGCGGTTGCTGTGCGCGCACAGCCGCAGCACAATGTTCGGTGCTGGTGTCAGCGAGCGACAGCGCCTCATGGTGGAAGCCATCGGCCGCCATCTTGTTTACGGTGAGTGTGTCCGGCTCGCAGGACAAAAAAAATAAAGCTGTATTTTTAGCATATACGGCATAATTTGATTTGATAATCGAATTGTAAAATTATGTTAGTGAAGCTTAACGATGAATGAACACCTTTATATAATATAACGTAGTTCTTCTAGTAAATTTGATCTTTCCTTTCTTCGTCCTTTCCCGGGACTCAAAGTGTCTTCATACTTTTCATCAAAATCGGTTCAGCGGTTAGGGCGTGAAGAGGTAACATACAGACAGACAGGCACTCTTTCGTTTTTATAATATTAGTATGGATACTTTCCAGACGCGGCGCAGTCTACCGCGCTGATGTGCACGAATGTGACGGCGTACGTGCTCGCCGCGGAGATGAGGGGGGGCGGGACCCTTGCCCGCCTGCAGAAGCTGGTGGCGGCGCGCGGGGCGCTGCTGCGGCGCGCCGGCCGCGACCTCGGCTACTGCGGCGACGTGCGCGCCGCCGTCACCCGCGCCGTGAGTAGAGAGAGAGGGAGATAGTGTGTGAGAGAGAGATGGTGTCAGCTTTGGATTGATGTATAATCAGTATAGGCCAAGGCCTATAGGCGGCAGCGTCCTATGGCGTCCATGGATGGCGGCACAGTTCGTACATAGGAGCGGTAAAATTAAAGTGGCCTAAACTCATAAAAATATAAATCCGGGCCTGCGTGGTGTATCATATTAAAATATGTACGCAAATCGAGTACGAGCACGCCAATGCGCACGTAAGAGAGAGATAGAAATAGAGAGACGTGGTGTAGTTATATGTCCTTACGAAGCCTAACTGGGCACTGCAAGCTCAACAAACATCTAAACAGAATGGATATTTGTAGCATAACGACTTGCAGATTCTGTGAGGAGGATGAAACACCTATTCGCCTTCTCCTCGACTGTCCTGCTCTTATCTACCACAGAGCAGGAACAGGCACCTTGGTCGCCACACATACTCATCCACAGAGGAAATTCGTGGCACCAACCCCAACCATATCGTTCAATTTATGAGCAGTATAGGGTTGGGGATGATACTCTAGTGCGAAGGAGTCACAACAGATCCTCATGGGTCGCGGTGACCTGCCTTCTTTAAAAAAAAAAGTAGTTATATGTGTGTAGTACGCAAATCGAGTACGAGCACGCAAATGCGGACGTAACGTCATGCTACGTAAAGATGTAAAAAGCGACTCTTTCTTTGTAGTTGCAGTGTTTTTTACGTCTACATTTAATGCACGCTGCACATTCTTACGCATAAGCGCTATTACGACTACCATTATGTTCCTTCGCCGGATAGAGAAACATTTGGAAAGAGACCTAACGCTACTTGTCTCTTTCACACACGTAGAAACGAAAAAGGTCAATTTAATTCGTGAAAAAGACAAATAGTGTTCAGTCTGTATTAAAACTCCTTTTTTGATGACTCCTATTTATTATGTACTAATTCTTAACGAGACTTTGTATATTCCAGTTGGACACATTAGGGCGTGGCCTCGTGCGTCGCGGTCGCGTGGTCCGCGCGGCGAGCGGTGTGGGCGCGGCGATAGAGCTGGCGTACTACGCCAACGCGGTGGTGGCGCATTACGCACCGGCGGCTGTTGTAGGTGAGTGGAATACTGTCTTATAGAATAGCGGGCCCGACAGACGTCGTCCCGCCGGGACGTTCCAGGCTCCAGCTAGACACATTGGGGCGTGGCCTCGAGCGTCGCGGTCACGTGGTCTGCGTGTCCGCATTTGAAATGTCCATAGTGTGCTTTACCAAGCACAGCAACCACGCTAGATCAGCAATATGCCTTTGGGCCTACCCATTTGAACTTATGATCAAACCTTTAATCTAAACATGGAAACAACATGTTTGTTTTCAAATATAATTGAGAGCCAAGCGTAAATCATTGAAACGTGCATAACTAAGATGGTATTCGTCTATTTTGTTCCTAAGTTATTCATCTATTTTGTTGCGAAAATACCATGCACTTTGTTCATAAGATGCTCTCTACTTTTCAGCGACGGCCCTGGAGAGTCTCATCCAATCATCCCCCGACTCATCGGAGGTCAGCTACGACGATCTCATGGCGGCGTCGCTCCGGCTGGCCGAGATAATGAGCCACGAGTTCATACTGTGCCCGCCGTGCCAGAGGATAGAGGATAAACTCGCTGAGGCCATAGATGAGTTGGTGGCGAGTGACGTCATAGCGGAAGTAAAGGTGAGAGCCGGTGAATACGCAGCAGCGGTGCGACGCGACATTACGCAGCAGCGTCGCGACATGTCGTGTCGCGTCGCTGCCGCGTAGCCGTAGTGTCGCTCAAGTGCGCGCGGTCTCGCCCGTATTGTGTAATTTTGATGGACATGAACTTGATTGGTTATGGTCACAATTTTGACATTTGATCCTTCCAAAACACAATCTTAAATCTATATTTCCAGCACACAGACGCACTAGAGGAGCAGCGGTGGTCGCGGCGCGTGGCGGCCGGGCTGGACGACGCGCCGCCGCCCGCCATCCGCTACCGCCTGTGTCACACGCCCGCCGCCGCCGCAGAGAGGTCAGTGTGTCTGTCTATCTGTCACATCTGTCATCAACACACAGACGCGCCGGAGGAGCATTGGCGCAGCCGACCAAAATCCGACATGTCGCACAAATCATAACAGAATATTGACAGAAACGTTGTCAAACGTCCAACAAAACTTTTTGTCTACTGTCTGTGTTGGTGGTGCCTCTGGCGTGAAAACATTGCGGTCATTTTTTATGAAATAAGGGGGCAAACGAGCAAACGGGTCACCTGATGGAAAGCAACTTCCGTCGCCCATGCACACTCGCAGCATCAGAAGAGCTGCAGGGCATTGCCAGCCTTTTAAGAGGGAATAGGGGAGGGTAGGGAAGGGAAAAGGGCGCAATAGGGGATTGGGCCTCAGATAAACTCACTCACTCGGCGAAACACCGCGCAAGCGCTGTTTCACGCCGGTTTTCTGTGAGCCCGTGGTATTTATACGGCCGAGCCGGCCCATTCGTGCCGAAGCATGGCTCTCCCACGTGTAGATATATTCTAGATATTATTATTATTATTGTATTATGGCCCACATAATGTTAAGATTTATGCCCTTAAATAATGAAAAAAAATATGCTGTGTAAAATAAATAAATAAATATTTCAGACGGCGGCTGATCCTGACTCTACGTCCGCTGCTGGAGGCGTATGCGGCGGCGTGCAGGCACGTCGCGGACGCGCCGCAGAAGACCGTAGTCACCGCCACGCTCGACGACATGTTGGACGACTTCGCTCACAACAGGATGACGTACGGTCAGTGAAAAAAAGTAAAAATATGCGAATGCGAAATTAGACTCGGATTCGGTAACTTCATCGCGCGACATCCAATAAACTCGCCGCGTTGGCATTGACCAATGAACGCACGGTAAAGTTCCGAATACGTGTTGATCGGGAATCGCCTTGCAGATCTGTGTGCGGTCGACGTATGACAGGAAAAACGACCTATATAGATAGTGCATTATTCACAGAACAAAATATAAATAGAAATGTTTTGAAACTGTTTGTATGTACGTGAGCCGAAGCCCCTAGCCACTCACATAACTACAATTCACTACATTCACAATATTATAATCTCAATAGTACACGCAAACTAATTCCGAGAGCTTCTGATAGGTTATAAACACCACTTTGCCATGTGATAATTGTAAAAAAAAGTCGCAACTATTGAACACTGTTACGATTAGGTTGCACCCTAATATTGAGATGTTGCGGTCTCTCTTTATGTATGTTACGTTCCAGCTGTCACTTTATAGAATCCAAAGATTGAAGACATAATAAGGCGAGACATAATAATTAACCACACAACGGACAAAACACATCCAGATAATACAACCAAATACAATTTTACCGTCTCCAATAATGTTTCGCTGTCTTTCCCTATTTAATCAGGATTTTAAACTATTGTAATTATTATCATTTCCAGGCGAGGCGATATCTACCGACGCGATTCGCAACTGTCATCGACTTCTTCGCCAATGGGGTGTTATAGACATTATAACTGAGGACAAACAGCGAGTTGTAAGACTACAGGAGCCATACACCGACCCCACGCGGTTATCCGAGATATGCGTCCACGTGTACCGATATAACATGAGTACGCCACTGCTGGATGATGTGGCCACCTAGGCGCCCACTTGAGTAATATGACAAATACGCCTCTGATTGATGAATATGGGCTTGTGTAAATATGACCCTGCTCGAAGAACGTGGGTTCGTGTTAGCCTTTTTGGCGAATAACATGAGCCTCTTATCGATTATGTAATTACGTTCCTGCTTAACGAGTGATATGGGCACCTAGCAGTCAAATATACCACTGCATAAGGACTGATGGACTAAGAGAGATGTTACTCTGATAAGTTTAACCAGTATAATATAAAAACATACATAGATGTCAAGAAATGACTGTGACTCTATATCTATATAATAAACATGGGGGCGACCTTTACCCTGAATATGCCTCTGCTAGAGGCTGTCCAATACAGGGTTGCCTACTAGTTAAATATGGAGTTAGTTTAGTGAATAGTGACTTTACAATTATAGTATAGACAATGTGAAAATGACTTGTGAATGTAGCAGCTAATAAGAACTACTTTAACAGTTTTTATAGCGTTTTTTGTAAAATAAATATAAAATATACTCTGTTTCAATTCATTTTAATGTAAAGCATATGAGTGAAATGAAAGTTTAGTCGCAATTTTTTTATTTGTAATATTTACATCAAAATTAATTGACACCGAGTATGATAATATGATAAATAGTTTCATATTCCTAATGTAGGTTTATAAGTTATTTTAGAAAAGACCTATAAAATCTGTAAAAAATAGTCTTACAGTTATGTAGCATTTTGTATCATTAATTTAAGAATATTATATTAATAAAACCAAAAATACAAGGAAACTTTAACCTACAATAAATATGTACATGACCTGCATAGACCTATGATTACTTCTCTCTATCACAAAAAATCTTAGTTATCTTGGGTATTATAATGTGTATTTGATGAGTAAATGAGATAAGAACAGATCAGTCAACTGCCTTTAATTACATTTTTTATAAGCGGGCTATACAAGTAGAACTTTATTATTGCTTATTATAAACCTATCATGGCTCCTCAACTTGAACTCAAGACTAGCATTATGAGACAGATATAAAATGGTTTTTTTTTACTTAGAAATCTGATTATAACTTTTGTTTACAAAAACCCCTTATGGCTTATGGAAATAAGTATGTTTACCATGATATGCGAAATATTTTTGCTACATTAATATAAAATAGTTAAAAAGCCAGAAACATACAAAATAATGTTAAGTGATTAATGTTAAAATGGCTGAAAAGAAGTTGTATGTATGACTAGGTATATCGTAGCTTAGACAATCCTACTAATATTATAAAGGCGAAAGTTTGTTTGGATGTATGGATGCGTGGATGTGTGGATGTATGGATGTTTGTTACTCTTTCACGCAAAAACTACTGAACGGATTTTAATGAAACTTTACAATAATATAGCTTATACATCAGATTAACACATAGGCTACAATTTTAACCGACTTTCAAAATGGGGGAGGTGTTATGTTAGTTTTCTTATGTTCGACGATTACTCCGCCGTTTGGTAACCGATTTTCAAAATTTTTCTTTTGGTATATATTACCCATATCCCAATTTGGTATTATATTCACAAAAGTGGTAATCTGATGAAGGATCCATAAGTAATCGAGGGAACTCCTCAAAACTTATAGGGAAACATGTGGTAACTTCGGTTTCGTGAGAAGTATTCTAAGCATATGCTACCAACAAGTAAGATTTTGCACCGAGATATACCTGGTATACCGTGGTTCGAAAGGTGCTGAGAGAACTCCTGATTCTTTATAGATACAAGTTTGGGAGTTTCGGCGTTGTTTTAAGAACGGAAAGCATATGCTACTATGCAAATTACATTCACTATCATCATCACTACCATATTATACCATTTCATAGTCTTTTAGATCGAGACTCGGGTTTGTCAAGCGACAATTAAAAAAAATCTATACCTACTTAATATTATAAACCTGAAGAGTATGTTTGCTTGAACGCGTCAATCTCAGGAACTACAGGTCCGATTTAAAAACTTATCTCAGTGTTAGATAGATCATTTATCAAGTAAGACTATAGGCTATATTATACGCTAAGACTAAAACGACCGAAGAAACTCAGGAAAATGTGGGAAAAACGGGGGAAATATTTTTTATGGGAAAATGTACGGTTTCTGTAAAATTCCTAATTTACGCGGGCGAAGCCGCGCGGGACATCTAGTGTACTATAAAATATAAATTACCACAATAACAATACATTCAATAAAAAAAAAATTCCAATGGATTAAATTACTGTTTGTATCTTTCACTAGCATATTAATATATTGGAAAGAACTCCACATAACACGGATATCAATACCTTCGTGTGCATTATGAGAAAAGCAGCTGTAGATAAAAAGCGCAAGTCCTCTCTTACCAATCCTACGCTGAATAACCTTTTTCCTAACTGCATAGACCCTAAATGCATTCCAAAATAATGTAGACATTTTGTTGGGTATAAATTTATGGTGTTATATTGTCTCCCTTAGCCTTAAAAATATTTAAACGCAGACATAATATTTAAATAGTTGTATCTTTGTCCATCAAGTCACTTGTCATATGTATCAGAAAAAGATAGAAGAGGATACTTTAGTAAGCTTGTCTGCTGTGTAAATATTTTTATTCGTGAGGGAATAAGTATATAAAAAGCGACAAATTTGTACCAAAAAAATGAAGATGACTGTATTGTATTTACTTGCTCAATTAGGAACATGAAAAAATATATAAGAAATCTTTCTTGTTCTAAATGTAAAAAAAAGCTTAGTATGTCCTACTAATTCGAATGTCATATGTAATGTAAACCGCGCAATAAATAAGTAACATAGTAAACAAAATTTAATATGTTTTGCTTACATCTAGATCAAAGTGTTTCATGGAGTATACTTAGGTGTACTTATAAAAAGTGTAAACTCGAATTTACTAAATGGTGCGACGTTTGTGATTTTTAATGATAAAAAATTAAAACTATTGTATGATGCTGTCTTCTAATTTTATTTGGCTTGCAGAGGAAGTGAAACTCGTGAATTTTATACATTTAGGGTCAATTTATAATAGACCAGAGTTGAAGCGCAGCGAAGCGAATTCAAAACTGTACACAGAAAATTCAACCTTATCTCCGTAACGTAACGCACACATTATTTCTGCGAGATCAACCACGCGCCTTTTAAAATTCTCAGATGTAATGTGCGCGTTAACAGGTTTGATTTGCTATGTTCAGTTTTGATACTTCGCTTCGACTCTGCGCTAATATAAATTGACCCTTAGGTGGCTTTCAGATCCTTTTTTAGGTTTCATTTTCTACCAACATTGGTAGTGTAAGCGTAGAGCAAAAGCATATAGCCAATGTCGTTTAATCGCATTTTATTTGAATTTTTGTCGGTCGCGGTCACTTGCGACAAGGATAGGAAAGCCACCTATAGATTTGGGCTTGTTAAAATTATTTTAAAAACTTGTATAATTGGAATCTCTGCTAGTCTAGAAACTTCGAGTTGTCTACAGTTTCGACATGTTTTTAACAAATCACAGGCTGTGCTGTTTGATAATTTAGCTGTTACCGTCCGTTTAGAGCATAATGTTAATATACCTAGCGGAATAGAGCAACAATCTCGAGCTCAAACGAAACCGTTATTGGTTTACATCTGTGTAAAAATATGTGTACATATATACACTCACACAAGCATGATTGAACATGAATTCTATGAGATTAAATTGTCAATGTGCCGATAAGTGCCGACTGGATGTTAAAAAAAGAGTTCAGACTGCTGTCATGAATTACACAACTCTTTTTACTGATACTGATTACTGATAGTGACATCTCACTTGCTCAGACCTTTGTTTCTCTATTCCGCTAGGTATATTAACTTTATGGTTCAGAGTTTATTTACCTCTGAGAGTGACTTTACAACGATAGGTTTTACTCTCGTAGGAACTCAAGAGGTGATAACTACGAACAAACTGTAATTGTGCAAAAGCTAGTTTTTGCATTTTGTAATAAGATTTTAAAATGGCAATAAAATGACTCCGCCGGGTTAGAAAACAAGACAATGTCATTATACAAATCTGTGAGAGATTTGTATAATGACATAGTCTTGTTTTTTACAAATAAAAAATTATGCTATCACGATTTTACAGTTACATGAAAGAGGGAGAGAATTTTTTTTCTCTGAGAGTAAAAAGGCAAGCAATATCAATGTTAACACCTCCATCGTGGGTATAGCAGACACAATAGATTTTCAATTGTTATGCGGCAGCTGCCGCTTGGGGATTAATGGGTTAAAACTCTGTGAGTCTTGATCAAATACAATAATTATTGTCATTTTAAGATCACTATTTCGTTGACTTTGTATATTTATGTACTATTGCTGACGTATTTAAAATCTTTTTTTTTAATTAAGAAAAAAATTAACGAAATGTATATTAGATTGTTTTATTTATAGTAGACAGCTTTTATATAATTACGAAAGTCTGGCTGGCAATGGCTCTTAGGTTATTTTCTTTCTCAAAGGGTTTTGAAATGCGTCAGCGAACCAGTGAGGGTTCAGTACTTGTGATCAAGAGTAAGTTTAGTTATCATAATGTACAATTTAAATATTGTCAGGTGGTGTATGTTATTCTTACGATACGAAAAATAAATGTTATACTTATAATTTTGTGTTTTTAATACCTCATGTGCGCTTTTATAATTTTAGACGTACCCAAGGTTATAACTTTTATTGTGGAGGTCGGCGTCCACGATAACGTGACGTCCGTCCGTAAAGGTACAATTCCGTGCATCGCGACAGTCGTAAGCCGCGCGCGACCTACGACTGTCGTCGGCCCCGCGCGTCTGTCAAAGTTAGAAACGGTGCCATACATTTTCATACAATGACTATTGTCGCGAGCGGCCGACGACAGTCGTAGGTCGCGCGCGGCTTAAGTCTGTCACGATGCACGGAATTGTACCTTAAAAACGCACAATAGTTACAAAATAAATAAGATTTGTTTTGTTCAAGCGGAAAAGCTTGTATGTAAAATTTTGATAACTGTATCAATTTTGAAACTCCTTATTACATTTACTAGGATACAGCTTAAAAAAAAACTAAGAATTTCTCTCGTGACCTAAACTTGCTTAGAATTTATAGATACAATGCTAAAGAGAGTCATCTCTTAGGGCCTTTTTCACCACTTCCTGATAAGTGACAAATAGGCTATACACCAATTAACTTGACAGATCAAGTATGGAGAATCTGTCAAAAAAGTTCTGAATAGCCTATTCGGCACTTTATCAGAAACTGGTGAAACAGGCCCTTAGTTAGCAATAACTATATAATAATAATCTCACCATAAGAAAATAAAAACTGCACCAGTGAACTTATATTAATATTTATTTGCATCGTGACACAGTTTGGTATAAAATTAACTAAATTACTTCCCTGCAGCTGTAGCCATGGGGTTCCTTAGCACTAAGATCACAGAGTCCCCGCGCAGGAACATCTTGGAGATAAACTTGTCTTTATTCACCGCTTTACCCTGAAAATAAATGAAGAATAATTAACCCGTCGATCGTGGAAAAACAAGACACAATAGAATTTCTATTGTGTCTCGGTCACTGGTGACCGTATGGGGCTTGATGAATTAAAATTATCAACAGATTTTGAGAAGTTATAAACAGAGTTTAGACTTTGGATTGATGCATAGACACAATTCACTTTATGATGAATTGAACCGGAGTAAACAACAGACTTGAGGTTATGTTTAAGTTGACCGTAAATAAGACTCCAATTATGCGATATTTTAGAGCATTTAATACTAAATATTACCTTTTTGCCTTTTCCTGTCCTGGGGACTTCGGTCCACATCTCTTTGACATTTTCTAGCACCATGTTACAATGCCGGTCGAAAGCTTTCACGCGGCCCAAGAGTTTTTTGTTGTTGCGACAATTTATTAACACTTGAGTATTGTTTTTTACGGACTGTGTGAGTACGGAGAGAGGTCCTGTGCTGAATTCTTCCTCCTCGATCTTGGATAACTCCTCCAAAGTCATCTCCGAACGTGGTTTAGATGTAGTGGCCCTAAAACATATTCACAAGTTATTTAACACCAAAACGCTTACCTGTTTTGTATGTAGGTATAAAAATCAAAAATAATTACAGTAGATCTTACATTTTGTGAAGAAAAACTGGTAGAATTAAACGCTAAAACTAAAAGTTTAGCAAAAAAGCACAATGTCGTTTTTCAACAAACGCCAAAATCATAGACAATAAACAATTGACGTTTTTAAAGTTTGACACCGTTTTGACGTTTCATATGACAGGAAGGAACATAGACAACATTTTTTTTACTCAAAGCAATAAAGCACAAAACAACCAAGGTGACCTAAAATATACTTTTGTTATTCTTTTGCTGTTATTTACAGAGACATAGGACAAAATTACTAACCTTTCGTGACTGTCCGTGACATGATATTCCATAGTGATTTCCTTCGGTACTTTTCTGATGTTAATAAAATTATCTCCACAATGCAGACGAAAAGTTACAACGACGATAGATTCTTACCATAACAAGTCAGTCTAATATTTAGTAGGCTTTATCTGTTATCGTTGTAATTTAACTATAGCTCGACAAGGCAAAAAAAGGCAACTAACGCTGCCATGATACGAAAACGTCACTTTACGCCGCCCAATGTGCGAAATCTACCGGCCGGCGCGCGGCGGCCTCCTATCAGCCCCTACGGACGCTGCCACCTCTAGCAACGGCCTATTTATAAACCCGGGCGAATTCGCGCGCATGCACCCGACCAACGCTGGTTGATCTCGCAGAAGTAATATGTGCGTTACATTCTGGAGTTAAGGTTGAATTTTCTGTGTACAGTTTTTGGGAATTAGCTTCGCTGCGCTTCGACTCTGCTCTATTATAAATTGACCCTTAGACCGTTTGTAAGGAATGTGTTATAAATATAATCCAACCCACATACGGTGATTACCTACTAGGAGAGCTATTTTTGACTTAACTTTAAAAGCACAAAATAAAACCACACATTTAAATATTGCATTTTATTGCTAAGAACACAAAACGTAAAATACAATTTTGGCTGATTTGTTATCACTAAATAAATTAAACTAGAGGTTGTCCTTACTTAGCCTGCCTTTTTCAAATAAAAAAAATACTAAATAAATGCACACCGCCATAGGTGCATAATTTTCACCTATTTATTTCTATATCTACAATCTATCGATCAAAATTGAGTAGTAGCAAGAAAATTACATAGCACTGAACTTAGAACTCTATGCTCTGATGCTAATTCAATTATCAATAAAAGTGAAAATCAAACACTCGAGCGTCAAATCCTTTAAAATTTTACTCGACATTTAACTTTAGTTTACAACTCTTATTTGTTATTAGCACTTTACAATTTACTTGCAACACCGGAATTCTGGCGCATAAAGTCCAGCCCAAATTATTAAAACACTCATTTAAGAAGGCATAGCGTACACATTTGCATATCAGCATAAAATATTGGACACTAGCAACAGCCATAAAAAACGTAGCTTATTTATATATTTACAATTTTACTCATAAAATTTACCTCTCTAATTGTCTATTAGCTTCGAAACTTAAAAAAAGATAATAATTTCGTTTGTTGCGACCACTTATTATTATGTACTTATTTAAATCGTTTTTTTTTCTAAAGCAGGAATTCTCAACCATGGGGGCACAAAACCAAAAAATCATCCAAAGTGGTGCAAAAAGATTGGAAAACCCTACACTAAAGGTTTTAATGACGCTGATCCAACAAAATTAACCTTTGACCACCATAATTATATTACCTTAAGACCTTTAAGATCAATGTACAAATTACAATGTACCAAGCACCACGATTTTGTACCAAATGGCAGTGGGTAACATGACAAAACGCATACACAAAGGGTTTTTTTCTTCCCCTACTTTATGCAGACGCTTTACTAAAAGCTAAACTTGAACTTACTTTAAGAACATGAATCGAGATCTTTTGTCAGACAATAATTATTACATTAAATTAAAAAGACAAAGACACAAAATTCTCACATCCAAAATCTATAACCATTTCAAGTTTCATTCTTACATAAGTTTTGATGAAATATTTAATTGTATAACTTAGGTATAAGGTAGCCCTTCATAAAAGGCCTTTCAAAATTTGAAATTATAGTATCTCTATTACAACATTATTATATTTTCAGTGTAAGTAATAGTACGGTCGCAGGACAGAGAGAAATTCGAGCACTGACCTATCACCTACAGTTACTTGACTCTCTTTCTCACAAATTAACACATTGATTTTCACATAATATTATATGTTTAAACGAGCAATTCTTGTATATCCTACTATCCTATCCTACTAATCCTACTAATATTATAAAGGCGAAAGTTTGTTTGCATGTATGGATGTGTGGATGTATGGATGTTTGTTACTCTTTCACGCAAAAACTACTGAACGGATTTTAATGAAACTTTACAATAATATAGCTTATACATCAGAATAACACATAGGCTACAATTTTAACCGACTTTCAAAATGGGGGAGGTGTTATGTTCGTTTTCTTTTATTCAACGATTACTCCGCCGTTTGTAAACCGATTTTCAAAATTTTTCTTTTGGTATATAGGGTAGCATCCCAATTTGGTATTATATTCACAAAAGTGGTGATCTGATGAAGGATCCATAAGTAATCAAGGGAACTCCTCAAAACTTATAGGGAAACATGTGGTGACTTAGGTTTCGTGAGAAGTATTCTAAGCATATGCTACCAGCAAGTAATATTTTGCACCGAGATATACCTGGTATACCGTAGTTCGGAAGGTGCTGAGAGAACTCCTGATTCTTTATAGATACAAGTTTGGGAGTTTCGGCGTTGTTTTAAGAACAGAAAGCAAATGCTACTATGCAAATTACATTCATCATCATCATCATCATCATCACTACCATATTATACCATTTCATAGTCTTTTAGATCGAGACTCGAGTTTGTCAAGCGATAATTAAAAAAAATCTATACCTACCTAATATTATAAACCTGAAGAGTATGTTTGCTTGAACGCGTCAATCTCAGGAACTACAGGTCCGATTTAAAAACTTATCTCAGTGTTAGATAGATCATTTATCGAGTAAGACTATAGGCTATATTATATTATCACGCTAAGCCTAATACGACCGAAGAAACTCAGGAAAATGTGGGAAAAACGGGGGAAATATTTTTTATGGGAAAATGTACGGTTTCTGTAAATATCCTAATTTACGCGGGCGAAGCTGCGCGGGACATAATAGCTAGTAAATAATAATATTAACATATTAACCAATATGTTTGTACGCGTTTAACAAAGACAAGCAGCTATAGGTCAATGGCCGAGTTTCGCTATATCTGGCGACCGGACTTTAGGTGGTTTTTTGGCTACATTATTTGTGACAAATCTATGCATACATTTAACATACTTATTCAAGGCATGGATACATACTACATACAAACATTTTATGTGTCTTCTACGGTATAAATATTATAATACTTGCTAGTATTTCATCTCTTGAGGCCAACTAATAATGAATATTATTTATACGGCCTTATTTATCTTGTACTTTTCGTTTTACTGGGTTATGGGTATTTATTATAATATGAGTAAGAAGATAAACCAGTACAAATTATAATTATTTTACTCTTTATAATATTATAAATAACGTAATTCTTTGAAATATATACTATAAAGTATAATACATTAAAATCTGTACTATGCAACTCTGTTATACATCTGTATATAAAATAAATGATCAGTTATAGCACCTGATTACTGTCAAAAGTACCATCGAAGTTTAAGGCGAATCGCACAATAAAAAAACCTATTTTCTTTGTTCACTAGATGGCGCTTTAAGCTTTCTACAGTCAGTTAAATGTTTTTAGGTATTTTTGTCATTAATTCAACATTCTTTTTTTTGTAGATCTACCTGTAGAAAAGTAGTATTTCACCAAATTATATTGCTAGCACCATCTCTACAGCTGTGAATAAACTATTCTTGATTATTGAAGTCTTTATTCAAGCTACCTCTACAATTTATTTTACGTCTGTAAGTTACAAATAATAACAATATACTTTTACAATAAAAAAATATTTACACAGCGATTTATACATCTGCTGTCTTTCTCTGACACGTTTAAAAAGGCATGTAACGAAAAAAGACAGAAAATAATGTTACGCGCTGTGTTTCAGAGGGTTTTTTTTGCCAAACTGCACAATATGTCATAAATAGCTAGCGAAAAAGACATACTTTACATAGCTAGCTAACACAACCTTTCTTATGCCAATTTATAAAGCGGCCACACATTATAAAAATACGTTTACGCTATTATGAAATAAGACACTTGTCGATTATATCTACTATTTACATTATATGTACACTTTTATATTTAAAATGCCATCATACATATGAACACATAAAGCGGCATGTGGGTAGCTTTAAATTACTTCTACCTTCATTTTTTTCAATCAAACACCCTACTTATCCAGTCTTTAGCAAATAATTAAGCTTGCGTCTTGTTTTTTCATAAAATCAGTCAACTTAGCCTGAATTCAGTCGCGCACTATCATTGTAGTATTGTAATTATCATCAACACACTCAGCCATGGCCAATCATATTAGGAGCAATTATTAAGAAGAAGAAACTAACTTTTTTATTTTGTGACTAAATAAAAGCAAATATGTTTTTATTCCACGAAAAAAATGCTACTTATACTAATCCAGTCTTAAACTGAGCTGCCTTCTTTTACGCCTTAAAATAATTAATAAACATACTCTCTTACTAATTAAATATTTACACAGCAGACTATACTTTCTTTGTCATGTGACTTTTCCAATATGCTAAAGACGCTGACCTTGAACAGTATTTTTTTTTCTGTGAAAATATTTTTATTACTAAGGGTCAATTTATAATAGCGCAGAGTCGAAGCGAGGCGAAGCGAATTTCCAAAAACTGAACACAGAATATTCAACCTTAACTCCAGAGCGTAACGCATACATTACTTCTGCGAAGCCAATCAGCGTTGGTTGGCGCGCCTTTTTAAATTCTCAGAAGTAATTTACTAGTTAACACTTTGGAGTTAAGGTTGAATTTGTCATGTTGACTTTTAATAATTCGCTTCGATGCGCTTCGACTCTGCGCTAGTATAAATTAACCCTAAGGCCTTCGATCACTAATATACAAGATACACAGTTCCATACAAAACCTCTCGAAAAAATGTCGCCGAGTAATAGAGTTTACAAAAGTATACATTTATCTAAAATCAACCTTAATCATAGTAATTATTAAAGATCTTTTTATAAAACAATGTACATGTATGTTTACAAAGCAATAAATTTTTACGAACGACGCACGCTTCAAACTAAATTCAACCATCCGCGTATATTTCTTAAAGTTTAAATTATTACAGTGCCAAAAAAGCACTTCAATTTTACGGCCGCACTTCGCCGCTGGAACAAGGCGAAGTGAAGTATGAGTGGAGTCGAACTGTTCAACATTTTTTGTTGATTGTAATAATTTTAATAGTCCATATTTTAATTTTTCCGAAGTTTAATGTATGAAGTGTGGAGTAATTATTTTTTACTTGTAATATTATGTTGTTCTAATATGTTTAATTTTATAATTAACTAAAATATACGTGTAATACATTGAATATAAATGCTTAGAACATACAACGCTCGCCAAAGTTGGCTTGAAAAATTGTTCGCATCTTTGCCGTGCTATAACTGATATCCAATCTCCACATCTAACTGGATCTCTAGGAAACCTAAAAAAAATGTTCCTCAATAAAATAAATAATAATTAATAGCGACTCCACCAAATGGAACAGAAACACAGTGTATAACCCGAACATTTCAAGTGGGCATGATAAACTATGATAAGTACGTTTAGTATGAGTATTCGCAATTGAGATGGTTTATACCTCGTGTCGATTTATTTACAACTTAATTTTAAAACTGTTTTTTGTTGATTTCTTAACGAAATACCAATATTTACAATACAATTATATGAAATATATTAGGATAAAATTAATACTTACCGGAAATATGAAATTCCATCCTTTTTTTGCGTTTTAAACGTATGATTTTTATAATTGTTGAACGAGCACTGGGGCATGTTTCTTAGCGGAGCGTTCGAGCACTACTGAATCGAAAGTCCACCAGAATGATGCGTTTGGTGCTCTTTTAGTGAGGTCGTTTTTTGCCGCGGTCTGTGTATCTTGTATATTAGTGATCGAAGCCTAAGGCATAATTATTATAATATAAGTCATATTATATCACTCATTAGTCACACAACATATAACTTAATCTCATCACCACAAAAATTAACCTGAAATTTTTGTCCTCAAACCACAGAAATATTTAAAGCTACCCACATAACATCAAACAACGAAACTGTCACATTGGTTTAGGCTGTTACATCTAGCACGTACGATGCTCGGCCATCGGCAAGTGCCTTGCTGCTGTCAATTGTAATTTTTGAATTTTGTAATGATTGAATTAAGAATTTATTCTTAAAAAGATATGGTTAAGACTAAAGTCCGATATCTGAACACGTAGAATTTGACAGTTTACCTACCGCTAGTTGTCTCTTTCACTCATGCATATTTTTATCTCTTTTTACATGGCGGAGACAAGTAGAGATAGGTCACTGACTTCTACGTGTTCGGTAACTTGACTATAGGTCTACCAGAATCTGATGGCAAAAAGTGAGAAATTAAATTGACTCTAGCAATACCGGGGTAATTGGAATAAAACATATTGATCCTTTTTTTCCTTATAGCGGCTTATTACACAATAAGCCGCTATAAGGAAAAGAAGGAGTATGCAAATATAAAAACTTATCCAATGATCAAGGATATTTTTTTTAAAATCTGCCGTCAAAATTTGCCATCAGATTCTGGTAGACCTATATAACATAACAGTTAACAATAATGGACTCTATAGTCTATAATTATACCTAATTTTAAGAGACATGCATTTTTGGCCGAGCACTGTATATTACAAACGGCTCGTACTACATCGACTAGAAAACATTCATTTGTATACAATTTCTAGCAATCGAAAAACCAAATCCGAATTTTTGAGATTCTAGCGTTTTATCACAAAACAGTCTTTTAATAATACTAAATAATCGATTGCGTTTAAATTTAGATTTTATCAAAAATAAAAATTAAATTTTCATATTCATTCGTTAAATACCGTGAATCGTTGATGCAAATGTAAAATTTTACTGAGGCAACGCTATGTTCACTAAGAGTGGGTTCTAAAATATAACCCAGTGTACTAACCAGAGCTCATGACGTCTACAGTTGACGCCATTCTGTTGATTCGTTCCCAAATATACACCAGTACATTGACGTAAATCTTTTTTGGTGGGACAACATTATTGCAAATATTACATAATTTACTACTAATACACATTGTCTCACCAGCGGCACACAATACAATGCGTCATCAGATACAAATGACGTCTTGACTTCTGGTCAGTTTCAGTACGCTAGGTAAATTTCAGAACACACGCTGAAGTTAGCGTTATAAATTTTGACATTTGCACTGATGATTTTACATTTTTACGCGTATAAATATAATTGTCTAAGCGTGGATATTTTGTACATCTATTTCTTCGCTGGTATTTCTTTTCCAATGGACTTTCTGTTCTCGAATTTCTGCTGCAAGCTCGCGACTTTAGACGGATTAGCGGACAGTTTGGTTGCGTTCGTTTTGACTTCAGTCTTCTGCGCTACGTTGGTCGGTTTCGGTACTACTTTAGGTTTATTCTTATTTAGATTATCTGCTATCGCTTTAACGTTGGAATCAGTTTTTGAATTCGTTCTATTTATCGGAGTCTTTTCATTTTTATTCGCGTTAACTACTGGTTTCGTTGGTTTAACAGCTGGTTTTTTATCTACGCCCGGCGCGGGTCGCAGCGGTGGACGGTTGTCGTTCGATTTCACTGTCGGTTTGGTTGTTACTTTAGGAGGTTCACTAGGTTTATTATTGTTAATCACATCGGGAGGTTTAACGTTTTTTACGTTGTCTACTCCACAACTAGAAACGATGTCTGGACTGTTCGGTGCTGCTTTTAAGGTTGTATTTTTATTTACACTTTTTGGGGATTGAGGCACGGCTTTGAACGAGGTAGTCCTTAAACCGGGAGGGGTAACTTGTCGACTAAATGTAGGTATTTTGGAGTTCGCTTTTAAAGATGGCGACGGAGGTTTCTCTAGTTCTTTGCTATCATTTTGCATGTACGTCGGTACGTTTACTGCTGACGGGTGTAAGTAGCCACTGCTAGTCGTCGATGCGGTGGATTTTGCTCCCGAATTACTATAAACACTCTCAGGCGTTTTATAATCTGTATTCATGTATGTACTGTCTCTACTATCATTTTTATTCTTATCCTTCCTTCTAAGTGTCGATGCAGAGTAAATAGATTCACAATTTCGATTCTCTAGTTCAGTAGCTATTTCACCTAGTAGTCCCGTACTTTCAGTGTCTAGTATTGACTTAGGAACTTTGTACTCTTCACTATCATCGCTAGCCTTAAAATTTTTCGTTCCAGGGAGCGGTTTGAAATGTTTTTCGGGACTTTCTTCAATAATAGCGTAAATATTATCACCGGATTCCTCATCTATATGCGCTAGAGGGGCCGGTTTTTCTTCTATGCAGTCAACATAGTCGGTAGATTTAATTTCGTTTACTGGTCTAGGGTTTTGGTAGATTGATGTATCTTTGTTTGCATTTGGGACTGGTAATGGCGGTGGTGGGGCAGTAGGTCTACCTACACCTGATAAAGGTCTGGGGACACCTGGAGCTTGTCTCATAGACCCGAAACTTTGTAGAGGAGGCTTTTGGGCGGCCGGCGCTCGCATACTTTGAGTTCTATTAACAAAACTTTTCGGCTCGTCTGCATCTTCAGAATCGGAAACAACTGGGACCGTACTCACTGGCAACTCGATATTTTTTTGCAAAATTGGATTCGATATTTGTAGATTTCTTAGCGCCGCTTTATCCACGTTTTTAACAACTTTCACTTGGTTATTTGGATTCTTCGGAAGCGAGTGACTTCTTTCAACTGGAGTCCTTTCTTTTTCTTTATTTTTGTCCTGTTTCAGGAATGATGCGATTCTATTCAGAGATATTCCTTCTTTAACTTTCTTCGGTTCTTCTGGTAGCGGTTTTTGTGGGACATTACCAGCGGAATGCATGCTTAAGGGTCTCTTTGGGAGATCTGGTGAAATTGTTGGAATAGTGGGCGCAGCACGTACAGGTCCTAAAGTTTTAGACCCTTGTAAGGGCGATATAAGTTCTTTAGCAGTACAAGTAGACGCTTCTAGAATCGGACTAGATATTACTGGTCTTAGTGCAGGATTAGGAGCCGATGGTTCCTCAGCTTTATCCGTATTCATTAGTGCCTTTATACGATTTTGTACCGAGCTGTTAGTTCTTTTGACAGAGGGACTAGTTTTTGGAGACGACTTTGTTGTATTAGGGACCACCGGTAAAGGCGGCGCTGATCGCAGTACTGGCTTCAAGACCCCTTGACTGATACTCTGACTGTTGCTACCGCTTCTGTGTACTGGAGTGATTTTAGCACTCTTAGCTGGCTCCACTTTAGCCTCTTCTTTATTTTGATCTTTATCTATTGGTGCGAGAGTGAATCCTTTGAAATTGCCAAAGAAGTTGACGGAAGGATTGATATTCCCTGATGGACTGTGCTCGGAGTCGCTTCTAAGGAGGCTAGAGCTCATGTCATCAGGATTAGAAACAGTATGGACATTAATAGGCTGAGCGTTACTTGGTGCACTGTGATGGAAGTTGGCGGCAAATTTGCTTGCACTTCTCGAAAGGCGACGTTGTAAGCCATTCTTCTTTGGTGACTGTACCCTGTAATATAAAAAATATATTAAAATTCTAAATTTAAAAATTTGATAGAGGCGTAAGCTTCTTGCGTAAAAATATTTGTTCAAAATTTTGCAACATGCAACTTTTGTAAATAAGAAAACAAAAACTTAATTCACTTGATCATTTTAGAAATTTTAAAGCTTATTAAAAAACTTGTGAAATGAGCACGTCGTCCATATGTTTTGTGGTGATGAGTACATCCTCAGTAATAGTAGTAACTCTAAGATTATTTTGGGTAGCCAGTTTTAAAAAAAGAGTCACAAAATCAATTAACATGCAAATGCAAACACAAGCAAGAAAAGTTAGTGAAAAAAGAAAACAACTCACCAAACAAGAAAAGAGCTACAAAATACCAAAACCAAAAGAGATGGTTCTGAAGGAAAAGGAAATAGAAATAAGACAGATAAACCAAAAGACATATATGAACACAGAACAAGAAAACAACAATTTGTTTGTCTTAGTTTATGTGTCTTGCCCATGAATATAAAGAACTAGGAAAATTATTATCAAAAAGTTTTTGATAGTATAGTTGTTGCAATAGTAGGGATTAAAGCAGGTTAGAGGGAAAAAAGAAAGGAAGGACTCAAAACATTTATTGCACCAAAACCAAACCCAGCATACACATAACACAGGCAAAAATAATCTCAAAGTCTACAGAGAGAGTCATGTTTTAGCGCAAGTGTAGTACCAAAAATGAATGTAAACGAGGTTCGAAGGAAACATTAAATAATAAAAATGATTATTCGTCTGCTCTTGCACTAAAACATATTATGAATTTCAAAACTTAATAGATAAAAAGGTAATAAATGAAAAACATACACCACACCATTAAATGAAAGATAAAAAAATACAAACATAAATAGAAAAAAAAGACAAACATAAATTAAAAAAAATAGGCAGGACGCTGATGACAGAGATAAAGCTATGGATTATCTAATGCGTTTCTATAGGAGCGTTATAGGTATATTTTCCTGAACAAGAGGCAGAGATAGACTGTACAAGGACAGAATGTCTCTGTCGTCAGCGTCTTAACTTTTACAGTTGTTATTAATGTTATGGTAAAATGAAATCACCACCAAGCACCACAAGAAGTTTAAGAATATGAAACAGAAAATAAAACAGATAAAATTATAAAACATGAGCGCATACTATTTGGATAAAACCGGTAACTTTAACATGCTGATATGAATTTATATGATTATGATTTTACAACACAAACTAACAAACTACATTCACTACTTACAATACTAAGTGCTTTACAACTACTTAAAATAAATCTAATACTAGATAAAAAATCACTACTCAATCTTTGGTAAGTATATTAATTAAGTATAATATCATAATATCATTTCTTTTCAAATTTCGCAATTAAATTATTTACTTTTGTATTACCAACATTATTAGGTTCTTTGTTCAGTTTCACGTTATTTTTTATATTTTTATTGGGTGTAGATTTTTTCGGTTCTACTTTTTTGTTATTAATATCTTTAATATTATTAATAATTTTGTCTCTTTGGTTCAGTACACTCTGACTTGTGTTTGCAGCACCGAAATTGTTCTTAGATACTTTCTTCTTTTGTAAGTTTGCGTAGTCATTTTTATCTATATTGTTACTGTTAGTGCTTTTACTAGTGTTAGTGCTAACTGCTATATTAATATTCTCGTTAGTGGTAAATGCTAAACCTTTATTAACTATATCTAGGTTAGTTTTATTCTTCGGTGCGTCACTACCACCTTTGCGTATATTCGCATTATATAACGTCACATTTTCTACATTGATCGTTGAAATATCTACACCTACTTGGATATCATCCTTGTTTATTTTACGTTTAACTTTAATAGGTACTTTAGTTTCTTTCTTGACAAATTTGAATTTAAACCAGCTAACTTTACTGACTTTAGTCACCTTAGTGAGATCAACTTCACTTTTAATACTAGCGTAGTCATGTTCTTCGATGCTCTCATATATATTTTCTTCTTTATCATCAACGCTAGTTTCTTTTTCTTTATTACTTTTAAAAACGGGACATGCATCTTTCCCTGCTTTAAAAGCTAAAGGTATACACACACAGCAGTCAATGGGACGTGTCATATCCCAGGCGAACCAGCTACAAGGGTTGTCTACGTACGTTTTCCTCGGCTTCTTCCACCAGAAGGGTACGTTGTGTCTGACGTAGTAGAGCAGGAACAGCACAAGGAGTATACACGGCAGGATGCCGAGGAATATCACGTACATCGCGACCATGAAGTTGCGTTGAACTGTAAGAAGAATTGAAATTGTAAATATTATATCCTGTAATTCTAGATAACGCTAGTAACTCCGTTGCGACGTAATTCGTTCATCGAGCTGGAACCGTACTTAGTATTACCACGTCTAGTTATACTTTACAATGTGACAGAGCCTTACCACTTAGTTTTTTAGTTAATACGTTTTCTTCATCGCTTCTTTATCTCTCTATCAAATTATGCGGAAACGACTTAAGCATTCGATATTATGACGTCGACATTCGATTCATGTCATAATATCAATTCCATACAATTTCGATCGGCGATTCTTTAAAGAAGCGATAAGAAGACGCGATGGATGGATGGACGGAAACAGAAGGATGAAGGAGCTTTGAACTCACTGGAGGCGTCTGATGCTGGTCCGGAGTCGTAGGAGCCGCCGGGCCCGGGCGCGGCGCACAGCGGCGGCGCGAATCCCACCTCGCAGTGACAGTGACCTGATAGATGTTAATATTCATTTCATTTATTTAGAAACAACTTACATCTACAAACTGAAAACCTTAGGGCTCCCACAGAAAACTGCGAATTCGCATCGCAATGCAAATATCTGCGACGAAACTCATACTCAGGCCGGTATAAATAGTCAGTACTATGCATCTCGGTCTCAAGACGCGGTTCGGCTCTATGATTGGTCCAAATTTTGACAGCCAACCAATCACAGAGCCTGAAGCGTGTCTTGAGACCGAGATGCATCTTGAATACTGACTATTTATACCGGCGCGGCCTAAGAATAACATGGACACGAATTATCACGAATTCGTAGTTATGAGTGGGAGCCTTTATTGTCACTTTAGGATTGAAAGAAGCTATGTTTCCGAGTTAAAATAATAATTATTTTCAGTGAAGTTTTTTAAATTTTTTTTCGACTCAGCGACATCTACGTACGAGTTATAGAATCCACAATCGAATGTCAGGTTGCTGTAGTATTTTTCTTTTAAATAAGCAGTATCTTTGTGATGTCTTTGTATTAATATTTCCCATGCACAATAAGGGTAAATTCAGACCGCAACGTGACGCGTAGATGCATTTCTAAATTTATATTTTGTACTGAATTGACAGATTTCAATTGCGTGCGACGTCTTGCAAATTTGTCATATTCATACAAATTTAGAAATGTGTCTGGCGTCGCGTCGCGTTGCGGTCTGAATTGACCGTTTGACCCTTCACAGGGGACATAACCCCCCCCCCCCCCCCTAAAATCTAAGGTCAAATTAAAAAATCTCAAAATCTTGCCAAATAATAAAAGGAAATTTCTAGTTATCTTATAACAGCGATAAATTTTTAGTGTAGTGACTAGCACGGAGCTAATACAAAGGTGACTAGTGAGTGACCCCCTCCAAAACTTCAGGTTGCGACCGCGCCTGCCTGACAGACCAAGAGTTTTCTAATGAATCTGCGCCTTTATAAGAGTTATTTTTGTTTCCTTAATTTAACAGAATACAGTGCAAGCATTTTTCACATAGCTCCTAGACTAGAAAGGTCAATGAACGCTGGCGCCACTTTAATTATTTTGACTGTATAATTAATACATTATACAACATACCCTCAGAGTTGCAGACGCCGTGTCCGGAGCAGTTGGAGGGGCAGACGGAGCCCTCCTTCCGGCCGACAGCTGACGTCACCATCTCCACAGGCACGCAGCGTTGTTTCAGACACATCTGCAGATTGTTTATATATATAACTAGATGACACCGGCAACTCCTTTGCGCCAAAATTCGTTTATTGCGTAGGAACCGTACATCTTTCCGGGATAAAAAGTATCCTTTGTCGTTTCCCGGAACTCAAAGTATATACATACCAAATTTCAGTAAAATCGGTTTAGCGATTTAGGCGTGAAGAGGTAGCAGACAGACATACTTTATTATGGATGCTAAAGTGGCTGTAGAGTTTACAGCATGTCATTTATATTTTCGAACATATAGATTTAAGATGCAGGGATGTAGCGGTAAATTAATGATTGCCAAGGAACTAACCATGTCCTCGCCGCACTTGGCTCCATCAGGCACCATACCGGGATCGGGGTCGCTCTGTCCGAGGTCGACTATTGCCGTGCGGCACACCAGCAGTTTACCTGAAACATTTCATTAATACTTCGATCACTAATATACAAGATACACAGTCCCATACAAAACCTCTCGAAAATCTGTCGCCGAGTAATAGATTTTAAAAAAGTATACATTTATCTAAAATCAACCTTAATCATAGTTATTAAAGATCTTTTTATAAAACAATGTACATGTGTGTTTACAAAGCAATAAATTTTTACGAACGACGCACGCTTCAAACTAAATTCAACCATCCGCGTATATGTCTTAAAGTTTAAATTATTACAGTGCCAAAATAGCACTTCAATTTTACGGCCGCACTTCGCCGCTGGAACAGGGCGAAGTGAAGTAGGAGTGGAGTCGAACTGTTCAACTTTTTTTTGTTGATTGTAATAATTTTAATGGTCTATTTTTTAATTTTTAAAGTTTAATGTATAAAGTGCGGAGTAATTATTTTTTACTTGTTATATTATGTTGTTCTAATATGTTTAATTTTATAGTTAACTAAAATATACGTGTATACATTGAATATAAATGCTTAGAACATACAACGCTCGCTAAAGTCGGCTTGAAACATTCTTCGCATCTTTGCCGTGCTATAACTGATATCCAATCTGGATCTCGAGGAAACCTAAAAAAATATATATTCCTCAATAAAATAAATAATAATTAATAGCGACTCCACCAAATGGAACAGAAACACAGTGTGTAACCCGAACATTTCAAGTGGGCATGATAAACAACAACTTGTAACAAGTACCTTTAGTATGAGTATTCGCAATTTAGATGGTTTATACCTCGTGTCGATTTATTTACAACTTAATTTTAAAACTGTTTTTTGTTGATTTCTTAACGAAATACCAATATTTACAATACAATTCTATGAAATATATTAGGATAAAATTAATACTTACCGGAAATATGAAATTCCATCCTTTGCATTTTAAACGTATGATTTTTACAATTGTTGAACGAGCACTGGGACATGTTTCCCAGCGGAGCGTTCGAGCACTACTAAATCGAAAGTCCACCAGAATGTTGCGTTTGGTGCTCTTTTAGTGAGGTCGTTTTTTGCCGCGGACTGTGTATCTTGTATATTAGTGATCGAAGCATTAATACTACAATGTGTAACAAAAATAAGTGATATTACTTTAGGGTGTGTACGTGTCCCTTGTAAAGAGTTCACTATGAAAGTAGCAGCGCTGAAAGACGAAAAATTTTTTTCACTTTTGTATGGGCAAGGGCCCGAGCGTCACGAGTTTCCCCATACAAAAGTTTAAAAAAAATTTGGTCTTTCAGCGCTGATACTTTCACAGTGAATTCTCTACAAGGAACACGTACACACCCTAAAGTATTATCACTTATTTTTGTTACACCCTGTATACTAGAAGACTCGTTGTCTTCCATTTATTTCTCCTATTTTCTTCTGATTATTTTTGCGGGTCCCTAGATAGCTTTAGCTTTGATGCTGCTGCAGTGGTCCGCGAAGTCATCAGCTGCTATGGACCATACATAATGCAAAATATGTATGGTCCATAGCAGCTGATGACTCCGCGGACCACTGCTGCAAGAAAACTGTGCTTGATTTTCTAGGAGTCCGTGGCTGAAAAACGTTGGGAAACACTGCTATTATGTACCTCTTTCGCATTATTAGCCGTCTCACCCTCCCCCCTCCGTGCGGGAACATGCCAAAGAGTTCTGCTCGTTGCCTTTCTCGCACGAACGCGACACCTGCATCTATCTCTCTCGCACTCACTTTTCCCCCGGCCGCTGGGCAGCGTGGTGGGATTGTGATCGATGAACTTGGCGGACAGCACCAACACCGACTCTATATATATCTCTTGCATGCACACGACACGGCCTGCATCTATCTCTCTCGCACTCACCTTTCCCCCGGCCGCTGGGCAGCGTGGTGGGGTTGTGATTGATGAACTTGGCGGACAGCACTGACACTGACTCCATGCCGAACTCCAGCTGCTCGTTGAGGTGCTGACACTGGAGTAGACCACATAACGCGTCCGCGGGGGCGCAGCGCTTGTACTGGGGCGGGTCCCCGCGTATGTAGCCGCAGTGACCGCTCCTGTGTATATTAGCTAATGAGAAATTCGTCATGTAAAATATAATATGACATTGCTCAACAAATACATAGTTTACAATATGGATGTTTCGAAAGATCCATCTTGTAAACTACTGTGTTGAGCAACGTCATCGAAAACGCACCACGGATTATAATTTCTATATCTGGTAAGCTGAAAAAGTCAATTGTTGAAAAAAGTAGTCTTTTATTTACTATGAATCGACTCATTTTTTTTTATGAAATAAAGGTGCAAACGAGCAAACGGGTCACCTAATGGAAAGCGACTTCCGTCGCCCATGGACAGTCGCAGCATCAGAGCTGCAGGTGCGTTGCCGGCCTTTTAAGAGGGAATAGGGTAATAGGGGAAGGTAGGGATGGGAAGGGAATAGGGGAGGGTAGGGGATTGGGCCTCCGGTGAACTCACTCACCCGGCGAAACACAGCGCTAGCGCTGTTTCACGCCGGTTTCCTGTGAGCATTTCATTGCAAATTTTACTATATTTTACTATAGCCTCTGATAAGGTCATACTGACCTATCGCCGACAACATTGGAGTTGTTGTAACACAGGTAATCGGAGTTGGCGGCGGTGGAGCCCCACAGCAGCCGGCACTGCTCGAAGTGGGACCGGCACGAGCCTTGCACGCAGTACGCCTGATAGATATACATTTATTATAACATGAATAAATCAGATGAGAAGAATGAATCTTGGGGAACACCTTTTAATACACATTGATATAACATGACTAAATCAGGTGAGAACGATGTACCTTGGGGTACCCTTTTTTTCGACTGAAGTCAAATCATATTCGATCTCTGCAAAACAAGCGGGTGTATTATGACTACTTTGTGTCTGATGCCCTGTGATTCTCCTAAGCTGAACTGATTTGTGTAACTTCTGCAGAGTGTTTTGCGAATGTCAAAGCGTAGCCCCCAAGATTCCGTTTTATCGTAGCGTAGGATAATCAAGGAGAATAAAGGATATCTAATTTCTCCAAACTTTGTAAACAAGTCAGATCAGCAATTCCATGCCTAAATTCACTTTTATATCACATAAACAACAAGGGTTCCAGCACGGAACCCTGTAGCACACCTGGTTGTTGCCGCACGGCGTCGCGTCCATCTTGAACACGTCTCGCGGACAGAACTCCGAGTGGCCCGTACAGAACTCCGGCAGATCGCACTCCTTGTCCGCGGACCGACACACCGTCCCCGCCGACTTGGGCCGACACGTCTGGAATGTTGAAAGCCTTTGATACGTCTGACATTGTAGGTGGAGACGAAAGTTTAATACTTAGGGTCTGTTTCACCACTTTCTGATTAAAAGTGCCTAATAGGCTATTCACAACTGTTTTGACAGATTCTCCATAATTGAGCTGTCAAGTTAATTGGTGGATAGCCTTATCACTTATTGGGAAGTGGTGAAACAGGCCCTAAATGTATCTATCTTTATTCATCTGGGTAGCGAATTGTTTACAAGCATGTTGTGTATTTGATGCGTTTATGTACGTTCGTGCGTACGGCTTACCGTTTTGACATTAAAATAGGCGATAACGGTGACATACTAAATGTATATTTCTTTAAAAATATCCCTAATTCACTTTTTCAATTGCGTTCACAAACGTGCTTACAGACATACGTATTTCTTGCGTATACATACGCTCGTGCGTACGCTTTTACGTGCACGTACCTGCGGGTCGCAGCATTCTCCAACCGCACACGTGGCGTTGCGGCGCAGCAAGCACGCAGCGGGGTCGCAGCACGCCGCACAAGCAGGCGAGGGCCGCAACCCGCAGTCGCATTGCTCGCCCGCTTCCACAAAACCGTTACCGCATGTTGGCGATTCGAACAGACGTTTCGGTTTGTTGCTGTAACATAAAAAGAGACTAATTAAAAGATAGAAATATACAAATAACATATATTGTACAGTGTACGTATATGATCCCTAATTTTATAAAAACAACTATATAATATGTATGTTAATATCATCGTCCGCGAAACTGAGAAAGTAACAGACCTCTCAAAGCAGGTTAATTATTATTATTACTGATAAATTATCAATAATTATTATTATTAACCAGCATTTTTATACATTATTATCAATTATCAATGATAATGTATATTTATTTCTCTAAGAGGCTTTGCTGAATTTTGTCCCAATGTTCTCATACGTCATAATAATTGATTTCACTAAAATGTTTACAAGTAATTACGCAAAACATCAGAAAAAGATAGAAACATCCCTGACTCACCGTAAACAATAATCCATGCCCTTCTCAAAGGCCAGGGCAAGGGAACTCAAACTACACGACGACCAATGCGTCGGTACAACTGACGTACTAGACGGGCTCATGATACACTTATCATCGGGGCATGTGCAGTCTGCCTCCGTATCATGCTCCATACCGAAGTTATGACCCATCTCATGAGCTATGGTGGTCGCCACCAGGCCTATAACTTGGGAGTGGTTGGTCGCTACCCCTCCAGAGAACTGGTACGTGCAAATTGGACCTTTGAGAGCCTTGCCGACGACACCGCTGTTGAATTGTTGACGACTGGAAAAATAATTAAAATCTATAATGTCACTTCTCTTAGTGATATAGAGCGTGTGATTTTTTCCGTGGGCAGGGTGTTAACCCGCCGCGCAACCCCCAAAATGCTGGAGGACCGCATCCTACGTTGGTCGGCGAGTCAATATGACTCGTCGGGTAGCTAGCTAGGCTGTGCTACCGACTGGACGCTCACACTCGATGAAGAGAAAAAATTACTGGTAGCCGAAAGAAAAATCCTTCGCAAGATCTTGGGACCGGTGAAGACAGGAGACGGAGGAACTAGAATCCGAACCAACGCCGAAGTTGAAGACCTCATGGCTGAGCCCAATATTATTGGCGTAACGAAAGCCCAGCGATTCCGATGGCTCGGTCATGTAGGAAGAATTGGAGAGGATCGTGCCACTAAAATGGCGTTTCTTGGGCGTCCGATCGGGCGACGACCTGTCGGCCGTCCACGGTACCGGTGGCTAGATGTCGTGGAGTCGGACCTGCGCAATCTTCAAGTCACAGAGTGGCAAGAAACTGCGCAAGACCGCGACAAGTGGCGCAAGCTCGTGTCGGAGGCCAAGATCCACTTTGGGTCGCTGAGCCATCGTAGTAAGTAAGTAAGTAAGTAAGTATAATGTCATAAAGTTACGTATTATGTTAAAAAGGGTGGTGGCTGTATTGGCTTATTCTGTAATAGTAGATGTTATGTGTATTTTTATAAATGCGAAAGTGTAACTGTCAAACCAATTTTGGATCAAATTTAGTATAGAGATGCTTTGAGAGACGGGAGAGGACATAAGATAGTTTTTGTTGCGGGAACCGTACGTTCCCGCGCGATAAACGAATTTTGGCGCAACGGAGTTGCGGACGTGATATTGTTGTAAAACACTCACGTGAGTAAATGCGCGTTGTCGTTCGGTATATCCCTCACTAGCACCTCTCGTCTGTACTGCAGGAAGTGAGTGAGAGTCTTATCGCCGTCCTCTTCTAGCACGATCTCGTCCCGCTCACTCCACACCACCACGCCGACGAGCGCGATGAATATATTGAGGGGGGCGTACACCTGGAAAGTTGAAACGGAGATAAAAATTACGAGGTTGTAAGCTGCTATTAACGCTTACTAACTGGACGACGATAATGATGATAATGAAGTTGATGACCAAAGTAAAATTGTGGGCATTATTAACGTGGTGATAAAATTACTTATCTGTATGAAAGTTTTGTTGATGATTGCTATGGCGGTTCTAGAGTTAACGAACAAGAAGGCGAAGACGATAATGCAGACGGATTCTGACGCCAACGAGCAACACGACAAAGTTAATAATTATGTCACAACTTAGTCAATGATATTAGCGACGTCTTGCACGTCTTTTTGAAATATCGAGAGTTGACGAAGATGAGAACGATGATAGAGAAGTAATGTCTTACTGTGAAGGCAATAAAGATGGAAATGAAGTTAATAATGATGATGATGATAATGACATAACCTACGGAGTTATTAATATTAGCGACGTATTTTGCCTATCTATGTGCGGTAGGTATCCATACCATATTAGCGAGGTATTTGATAAAGAAGATAATGCATACAATCTTAGGCTTACTAATCAACACGATTATATAACAAGTTAATGCAGTCGAGCCTAAAGTGAACAATCGAGATGATGAAGTTAACAACAATGATAATGTAACTTACAGAGTTAATAATATTAACGACGTCCTTTAGGTATTGAAGTATCCATATATTACTAGCGAGGCATTTGATAAAGATGATAATACCGACGATCCTAAGGTCAACGATCGAAGTGATGAAATTGATAAGTAATTATGATGATGATAAAACTTACAGTGTTAATAATATTTGCGACGTCGTTCAGCTGTCGATGCATCATGTCCGTGCCATACCAGTACCACCTTTGTCCGATAAAGATAAAAATACCGACGACCCTAAAGTTAACTGTCGAGATCATAAAGTTAATAATAATGATAATGCAACTTACGGAGTTAATAATATTAGCGACGTCCTTCAGCTGTCGATGCACTGTCTCTATGCTCTCGCCGTTAGCTATATACTCGCGATGGTCAGCGACAAGCACGAGCTCGACGTAGCGCGACAGCTTGTTGGCGTTGAATGGACCTCTAACCATGGTGTCCTCGGAGGTGTCGCGCTTGTACTGTGGGAGAGAGACGGTGAGATATGAGGGGTTGGTGTAAGAGCAGGATAGAGTAATATTTTAAGAGTTGGAGATGTGAGTAGTGGAGGAAAGAGAGGGATAGATAAGTTTACGGTGAAGGTCTTTGCAAGAGTAGCGAATTAGCTCACGGTTTAAGACAAAGGTTACACGGTCAGTCTGCCATCAGTTCAGTCCATCAGTGTCATCCACACAGACGGAAGATTGATCGTGTAACCGTGTGATTGACGGACTGATCATTCTTTTATTATGAACTTTTCGACCATCATTCTGGCGTCAGTTTAAGTCTATCCTATCCTACGCACCCGACTTATCCTACTCTTCTCTCTGTCCGTCTTCTCCAAATGCTGCCTCATCAGCTCAGGATCATAGTTGGTATTGTTCGTCACACCACCCACGTACCCACAGCGGTACTCGGCGCCGAGATCGGAATGAGAGTAGACGTAATGTTCCGAGTCTAGGCTGCCTGAAATTAAACAGAACAAGAGTGTAAAAAATATCTGGTGTATAAAATACTAGCTGTTGCCCGCGACTTCGTCCGCGTGGACTTCAGTCTATAGCGCGCGGTGTCAATAAAATTGGTGTCAAAAGCTTTTTAAAACCCTGGTACCCCTTAAATCAAAATACCCAAAACAGCCGTGTAGTGTGCACATAATATGATTTTTTTTAATTAAACTTTTTTATACCTTTTAAAGCTTATTTAGCTTTACACAACTTAGCTGCATAATGCATTACACAACTTTAGCTTTGCCCAATAGCCAATACCCATAGGCCATTAAACTATTTAGTATTTATTATTGGTAGACTGTTGTTTCTGATTTCTATGTTGGTACGTGAGTTATTTAATAACAGGTATAACAATCGAAAGAATCGAAATCTTAACTCAATATGGTACCACCTCTTATAGAAATACATATGAGCAAGCGATAGCGCGATCTAGGCGACTCTTGGCGCCATCTGTTCCAGTTTTTGGAACTAACTTAATTTGAACAAATTTACGCATAAACACCCCCTTACAACCCCTTTTTCCAGTACGAAGTAGCCTATGTCCTTTCTCAGACTTTAGACTAACTGTGTACAAAATTTCATTACAATCGGTTCAGTAGTTTTGGCGCTGTTGTTTTTGAATTTGATATCTAATCTAAGTTGGTAGGTGAGTTCTTAGTTAATAACGTGTACATAACAATCGAAAGAATCAAAAAGTCTAGTTTTACATGGTACCACCTCTTATAGAAATACGCATGAGCAAGCAATAGCGCGATCTAGGGGACTCTTGGCGACATCTATTTTGAGTTTTTGGAACTAACTTAATTTGACCAAATTTACGCATTTTCACCCCCTTAGAACCCCCTTTTCCAGTTAAAAAGTAGCTTATGTCCTTTCTCAGGCTTTAGACTATCTGTGTACAAAATTTCATTACAATCGGTTCAGTAGTTTTGGCGTGAAAGCGAGACAGACAGACAGACAGACAGAGATACTTTCGCATTTATAATATTAGTATAGAACGTGTATAACAATCGAAAGAATCGAAAAAGCTAGCTTAACATGGTATCACTTCTTATAGAAATACGCATGAGCAAGCAATAGCGCGATCTAGGGGACTCTTGGTGCCATCTATTTTGAGTTTTTGGAACTAACTTAATTTGACCAAATTTACGCATTTTCACCCCCTTTCAACCCCCTTTTCCAGTAAAAAAGTAGCCTATGTCCTTTCTCAGGCTTTAGGCTATCTGTGTACAAAATTTCATTACAATCGGTTCAGTAGTTTTGGCGTGAAAGCGAGACAGACAGACAGACAGAGATACTTTCGCATTTATAATATTAGTATAGATAAAATTATAAAATGTTGCCTGCAACATCCCTAGGATAAGAATATACATTGCTGAAATGTTTCCTGGTAGAGTGCAGCACCAGCATAGGTAACAAACAACAACTTTAGACGTGGGAGAGCCATGCTTCGGCACGAATGGGCCGGCTCGACCGGAGAAATACCACGTTCTCACAGAAAACCGGCGTGAAACAGCGCTTGCGCTGTTTCACGCCGAGTGAGTGAGTTTACCGGAGGCCCAATCCCCTACACTATTCCCTTCCCTACCCTCCCCTATTCCCTTCCCTTCCCATCCCTACCCTCTCCTATTACCCTATTCCCTCTTAAAAGGCCGGCTACGCACCTGCAGCTCTTCTGATGCTGCGAGTGTCCATGGGCGACGGAAGTTGCTTTCCATCAGGTGACCCGTTTGCTCGTTTGCCCCCTTATTTCACAAAAAAAAAACATCACCAGGATAAGAATATACATTGCTGAAATGTTTTCTTGTAGAGTGCAGAACCAGCATAGGTAACAAACAACTATGAATCAATTGCTTCATTATGATGATACATACAAAATTTAATCAAAACCGGTTCAGCGTTTCAAGCGTGAATATATTTTTTTTATGAAATAAGGGGGCAAACGAGCAAAGGGTCACCTGATGGAAGGCAACTTCCGTCGCCCATGGACATTGGACACACGCAACATCAGAAGAGCTGCAGGTGCGTTGCCGGCATTTTAAGAGGGAATAGGGGAGGGTAAGGAAGGGAATAGAGAAGGGTAGGGAAGGTAATAGGGTAGGGGATTGGGTCTCCGGTAAACTCACTCACTCGGCGAAACGCAGCGCAAGCGCTGTTTCACGCCGGTTTTCTGTGAGCCCGTGGTATTTCTCCGGTCGAGCCGGCAAAGTCGTGCCGAAGCATGGCTCTACCACGTAACAAAGACAAACAGACAAACACACCTTCACATTTATCAGTGATTTCCTTACGTATCAGTCAATCAGCAATGCTTATTCGACTTTAGGCGTAACCGTACCACAGAATATAAACTACTCAAAACAAAATAGGGCCCACTTGATTTTTATCATCGGCAAAGAAAACAATCAAAAAAATATATTATTTATGGGTAGATATAGTGAGGGTAAAGTGTTATTAATTGCGTAAACCAATAAAATAATGATAATAACTTTAATTTTCTTAAAAATACACATTAACATGAAAAATTAAATTTTTTACATAAAAACTGATTTTTTCAATTTTTATTTTTGGTAATTTGACGAATAGGGCGGGTTACATAAGGGTGTCCTAGTATCGAGTGGGTCCTCCTCTATTACGAACGCACTCTCTGAGCCTGTTTGGGACACTCTCAATTAAGTGGGTGACATTTTCCTGGGGTATTTGCTCCCAGCACATTTTTAAAGCGTTTATGAGCTCCTGTTCACTATTCACTTCAGTATAATTTGCTTTTAGGCTTCTTTTCATCTGGTCCCATAAATGCTCGATCGGATTGAGGTCGGGGCTCATTGCCGGCCACGGTAAAACTGAGATATTCGCTTCAGATAGAGCCGTCTGGGTTAGGCGAGCCGTATGCGCACGAGCATTATCCTACATGAGAATAAAATTATTGCCCACACCTTGTGCATAGGGGACGATATGAGGTCGGACCACACGCTCGACGTAGCTGGCAGCAGTTACGGTACCCTCGTTTAGAATTACCAGCTCCGTTTTACCCATTAAGCTGATACCGCCCCACACCATAACACTGGGCCCCCCAAACCGATCAGTCTCGCGGATGCAAGGGTTGGTAAAGCGTTCACCTTCTCTTCTCCACACTCGTATGCGTCTGTCATCACTTGAAAACTTAACTTTTGTCTCATCTGTGAAGAGTACAGTCCTCCAATTGTCCATGGTCCAATCCAAACGCTCACGTGCGAACCTAAGACGAGCTGCACGATGAGCCCTCGTGAGTTTAATGCGCACAACACGCACTCTGGATCGTTGTCCGTCATCATGCAGTCTGTTTCGGACCGTTTGGTCACTTACCAGCGTACCAGTGGCTTGCCGGAGTCGATTTTGTAGAGTACGGGCGGTGACGGTGCGCTCTCTACGGGCAGACAATCGAAGGAATCGATCGTCTTGAGTCGTTGTGGATCGTGTTCTACCTGATCCAGGTCTCCTAGCTACACTGCCAGTCTCCTGATAGCGTTCCCACACATTTCTGATAGCTCGTCGTGATACTCTAAGTCGTAATGCTACTGATCTCTGTGACTCTCCCTCTTGCAGCAATACCACAGCTCTTGAAGCACTTTCCATGTTCATATGGTTCCGAATACGTGGCATTATAACGTGCTCTAGTAACTCAATTAAAAAAACAGTAAAACAAAACAAAAAGCGCCTGTAACGATAGTCGGAATACAACTGAATAAGAAATTGGGCATTGGGTGATTTTTACTCAGTTTGTTTTGCCTGACCACTTGAGGGTAAAAATTAGAAAAAGTGTTCTTCTAAAGATCTATAACAACTCATAAACATGTAAGTTTTACGGTGAAACACTTGAACTGGCCCATAAATAAGTCTAAAGCAACATGTTTACACTTTTTGTGAAAAAATCGTGGTGGGCCCTATTTTGTTTTGAGTAGAGTAGTACCAACAGAAGTCCCACTCGTGAAACCCGTTTAAAAAAATAACAACTCTTGCTGCGATACTATAAAGTTCAAATTCCGACCGCGCAGTGCTAGGTGCCTACAATTATATTTGCCTACATGTCCGCTCTCTTTCTATCGCGTAAGAGGTACCCTTTCTGACGAAATCAAGATTGTCACCTTTTAGAAAATAAAATAATCTTCTTTTAATTACTATAGCTACTAATAGCAAACTTTTTTATAGTAATAATCAAATTTTAGTAACCCAACGTATATTTTATAATAGTTTTATATTCAACTAGCTGTTGCCCGCGACTTCGTCCGCGTGGACTTCAGTTTATAGCGCGCGAAGTCAACAAAATTGGTGTCAAAAGCTTTGATAAAAAAACCCTGGTAAGTGGTACCCCTTAAATCAAAACAGCTGTGCATTGTGCATATAATATTTCAATTTTTTTTAATAAAACTTTATATTTTATGCCAAATTGTTAAGCTTATTTAGCCCCCCAATTATACAACTTTACCCATAAACTATATTTTATTATTGATAGGTTTAAGGTTACGTCACTGCATGGATAAATTACTGATGTTTTAAATAACGTAAAATAGAAACAACAATTGAAAAAAAATCGAAAACCAAATGTAAGATAATACCACCTCTTATAGAAAGACTTTTGGGCAAGCGTTAGCGCGATGTAGGGGACGAACTTAATTTGAACAAATTTACGCATTTTCACCCCCTTACAACGCTTTTTTCCAGTAAAAATCTATCTGTATACAAAATTTCATTACAATCGGTTCGGTAGTTTTGGCGTGAAAGCGAGACAGACAGACAGGCAGACAGACAGAGATACTTTCGCATTTATAATATTATATTATATATAGTATAGATTATAGTGTAGATTATAGTGTAGGAGCTGGTCAGGAATTTTTTACAATTTAAACATAGTAACTTGTGAACATTTATGTGTAGTATGCGGTTTGTTTGTAACAAATTGGTTTATTTGCTATGTTTGTGTATTTTTTTATCTTTTTTTTGTATTTTATAGTCTTAAATTACTTTATTGAAATATTTCTTTGACTTTTTTCAATTGTTCATATTTATCAGATTAATAATGATTCTGTCACAGAGGTTAAATCAGTACGTAGATATATGCGACGAAAAAATCTTGCGCGCGCGTCACCGCTCGCTTGTGAGTCCCTTGTGATCTGCCCCTTTAAAGGGGTACTTACAGTTCGATACCTAAAGGCACGAGTGGGACAGGCCTGACCGTACCAAAAAATTTAATAAGGTCAAACAATCAGACGCTTTACGTAAACCAATACAACTGCTATACTACTGGTGCCTTACTCCCGAAACTGATATCGGTTTCGATTTTCGATTTCAACGGTTTTTTGACATTTTTAGACGTATTTTAGATGGCTAAAGCGTCAAAAAACCGTTGAAATCGCAAATCGAAATCGATATCAGTTTCGGGAGTAAGGCACCTGAGTTACCTTGCGTGGGCTCGATGTAGTATACGTCCCTGCCGTCATTGATGACGCCCCTCAGGCCGTCGCAGGTTGAGACCGCCACTGACGAGCCCGCCGCCCCCCGCACAGTGCCGGAATACTGACAGATGTCCAGCTCCTGAAATTCAAAGTTTGCTATAGTTTTGTCTTTGAAATTGTCCTTGGGCTCAGTCTAGTAAAAAGTACCAACCACACTAAACAAGACCAATAATAATATAATATTAATAATATCTATGGACGCTTCACACCACGTCAGTCTGGCCCCGTGCTAAGTACCTGAAGGACTTGTGTTACAGGTACCAGACAACGGAAATATATTTAATACTTTTATACTATACATATATTTAAGATTTTTATTATAATATGATACTCATATATTTTAATACACATCCAAGACCTAGAACTTTTGAAAAACTTTTTGTTCTGTCGGCGGGATTCGAACCTGGGCTGTTGCTAGCTCAAGCCGGGCTTGAGTTACCAACAGCCCACCAACTGAGCCACAGAGGTCGTCGTCCAAGAAGAATCTAATAGATTCATTTACTAATAATTTTATTAAATTTTAAAGGATATTAAAGAAAACTACCGCGTCTTCAAATACTATTTTAAATTCATTTCCGACAGTTCTTATTGTAATTTGTAGCCTGTCCACAGCAGCGCACAGTTTTAGACGTGGGAGAGCCATGCTTCGGCACGAAAGGGCCGGCTCGACCGGAGAAATACCACGTTCTCACATAAAACCGGCGTGAAACAGGGCATGCGCTGTGTTTCGCCGAGTGAGTGAGTTTACCGGAGGCCCAATCCCCTACCCTATTCCCTTCCCTTCCCATCCCTATCCTCCTCTATTACCCTATTCCCTCTTAAAAGGCTGGCAACGCACCTGCAGCTCTTCTGATGCTGCGAGTGTCCATGGGCAACGGAAGTTGCTTTCCATCAGGTGACCCGTTTGCTCGTTTGCCCCCTTATTTCATAAAATAAATAAAAAGTTGATAATCCTTTCCCTGCGTCTTTGGATTTCCATCATCTTAAAGGGAGCCCCTGGTTAAGACTTCACATATTATCAGCTCTTACTAAGAATTATTATTATATGGGGGCAAACGAGCAAACGGGTCACCTGATAGAAAGCAACTACCGTCGCCTATAGGCACTCGCAACATTGGAACAGGTGCGTTGCCGGCCTATGGGACTGAAACTCTATTATAATGAATAATGATATTATGAATTCTCGGATTTAGCTTATCAATTTCCTGGTGCTGCTTTATGCCAATTCATAGTTAATTGTAATTATCATCAATAAATAATGTTATCATTTTCAATGTTATTCTTTTTCCGCACATATACTATACATGATATTTCCTGAATTCATATTTTATGGAAAACACTAGCGGCCAGGTACGTGCTTGTGAAATAAAAATATTTCAATTTGACAGCAAAATCCCCATTAAAAAATGATCCCCTTAATTATATTGTTTTATCTAAATATTATTATTAATTATTAAAGTAAACATATATTTAAGGCCTTTGTGAACATTTCAAGTGCCTACCACGAGGTAGGCACTTGAAATTTCGGATGATAAGAATCATTATTGATTACGAGCAAAAAAGGCCAAAAAAATCACGTTTGTTGTATCGGAGCCCCCCTTAAATATTAATAATATTTTGTTTTTAGTATTTGTTCTTATAGCGGCAACAGATATACACAATCTGTTTTACACAAATTTCAGAACCCTAGCTATAGCGGTTACAGCCTTTTTGAGATACAGGCTGTATCTCAAAAAGGCTGTAACCGCTATAGCTAGACAGACAGACAGACAGACAGACGGACGGACGGACCTCTCAGTGATAGGGTCCCGTTTTTACCCTTTGGGTACGGAACCCTAAAAATGTGATAAATGAAGAACCGTCCGACCGATTTTATACAAACTTCACATAAACCATCTAAATAATCAGAAAAAAGCCTACTACCTAGCCTAGCATTAGGATTGGATACGTGAGCCCGTTTTCGAGTTATAAAATTTGATTAGATGAAGATGATGGAAATATTCTATGCAATTAGCCTATGTCCTTTCCCGTGGTCTGATCTGTACCACAATTGGACTCGGACAGGAGTTTATCTCTTTTATATATTTAAGGAGTAAGTAAGTCAATCAAATCAGTCCAAACAGCTTTTATCCTACCATTTTTTTTCGTCAGTGTCAAGGAACAAATATGTCATCCTAAACCAACATTGTATGTTTATCCTGTCGACCTCTGCTTTATCACCAGATATACAAATCCTGTTTGATCATTTCATTCACATGCTACGGTTTTTGTACTACATTGCAATTTGCATTTATGTGTTATATTAACCTCAAAAAACCCACGAATGACAATAACTCTACTGAATATTATTTAGGTTGTGCTTTTATATTTGACTTACCTCGTTTACTTCGAGATACAGGTGAAGCTAGCCAAAATAGAACTTACCCAAAACACCATCTACCTTTAGTATCCTATAGTTCCTAATCATCAGATCTTCCAGCAGGTACAGGTCAGTACCCTTTCAAAGGAGTAAGTTTTGCTGTGGATCTGTTTAGGTATTGTGCTTTTTAGGCTAAAACCACTCACATCGAAAAGTAAACGAGGTTCCTAATTTCAATCTTCTTAGTTTGCTTTACCTTACTAACTTAGAACATGAATTCTTCCTAAACATGAATTGGAATTCCACCGCTGCCACCACTATTAAAATATCTGTCTACCCTCAACACTAACCTCAATTTTAGGCCGATGTATCACCGTTTTCCCGTTCTTCTGGTATCGCACCACATGGTCCCCAGCCAAAAGGTCCTCCTTCAGCCGCAGGTCCAGCACCAGCACATTTTCAGGTATTTATAGTTCTATGAAATCCCACCGCTGCCACCACTATTACAGAATATCTATCTACCCTCAACACTAACCTCAACTTTAGGCCTATGTATCACCGTCTTCCCGTCCTTCTGGTATCGCAACACGTGGTCTCCCGCTACCAGGTCCTCGTTCAGCCGCAGGTCCAGCACCAGCGGCCTGTCGAGGTCCACGGTGACCGTCACCTCGCGATGGTGGATGCCGTCCTGAAAGATTATAAGTTGAGAATTAACATTTCGCTTCTTTGTATTATAATGAACCGATCAAAAAGTGACAAGAAGTAGTTAACAATCTTTCATGAAATTGATAAAACTAAAATTTCCAGCGACAATGGGGCTGATAATGGCTAAGATTAGGGCTAAAAAACAAACGATCATGTCAGCAACGAAAAGAAAGGATTTTTTTAATGATATAAGGGGGCAAACGAGCAAACGGGTCACCTGATGGAAAGCAACTTCCGTCGCCCATGGACACTCGCAGCATCAGAAGAGCTGCAGGTGCGTTGCCGGCCTTTTAATAGGGAATAGGGTAATATGAGAGGGTAGGGAAGGGAAGGGAAGGGAATAGGGGAGGGCATGGAACGGAATAGGGTAGGGGATTGGGCCTCCGGTAAACTCACTCACTCGGCGAAACGCGCAAGCGCTGTTTCACGCCGGTTTTCTGTGAGGACGTGGTATTTCTCTGGTCGACCCTGCCCATTCGTGCCGAAGCATGGCTATCCCACGTACAAAAATGGATGGAAATCGGTCCACCTGTTTGGATGCTACGATGTATATAGTCGGTCCGTGACGTAGTCACTGTATGACTGACAGACAGACAAAACTTATAACAACCCTCTCTTATGTCGGTGGTTAAAAATAATATCATTTAATCAGTTAATTAGGCTATCACACGTTAAAAAATCACGTCATCACTGATCAATATAAGTTTCTTATGTAAAACGTATGTTATGCGTATTTTACCGTAGGCCGTTGACAACATTAAACTGGTTTTAGAGGTCATTAGTGTCTCCAAAGCAGCAGTTTACACTGATTATCCATACTAATTTTATAAATAACAAGGTTTGTCAGTCTGTTACCTCTTCACGGCCAAACCGCTGAACCGATTTGCTGGGTATGGAGATACTTTGGGTCCCGGGAAAGGTTGTAGCATTCTGGGATGAAAAGTATCCCAGAAAAATGTACGGTTCTCGCGCGATAAACAAATTTTGGCGCAAAACGGAGTTGAAGGCGACATCTAGTATTGTTACAAAAGAAAAGATAACACCGATTTTATTAACCCTACTGGAATCGTACGTTCATTTTAAAACACAACAGTTCTTAAGGCGACGCCTTGATAATTTGGCTGTAGCGATGTCGATTTTTCCCAGCAATGACCAAAGCTAAGAAATTAAAATTCATTGTCATCATGTCTCTGTCTTTGAATTACCCATAGCATAACACGATTGGTCAACTTTTATAACACAGAATAATCAATCAAAAAGACCTCTGTAAAAAAAGGGATTGCTATTTTGCCAACAGAGACGAGTCCAAAAGTACATAAATTAGTTTAAGCATACACTTTAATTTGCCCATAGCTTATATGAAATGTATTTATGGTTTTTAAATTATGCGACAAAAACCATTTTTTGCTGTTCCATTGCTTGTTTTCTATGAGAGGCCGGACATCTAAAACATAATATCCAACACGGTTTTCTACCTTAAGGGGGCGACTAACCCTAAAGTGTCGATTTTATAATTCATTTTTATACTTGAAAATAAGCTCCGAATTGTTTCATTTTCTAAAATTAGATACTACATTATATTTCTGAGAATTCGATCTGAGCAAAAACACGATATCTTAAAATTTTCTCGATAGAAAAAAATCACAAAGATGCATCTAATTTTCACGATTTTTTCATTTATTGCCATAACCGTGCATTGAACTAAGTTAATATTTTAACACATTGTATAAAATTCTATCATGGAGAGATCGACCTACCGGATTTTTAAAATGTTGTATATTTATAGAGTTATTGAGAAAAAACTAATTTGGCGATGAATCCGCGTCGTCCTTTTTCACCTGGCATATGAAAGACGGGCGTGAGTGTGAACTGTGAAGAGAGAAGGACGATGTTTGATTTTTTGGATTAGTCGCCCTCATAACGCGGCGTCACCTTAAAAGCTCTCAAATCTGAACGAAATGAAACCCAATCAGAGTTTTGTACCGAAATAGTGTGAATCGTGAGTCAGTGTGGCAGAAATGTGACCCACTTCCTGGCGGGAGAACTCGTTTCGTATACCTGGAATCTGGATGACTACTAGCATCTTTTATAGCCTACCTGGGGGCTGGGACCCGATTCCTAAACTTCGAAGTTCGCAGGTTAAGGTCCAAAGATATACCCGTACTTTTTAACCCTCGACAAATAATGGGGTGTTATAAGTTTGACGTGTCTGTGTGTGTATCTGTCTGTGGCATTGTAGCATCCAAACGGGTGGACCGATTTTGATCTAGTTTTTTTTGTTTGAAAGCTGACATGGTCGAGTGTGTTCTTAGCTATAGTTCATCACCATCAGCCTGCTCAGTGCTGAAAATTTTGAGTTTGATTTACTAAAAACTTTTGAATCGGGGTTTGTTTTTAAATTTCTTAATGTAACGTCATTTTTAAGAATTTGTGACTCTACTTTGCAGCTTTTGCAATCTTTGTCAGCCTCCAATACCTTGTTTAAGGTAATTCAACTAAACGACGCCCGCAACTCCGTTGCGCCAAAATTCGTATAACGCGCGGGAACCGTAAAATTTTCCGGGATAAGACTGCGTTTCCACCAGAGCTGAGCGGAGCTGTGTTGCGAGGAATGTGTTTTTGAGAACCAATAGCATCGCCGCGCTGAGCGATGTCATGGCAAGCTCACGTCAATGAAGCGATTCTATTGGTTCTCAAAAACACATTCCTCGCAACACAGCTCCGCTCAGCTCTGGTGGAAACGCAGCCTCAAAGTATCCTATGTCCTTTCCCGGGACTCGGGACTCAATGTCTCCATACCAAACTTCACGAAAATCAGCGGATTGGGCGTGAAGACGTAATATACAGATAGACAGACACACTTTCACATTTTAATAGTATTGATATGGAAGTAGTATGGATTGTTTATGCTTACCGTGTGTTTGGTAGATGAGATCTCCCTCTTCGTCCGTCCATGGTGTACGGTCGGTGTCACGACGCGGTGTCTGGTGAACTCTGGCGCCGGGTGTCCTGAAAACAAACATGGCGGACGTGAGTATATCATTTATCTGGGAGTTTTTGGGTGATTCTTATTTCTTACACTCATTTAGGGCGTAAAGGTTCTTGTGGTAGGAGGTATAGGAAGTAAAAATCTATAACAGCATAGTAGCTCAAGCAGACCACACCCTTATTTGAAGCCAAAGCGTAATTTGTGAGTTGTGACTTGTGAGTCGCAGAATTTCGGCTGGCAGAAATTCTGCTGCATTCAGTTTCATACAAAAGTCCTGTTTGATTCACACGAGCGTAATTTTGTGAGTCATGATTTGTATGAAAAGATATTTACGCGACCGAAATTCTGCGACTCACGACTCACAAAATTACGCGCTTCACCCTAATACATTGGGTATAACTGATAACAATACAAAATGATAACATTTTAAGGTGTATGTGTCCCTTATATGTATAGAGTTCACAGTAAAATAAGTAGCGCTGAAAGAGTAACTTTTTTCCACTTTGGTATGGAAAAAATTATGATGCCGCGCTGGGGCGCTTGCCCATACAAATAACAAAAAAAATTTGCTCGTTCAGCAATGCTACTTTCACAGTGAATTCTATGTAAGGGACACATATACACCCTAAATTACTATCACTTAGGGTCTACACAGACGGAACGCATTTCAACTGCAATCCAACTGCAAATTGCAGTTCAAGTGCAGTTTGAATGCAGTTGACAAGACTGCAATACGACTGCAATAGAACTGCAAACCAAATGCGGAGTCGGATTGCAGTTCAGTTGCAGTCGGCGTCCAGTCGTGTGAACTGTTTGGTTTGCAGTTCTATTGCAGTCGTATTGCAGTCTTGTCAACTGCATTCAAACTGTACTTGAACTGCAATTTGCGGTTGGATTGCAGTTGAAATGCGGTCCGTCTGTGTAGACCCTTAGTTTTGTGACACCTTGTAATATAATACTCGGAGTAGGTTTTCAGAAGCTACGCCGGAATTAACACACACGTCTTCGCAGGAATCCCATACGCAGTTTATATTTAAATCATAACTAGCTGTCCTGGCAAACGTTGTTTTGCCATAAAATGATTTTCCCTGTTTTCCTGCTTTTCTCTTGAAGTTTTTTCTGATTTTTTTTCTACAGACCTCACGGAGCCCGAGACCTTTCCAACGAATGCAAAACCGTGGAAATCGGTTCGTGCGTTCTGGAGTTATAGCGTCAGGAAGGAAAACCCGTCTTATTTTTATATAATATTAGATAATTTTAGTTGCAAAGTGCATAATTTTATAACATTATGCTTTCCGTTACAGTATATTCTTGGAAAAGATTGTGAAGGCGGAAAATCCTATGCTATTGTTATGACCGCAGTATTATAAAATGCCTTATATTTTTCAGAAGTCACTGTCCGTTGTTTTCCTACTGTTTGTGAGACTTCCTTATTCCATACTAATATTATAAATGCGAAAGTGTGTCTGTCCGTCTGTTACCTCTTCACGCTCAAACCGCTGAATCGATTTTGCTGAAATTTGGCATGGAGATACTTTGAGTCCCGGGTACTTACATACAGTTAATGAAGATAATACGGGTAAAGAATCATACGGGTACATAGGATTCTTTTTATCCTGGAAAATACCCGGTTCCCGCGCAATAAACGAATTTTGGCGCAACAGAGTTGCGGGCACTAGGCTAGTTAAATATATTATATAAAATTAAGATTTTGTAGCTTTACCTAACTCAGAGACAAAACGTAAAATATACTTTAAAAACGCGACTTCTTCAAAAGGGTTTCGCCACCAAAAGAGCCATGCTTCGGCACGAATGGGCCGGCTCGACCGGAGAAATACCACTCACCGGCTCACAGAAAACCGGCGTGAAACAGCGCTTGCGCTGTGTTTCGCCGAGTGAGTGAGTTTACCGGAGGCCCAATCCCCTACCCTATTCCCTTCCTTACCCTATTCCCTCTTAAAAGGCCGGCAACCTACAGCTCTTCTGATGTTGCGAGTGTCCATGGGCGACAGTTGCTTTCCATCAGGTGACCCGGTTTCATAAAAAAAAAAACATTTCAAAATTGTGATCTAAAAATATCGTTTCCCATACAGCACTCAAATACCACTGTTAGCGCTAACTGAGCCACTTAAAGCGAATTGCCAAAAATAATTCCGTTCGCGTTGGTCTGCTTGTAATATTATTTGTTTGTCGATTCAAAATGGGTCTCGGTGACTAATATTTTTTTGTTTTATATATACACACTTTAATTGCATACTAATATTACAGGTAAACAACAAAACTTAGTGATATTAAATATTAATACTTTAGGACGTGTATCATGTATGGGTTCCTTGTAGAGAGTTCACTGTGAAAGTAGCAGCGCTGAAAGACCAATTTTTTTCACTTTTGTTTGGGGAAACTCGTGAGTCGTGACGCTGAGGCGCTTGTCGCTTGCCCATACAAAAGTTAAAAAAAAATTTGCTCTTTTTTTTTCACTTTTGTATGGGCAAGCGAGCAAACGGGTCACCTGATGGAAAGCAACTTCCGTCGCCCATGGACACTCGCAGCATCAGAAGAGCTGCAGGTGCGTTGCCGGCCTTTTAAGAGGGAATAGGGTAATAGGGGAGGGTAGGGATGGGAAGGGAAGGGAATAGGGTAGGGAATTGGGCCTCCGGTAAACTCACTCACTCGGCGAAACGCCGGTTTTCTGTGAGGACGTGGGGTATTTCTCCAGTCAAGCCGGCCCATTCGTGCCGAAGCATGGCTCTCCCACGTCTGCAGGTGCGTTGCCGTATACCAAGTCAACTTCTGCGTGTAACGTGTTGTATGTGTGAATATAATATTTAAGTATGATTGTATGTATGACGATGTCGTCAGGCGCTGATGACACAAATTAGGTCAGGTCATCGGTCTAG